>NC_143050.1:38682500-39317500 GCF_057628025.1 Oncorhynchus mykiss | reverse complement strand
AGACAGGAACGTCCAAGAGCGACAGAAAATCCGACCAATGGACTAATGTCAAAATGCCTTAGTGGGCATGACCATACAATGACGAACCAAATGAAGGCTGTAATCTCATACCCTGTCCAATAGGAATCCTAAGATGATCATACTGACCTGAGCACCAGGGTTTCCTTGCTGTCCACTGGGGCCAGGCTCTCCTTGGGGTCCCTATGATGGAGACAACACCTCGTTCACATTCATCCACAGGACATCACCAGGTGTCAGTCTGACACATGAGGACAGAGCAGCTTTAAGAGGTAGACGACTAAATGCCGGCACCCGAATATAGCGGAGGGTAAATTCATGAAGAATCTAGTGTAGCGAGTGGACTTTTGATTGAGTCAAATATCACAACTTTATTACTTTCTTCCACACAGACATAACTCCCACGGGCCGGTGTGTTTTGTAGCCTGTTCTAGCTGGAGGGAACACACACACACACACACACACACACACACACACACACACACACACACACACACACACACACACCACCTGCTCTCGACCTCTCTCTTTCAAACAAACACATAAACACCTCCCCTCTGCCACACACACTCTCTCAGTCTCCTTCACACACAATCCGCTCAGTCTCCTTCACACACACTCTCTCAGTCTCCTTCACACACACTCTCTCGGTCTCCTTCACACACACTCTCTCAGTCTCCTTCACGCACACTCTCTGTCTCCTTCACGCACACTCTCTCAGTCTCCTTCACACACACTCTCTCAGTCTCCTTCATGCACACTCTCTCAGTCTCCTTCACACACACTCTCTCAGTCTCCTTCACGCACACTCTCTCAGTCTCCTTCACGCACACTCTCTCCTAACGAAAGTAAACGCTGAACCTCAAACTCAAACGCCTCGCAGATAATTGACAATCAATTACGTTCCCTGTTTGGGGAGTGGCTGGGAAAAGACTGTGGATCTTCCATCTCTCTCCCTAATTGGAGCATCCCCAGCGGAGAAACTGTCTTCTCCAGCCAGGCATTCTCTCATTATGGATACACTGCTCCTACTAAATGGTCCCGGAATAACGCAGACGGCCATGGAGGACTTGACTCTAACAGGACAGTACATTCAGTCTATTCTTCATTAGATGACAAGAGAGTCTTCACACTGTGGGGGTGTGGGAGAAAGTGAATGGGTCTTTATGAAACAACAGTGTGCATTTGATGGGGAAATTGACTGGAAGCAAGGTAAGGAAATGGTGTGAGCCTGCGGGATAGATTGAGTCAGTATGTGTGTGTGTGTGTGTGTGTGCGTGTCAGGAGCAAATCGAGCAGATCGTTTCTACACGCTGCCACAGAACTTACAATGTTTCCTTTGGGTCCAGGGTGGCCATCCATTCCAGTCACACCCTGTAACACACACAGATGAGATGAAGCCTCTATTCAATGCATAAAGCACACACTCAGGTTAACACACAGAGAATAAGGACATGAAGATGGGGAGGGCTTCAGTGATAGACTGGGATACAGTTGAAGTAGGAAGTTTACATACACTTATGCTGGAGTCATTAAAACTCATTTTTCAACCACTCCACAAAATGTCTTGTTAACAAGCTATAGTTTTGGCAAGTCGGTTAAGACATCTACTTTGTGCATGACACAAGTCATTTTTCCAACAATTGTTTACAGTCAGATTATTTACCTTATAATGCACTGTATCACAATTCCAGTGGGTCAGAAGTTTACATCCACTAAGTTGACTGTGCCTTTGAACAGCTTGGAAAATTCCAGAAAATTATGTCATGGCTTTAGAAGCTTCTGATAGGCTAATTGACATCATTTGAGTCAATTGGAGGTGTACCTGTGGATGTATTTCAAAGCCTACCTTCAAACTCAGTGCCTCTTTGCTTGACATCATGGGAAAATCTAAAGAAATCAGCCAAGACCTCAGAAGACCTCAGCCAAGACCTCAATTGTAGACATCCACAAGGCTGGTTCATCCTTGGGAGCAATTTCTAAACACCTGAAGGTACCACGTTTATCTGCACAAACAATAGTATAAACACCATGGGATCACTGTCATACCGCTCAGGAAGGAGACGCGTTCTTTATTCTAGAGATGAACGTACTTTGGTGTGAAAAGTGAAGATCAATCCCAGAACAACAAGATCGATTTGTTGACATTATTATGACATCTTGTCAAGATGCTGGAGGAATCAGGTACAAAAGTTTTTATATCCACGGTAAAACGAGTCCTATATCGACATAAACTGAAAGGAGGCTCAGCAAGGAAGAAGCCACTGCTCCAAATCCACCATGAAAAAGCCAGACTACGGTTTCCAGCTGCACATGGGGAGAAAGATTGTACTTTTTGGAGAAATGTCCTCTGGTTTGATGAAAAAAAATAGAACTGTTTGGCCATAATGACCATCGTTATGTTTGGAGGAAAAAGGGGGAGGCTTGCAAGCTGAAGAACACCATCCCAACCGTGAAACACGGGGGGGTGGCAACATCATGTTGTGGGGGTGCTTTGCTGTAGGAGCACAATTTCACAGGTACACTTCACAAATTAGATAGCATCATGAGGTGACAAAATTATGTGGATATATTGAAACAACATCTCAAGACATCAGTTAGGAAGTTAAAGCTTGTACGCAAGTGGGTCTTCCAAATGGACAATGACCCCAAGCATACTTCCAAAGTTGTGGCAAAATGGCTTAAGGACAACAAAGTCAAGGTATTGGAGTGGCCATCACAAAGCATTGACCTCAATCCCATAGAGAATTTGTGGGCAGAACTGAAAAAGCGTGTGCAAGCAAGGAGGCCTACAAACCTGACTCAGTTACACCAGCTCTGTCAGGAGGAATGGGCCAAAATTCACCCAACTTATTGTGGGAAGCTTGTGGAAGGCCAGAAATGTTTGACCCAAGTTTAACCATTTAAAGGCAATGCTACGAAATACTAATTGAGTGTATGTAAACTTCTGACCCACTGGGAATGTGATGGAAAAAAATAAAAGCTGAAATAAATAATTCTCTCTACATTCACATTCTTAAAATAAAGTGGTGATCCTAACTGACCTAAGACAGGGAAGTCTTACTAGGATTACATGTCAGGAATTGTGAAAAACTGAGTTTAAATGTATTTGGCCAAGGTGTATGTAAACTTCCGATTTCAATTGTATATACGCTGTAGATACCTTCCCCAATCTGAACCAACATGCTATCGGGACAAGGGGAGATTTCCCTCACATCAAATGATGTAGAGAAGGTAAAGTGGGAGACATGAATAGCTTCGTATCTATAGCCAGAGCCCTTCTCATCATCTGATGTATGAAGTGAACAGGAGGCTGGCTGAGAACGGCTCATAATAATGTCTGGACCGGAGCCAACGGAACGGCATCACCATGTGCTTGACGCATTTGATAGCGTTCCACTAATTTCACTCCAGCCATTACCACGAGCCCATCCTCCCCAATTAAGGTGCCACCCACTTCCTGTGATGTCGTGGAGTTGTTGTATGTGGTATTTCCCTGTGGGTGTCGTTAAAAAAATCTGCCGTTGTGCCCTTGAGCAAGGCAGGGGGCGCCGTACTACTATGGCAGACCCTGTAAAAGAACACATTTCACTGCGCCTTTCTGGTGTGTGTGACAATAAACATCATTTTTGTTTTGTTTGTACTTTGTACTTTTGTCAGTTTTGCTATGAGCTGCAGAAATGAATTCCCAAGATGGGGATGATGTTCCCACTACATCTGTATCTGAATTTGAGTGTGAAATGAAAGTGTGTGTGACTGTGTGTGTGGGTATGTATGTCTGTGTGTGTGTGTGTGTGTGCAAGTGTTTGCGTGCGTGCATTCTAAACTCACAAGTTGCCCGGGAGGTCCCTGAGGTCCCTTTGGTCCCAGCAAACCACGAGGTCCCTGGAGAGAGAAAGAAACAATTGATCAAAATATGTTTCAAACAACATCAACACCAGGATCTTTTTCAAAAGTTACTAAATAAATATAGTTACATGTAGATATAAAATTGCTTGTCACAACAATGAATAATGGATTTTCATCTAAAACAAGCTTGAGGCTTCTTGAATCGCTCTGCGCCGTCCTAGACTGATTTCACTATTCTTGATGTCTGCTCTTTTCAATGCTCTCAAACAGTCGTATCGTAGTGCCATGGCTCAAAGCACCTTCCTCTCAGAGCAAGTATATTTCAGAAAACAAGTGGTTGTACCACCCCCTGGTGGCGTGTCTAAAATACTGCACCACACAATTGACCACTAATGATTCTCTCCCAGTCTCTCTTCCTCGAACTCCCATCCTCTCTACCTGTCTCATTTCTCCTCTCCGCAGGGGGATATCCTGTCAGAGAGGAAGGGAAGCTCGTCCGTAGACGTATAGGAGCCTGTCCACCAGCCGTGAGGAAAGCAGGCTGTGAACAAGAGGAATCTACCCTCAGATTCACATATAGGCTAGTGAGCTAAATAACTAAAGCTGTGTACAAGACTGTGTGCATATACCATTAGCTGGACTTTATGTCATATCCTGTTCCTAAATATGTCAACACGTGCTTTATTGAGATGCAAGTGTCACAATGACAATTTTTTTACCAATGACCGGCTTTTGTGTCCGTGTATGCTGATGATTCAACCATATACACATCACCAACCACAGCTATGAAGTCACTGAAACCCTTAACAAAGAGTTGCAGTCTGTTTTGGAATGGGTGGCCAGTAATAACCTGGTCCTGAACATCTCTAAAACTAAGAGCATTGTATTTGGGACAAATCATTCCCTAAGTTCTAGACCTCAACTGAATCTGGTAATGACTGGAGTGGCTGTTAAACAAGTTGAGGAGACTAAATTACGTTGTGTTACCTTAGCTTGTAAACTGTCATGGTCAAAACACAAAGATTCAATGGTTGTAAAGATGGGCAGAGGTCTAGTCCTAATAAAGAGATGATCTGCATTTTTGACACCACACTCCAAAAAGCAAGTCCTGCAGGGTCTAGTCATATCTTGATTATTGTCCAGCTGTGTGGTCCAGTGCTGCAAGGAAATACCTAGTTAAGCTGCAGCTGGCCCAGAACAGAGTGGTACGTCTTGCTCTTCATTGTAATCAGAGGGCTGATATAAATACTATGCTGCCAGTCTCTCTTGGCTAAGAGTTAACACATTAAAGTGTTGAAAATTCCAAATTGTTTGCATAGACACCTTACACACAGCTGTGACGCACACACTTCTCCCACCAGACTTGCCACCAGGGGTCTTTTCACAGTCCCCAAATTCAAGGAAGCGTACAGTATTATATAAGAGCCCTTATTGCACGGAACTTCCTTCCATCTCATATTGCTCAAATAAACAGCAAACCTATTATTATTATTATAAACAGATAAAGCAACACCTCGCGGCACAACGCCTCTCCCCTATTTGACCTAGATAGTGTATACATTGATATGTAGGCTACGTGTGCCTAAAATATGTAGTTCTGCCCTTGAGCTGTTCTTGTCTAATGATGTTCTGTATTATGTCATTCTGTGTTATGTTTCATGTTTTGTGTGGACCCCAGGAAGAGTAGCTGCTGCTTTTGCAACAGCTAATGGGGATCCGAATAAGTTACCAAAAAATACCAAACGACAAGGTGGTAGACATCTTAAAAAAAGGTCAACACTTACTGGCTCACCAGGCAGACCACGTGGCCCAATCTCTCCATCGTCTCCCTGAAAACAGGAAGTGACATGATCAGAACAGGAAGCGGGAGGTCGGAGTAGAGGAGAGAGGGTGATGGGGAGAGGAGGTATGAAAGGAGGGGAAAGGAGGAGAGTACAGATGTAGCGCAGTAGGATGAGCCAGACGGGGAGTGAGTGATGGTGTGAGATGAGTGATGGTGTGAGATGAGAGACGGTGTGTGTGAGGAGGATGGCTGATTTACATGACTGACGGCAGACACTTAGATCACACACCCTTACCAATCACACATACGCAGACATACACACACGGCACGGACATACTGACCTACGGACGCATACACACACACACACACACACACACACACACAGGAGGATGAAGAAATAGAGAGCGAGAAAAATTGGGTAGAGATGATAAGAGATGTCGGGAGGGAGATAGGATGTGTGGTGGTGCTTACTCTCTCTCCATCCTCTCCTGTGGGTCCGGGAGGTCCATGGGGACCAGCTTCGCCCTAAATGAACCAACATAATACAGATCAGTGACTCACACAGACAATCACACTGGCAAAGACACACAAAGTGTTCTAGTTGGACTAGAAAATACAATGTAGATTCAAAAAAAGAAAAAGAAAAGGGGTTTGACTTACTCTGTGTCCCTTCTCACCAGGAAGTCCGGCTAAACCATCGAAACCTCTGTCTCCCTTGGTTCCGGTCTGACCAGGCATGCCTCTGGCTCCGTCAGATCCAGCACGTCCCTGGAAACACAGAATATATAGACCTTACAACACCTAGCAACAATAACACTTCAATCACTTCCCTCTCCTTCCTGAAGGGTTTTATTTTTTACTTTATTTAACCAGGAAAGACCTTTTGAGGTTAGAAACCTTTTGCAAAGAGAAACCTGTCAAGAGCTCAGCAGGAAGTAGTCAGCGTGAACATACAACACAAGAGCAATACAATACATGAATAAAATCAACCCTAATCTGCATGCCAAACTAAAATGCCAGTGCAAGAGTCCCAATTACACTTACCCTTCTACCAGGCTTCCCAAGGGGTCCATGAGAACCCATTGGTCCACGAGGTCCCTGAAACAATGAACAATGTTACTGGAGAACCCCCCCAAAAAAAGAACCCTAATAAAAGAACCAAAGTAAGTTGTGTTTACAGCATAGCCCTGAACTTGGGCTGGTGATTACAGGAGAGTGGTTCTAGTGGTTCCAGTGGTCTAGAACATTCAGTGGTTCTAGTGGGCTAGAACCTTCCATCTGCCTTACCTGAGGACCGGTCTCTCCAGAATCTCCCTTCAGTCCAGGCACACCTGGAGAACCCTGGGAGGAGGACAAACACAATAAGGTCACACAAAGGTAATGGTAGACCCCAGATCAGGCCACAGCCAAAACACTATTACTGTTGTAGCATCTGAATTACAATTTTAATATGATCTTACCAACTATGAGCACCATAATTATTTATCCTCAGGCTGTGTATGTGACAGTGGTTAGTGTTTGTGTGTGTGTGTGTGTGTCTGTGAGGGGAAACTGAGGAAGACTTTGGTACATACCAGAGGACCAGATCTACCAGTCAAACCCATAGGGCCAGTAGGACCACGCATCGCAAGCTGGAGAGAGAAAACAGCACTGTAAGAGAGATACAAAATTGTGTGTATGTGTGTGTGTGTGTGCGTGAGTGTGCGTAACCCTTACCCTGGCCTGTTGCATGATGGCTTGCATCTGAGCCTCCTGAGCAGACACCTGAGGTCCCTTCTGTCCAGAGTCTCCACCAGAACTGAACCGGAACTGAAGGTGAAAGCAGAACTCAGAACCAATAATCAGACCCATCCCACTGGGTAAAAACTGTGTTTCCAGTTTTTGTTTCCACATAATTTCAACCCCCAAAAATCTATGTGATAACGTTGAATCAACGTGATTGGATTTGCAATAAGTCATCAACATAAGGGCATTTTGTCTATTTACTATTTACTTGAGTCATTTTCTATTAAGGCATCTTTACTTTTACTCAAGTATGACGGATTACAAGGGAAGACCCAGCCGTGATCTGCCCAACTCTTCCAGACGAACTCAATGCATTTCATGCACGCCTCGACAACAACAGCACCGTACCGTGCGTGAGGGGCCCCACCGACCCAGAGGACCTCGCTCTCTCCGAGTCCGGCGTGAATCAGGCCAACACACGGGCCGCGGGGCCGGACGGTATTCCAGGACGCGTTCTCAGAGCAAGCACAGATCAGCTGGCAGGCATATTCACGGTCATTTCCAACCTCTCCTTGTCCCAGTCTGTAATCCCAGCGTCTTATACTGAACATCATCATTCCTGTTCTCAAGAACTTTAATGCTTCATGCCACAATGACTACCGCCCTGTAGCACTCACATCTGTAATCATGAAGTGCTTTGAGAGGCTCGTTATGGCACACAACTCCATCATTCCAGCCACACTAGGCCCACTCCAATTTGCATACCGCCCCAACAGATCGCACTCCACATGGCCCTCGCCCACTTAGATAAGCGAAATACCTACAGTGTGTGAGAATGCTGTTAATTGACTACAGCTCAGCGTTCAACACCATAGTGCCCTCAAAGCTCGTTACCAAGCTTAGGACCCTGGGACTGAACACCTCCCTCTGCAACTGGATCCTGGACTTCCTGATGGGCCGACCCCAGATGGTGAAGGTAGACAACATCATATCCGCCATGCTGACCTTCAACATAGGGGCTCCACAGGGGTGTGTGCTTAGTCCCCTCCTGTACTCCCTGTTCATCTACAACTGCGTGGCCACACACAACTCCAACACCATCATCAAGTTCGCTGACGACTCAACGGTAGCATACTTGATCACCGGT
Source organism: Oncorhynchus mykiss (assembly GCF_057628025.1). NCBI lineage: Eukaryota > Metazoa > Chordata > Actinopteri > Salmoniformes > Salmonidae > Oncorhynchus > Oncorhynchus mykiss. Next base: position 39,308,978 of record NC_143050.1, on the reverse strand, counting down.
GACGATGAGACAGCCTACAAGGAGGAGGTCAGTGACCTGGAAGTGTGCTGCTGGGACAACAACCTTTCCCTCAACGCCAAAAGAGCTGATTGTTGAATAGAGGAAACAGGGGGGTGCGCACGGCCCCATCCACATTGACAGGGCTGCAGTGGAGCGGATCGAGAGCTACAAGTTCCTCGGTGTCAAATCCTCAAATCCTCAAAAATTGAGAGCATCTTGACTGGCTGCATCACTGCTTGGTATGGCAACAGCACCGCCCTCGATGGCGCTACAGAGGGTTGGTAAGTCTGACACCAACAGGCTCCTGAACAGCTTCTATCCCCAAGCCATAAGACTGATAAATAGTTAACAGAATGGCTACACAGACCCTCTGAGTTGACCCTTGTACTTGATTTCTACTGACTCAACACACGCAACCTCACATACAATCATCATTTCAGCTTCTGCTACTCTGTTTATCATATATCCTGAAGCCTAGTCAACTTACCCCTATCCATATCTACTTCTATCACTCCTGTATCCCTGCACATAGTAAATATGGTACTGAAACTGATCCTATATATAGCTTCTTACTTTCTCGTGTTCTTCTTACTTCTTATTTTTTATTTCTCTTGTGTTTTTGTTCCACCTTATGTTATTTTTAGTGCTACATGGATATTGATTACTCCATTGTTGGGTTTGGAGCTTCCAAGAAAGGCATTTCACTGTACTTCTGCATGTGACATTAAAACTTGAATCCCCTGTCCATCTCTAACAACACAGATGAGGACAGTCCAGCGTAGGCAGATACAGGTACATGGACAAAGAGACAGACAAGGCAGAGAGTAAGAAAATAATAGAGACCCCAGCGGGGTTAAGAAAAGGTCAAGTCAGCTTACAGGCTAAAATAGCTAATCTTCAAAAAGAATGTCTAAATAAATCAAAATATGATTTATATATATTTTTTAAAGCAATTAAAAGTACTCAGTTGCAAAAACCTTAGCTCATACATCAACTGCCTGGCTATGGCCCTTTCCCCATCCAGATGCTTACACTGGCATCTAGTGGTGATATGTGCGTAGTGCAACCTGCATTTTCTGACCAACATCTGGAGTTGAATGATCCAACAAAGATGTGCTTCTGTTCCTGTTACTGTTGGAATGAATAACAACACAACAGTGGAGAGGGTTTTTCACCACAACCGTGACCTTGTTATTATACAAATAGGGGAAAAAAATAACATTGAACACAGGATTGCATGAAGCTGGCAAACCTTGCTTTCTTCAACACAGGGACATCTCTCTAGCTAGGCTATCTTTCTTGATATTTATCTTGTCCCTGGAGAGCCTCACAGTTCCACCGTTCTCAATCAAACCAAACCATGACACAGACAATCTAGCCATGCCGAGAGAGAGAGAGAGAGAGAGAGAGAGAGAGAGAGAGAGAGAGAGAGAGAGAGAGAGAGAGAGAGAGAGAAAATGTGAAACCAGGGGCAAACAAATAGGGTCTTACTGCCTAATTTCCAAGCACACTATCCAACTCTCCACAATCAAACATACCTATATTTGGCCCGAGTTAACGTGTTGACATGGCTATTGCTCACAACTACAACTAATAACAAAGGTATAATGCATAGCTATAAGGCACAGTTATAAGGCATGTGGCTGTCCCACCTAGCTATCTGAAGATGAATGTACTAAACTGTCGCTCTAGACAGTCGCTCTAGACAAGAGGGTCTGCTAAATGACTCAAATCTAAGCTCTCATTATGTTTTAACAAAATTACAGCATTTAAAAGGGCCTGTGCTTTACAGTTGCACCTTGACCAGACTAAGGCTAAGTTCATGTCCAGACATATTGGCCTGACTTTCCTAGACGTCTCTGCTCTGCGGTCTCCTGAGACTTCAGCAGGACATCTGGACAAGTCATCACACTCAGGAGCAGAACAGTAAAGAAACAGAAAGGCTAGCTATTCACTTTAGCCTTCGCAGCTGTGATCACAGGAAGGAACACTTAGACCTGCTCTACTTCCTGTCTGAGGCTGGAGGACTTCCTGTAAGACTCCTATATCTGTCAATTGGGCTGGAGTCTGAGGACAAGAGGAAGGCGGGGGCTGGAGATTGGGGAATAGTGTGAGGTAGTTATCTCATTAGTAAGAAGGGGAGAAGAGAAGGGGAATGAGAGGCGAGGAAGAGCCGAAGTGAGTGAGTCTGAACGAGCGGAACCACAGCCTCCTAAAGCTTCAACTAGGAGGTGCTAGAGTGCTGACTTACAGCAGAGCATTCTCTGATTGGACTATCTATTTACGGGGCGGGACCAGAGAGGAAGAGTATTTGATTCAGAAGGAGACTCCCTCCCTGCGTTCCAGAACAGAGATCTCTAAATACCCTCTGACACAATAAAACACACATCCCACATATCTAACTTCACACACAGGTCAGGACACAGTGACCCAAACCCCACAGATCTCCGATATCGATATTACCAGCATTCTATCAGGTAATGCAACGAAGCTAAGAGAGGATTAGCCGTGCGACAAGCCTAACAAATATGCCGGCAGCTTGAGAACAGCAGTACAGAAAGGGACATGATTAGGATGGAAGATTAAGAAGAAAGTCTGCCAGACAAAGACACATTCACACACACACACACAATAGCCAAGATGCCAACATAGAATATACAATTATGAACGTACACACGTGCATAAACATACAGGCGTTATTACTGAACATGAGACATACTTTCTGTTCTTGATCTATATCTATACACTTATTCTTGAAGTGTCAGATAATGTTATTTACGTACATACAGCATCAGGGAAGTCTATATATTCTAGATCTGTGTATTCTAGAGCTGTCAGCCAATGTTATTTACTTACAGGCAGCATGAGGACAGTCCCTGGAGGTCCTGGCAGACCATCCGCACCAGGAAGACCAGCACGACCATTCGGACCCTGTGACAGAGCGATAGAGAGAGAGAAGGGGTGGGGGGATTTACTCCAACAAGGTCAAAATGTACACATGTACAAGTTTTGTCAAAAACCTGACGCGTTTGTATTCCTGGCATCATTTACCTGGACTACTCTTTTACAGGTGTATATCAATAGCTTGATTAACACCTTTTGGTTTTATTGTAACAGCTGTGATGTGTTTGTGTCCCCCCGTGTATTTATTTATATGTCGTTGTGTTTTACTGGTGAGGTGTCCTTGTTACTCACCCTCTCTCCTGCGTCTCCGGGGCTGCCCGGGGAACCGGAGGAACCTGGGGGTCCAGGGAGACCCTGTTCCACAACAATACACATCATCAGACAATGAGAACGGCACACACACGCAATCACACTCATACGTACACACAACAAAATGCTGCTTACGCAGTAACATACAGTGCCTTCGGAAAAGTATTTACAACCCTTAATTTTCCCGCGCATTTTGTTACGTTCCAGCCTTATTCTAAAATGGATTAAATTGTTTTTTCCCCCTCATCAATCTACACACAATACCCCATAACGACAAAGCAAAAACAGGTTTTTAGATTTTTTTTTTGCAAATGTATAACAAATAAATAAACGGAAACATCACATTTAGATACATATTCAGACCCTTTACTCAATACTTTGTTGAAGCACCTTTGGCAGCGATTACAGCATCGAGTCTTCTTGGGTATGATGCTAGGTTGACACACCTGTATTTGGGGAGTTTCTCCCATTCTTCTCTGCAGATCCTCTCAAGCTCTGTCAGGTTGGTTGGGGAGTGTCGCTGCACAGTTATTTTCAGGTCTCTCCAGAGATGTTTGATCGGGTTCAAGTCCGGGCTCTCACTCAAGGACATTCAGAGACGTGTCCCGAAGCCACTCCTGAGTTGTCTTGGCTGTGTGCTTAGGGTTTTTGTCCTGTTGGATGTTGAACCTTCACCCCAGTCTGAGGTCCTGAGCGCTCTGGAGCAGGCTTTCACCAAGGATCTCTCTGTACTTTGCTTCGTTCATCTTTCCCTCGATCATGATTAGTTTCACAGTCCCTGCTGCTGAAAAACATCCCCACAGCAAGTTGCTGCCACCACCATGCTTCACCGTAGGGAATGGTATCCAGTATCCCTGCACATAGTAAATATGGTACTGAAACTGATCCTATATATAGATTCTTACTTTCTTGTGTTCTTCTTACTTCTTATTTGTATTTATTGTGTGTTTTTGTTCTACCATGTTACTTTTAGTGCTACATTGATATTGATTAGTCCATTGTTGGGTTTGGAGCTTCCAAGAAAGGCATTTCACTGTACTTCTGCACGTGGCATTAAAACTTGAATCCCCTGTCCATCTCTAACAACACAGATGAGGACAGTCCAGCATAAGTGGACAAAGAGACAGACAAGGCAGAGAGTATGAAAAGGTTTCCTCCAGACGTGACACTTGGCCTTCATGCCAAATAGTTCAATCTTGGTTTCACCAGACCAGAGAATCTTGTTTCTCGTGGTCTGAGAGTCCTTTAGGTGCCATTTGGCAAACTCCAAGCAGGCTGTCATGTGCCTTTTACTGAGGAGTGGATTCCGTCTGGCCACTCTACCATAAAGGCATGATTAATGCAGAAATGGTTGTCCTTCTGGAAGGTTCTCCCATCTCCACAGAGGAACTCTGGAGCTCCTCTGTGGAGCCTGACTAGGGCCCTCCCCCGATTGCTCAATTTGGCCAAGTGGCCAGCTCTAGGAAGTCTTGGTGATTCTAAAATTCTTCCATTTAGGAATGATGGAGGACACTGTGTTCTTGGGAACCTTCAATGCTGTAGACATTTTTTGGTACCCTTCCCTAGATCTGTGCCTTGACACAATCTATGGACAATTCCTTCGACCTCATGGCTTGGTTTTTGCTCTGACATGCACTGTCAACTGTGGGACCTTATATAGACAGGTGTGTGCCTTTCTAAACCATGTCCAACCAATTGAATTTACCACAGGTGGACTCAAATCAAGTTGTAGAAACATCTCAAGGATGATCAATGGAAACAGGATGCACCTGAGCTCAATTTCGTGTCTCATAGCAAAGGGTCTGAATACTTATTTAAGTAAGATATTTCTGTTTTTCACTTTGTCATTATGCGGTATTGTGTGTAGATTGACGAATTAAATGTGTAATTTCATCAATTTTAGAACAAGGCTGTAACTTAACAAAATATGGAAAAAGGGAAAGGGAGAAGAGAGAGGAATGTATGAGGAAGTATGAGGTAGGCAGTCTATTAGAAGATACATCTCAACTGGTGCCCCGTTTCTCTCGCTCTACAAACTCTTACTCTATCATTTCTCTGCTGCTTGGTGGAGTGTCTGTCTTCTATAGCACCCAGCAGCTTGGGATCAAATAGACTGCAAGAGCAAGTGTGTCATAAAGGTGTCGGTAAACGAATAATAACTGGTCCCGGGACATCGGGGTAAACTAATGGTCTCTCTTGAGGAGTGGTGAGTCATGCTTTTACCACTCCGATTACTAAGGCTCTAGACTGGGAAGAAGCCCTGCCAAAATCACACTGAAAGGGCTTACAGTTTCACTCTCTCCAATTGTTACGCTAGTGGTGGCGTTCCAAAGCGAACAGTTGGGGGATAGCGACTGCTTCTCACCCAGAGGCAGACTACACAGGACATACGGGGGTGACACAGACTGAGATGCATCTCAGATTCCAACGGAAATCACTAGTCATAGACTGCCAAGGATGAGAGTGAGAGAGAGAGAGAGAGAGAGAGAGAGAGAGAAAGAAAGGGAGATAGTGTTTATCTCCCTCCCTCTCTATATCTCTGAGTTTACAGAACATTAAGAACACCTTCCTAATATTGAGGTGCACCCTTCTTTAACCAGTCTTCTCCCCTTCATCTACACTGATTGAAGTTAATTTTAACAAGTGACATCAATACGAGATCATAGCGTTCACCTGGATTCCCCTGGTCAGTCTATGTCATGGAGACATATATATATATATTTATATAGTGTACAAAACATTATGAACACCTGCTCATAGTGTGTGAGAGAGAGAGAGAGAGAGAGAGAGCGAGAGAATGAGAACGAGAGAGCGAGCGAGCGAGAGATGTCTTTATTCTTTTGGAACTTCTGTGAGTGTAATGTTTACTGTTCATTTTTATTGTTTCTTTCACTTTTGTAATGTATCTACTTCACTTGCTTTGGCAATGTTAACACATGTTTCCCATGCCAATAAAGCACCTTGAATTGAATTGAGAGAGAGACATGTACAAACACACATACACACACAGACGGGGAGAAATAGACAGACACAAATGGAGAGAGAGAAAGAATGAGAGAGAGTGAGAGAGAGAGAGCGAGAGAGAGAGAGAGAGAGAGAGATACGTACACACACACAGAGTTGAAGAAATAGACTGAGACAAATGGAGGGAGAGAGAGAGAGAGAGATAGATAGAGGAAGAGAGAGACGGAAAGAGAGGCTGACAAAGAGGGAGCGAGAGAGAGAGAGAGAGAGAGAGAGAGAGAGAGAGAGAGAGAGAGTGATAGAAAGAGAGAATAGAGAGATGTACTTACTGTTGGGCCTTCAGACCCGGGTGGACCCTCCACCAGCATTCCCTGAAACACACAAACACATCAGAGAGATGGATGGCTGCAGCCTGTAGAGCATGCAGCACTATCACCGTGTGTGTAAGCGTGCGCGTGTGTGTGTGTGTGTGTGTGTGTGCGTGTGACAGTGTGTGTATTCATTCATTCATTCATATGCATGCGTTGCTTCAGTATGTGTGCAGATGTATACATGTCCAGACACATTCTGCATATCTACTCTCCATCCAGGAGTGTTGGGTAATTGAATATAAATTCCTGCCTGTCATTTCACTTAGCACTTCACATCAATCTGGGAGGAACCAGCAGAGTAAGGAGGCTGATGGAACATGTTCAACATGCCCATGGATCAGGGGACTATGGGTAATAAGAACACAGGAACTCGGTGTCCCGGAGATCTGTCCCTGAGATCTGTCTCTGTTCAGCTAATAGCAGAGCCAAGGTGGGCAATTGCTCCTCCAGCTCCCAGCATGCAAAAAGAAAGATGGCCTGGTCAGTAAGGGAGTGGGGCCCCTCTCATAGTAAGCACTCCTTGTCTCTCTGAACATGACCCTTGCCCACGACTCACTTAAAAACAGCAGCTCTCTGTCTCCGTCTCGACAGGGTGCGCTCGTAAAACACTCACAGATGAGCTAAAGCTAAAGGGCATGACAGTGAAGACTCATCCTTGTTTTGTTGTGGTGACCATTTTATGGGAAAAACATAACATAGACACAACTAAAGCCTTGGTTGGAATTATGTGATTTCAGCATTTTTTTGTTTGCCTGCAGCCCTTTAAAATCTCATTCAAGCCACATCTATTTTCCAAGTAAAAAAAAATACATTTACTGCCCTACTTTTTAACATTCCGATAGTCATACATGTTTCTTTTGTTTGATGTGTGTCTATGGATAGGTGTGTGTGTGTGTGTGTATGGGGTGACGTCACCGTTTTCCTATAGTGCGTCTATCTGTCAAACACTTGGCGTAGATGTATGGCCAGGGATGTTTGACCCAGGAGTGACTGATCCCAGCAGTAAACAGATAGAGGAGTGTGTGTATGTGTGTGCGCGTGCAAGCGTGTGTGTGTGTGCGCGTGCAAGCGTGTGTGTGTGTGTATGTGTGTGCGCGTGCAAGCGTGTGTGTGTGTTTATGTGTGTGAGTAGCCAGGGTGGGGCTGGAAGTGGACTGGGGGTGGGGGGTTATGTCGTCATTGTAGACACACGGGGATTGGACTGGAAGGAGAGGGCTCCGCTCATTGTTGATTAAATATCCGAACTAGATGGACGACTCACTGGCTCATTCAGTGAGGTAGGACACGGACACACACACGCGCGCTCAGTCACACACATACAAACACTCCCACAAACACATAGTTAAGCCCAGTGACATTTGTTTAAATTAAGCAGCTGTGGATGATTATAGGGCTGAAGCCATGGGATTCAAAAACTCCCTTGATTCTGTGACTCAGTTTAGATTTAGGTGGTGCATTATGAATATCTATGTGTTGATGTGGATGCTTTGGATCACAAGATATGAATTGGCTGCCAGTGATGACATTGGCACACCAGAGACCGATGTAGAGGAATCAAAATCATTGAGGTATAGCCGTGGCTTTAGCTCCTCGAGTTAACACTGTCATGGGTTCAAATCCCAAACTAGGGACTGGCTGTTTATCTCTCTCTCTCTCTCTCTCTCTACCCCTCCATTCCCAGCGGGTCTTTCCCTGGTCAGTGTTTATGCTAGCCCACAGTGTGTTTACACACCCGATGATCATTCACAATCTCTAGATGTAGCCGTACTCCAAATGTTTACCCTCCGGGCCAGAGGAGGGCCTTGCTGCAGGATACAATGTGAGAATGCAAAGGGCCGAGACCTGTGTGTTTGTGTTATATGACTCACAATCAGTGGTGTGTGATATTTCATGGTTTGGATGTGAAATACACACACTCACGCAGACACACATGTGTTTAACACACTCTCTCACACTGACACACACACACACACAGGATAAATTATACTCACAGGCTCAATGATAGCAGGCTCTCCCTTCTGTCCTTTCTCTCCTCGAGACCCATCAACCTGCAGATGACACCGTCATCATGCCCTTCATCATCATCATCATCATCATCATCATCACTACTGCTGTCATCACCATCAGTCATAATTACCTGTCCATAGTATTCGTCTGTCTCTGCCGGCAGCACCTTTTCCTCCTGTCCACCGTAGTCCAGGTCTGCATAGCCATAATCTTCTTCCCCGTACTCAGAGATGGACTCCTCCTTAAACCCAACACCCTCCAGATCAGTGTAATCTCCCTCAATATTCACACCCTGGCCACCTGCTCCCCTAGCAACGGAACCCCCGGCTCCGGCTCCCGCCGCCCCGCCTCCGGCTCCCGCCGCCCCGCCTCCGGCGCTCGCCCCACCGCCTCCGGCGCCCGCCGCCCCGCCTCCGGCGCCTGCTGCCCCACCTCCGGCGCCCGCCGCCCCGCCTCCGGCACTGGCAGATCCACCCACAGAGACGGAACCGCCCCCAACAGAAACAGAACTGCCCCCGACTGATACGGATCCCCCACCGGCACCAATTTCGACAGTACTGCTGCTGCTGGTTCTGCTGCCGTGGCCATCTCCGCCGAGTCCGTACTCATCCTCCTCTCCCTCTCCATAGGACAGGTCATAGCCCTCGCCATAGTTCCCATCGTAGGCTGTTGCTCCCTGAGAGACCAGCGAGGAAAAGATACAGAAGTGCGATTCAATGAGAATAGTACACTGTCACACAATGACAGATAATGGTAATCATCTTATCCTCCTGCTATAGCTGCTTTCCAAACGTGTAGTTCTATGTGGGTAAACATGCTGGGTTAAAAACAGCCCAGCGCTGGGTAAATAGTGGACACGACACATTGGGTTATTTTGACACAGCCAGTTCGGTTGTTTTCGTAGAACACTAGAGGCGTGGCTCAGTGAGGGCGGAGCTTTAAGATATCTTTTTGGCCAACTGTGAGAGTAAATGTAATTCCACGCCCCCAATAGGCCACGCCCCCTGGAAAATACCTATGGATTACATCAAAAAAAGACTCAGCATACCGTAGACTTTACCAGGGTTTCCCAAACTCAGTCCTGGGGCTCACCTTCAGTGCACACTTTGGTTGTTACTCTAGCACTACACAGATGATTCAAATAAACTACTCATTATCTGGCTTTGATTATTTGAATCATGAATAGTGCTCAGGGTAAAAAACAAAACGTGCAACCAATGCGGGCCCCAGGACCGATTTTTGGAAACCCTGTGGGGCCTATAACACTGATCAACCAAGCATGAACGTGAATATAAACCCAAGTAATATATTAAGCCATGTTTTGGAAATAAGATGACTTTCAGGAGGCATGGCCTGTTGGCAGTGTGGCTTTCAGATAGTTATTTTTGGCCACCAGTGAGAGTAAATGTCATTCATATTCACTGGCCATTACATATTCTAATATAACATGAATAACATTATTAGAATAAACATTAAAACAGTGGTAACTCTCCCAACATTGGGACATGCCTAGGCACTTGAGAAACTTATAGTCTTGGGAAAGCCTCAGAAACGCTACAAAAGTGTCAAAGCTCAACAGCCACTCCTCCAGTCTTCTGATCTGACCCAGCTCTGACCCAACCCAGCATCAATAACTCAACAGCCCAACTGAGTGACCCAACTGTCTGTGTCAAAATAACCCAACGTGTGTCCAGTATTTACACAAATTTGGTTGTTTTTAATCCAGCATTTTTTTTTGTGACGATAATGATAACTCACTGAGGTCCTGTTGCGTGTCATGGTGAATCCTCCACTAGTGGTGATGACCTTCTCAATCTCCGCCCCCGTGCCCAGGTCAACCTTTGACCCCAAGTCCAGCTCCACCCCTGCGCCCGTCCCCATGCTGCTACTGCTGATGGTGACCCTGTGAGCGACGTCGGGCAGGGCCGTGGACTCGTCGTAGTACGTCTCGTAGTTGCCGTAACCTTCCGTATCATAGTTGTCGTAACGGCTGGTATCCTCCCCAGCTCCAGCAGCAGCGGCAGCTTCAGCATTGGCGGTACTGGTCAACACTTTGCCCTCGGCTCCCTGACTGGCTGTCTCCCTTACTGATGACACCACCTCTTTGACGGAGGTGACGACACGGCCGCTCTCTGGCACGGACACCTGGAGAGAAGAACAACGCAATGTTAGGAGGAACCACTGTAGCTTATACAACTGGCATTAACAACAGCTTTTTTTAACGTCATCCATTTTCATTAACCTCAGTTTTAAACCATTGAGATAAAGGAAAACTTTTCAAATGGATATCTGGCCAAGAAAGCATACTCAGCTAGCATCAACAGCAATCATTAACAACAATCAATAAGTAATAAGAGAAGGGATGAGGATGGGGGGAGGGTATGAAGTCCCACAACCCACCATACTAAACTGGAGAGAGACGGGGGACAGAGGACAGTACCTTTACGTCTTCCGTGGCAGGTCCAGCTGCATCGTCTGTCTCAGTCTCAGAAGGCTTCCCATCCGTGTCCTCATAGTAAGGATACTCATAGTAATAGCTGTCCTCCTCTGTGTTCTATTCAATACAGGGAATTATGAAACGGTTAGTTCCGGCCAAGCAATCGGATTGGTCAAAAGTGTGTTCCTGCAGTGGTGCTATTGAGCACAACACCACGGCTAGCACAACACCACGGCTAGCACAACACCACGGCTAGCACAACACCACAGCTAGCAATAATACACAAGAGGGTGTGCGTTATGGCGACCCTGATCGGAAACCTTTCCAGGAATGTCAATCTGACCCATATTTGACCTCTCTCTCTCTCTCCTAAGCCTCAGCGGCCCTACTCTTCTGTGTTCATGCATGTCACTGATGGATAATAGATCACTTTTCCACTGGTGTCTAAATGAAGCCGTCCCAGATCTTAACAGGTCGAGGGCATGTTGCTGTGTACTTTGGGGTGTTTTCTAACCTCTGCATTTCTCTACTTTCCCAAAACACAACTCCCCCGAATTGCCCCACCCTGAACCTAGATACCGCTGCGGGTTGGGGGGTGAGCGGGTTGGAAGGTTCTAAGAGGGTACAATGGGGTGAGGTGGTACAAGGGAGATCAGGAGTGAAGGTGTTTAAGAAGGGCGGGTAGGCAGGAGTGGGGTTCACTTCCATTTTATGCAAGCTTACTTTACTTGTATATGGCGGTACAATGCACCGAATGATCGCATGCCATAAGCTCTCTGTCATAGAGCTCATCCTGATGATGTACTGAGAGGAGTGGTGGTCCTAGTTGCATCAGTGCCTCTCAGTTTATTTGGTCTGTGAGCTCTTCTCCATATGAGCCTTATTATTGCAATATGATTTGAAAATGTAACATTTTAAAGTTAATTCCCTGCAATTCTACACATTTTGCCATGGGCCGGATAATTTATTTTGCAATTTTATAACAACTGTCATGCAATTGTACTAATTTTGCCATGGGGCAGAGAGAAATGTCTGCAGTAATAAAGCAAATTTCATAAAATTCTACCCATATTGCCAGTTTAGATAACTGACTAGACTAATTTACCAATCAAAAAAATGTTAGCTGAAATGGCTAAGTGAATGACTGTCAGTTTCTGACAAAACCAACCAAATTTCAAACTTGCACCTTCTGTATTCTACTATTCTAACCCTCAACAGTAAGTTGAGACCCCGACTGAGTTCCCTAGTGTCCGGGGGCCCTAAGCGACCAGGTACAAGAGCTGTGATTGGGCACACTATGGTTCTGGTTCTCTCCCTGACTACTCCCCATCCATAAGAAAGGTGAGATCACCACTTCAACTGGAATGAGTCCATGGGCGTGGTTGGTTAGCTTCTTGAATGAATGTCCTTCTCCTCCAAAGGATCAAGCCTCACCACACCAAGGTTCGAACGCAGAGATGTTTAATAGAAAGGGGGCAGATACTGAAGAAGGACAATCTCCATTCAGCATAGCGCATGGAGATACAGGCCTAGGCAAGTACTCTGCCATTCCTGCATATTTTATCTACAATATCACTGCATAGCATATTCAACCCTGTTGGTTTCCCCAGCAGTCAGCACTTTCTCTCTGGCAAACTTCAGCGTTTTCCCCCTCAGCCATGCAGCTCTTTTTTCCTTTCCAGCAGTTTGTCCAACCGACACTACCTGATCCCTAATCAAAGAGCTGCTTATGGATAAAGGGATTAGGGTAAATCAGGGAATACCACGCCTCAGGGTATATGAAGGTGTTTGATAGAATGCACAGAACCTGGAGCTGGTTTAGAGCTTCATTGGTTAGCTTTTATATTATTGCTAAATCAGGTACTCGTCCTAAGGCCCTAAAGGGCAAGGCAACCGGAAACATGACCGAATACAAACAGTGTAGCTATTCCCTCCGCAAGGCAATCAAACAAGCTAAGTGGTCAGTAAAGGCACAAAGTAGAGTCGCAATTCAACGGCTCAGACACGAGAGGTATGTGGCAGGGTCTACAGTCAATCACGGATTACAAAAAGAAAACCAGCCTCGTCGCGGACCCCGATGTCTTGCTTCCAGACAAACTAAACAACTTCATTGCTCGCTTTGAGGACAACACAGTGCCACCGACACAGCCCGATACCAAAACCTGCGGACTCTCCTTCACCGCAGCCAACGTGAGTAAAACATTTAAACGTGTTAACCCTCGCAAGGCTGCCGGCCCAGACGGCATCACTAGCCGCGTCCTCAGAGCACGTGCAGACCAGCTGGCTGGTGTGTTTACGGACATATTCAATCAATCCCTATCCCAGTCTGCTGTTGCCACATTCTTCAGGAGGGCCACCATTGTTCCTGTTCCCAATGAAAGCGAAGGTAACAGAGCTAAACGACTATCGCCCCGTAGCACTCACTTCCGTCATCATGAAGTGCTTTGAGAGACTAGTCAAGAATCATATCACCTCCACCCTACCTGATACCCTAGTCCCACTCCAATTTGCTTACCGCCCCAATAGGTCCACAGATGACGCAATCACAACAACGCAACGGCCTACAGGGAGGATGTGAGGGCCCTCAGAGTGTGGTGTCAGGAAAATAACCTCTCACTCAACATCAACAAAGCAAAGGAGATGATCGTGGAATTCAGGAAACAGTAGAGGGAGCACCCCTCCTATCCACATGGGACAGTGGTGGAGAAGGTGGAAAGTTCCTCGGCGTACACATCACGGACAAACTGAATTGGTCCACCCACACAGACAGCGTGATGAAGAATTTCTTCAACCTCAGGAGGCTGAAGAAATTTGCCTTGTCACCAAAAACCATCACAAACTTTTACAGATGCACAATCGAGAGCATCCTGCCGAGCTGTATCACCGCCTGGTACGGTAACTGCTCCGCAGTTACCCGGAAGACTGAAAAACAACTTCTATCTCAAGGCCATCAGACTGTTAAACAGCCATCACTAACATTGAGTGGCTGCTGCCAACATACTGACTCAAAACTCAAGCCACTTTAATGATAAAAAATTGGATGTAATAAATATATCAAGTCACTTTAGACAATACCACTTTTTATAATGTTTACATACGCTACATTACTCATCTCATATGTATTTACTGTACCCTATAGCATCTACTGCATCTTGCCTATGCCGTTCGGCCATTTCTCATCCACATATTTATATGTACATATTCTTATTAATTCCTGTACACTTGTGTGTATAAGGTAGTTGTTGTGAAATTGTTAGATTACTTGTTAGATATTACTGCATGGTCGGAACTAGAAGCACAAGCACTTCGCTACACTCACATTAACATCTGCTAACCATGTGTATGTGGCCAATACTAATTTATTTGATTTGAAGGACCCACCCTGACCGATAGTTGCCCTTAACCTCTGTCTGTCAAAAAAAATGAGCACTTTATTAAAAAGTGTATCATCTTCTTGTTAAACCTCTCAAGCCGACACAGCAAGTAGGCTTCCACCTGAAGATAATGACCCTAAGACATGAGAAGAGAGAGACTCACCTGAAAGGAAGGATAGAGTATATAAAACAGACTCTAAACATACTGTAAACATGGATAGGAAACAGGATGGTGGAGAGTTGATGAAGTGACTCACGTATTCATCTGTGTTGGGGTCCTGTGCCTGGGGCTGCTCTGGGACAGGGACCTCACAGTCGGGGCTGTAGTGCTCGCAGTAATCATACGCAGCACGGTGATCGGCTACAATCATCAGCTGCTGGATGTCTCCCTGGAAACACACAGGAAAAAGGAAGTGAAAAGTGATGTTAAATTATTATTATTTTTAAATAAATAAATACACAAACCCCTAAAAAGACAGCGGTCAACCGTGAACTCAATGAAAATATGTATTGCAAAGCGTCCTGCAGGCTGAACATAGACTGCAAGAACTAGGTCAAGGATGATGTATATACTGTAAATGCTGGATAGCTGATGCTATGTATTGGCCACTGAGATGCTTTAAAGTCACCGGGTGGCCGTCCAAATCCCCATCTTCGTTCATGGCTTAGGAAAGGGCAAATTTAGCTACTGCAGGACACAACAGGTCACAAGCAGACCAAAAACATCATATTTTTTTGGACAATGACATTTTGTTTTAAATTGGATTTGATTGGTGTGATGCCAAATCCGAACAGGCCTCCCTTGGGGGGGGGGGGGGTGTTTTTCTGTGCCAGGAACACCCACAGTTTTTTTTTTATTATCTTTTTTTAATATATTTTTTATCAACGGCGACCAAATGCTTACTGGCATCAATCAACCAAGTGCTACGGCGGCAACATGTCATACTCTTTTTGTCCAGACAGCATCAGATACATGGGCTACACACACTGAGACAGAGGGGCGCCGTTTCCCTCGCTCAGATGATTTCTCCTGTCAGATAGATACAGCTAGCTGCGAATTATGAAAACAGAGAGACGAAAGATCAATTGTTTTTACGTTGGTCAAATTTTGGGGGAAGCTTGGCTCCCCTCTGCATCCATGAATACACACAACTGCGAAAGGAGTAGTGTGAGTGTGTTCCTTAATATATGCAGGGACATTTAAGTTGATCGATTGAAAAGATAAATTGGTACCAATGCAGTTGTCTTCTGTTTGGGAGTGACAGCCAATTTTGTGATT
Organism: Oncorhynchus mykiss; assembly: GCF_057628025.1. Lineage (NCBI taxonomy): Eukaryota > Metazoa > Chordata > Actinopteri > Salmoniformes > Salmonidae > Oncorhynchus > Oncorhynchus mykiss. Next base: position 39,293,333 of record NC_143050.1, on the reverse strand, counting down.
TATACAGTGTGTCTTACAATTGCATCATGTACCCTAAAAGGTACCGAACAGTACAATGTGAGATTATATGTGTACTTCTGACGGTACACTATGTGTATTGATCTTTTTGTAGCCCCGAGAACAATACCGTACCCTAACGTACCCTTTTTCTGACAGTGTATGGAGACAACATGGGCTGAACGGCTCTGGCACATATATCTAATGAACATGGTGGTTTACAGAGAGAGACGAAGGGTGAGAAAGAGAGAGCGAGCGGTTCAGCGGGATCACCAGGCTGCATAGGGAGTTGGGTGTGAGTGTTATACTATATGTTAAATCCTTGACAAGACTTGTACCTCAACTACACAGTACACTTCCCAAGCCAGCACTAACAACACGTATCAAGAAATCAACAAAGATGTTTTTTTGAACACTGCTCTAAACCACACGTAGTAACATTTCCTCACAAATGCCATCAAATCATGTTTTTAATCAACCCACAGTATGTACACATCCAAATATGTATGCATAGGCATGCCAACCTTTCAGTCTTTCATTAACTCCATCTGCCAGCTGTTTGAAATGACTGAAAAACACTTTTGTTTTTCCACGTCTGATTCTCCATGCATGAAGAATCTTTATTACTTACAGAGAGTATTTGTCACTTGTGGTGCAACCAACAACAGTTTGCAGAAAAGCATTCATCTGAAGGTCTCTAGCATTACTTTGCATATGCGTAGTGATTCTCTACATGCACAACACCACACAGTCCAATATTGTTTCCTGATGTCTTCTGGCTGGTGTCTGTCTTCCTGATGGATGAAAGGGAAATCAACTAGGACTCTGTCTTCCAGATGAAGTGCTCTGCTAAAGCCATTTACACACCATGGCTACTCCAGCATCACGCTCAAGGCTCTCAGGATCTCCAAGCCATTTACACACCATGGCTATTCCAGCATCACGCTCAAGGCTCTCAGGATCTCCAAGCTATTTACACACCATGGCTACTCCAGCATCACGCTCAAGGCTCTCAGGATCTCCAAGCCATTTGAGCTGTCCGGATGTTAATAGATGCATCATTTGAACCCATATCTTTTTTGTTGTTGTTGTCAATATTGGAACCGGAAGGTACCGATTTGAAGCAAAAACAGCCATCTGTAAGCTGTTAAGTGTTGATGATGGAAAACTGTTGGACCAAGTCAGGTTGGTTTCGCAGACCCTTATGGACTGAACTGGGATGTTGACCAAACTCATCCTGTGTCAGTGCTTAAGTTGTCAATCGGTCTGTCGGTCTGTCTCTACACTATCAGAAAAAAAGGGTTCGAAAAGGGTTCTTTGTATATGGTTCTACCAAGGGTTCTACCAATAATCTTTTTGACCTGAAGAACCATTTTTGGAAAACAGGGGTTCGTTGAAAGGCAAAGGGTTCTACCTAGAACCTTGACCATCCTGAGAACTGTTTTTTGAAGAAGGGGTTCTTTGATGAGCCATACATTGTATTTCCCAGAATGCTCTATTGCTGGGTGATTTTCAGAACTGTTTGTTTTAATATTTGTGTTTTTGCATGCACATTTATTGGTTGATACATTTTATGCTACACAAATATGCTACACTATACACCAAAGATAAAAGGGTTCTCAGTAGAACCCTTCATAGAGGGTTCTAGGTAGAACTCTTGGCAAAAGGTTCTACCTAGCACCAAAAAGGGGACAAACCGAAGAACCCTGTATGGTTCTACTTAGCAAGTGTAGAGTATAGAGTATCTTTGATTCACAGCTGCTCTAGAGTGAAAGTTTAAAATGGCTGCCCATTAGCTCAGCGAAAATGCAATAAAACTAAATTGAGACCATTCAGGGGGCGCCAGGGGGATGTGACTAGATGCTTCCCCATCTCCTGCTTCCTTCTCCCGTTTCTCTCCCCCAGGGTACCAGGGCCGGGCGGTGCCAGACCACACGTGGCGCGATCCTCAGTTCACCCAGACGGAACGCTTAGTCACACATTTTCAGACGCTGAGAACACAGCCGGGGCAATAAGAACACCACCACATAGAAAAACACAAACACACACAACACACACACAATACAATACACCCACGTCTCCATTCAGGTAATGAGGGAAACTGTGGCGTTTTACAATATTTCGTTGGGGAAAGCTGATGCGTGTGTTCGATTGTGCAGTGCTATGGACAACCAAAGCCCTTGAGGGAGGAGAGAGAAAGCTTGTCACCATCACTGTACTGAACCGTGCTGAACCATACTGTGCTCCCAGTTCCAGCTGGTGCTGAAGGTTCAACTCTAAGGTAATCAACAGAGGTCTACTGCCATAGGCCAGTAACCACCAGGCAAGACACAAGCCCAGGAAGTGAGCTTTGTTTAAACCCCATAGACAGTGGGAGAGAACGTAAAAAAGGAAGCGCGACACATCCATTGAGATTTACTGTCAGCGGAAAGATTCTAGCTAGGGTCACATTTTGTGCTTTATGCTTGTCTTTTAAAGCACAAAATGTTCCGTTGGTTGTGGCGTGTCCTGAATTCACAAAGTTACAATTCAGTCCAATGCAGTTAAAGATCAATTCTCCGACCTCACCAGAAGGAAACCAAAGATAATTTTAATCAAGTCATTTTAAAATACCATGTTCCCCTTGATAAAGACAAACTACACAGTAAAACATTTGTCACTTCTTGTTACTACTAAGCTGGTTTTGATTTCCCTTGTATGGGCCCGGGTTGGGATGTGTCCCAAATGGCAACCTATTCTCTATGTATTGATGCTGGATCTTAATTTGAGACAGTTTGCTACAAGCAGGAAAATAATCCTGCAGCAACAAGGAAATAATGAATGGAGATTTTTGGAGGGGTTACATACACAATTACATATACAATTTTCGTTACGCACAACAAAATGATGGTTCTAAGATAGAGGTTCTTTGGCTTGTAACCATAGCGGAACCCTTTTTGGTGCTATATACAACAGAACCCTTTTTTTTTTGAAGGTTCAATAAAGAACCAGAACCATGAGGTTCTAAATGGAACCTGTAAGGTGCTACAAAGAACCCTTTCCTACAGTTCAATAAAGAACGGGTTCTAAAAAAGGTTCTATATAGAACCAAAAAAAGGATTACAACCGTTTTTTTGATGGTTCTTTATAGAACCTTTGTGGAGAACGGTTCCATAAAGAACCCTTTTCAATCTGAAAGGATCTTTGTAGACCTTTCTGAAGAACCATACAGGTTTAAAACATATAATTTGGTCATCCATATTATATTGTTCAAATTCCATACAGTAAAGAAACATTGAGGAGCTGAAAGGGTTCTTTGAGTCATTATGGTGCAATAAAGAACCATCACCCTTCCCAAATAACCCTTGAGGAACTCTCATTTTTCAGTGTGTAGGGCAAAACAAGTCAGACATTTTCAAATCCTACATCTGTGGTGCACTGCTTTTGACCAGAGCACTATGAGCACATGTCAAAAAGTAGTGCACTACATCGAGAATAGGTTTCCATTTGGGACGCAAACCTTGGTCTCTTTATAACAGAAAGGCCCAGCCAAGTGTTGCTTAAACTGGCAGTACAAAGACTTCTGGTGGATGTCATTACTACACTCCCCAGGTGTACACTCATATTTTTCCTTATATCGCCTGCTGCCAAAAAGTTCATATTCAATGCAGACCAAATGTTTTCAATATATTCATTTCTATGGCCTTAACCAAGCCTTCATCAAACCACCATTGATCAATATGATGTTAGTGGGCCTTGGCATTAGCACTGCAGCTGAACTAATGGTGGGGATGTTCAATGGAGGCGTACTGTATGTATGGCTTTGCAGAGTCAGTAGTTGTGGATTCCTTCAGTGTACTATGAGAGGCCACTACTGTACACACACACACACACACACACACACACACACACACACACACACTGACACACTGACACACTGACACACACACACACTTTACCAGGCACACAAACAGCAATGGCTGTATTTCATAGCTCTGGCGGAACATTCAGAGACGCCCCAATTACAGGTCCTATTTCTGAGGGAATGGCGGGATCTGGGGGAACCGTTTCTTTCTGCTGAACTAAGCATCACATATCCCATCAGACTGGTGTTTAACAGAGCACATACAGACAATAACAGTACTACACACACACACACAAACACACACACACACACACACACACACACACACACACACACACACACACTGCCCTGTAGCCACCCTGTCAGCATCTCTGTGGGATACGGTGAAATACGATCTATACTCCCAGCCAGCCCTCAATGGAAAAACTGCTGCCTGTGTCCGTAAGTGATGGAGTAGCAGGACAAACACATCCAACGTGTTCAAGGTACGGCTGCAGGCCTGTGTATGTGAGAGGAGGGATGGAAGGAGAGCAAAAGTCAAAGTTACTAAAAAAGGGATCCAAATGAAAGACAAGATGATGTGTGTATATGGGCCTGTATCTGTAGTATCTCAAAATACAAGACTATATCAGTAGATCAAGCCATGCCCTGTACAGAATCCACCTTCCAGCCATTAACCAGTGCTGTTCCAGTTGTGCCCAGGTGGGGGCAGGAGAGGGTAGAACTGTATTCAACGTAATAAAGCATTTACAATGGGTTAGTAAATAGTTTATTCATCATTTATTGATCATTACTCCCACATTTGTAAATGCTAATAACCTAATTATGAACACATTTACCAACAACTTTTTAAAGTATTTAACAATGATTTATAAGATCATTCATAAGCTGTTTAATATAGGTCCTTATAAATCATTAAGTGTGGGCTATTAATAAATAATACATATTTTATGAATGTTTTGAGTGACCAGTGTAATTTCTCACAAAAAGATGGGCCATCCATCGGTATTGTATTCCAAAGCAGTCACACTGTTGAAATAGTGTGACGGTAACATCACAGCAGTGTTGAAGTGTACCTTCAGACACTCTATGCAGAGTAAAACAAAGTTCTTAGTCCAAAAATGCTAACAGAAGTGTTTGACTTACCAAAACCAAAGTGTGGATTGGAGTCACTCCTTAGAGCAGTTTAATCTCGGTTAACCAAGACAAAAATCTTGCGTGGCGATTCTTATTGGCTGATTCACATTTTGAAATGGAGGTCCAGGTTAAAAGTAAACTTTTTCTAAAGTGTTTTTCTCCTCGTGTGTCAGATTGTGGGCAGCAGGGCCAAGAGAGCAGGAGGCGGGGCCAAGAAAGCAGGAGGCGGGGCCAACAAAGCAGGAGGCGGGGCCAAGAGAGCAGGAGGCGGGGCCAAGAGAGCAGGGTAGGACAATGGGAGGTCTTGGTCCACCTCTGCCTACCTGGTTGCCCGTCCCACATCAAAGCTCTTCACAGCATGATCCAAATCATTATTTACATAGCAAACCCAGGGCTGCTGCCCGACATACCCAGACCTCCACCAACACCAACCCAGAGCCCAACGCCTGCCTGGGCATTCTTCAACCTGGCCACACCAACCAAGCAACACACTGCACAGGTCAGCTCACTGCACTGCAAGGGCTATAAATCAACACACACAGAGGGAGAAACGCACAGACGAAGGGACACACAAACACACATACTGTACAGTACACCAATGTGGAGACAAATGGGCACAGAAGCTGTAACAGCAACACACACACACACACACACACACACACACACACACACACACACACACACACACACACACACACACACACACACACACACACAGAGAGACACTGTCACAGTAATATACAAATCGTTAGAGTTGCATTTACCCACATACACCGTCAAATGCACCTTCAGGCCCCCCCACCACACACACACACACTTAAGACACACACACACACGTAAGACACACACACACACAGTTAAGACACACAAACATTTGTGACCATTTTCAGGAAACTACGTGTATGTCGCAAGTCATGACTTCACAGGAGAGCCAATTTAACGTACATTTTTTTTATCAAAATGCATTTTTAGGCAGAAAAGCCAACTGGAACATGTCAACTTTCATGTGCCTTAACAACTAACTTGTATGCCATATGTAAATACAAATACAATTGCTAAATTACGAGCATCGGTGGTTAAGCCACAGAAAAAGCTGTCAAGCCCTGACCTTAGTTATCTTTGTTTTCTTTATTATTTTGGTTAGGTCAGGGTGTGACGAGGGTGGTATGTGTGTTTTTGTCTTTTCTAGTTTTTTGGGGGGTTTTGGTATGTCTAGGTATATGTAGGTCTATGGTGGCCTGAATTGGTTCCCAATCAGAGGCAGCTGTTTATCGTTGTCTCTGATTGGGGATCCTATTTAGGTTGTACATTTCCCATTTTGGTTTGGTGGGTAATTGTCTGTGTAGTTGCATGTCAGCACTCGTTGTATTAGCGTCACGGTCGTTTTTGTTATTTGGTTAGTTTGTTTAGTGTTCTTCGTTAATTAGTCTTGTAACTATGACGAACGTGACAAAAGCCAACAGCCTTCCCACTAGCCATGATTGGCTGAGATAATGAGTCGGCTGGACATGCCGAGAGAGGAGTTTGGATTGGTCTGCCATATTCAGTTGAAGTCGGATGTTTACCTTAGCCAAATACATTTAAACTCAGTTTTTCATAATTCCTTTAATCCAAATAAAACTTCCCTGTCTTAGGTCAGCTAGGATCACCACTTTATTTTAAGAATGTGAAATGTCAGAATAATAGTAGAGAGAATTATTTATTTCAGGCTTTATTTCTTTCATCACATTCCCAGTGGGTCAGAAGTTTACATACACTCAATTAGTATTTGGTAGCATCGTCTTTAAATTGTTTAACTTGGGTCAAACATTTTGTGTAGCCTCCCACAAGCTTCCCACAATAAGTTGGGTGAATTTTGGCCCATTCCTCCTAACAGAGCTGGTGTAACTGTGTCAGGTTTGTAGGCCTCCTTGCTCGCACATGCTTTTTCAGTTCTTCCCACAAATTTTCTATGGGATTGTGGTCAGGGCTTTGTGATGGCCACTCCAATACCTTGACTTTATTGTTCTTAAACCATTTTGCCACAACTTTGGAAGTATGCTTGGGGTCATTGTCCATTTGGAAGACCCAAGCTTTAACTTCCTGACTGATGTCTTGAGATGTTGCTTCAATATTTCCACAGAATTTTGCCACCTCATGATGCCATCTATTTTGTGAAGTGCACCAATCCCTCCTGCAGCAAAGCACCCGCACAACGTGATGCTGCCACCCCCGTGCTTCACGGTTGGGATGGTGTTCTTCGGCTTGCAAGTCCCCCCCCTTTTTCCTCCAAACATAACAATGGTCATTATGGCCAAACAGTTCTATTTTTGTTTCATCAGACCAGAGGTAATTTCTCCAAAAAGTACGATCTTTGTCCCATGTGCAGTTGCAACCGTAGTCTGGCTTTTTTATGGCGGTTTTGGAACAGTGGCTTCTTCCTTGCTGAAAGGCCTTTCAGGTTATGTCGATATAGGACTCGTTTTACTGTGGATATAGATACTTTTGTACCTGTTTCCTCCAGCATCTTCACAATGTCCTTTGCTCTTGTTCTGGGATTTATTTGCACTTTTCGCACCAAAGTACGTTCATCTCTAGGAGACAGAATGCGTCTCCTTCCTGAGCGTTATGATGGCTGAGTGGTCGCATGGTGTTTATACTTGCGTACTATTGCTTGTACAGATGAAAGTGGTACCTTCAGGCGTTTGGAAATTGATCCCAGGGATGAACCAGAGTTGTGGAGATCTACAATATTTTTTCTGAGGTCTTGGCTGATTTCTTTTGATTTTCCCATGATGTCAAGCAAAGAGGCACTGAGTTTGAAGGTAGTCCTTGAAATACATCCACAGGTACACCTCCAATTGACTCAAATGATGTCAATTAACCTATCAGATATTTCTAAAGCCATGACATCATTTTCTGGAATTTTACAAGCTGTTTAAAGGCACAGTCAACTTAACTTACTGGCTCGTTAGCTAACATTACGTGACGTGTGTGATCTTACACGTTGTTTACCTAGCTAGGTTAATTGTTTACCTAGCTAGCTACTTGTCTTAAGCTAAAGTGTACAACACCGGTTGAATATGGCCGGTGTCAGTAAACGTCAGCAAAAAAGAGTAATGAAATGAGATGGGTGGGGCTAAAGCTTAAGAGGGTGTGAACGATGCTAAATGGGTGTCGACAAAGATACCAAAACATTCATAGGCCGTTTTCTAAAAAGTGAGTTTACAAGTTTATCAACTTCCAAAGCATAATTACTTTCCCATTGTTCCTTAAACATGCAGTGTATGATATACCATTTTGTAGCTCTGAGTCTCTACTTGTACCCAATGTAAAAACAATTATAATAATTCAAATGTTGCTACAAAAGACCGAATCCAGGTGGTGAGTCACATTTATACACATACACAGTATCCCCTCCAGACAGTGGCTGGTTCTCAGAGCTCAGTGAAGCTACCGAAAGCCACAGATGGGTATATCACCTCACTTATCCACAAGACCCCCTCTCACCCTCCCCACACCCCCTCCCTAACTGCCTCACCCCCTTCTGCTCCTGTCGTGCTTCTGGATACGCTTTGGGTCCTCTCTCTCCTCCCCCTCTCCTCTTTGGGTACCATCCACTCCCTTCCGCCACTCTTTCTCTACCCTTTCTCCTCCCCCCTCCCCTTTTCTTGGGAGAGAGTCACCTCCACTGCACAGGATTATGGATGGATTTTTTCCAGTCCGCCTCTCTGACTATGACGTTGGCCAGGAGCACTGGGGGAAGGTGGTGCAGAGGTGCACATTGGGAATGTTTGGCTTGGCCATTTGCTGAAAGCCGCAAAATAAGTGCTGAGGGCACACTTCTACTTGTGGGCCTGCTCCGATCATTAAGGGGGTTGAGAGAGGGGGTTGAGGGAGGGGGTGAGGGGGGTTGAGTTGAAACCCAGACATCTGCCATGAATTAAGGAAATTCTCCCGGTGATCCAGGGGAGAAACTTGTCTGTCTGGGGCTAGACGACTGAACTGTGTTAAACTCAATATAAGATCATATAATAACTCATTAAGAGCTAGCAGCTAGTGTGTTCTCTACAGACTAGTTCTAATGACCTTTACCATCTCAGCCACCATCACTGTGGTCTTTGGTCCTGCTCTACAGACTAGTTCTAATGACCTTTACCATCTCAGCCACCATCACTGTGGTCTTTGGTCCTGCTCTACAGACTAGTTCTAATGACCTTTACCATCTCAGCCACCATCACTGTGGTCTTTGGTCCTGCTCTACAGACTAGTTCTAATGACCTTTACCATCTCAGCCACCATCACTGTGGTCTTTGGTCCTCCTCTACAGACTAGTTCTAATGACCTTTACCATCTCAGCCACCATCACTGTGGTCTTTGGTCCTCCTCTACAGACTAGTTCTAATGACCTTTACCATCTCAGCCACCATCACTGTGGTCTTTGGTCCTGCTCTACAGACTAGTTCTAATGACCTTTACCATCTCTGCCACCATCACTGTGGTTTTTGGTCCTGCTCTACAGACTAGTTCTAATGACCTTTACCATCTCAGCCACCATCACTGTGGTCTTTGGTCCTGCTCTACAGACTAGTTCTAATGACCTTGGTGAGCGATGCCATTTGACATCCGTTTAGGTGGCTAACTGTTTCAAAGCACAAGAAGAAAATAAACTTTTACAGGTATTTTTTTTTACAAGTTCCTGAAAGTAAAACAAAGTTAGCCAACATGTCAGCTACAGTTAAGAGTTATGACTTCAGCTTCACGACTGAGAGTCCGCTGTTACAGTGGCTCTGCTATAAGGGCTAGCAATAGAGAAACAATCAAACGGGAGCCTCGTGGAGCCCTGATGGAGCCCTGGTTACATCACCGATCCCCACACTGCAGGACATAGAAAAAGGAGTTCAAAGTCTGGGCATCTGCACCTGTGTGAGGAACTCCTAACTGACCCCACTGGAAAAAGGGATGGGGTGAGTTGCATGCACACCAAGTGGAATAACATATGTATGTTGTATAGTTCATTTCATGTCGCTTGTTGACCTTCGGGACGAGAACCGGAGCCGGACCATCTATCACTGACAAATCTTCTTGATAGGAATTCTGCTAACTCACCTGTCAGTTGTCAGTCTCTGTAGAGGGAGTACCTGGAACTGCAATTACCTTGATCCCCACATCTCTATTTCTATCTGTGTTTTGTTTACCTGACGAGAGGCTATGAAATGCAGGACGGGCAAAAAGAAAGTGAAGAATGTGAAAAAGAGGAAACAGGACATGGGAAACTCCTTATAGCTCTGTAATAATCTGAAATGAATCCTCTTAACGAGCATCATGGGTTCCTGTGGTTTACTGCTTTTTCCTGGCTCACAGCACTGCTGCCACAGGAGCCCTACACCTCACCCCTGTCTGTCCCTGGCCCTACCCCATTCACTTCACCTGTCTCCCTCACAGGAGCCCTATACCTCACCCTTGTCTGTCCCTGGCCCTACCCCATTCACTTCACCTGTCTCCCTCACAGGAGTCCTATACCTCACCCTTGTCTGTCCCTGTTTATACCTCCATCCCCCTACTGTCTCACCCCAACCCTAACCCTTGTTTCTACCTTCCTGCTGCCTCTGTTGACTCCTTTGTGCCGCCATACCTGCAGCCTACCTCTCCTTCTACCTCCGCCCTCCCCTGTCTTTCCCTCAACCCTCCCTCTATCTTTACTGACCCCTTGTCTTTTCCTCTCCTCTCCTCTCCTCTCCTGCTCTACCTCCCCCTTAGTACTCCTCCCCCTGTCCAGCCACCCCCATCCTGGGACAACCTATCAGCAGCACCATGGAAACCTCTGGATGATGTCACGCAATATGGCCACCATTCAAAGGCTGACATCAGTGTAGAGACCTCCCCCTACCTCCCCCTTAGTACTCCTCACTCTTTCCAGGTCCTGGACCAAAAACCCATCACATTCTTACCTATAGTGGCTAGCCCTCTCTTTCTCCACCTCGGTCTCTCTTGACCTCTGTATCCTGGTCTCACTCTCCTTTTCTCTCACTCTCTCTCTGCACCTCTGTGTCTCTCTTTCTCTCTATCATTCTCTCCGTCACCCTCCCCTTTTCTATATCTCTGTATTCATTCTCTTTGTCTATATTGCCCTTTTTCTCGAGGATCAATATGTTACTTATTGCCAAAATAGACAGTTGTTGAGAGAGTAAACGGTTCCCCATTAGTTCTGACTGAACTTTCACAAAGTATAACTTCCAAACGAGAAAATCCCTAAATCACCATCAGACACAGACAAATTCAATTTGTGTCTGCCAACAGAGTCCTGTGCCAGAGGCAATGGATACCCAGACATTGCCCCATCCATCCTTCCACCCCTCTCTCCCTCAGTTTCTCTCTCCTTCTCTCTCTTCCTCTGCCCACATCTTTTCCACCCTCTTCTGTCCTCTCCTTCTTTCTGCCCCCCCCCCCAACCTTTTCTCTCTTTTCTCACTCTTATCTCCACCTCTCTCAACGTCCCTCCCTCCCTCCTTCCTCCCCTACCTCACTACCTGTCTATGTCCCAGTACCGTAGAGAAGACCGAGAGCTTACAGGCTGGATCACATCTGTCCTGTCTGTATTGGCTCTCTCTCTCTCGCTCCTCTGTGGCCACAGCCATTCATTTCACATAATGTTGTTTCCTGTCTACCTGCCTGGCTGCCAGGGGATGGGCCTTATTGTCCCAGGTTTATCTTGGCACAGACAATGGGAAACGACAGCGTGTAAGATCAGGGAACACGGTCTGCCGACGCCCGCTAAGAGTGTCTCTTTCTCTCTCACGCACACAGACACACAAGTGCACACACACACAAACATGCATAAAACAGACACACGCACGTGCACACGCAAATTACAAAAAATGAATTCTGGTGAATTACTCTTCCTGCCGAGCGAATGATAATTGCATAAAGGTTGAATAAATATAACACGGCCACGACTACAGTACTCTATAACTAGAGAGCCAGATACTGCATCACACTGGCGCTGTAAACGATGTCCTGCAATGTCATCGTAAACAGTACAACTAGCAAACCCATAGTACTACTAGCAAAGAAAAACGTCAAATGTGTTTTCCTTTGTTTTCCTGCTCGCCCACCTCTAAGCTGTAGCCTCTGGCAGTCCATCAGACTCAAGTCAAGTAAGGGAACAGGGAGTGTGGGAGAGAACGGGGAGAGAGAATAAGTCAAGGAGAGAAAGGGGAGAGTGGTAAGCACCATATACCCTATAACTATGCAATGAGTCTATAGCTAGATACTGTATCACATTGGCGTTGTAAATGATGCCATGCAGTATCCTCGTAAGCGGTACTACTAGCAAACCCATACACTCACAGAAATGCCACAGTCACACACGGTACGGTACTTAAACATCATATAAGCACCCGCTCTCAAACCACAACATGTCAATGTCAACAACCTAACCACGAACCTCTCCAACATAGCTGCCACTTTACAGCAGCCTCCTTGGGAAGCCTCACAGGCAGACAACAACATTATTGTTCATAATAATTCCTCTATTCACACACCGCAGGTAGGGGTTAGATGGAGACTCTCTCGTCGCTCTTTCTGGCTCTCTTTTTATTTCCACCTCTTTCTCTTTCTCTCTCTCTCTCTCTCTCTCTCTCTCTCTCTTTTTATTTCCACCTCTTTCTCTCTCTCTTTTTATTTCCACCTCTTTCTCTTTCTCTCTCTCTCTCTCTTTTTATTTCCACCTCTTTCTCTCTCTTTCTGATGTTTTATTGCTTCTCTCTCACGGTAAATTGATCTCTTTCTAAATCCCTAGCGTCAGAAATCGTGACAGAAGCCTATTTCGGGAAACTTTCTGGCGATATTCAAGGAAATGCTGAGAGCCAGACTTCTCTTTTTTACGTTTTTATATTCCAATCCAACTCCCTACCCTCTGTCCGACCCCCCACCCCCCCCCCCACCCCCCACAACTCTCCCAACTCTCCCTTTCTCTCTGTCTTTTTTTCTCCTTACAAGATTGCATTTACATTTGAGTCATTTAGCAGACGCTCTTATCCAGAGCGTTCGTTTTAAGATCTCTCGGTGAAACAGCCACATTTCACAGTCGTAGTAAGTACATTTTTACTCAAGATGTTGAACTGGAAATGTTCAGGAATCTGACCAATTCAATTAAATGGCCCTGCCACTGAAATCAAAATGTGTTTTCCTTTGTTTTCCTGCTCACCCACCTCTAAGCTGTAGCCTCAGGCAGTCCATCAGACTCAAGTCAAGTAAGGGAACAGGGATTATGGGAGAGAACGGGGAGAGAGAATAAGTCAAGGAGAGAAAGGGGAGAGGGGGAAGCATCATTTGGAAACTATGTGGCATATTTTCCATTTTCTGTGAGTGCTAGAAGCCTGTGCCGTCTCCGAACTGGTCTGGCAGACACACAGCATCGGGAGGGAACGTTTGAAACATCTTTCACAAAATGTCCGCCTGTTCTGTTACCAAGTTAAGGGTCAGGCTGTTGTTGTGGGTTTGGGTTGTTTGGGTTGCTGGATGTGACATGTGTTGACTAGGAAGGCTCCTATAGGCTCCAACAAGAAGGAATTAAAAACCCAGGAGCGGGCGCACACACACACACACACACACACGTTCTCTCTGTCTAAAAACAGACCAGGCTGGGTCTTTGTGACTTTACGACCAAGTTTTAATGTTACGTGCACAAGTACAGTGAAATGCCTTTCTCGTCAGCTCTAACCCCAACAATGCAGTAATAAATAACAATGTAATACAACAAAAATAACAAGGTAGAACAAAAACACAAAATAAGAAACAAGAAGAACACGATCAAGTAGGTCAGCATACTATATACAAGGTCGGTTCCAGCAGCATATTTACAATGTGCAGGGATACTGGATTGATAGAGGTAGATATGTATTGGGGTAAGTGATACAGTATCGAGCTATAGAGTTATTGCATAGTTATAGCGCACTACTGTCACGATTCATTTCTGTTTGAGCTTCTGCTTGTCAACAGGAAGAAGGAGTACGGATAAATGATCTGATTTGACAAATGGCGGACAGGGGGAGGGCCTTGTATGCTTGCTTGTGGATAGAATAACAGTAGTCTAGGACTTTATCGCTCCTGGTGGCGATGGAGACGTGTTGATGGAAGTTGGGCATCACGTGTCAAAATGACGCGGGATTAACATCTCCGACAACCAGAAAAGCAGCCTCTGGATGTATGTTTTCCTGCTTGGTTATAGCCTCGTACAAGTTTGTTAAGTGCCAGCTTGTTATTTTCTTGTCCTGAGATGGAATGTACACAACAGTCAAGATAACAGTTGAAAAGCAGTTGAAAAGCATAGACCGCAGGTTAACAAAAAGCATACACCAAAATGATTATCCCTATATAACTATTCATCAATCAAATACGTGAAGTATCTTTGGACTATATGAAGTGGCTCTTAGAAGTTGTTTACCGAGGCAGCCCAATCTGTATCTTTTGCACAAGTATTGGACTAAAATCTGATCTGATTGGTCAAAAGACCAATTAGTGGAAAAACAGATCAGAATTGGGCAGTAAGTGTAAACACAGACAATCCCATATGAGCTGTTTTATGCCACATCCTCATATCCCTCGTTCCATGCCAAGCCCAGGGGAATCCAGAAGGAGTGACTTCGTAGTTGTCCTCCAGAGAGAGCAGTGGAGGTCAGAGGTGAGTTGGAACAGCATCAGTCCCGTCAGTCAGAGCTCCCGAGTGGGGCAGCGGTCTAATGCACTGCGTCTCAGTGCTAGAGGCGTCACGACAAAACCCTGGTTTGATACCGGGCTGTATCACAACCAACCGCGATCAGGAGTCCCATAGGGCAGCACACAATTCGTCCGGGTTAGTGGAGGGTCTGGACGGGGTAGGCCGACATTGTAAAATAAGAATTTGTTCTTAACTGGCTTGCCTAGTTAAATAAAGGTTAAATAAATAAATAAAATAGAAAGTCAGACTGTTTTTAATTATTATGGAGCGCTTCGCCCCTAATCCTCTTTATACAAGCACATGGATTAACCAAGCACTGTGACAGTAGAAAGACTGTGGGGTGCGTGTTTGATTTCAATTTGGAAGGGTATGGGTGTGTGTGTGTGCGTGTGTGTGTGTGTGTGTGTGTGCGCATTTTTTTTTGTCCTTTTCACGGGCCTTAGTTTCAGAAATAACAAAAGCACTGCTGACATTAGCAATAAGCAACAGTTGGATCCCTTCCTTCGCCACTTCTTTATAAAACAAATGAACAATCAAATATTAAAAAAGAACACTCCACTTCATTTTTATCTCTCTCCCATCTCCTTTCTCCATCTCTGGCAAAAGCAGCAGTGTTTCATACTGTGATTCTTGTTAGGTCTCTCCAGCTTTGATAACCCCAGGGTCTGGCTGTCACTTATCTCCAAATCATCAACCTCTCTCTCATCTCCAACCACAAAGCATAGCTTAAAGAACGAGGGAAGGAGGAAGGGAGGAAGAGGGGAGGTGAACCAAATCTCCACTATCTGACTGCTAACGCCTCCCTTAGTGTACACAAAGATGTGGCAGTGAGTTTAGATGGAGAGAAATTAAGAGAGAGAGATAGAGAGAAGGGGGGGGGGGGCAGTTGCTCAGACTACATACACAGCTATACACAGCTGTGTAGTTCCAGGCAGGTGTTCACAGCAACACTGCACATAATACCTCATCTATATCTTCACAATAATAACACAATCCAGAATGAAACTACAGACTAAAAACCTCCTAGCATTTCAACTGGCAGAGATGACGATCTCCAACTGGCAGAGACGCAGATCTCCTCACGCCTACTTAAGGCTTATAGATCACAAGTCAATCAATATCCCCGTCAATCAATAGGACTAAGGCGAAGGGCCATTTGGAGAAGATAGCATAAGGCCTACCTCAAAGACTTCTTCATCGAGTATTCTAGTTCCGAAGACCACAATTCCTTTGGTGTCGATGATGGGGTGTGGGCTCCTGGACAGTTTCTGCGTGGTCTTCTTTTTACAGTCCAGGATGATGGTGATGCTCTGTTTGTGAACGCTGATGGCCACTCGGTGCCACCTGGGAAGAGGGACAGAAGGTTAGCTCTCTCTCACTCTCTCTCTCTCTCTCACGTTTCACTACAGTTCTACCTACTTTGAGATGGACAAAGGGTTGACTCACACACACCCGTTTACCTACGATACAGTTGCTGGCTGTAGGACTTGTGACATGCTGCTATTATAACCATACAGAGGTATAAGGACGTTTTGGTCAAGGATATGGATGGGTTTAAATGCCTACACATCCGAGGGCACTGAGGCACCCAACGCTCAGATACTGTTCATCTGAGGAGGTTGTGTTTTAATCCTAATCCAAACCACCTAGGTTGACCGGCTAGATAATGAATGACGTGTTACACAGACAGACAACAGACCAGGATAATGAACATGTGTGACCGAGCACCTGCACTAAATCCTAACCTAAATCCTAACTAACTAAATCCCCACAAAGGTTCAACCGCCAGACTCGTCAAAGCCAGGCCGACACACACCTGCGCTCTGATTACAGAGAAGCAAGCAAGCAGCTAAACTGAGAGCACATCACATGTGTTTGTTACAGTGGTCCTCTGTAGCTCCGTTGGTAGAGCATGGCGCTTGCAACGCAAGGATCGTGGGTTCAATTCCAGGGACCTACTGTATGTGAAAATGTATGCACATGTGACTGTGAGTCGCTTCGGATAACAGTGTCTGCTAAACGGTGTGAATCTTATTATTATATCATATAATAACAGGGTGATATAATCCAGCTGTCTCAAGTTGGCTGGATGTCCTTTGGCTGGTGGACCATTCTTGATACACACAGAAAACTGTTGAGCGTGGAAAAACCAAGCAGCGTTGCAGTTCTTGACACAAACCGGTGCGCCTGGCACCTACTACCACAACCCCGTTCAAAGGCACGTCAATCTTTTGTCTTGCCCATTCACCCTCTGAAAGCTACACATACAGTACACAATCCATGACTCAATTGTCTAGAGGCTTCATCTACACTGATTGAAGTGGATTTAATAAGTGACATCAATAAGGGATTATAGCTTCCAGCTGGATTCCACTGTTCAGTCTATGTCATGAAAAGAGCAGGTAGGTGTTCATAATGTTTTGTACACTCAGTGTATGTGTACACGACCACTCAAATGTGATTGGATTTGATTTAGGCACAGTAATAAAGTATGCAGCAGGCCTACTATGGTTTATTTTATTGTATGGTATGGTATCAGACAAGGTTAACCTGCCTGCTGTTGGCCAGGTTGAGTCCTCTGAAGAGGGGATAGTTTGACTATGAAGTAATACTATGTGTGGAATGAGGTGAGCCTACTTTCCGTCGGCTAGGTTGTGTCCTACGAAGGGGGTGGGGGTGGGGTGGGGGGGGGGTACTTTCATATAGAGTGCTAAACAGTACAGTAGAACTTTAGGGTATTATATGTCAAAATATTAGACAGGTGAACATACTAATACTGATGTAATACGTACTTTCCGTCAGCCAGGTTGAGTCCTCTGAAGAGAGGGTAGTCCTCTGGGCTGGGTTTGCCTGTGTGGTCCTCATACAGGAAGACAGGGGAGCGTCCCACCTCTACCCCCAGCTGCTGGATGCCCTGCTCGTTATACACAGACAAGAGGAAGGACTGGGAGCCCTTCTTAGGCTTCACCGTAGCCAGGATGGAGAAGTCCTCAGGGAACACGTCAGCTGGGGAGGGGGGGGAGAGAGAGAGAGAGAGAGAGAGAGCGAGAGAGGGAGGGAGGGAGGGAGGGAGGGAGGGAGGGAGGGAGGGAGGGAGGGAGGGAGGGAGGGAGGGAGGGAGGGAGGGAGGGAGGGAGGGAGGGAGGGAGGGAGGGAGGGAGGGAGGGAGGGAGGGAGGGAGGGAGAGCGAGAAGGAGGTTATAATACACCAGTTCGTGTAACATGCTAAAAATGGAGAGACAGAGGACCACACTCCTGCCTGGGTTTCATGAAAAGCCTTGTTTTCAAGAGAGCAACTCTAAGTCAAATCCAAATGTACAGTCCATCAATAAAATGGTGTGCTGCACTGAAACTGTAATATGGTAAACCTTCAAAGGCACACAGTCCAGAAATGGCAATGTACTGAACCAGACAGAGGAAACAGGGGAGGATGATGAACACGGGACAGAGGAGACGACAAAGTCTTGGACAGAGGAGACCGGGGAGACATCGTAACAACGTCTTGGAGCATCTAAAGCAAACAAGAGCTCTCTCCAACCCTCCACCACTGCCCAGAGTACTGAACAGATACACCACAGAGATGGGAGAGAGAGAGAGAGAGAGAGAGAGAGAGAGATAAAGAGAGAGAGAGAGATAAAGAGAGAGAGAGAGAGAGGGGACAGGAAGGAGTACACGGTAATGAGAAGAGCATATGGTCCCTGGGTGGCTGTCGAAAACACTTTCCCACTTTCCCAAACCCCTCTCCTCCTCTCCAAGACCTGATCCATACACCAGACATACCGACTGAGACGGGGCGCAAGAGGGACTAAAGGAGTACTTACAGTACAACAAAACACATGGGATAAACAAAAGTGAAAAAAAGAGAAGGGGGGGGACTCTCACCCTCTTGAGGAGCACCCGCCTCCCACTTACCTTCATCCCTCCCTCCATCACCCCATCTGCACGCCTAGTTTAACCCCTCCCTCCATTTTGTGAACGCCAGCTACATCTGTGAGACACATGGCCCGAGAGCAAGGCCTTGTGGGACAATCTCAGCCCACCAACAAGGGGGGGGGGGGGGGGGGGAGGGTTGCTTGCTTGCTTGCTTGCTTGCTTGCTTGCTGTGGGGCCCTCACATACACACTCATGTTTAGTTCAGTCACCGCTCATCGCTCCCACGACTAGAGAGCTGCTTTTGTTTGAAGGGGAAATGAGAGAAGCAGCCTGCATGATTAACCATCATGACTGAATGAAGTCTTAGGATGTCAGCTGTTTTAGCAGAGCGGGTTTCTAACTACCAAAGCAGAATCTGAGAGTGGAGCGACATTTAAGGAGTAGGAGTACTACTAAACTAGCTTATTTTTTTGGGGGGGGGATATATTTGCTCATTTAGACTGAGGCTGAGGTTAGTAAATTCTGCAGTTGAGAAGTAAAATAGTCCTATAGAGTTGGACACATCTCTCCATTTATTTTCTAAGCTGACACTTTAAGGAACTCCAGACTAATAGCTCCTAGTCTGGGAAGGGAAGATCTTTCCAGAACATTTGGACCAGACAGTAAAAGAGAAGCTAGAACCGGGGCTGTGGTTGCTGTGGTTTTGTAGCACCTCACAGGCCCTAACCCCCTCCCCTAGTAATGGAACCCAGGCTGTGGTCACCGTGGAAACTCAGCATTAAAGTGTCTCTGAGACAGACAGCCAATCAGAGGGCTTTGGAGGATAAGGCGCCGTGACTTCGGAGCAGTGGGTAGGTTCTGGAGCTTGAGGTTAGGAAGGAGCAGAAAGTCACTGGAGAGAGAGAGAGAGAGAGAGAGAGAAGGGGGGGGGGCGAGGAAAGAGAGGAGTGGAAGGAGCTCTAGTCACTGATGGAAAAGTCTGATTCTCATCATTTTCTCTTTTCTCCACTTTCTCTCTCTCCTTGTTGTCTGTCAATCTCTCTCGTTCGAGTTCTATCTGTTTCTCTTCCTCCCTCAGTAAAGACAGAAAGACAGGCGTATAATATCTTAATGCGGTGTCCACGCGCCTTGGCGGTGCATTCCAGAGGAATTCTCTTGGGCTCAGAGGGAGAGTTCGCAGCAGCCGCTTGAGTTTGAGTGGCAGACGCTTTGAGAGCCAAGCAGAGCAGAGCACGACACGAGAAGAAGAAGAGAGATAGGCAGGTGAGAGCAGGCTACAGTAAGAGTTGCCAACTTGCCACTGGTGCATTCCTGTACCACTTAGCTCAGCTGCAGAGAACTAGAAGAGAGGGGAGGAGGAAGAGAGCAGCACAGGGTGCGGCAACATTGGGAGCGCTCGCTCATGAGCGGAACGATGAGACGTCCATTGACATCATTCAGCAGACGCTCTTATCCAGAGCGACTTACAGGAGAAATCCGGGTTAAGTGCCTTGCTCAACAGCACACAGACAGATGTTTTAACCGGTAGGCTACATGCCGCGCAGAGTGACAGAAATAG
Source organism: Oncorhynchus mykiss (assembly GCF_057628025.1). NCBI lineage: Eukaryota > Metazoa > Chordata > Actinopteri > Salmoniformes > Salmonidae > Oncorhynchus > Oncorhynchus mykiss. The sequence continues at coordinate 39,273,224 of NC_143050.1, read as the reverse complement.
TTTTAGGGTGACAAAAAGAGATGAGAAAGAGAATGAGGGAGACAGAGAGAATGTAGAAGGCTGGGTTGACTCATTCCTTATTAACACAAAAACACAGAATTCTTTATTTTCCGAAAGGGCACTGTTACACGACGGGGGCTGCAGTCACTGCAGTTGGCTCTCAGCTCTGCTGTGTTTATGAACCGTCTCCTCTCCTCCTTAACACTAGGGACCTTTCACCCGGCTGTTACCGTGGGGACTGACATGGCTTCAGAGCACTTTCACCATGAGAGGGATCCAACTAGCGGCAGGAGGAGGAGAGGAAAAGGAGGAAGGAAAGTGGAAGAGAGAGAGAAAGGGAGAACATTTTCATATGTCCGAGCCAATTCTCCTGTCTCTCTTTGGCTGTTAATAGACATGGTTATTACAGGCTCCTGTGTTCAGGAGGAACGTCCTCCTTCCTGACCCCCTGACGCCCACACTGGGCCACCATGGGACTGGATGACCCCTACTGCAGACTGTACGCATAGGTGTGTGTGTGTCTGTTTAACTGTCCTTCTGGGTACCAGACATTTTGCCAGTCACCACAAGGAAAAATTATATTTTAGGCTTAGGGGTTAGGTTTAGGGTTAGGGGTTACAGTTAGGAGTTAGGGTTAGGTATAGATTTAGGGTTAGGGGTTAAGGTTAGGCTTAGGGTTAAGGTTATGGTTAATGGTTAGGTTAAGGTTCAGGTTAGGGTTAGATTTAGGGTTGAGGGAAAATAGGATTTAGGATGGGAATCAATTCTTTGGTCCACACAAGGATGGCAATACAAAACTGTGTGTGTGCGCGTGTGTGTGAGAAAGAGAGAAAGAGAAAAAGAGGGAGAACCTAGAACTACTGGCAATGATTTACTATAAAGCAAATGATTGGTTCCCAAATGCTGTCTAAAATTGGGTATTTTTCCACACCATGAGGATAACTGGTGCCAGGCCTGTCAGTAAGTGTGTGTGAACGTGTCTGAGAGAGAGGAGGGTGGTGGTGGGAATGGTAAAAGTAGCAGCAGCCGCAGTACTGGAGCCGGTGGCAAACAGGCTGGTTTACCCTGGCAGCGCCACCTACCTACAGCGTCAGACAGGAAAAATCTGGAAAAGTCTGGGAATGCCAGACCTCAAAGACAGAAGCTCTCTGAGATTACTCCCTGACCCCCCTCCCCAAACAGCAAATCAGATGACTCCCAGACACCCCTACCAGCCAATCAGGCGCTGTGGATGACTTACATCCTGTTTCAGCATACAATCAGTGTGATGGGTAATTAGTAGAGTAAATGTATAAGTAACAGTAAAATGTCAGTAAAATAACATTACATTTGAGCAATTCCTCCACTTAGGACAGTTTAATTGGTGCATAGCCTGATTATAATTAGGCCATACTGGCACAGATCAGCTGGATAAGTGCTGTAACTAATAGCTGTGTTCAGTAGTTACTGGTTAAAGAGGGGAGATCAGTTTGGTTTGCCACTGTGTCTCCGGTTTCGCTGTGCTGGCATACCTCTGTGTTTAACTCCACACATCTGCTCTGCACTCATTCCCCTTTCCATCTCAGTTTTTTCACCCTTCCCCCAAACCGTACAGCACTTCTAAAAAAACACTCAAAGCTCAGACCCAGGGGGCGGAATGAGGGAGCCTGGGCAGTGATTAGCTCTGCCAGCTGTCAGTTAGTGTGCTCTGCGTCCAGGTAGGTAAGCTTGTAAAAGTGAGATAATGAGTCTACCTTTCAGCACTGGCTTCAAAAGACCCCTCTTCAACATGAAACGAGCAACACTACACATGGATTCACTAAGGGAATGTACATAATCGAAGAGGATGATGTGTGTGTGTGTGTGTGTGTGTGTGTGTGTGTGTGTGTGAGAGAGAGAGAGAGAGAGAGAGAGAGAGAGAGAGAGAGAGAGAGAGAGAGAGAGAGAGAGAGAGAGAGAGAGAGAGAGAGAGAGAGAGAGAGAGAGAGAGAGAGAGAGAGAGAGAGAGAGAGAGAGAGAGAGAGAGAGGAGAAGTAGGTAGGTCGGTCGGTCGGTCGGTCGGTCGAGTTGAAAGATTAGACGGTAACGAGCAGCAAGTCACCTCTAAAAAGCAAAGGTAGGACATCCGTATTAATCAATCGGACTCTCGTCAGACAGACAGAAAGACTGACATCAGTGTTGCGGAATCATGACGTGGCTTTCCTCAGCTTGTCCATGAGCCATTGCATCTTCTCTTTAAGGCGAACGGCTATCACTGCTTTCTCTTTGGTTGTGGGGGGCTACTCATTGTTTCTCCTCCAAACCGGGGAGTGTGAGTAGTGAAGAAGGTAGGAAGAAGAAGAGAAAGAGGAGAGGGAAGAATTGAGAGGAGACCACCCAGCTACTACAGCCCCGACCATGTGCAGGGATCCCAAGACATAGCCAGCCACTGTGCGATAAATGTCACTGTGTGGGAGTGGTGGTTGGACTACATCACTCTTTCCTTAAAGTTTGTAGCCCACTGATGTTGCCAATTGCTCACTCTGGCTAACCCTACTGAGTGTGAGAGAGAGACACCTACAGATAGGGTTGCAAAGTGAGGGTATATTAGGGGAGAGTGGGGTAAGTTGAGCCACCCTTGTTTCTAGGGAAACCATACACAAAATGTATCATTTGACCAAATATTTAGGTAAAGGTCACCATTTAATGGAGTCTGTGAAGAAAGAAACCACATGGAAACAGTGGTAAGCAAGTTAGATTAAAAGAAAACGTATTTTCACCAATAAATTAATTTATTGTGTTAGATGTTTGTATCTAAACCAAAGCAGATCATGTAAAAATAGTTCTATGCATCAGTTGGGGACTCTATAAGCTTCAGTATGAGGGCATAAAACTAGCATGAAAGTGCATCCTTGTAGCTGTGTGGGATAATATAGTGAAAATGTTGACCTTGGGGTAAGTTTAACCAATGTCCATGCAGTAATTTGAGACAACGGTTGGAACAATGGCAAGTTCAAGTTACGCAAATTGAAGTGTTTCGCTGGGATCAACGCCTTATCGCTGGGGTATGAGGATGACAACAGGGCGCTGCCTATGTTCAAAGTGTTTTAAAAAGTACAAAGTGTTTGTTAGGTATTAAGCCTGTGTTTACACGATGCTTAAATGATTAAAACACACACAAAAGCTACTGTGATTGTGTTGAATTGTGTTTGGGAAATAAAGATGAACGTGTTATTAAAAATGGGAGTGGTAATATTTCATTCAGTACAGAAATGTGTACCCTGTCCAGCCGCTCAACTTACCCCATACCCCGGGGTAAGCCGTGCCAAGAGACCACTTTTTGGGGGGACAAACCATGTTTTCAAAACTGTAATGTACACATGAATTCAAAGTGGCCATAGATTACCTTTTAATCACCAAAATGTTGAAGAATCCAGGAACGTTCGGGAAAATGACTGGTAGTCTGACCAGTAGAGGTATGTACATGTTGAGAAAGCCAACTGTCCTGTTGGTCTGTTCTTTCAGACTATTTACAATCCCCCCGATGAGAAGATGGGAAATCGCCACAGTACAGAAGCTCTCTGTTTCAGCCTCTCCGACTGCTAATAATGAATCACTTCTTCCACGTGTTTACTTAATTATAGCATGTCTACACTCGTTATTTTCCAGCTCACAGCTCACCATCGTAAAATGTGGGTATGAGACAACATGTTCCCTAATCAAAAGGTGTTGTTGATTACATGATTTGGATGATCTGTAATGATCAGTCAGCATGTGCACGTGTGTGTGTGTGTGTGTGTGTGTGTGTGTGTGTGTGTGTGTGTGTGTGTGTGTGTGCGCACGGGTGTTTGGGGTGACGTTGCAGGATGTCACAGTCACAATAAATCAGGCTTAGAGCCAAAGCCAAAGCTTAGTAGTATAAAGAGAAGGAACTGGACCAAATTATGTCACTCCTGCCTTTTGGAAGATATATATATATATATGAAAGAGAGAGAGATAATATATATATATATACACACACACACAGTTGAAGTCAGAAGTTTACATACACCTGAGCCAAATACATTTAAACTCAGTTTTTCACTATTTCTGACTAGCAAAATTCCTGTCTTAGGTCAGTTAGGATCACCACTTTAGTTGAAGAATGTGAAATGTCAGAATAATAGTAGAGAGAATGATTTATTTCAGCTTTGATGTCTTTCATTACACTCCCAGTGGGTCAGAAGTTTACATACACTCAATTAGTGTTTTGTAGCATTGCCTTTCAATTGTTTGACTTCAATGAAACATTTCGGGTAACCTTCCACAAGCTTCCCACAATAAGTTGGGTGAATTTTGGCCCATTCCTCCTAACAGAGCTGATGTAACTGAGTCAGGTTTGTAGGCCTCCTACTCGCACACACTTTTTCAGTTCTGCCCACAAATTTTCAATAGGATTGAGGTCAGGGCTTGTGATGGCCACTCCAATACCTTGACTTTGTTGTCCTTAAGCCATTTTGCCACAACTTTGGAAGTATGTTTGGGGTCATTGTCCATTTGGAAGACCCGTTTGCGACCAAGCTTTAACTTCCTGACTGATGTCTTGAGATGTTGCTTCAATACATCCACATAATTTTCCTACCTCATGATGCCATCTACTGTATGTGCCATCTATTTTGTGAAGTGCACCAGTCCCTCCTGCAACAAAGCACCCCTAGAACATGATGCTGCCACCACCGTGCTTCACGGTTGGGATGGTGTTCTTTGGCTTGCAAGCCTCGCCCCTTTTACTCCAAACATAACGATGGTCATTATGGCCAAAAGGTTATACTTTTGTTTCATCAGACCAGAGGACATTTCTCCAAAAAGTACGATCTTTGTCCCCATGTGCAGTTGCAAACTATAGTCTATTTTTTTATGGTGGTTTTAGAGCAGTGACTTCTTCCTTGCTGAGCAGCTTTTCAGGTTATACTGATATAGGACTCGTTTTACTGTGAATATAGATGCTTTTGTACCGGTTTCCTCCAGCATCTTCACAAGGTCATTTGCTCTTGTTCTGGGATTGATTTGCACTTTTCACACCAAAGTACTTTAATCTCTAGGAGACAGAACGCGTCTTCTTCCTGTGCGGTATGACAGCTGCGTGGTCCCATGGTGTTTATACTTGCGTACTATTATTTGTACAGATGAATGTGGTACCTTCAGGCGTTTGGAAATTGCTCCCAAGGATGAACCAGACTACAGATCTACCATTTTTTCTGAGGTCTTGACTGGTTTCTTTTGATTTTCCCATGTCATGCAAAGAGGCACTGAGTTTGAAGGCATTTCTTGAAAAACATCCACAGGTACACCTCCAATTGACTCAAATTATGTCAATCAGAAGCTTCTAAAGCCATGACATCATTTTCTAGAATTTTCCAACCTGTTTAAAGGCACAGTCAACTTAGTGTACGTAACCTTCTGACCCACTTGAACTGTGATACAGTGAGTTATAACTGAAATAATCTGTCTGTAAACAATTGTTGGAAAAATTACCTGTGTCATGCATAAAGTAGATGTCCTAACCGACTTGCCAAAACTATAGTTTGTTTACAAGAAATTTGTGGAGTGGTTGAAAAATGAGTTTTAATGACTCCAACCTAAGTGAATGTAAACTTCCGACTTCAACTGTATATATATATATATAAATCAAATCAAATCGAATTTTATTGGTCACATACACATGGTTAGCAGATGTTAGTGTGAGTGTAGCGAAATGCTGGTGCTTCTAGTTCCGACAATGCAGTAATATCTAACAAGTAATCTAACAAATTCACAACGACTACCTTATACACACAAATGTAAAGGATGAGTAAGAATATGTACATATAAATAGGCAAGATGCAGTAGATGATATAGAACAGCATATACATACAGTGGGGCAAAAAAGTATTTAGTCAGCCACGAATTGTGCAAGTTCTCCCACTTAAAAAGATGAGAGAGGCCTGTAATTTTCATCATAGGTACACTTCAACTATGACAGACAAAATGAGGGGAAAAAATCACATTGTAGGATTTTTTATGAATTTATTTGCAAATTATGGTGGAAAATAAGTATTTGGTCACCTACAAACAAGCAAGATTTCTGGCTCTCACAGACCTGTAACTTCTTCTTTAAGAGGCTCCTCTGTCCTCCACTCGTTCGTTACCTGTATTAATGACACCTGTTTGAATTTGTTATCAGTATAAAAGACACCTGTCCACAACCTCAAACAGTCACACTCCAAACTCCACTATGGCCAAGACCAAAGAGCTGTCAAAGGACACCAGAAACAAAATTGTAGACCTGCACCAGGCTGGGAAGGCTGAATCTGCAATAGGTAAGCAGCTTGGTTTGAAGAAATCAACTGTGGGAGCAATTATTAGGAAATGGAAGACATACAAGACCACTGACAATCTCCCTCGATCTGGGGCTCCACGCAAGATTTCACCCCGTGGGGTCAAAATGATCAGAAGAACGGTGAGGAAAAAATCCCAGAACAACACGGGGGGACCTAGTGAATGACCTGCCGAGAGCTGGGACCAAAGTAACAAAGCCTACCATCAGTAACACACTACGCCGCCAGGGACTAAAAATCCTGCAGTGCCAGACGTGTCCCCCATCTTAAGCCAGTACATGGCCAGGCCCATCTGAAGTTTGCTAGAGAGCATTTGGATGATCCAGAAGAAGATTGGGAGAATGTCATATGGTCAGATGAAACCAAAATATAACTTTTTGGTTAAAACTCAACTCGTCGTGTTTGGAGGACAAAGAATGCTGAGTTGCATCCAAAGAACGCCATACCTACTGTGAAGCATGGGGGTGGAGACATCATGCTTTGGGGCTGTTTTTCTGCAAAGGGACCAGGACGACTGATCCGTGTAAAGGAAAGAATGAATGGGGCCATGTATCGTGAGATTTTGAGTGAAAACCTCCTTCCATTAGCAAGGGCATTGAAGATGAGTCGCTGGTGCGCGAGAGTCACTGGTGCGCGATGAGACAAGGATATCCCTACCAGCCAAACCCTCCCTAACCCGGACGACGCTAGGCCAATTGTGCTTCGCCCCATGGACCTCCCGGTCGCGGCCGGCTGCGACAGAGCAGAGTCTCTGGTGGCATAGCTTGCGCTGCGATGCAGTGCCGTTAGACCACTGCGCCACCCGGGAGGCTGGAATGTATTTTTCAAAGGTTCTACTATGCTTCCGATGTTGTTCGGTAAACGCAACACGCAACAATTTTACTGAGTTACAGTTCATATAAGGGTTAGGTTTGTGGTTGGTCCTTCCTAGAGTGTTGCTTGAGACTATTTCATTAGGCTGTAAGTAAACCGAAGAGAAGCCCAAGTTAAAGCTTTTAGCCTCTATATTGATGTCAAAGTAAACATAACTTGTTTGGAGAGCATTGTGTCTGAACTCAGCTCTGGATTAAGCCTTTAGGAAAACCCTTGATGTGGATCAAACATCCGCTTGGCCAAGCCTCCTCAAGGCCTCTTCTAGGCCGCTCAAAGAAATGCTGTGATCAGGGAGACATTCTTCACACACTTGGCTGTCAACCAACTGGATTTTCAGTCAATTTAACTCACAAGACTGGGATTTGAGGTTTTTCTCTCTCTGCCCCCTACTGCCGAATCCGATCCCCCTCTCCCACACACACACACACTTGTTTAGAGCTTGCAAGAAACGCACTTTACTGTACTTGTGCACGTGACATTAAAAACTCTTTCAGTCAACCACTTGAAATGCTTGGGAATTTTCAATAACACATTCCAGAGAAATTGGGCTTCTGTCTGGGTGACACAGTTTGAGGGTTCTGCACTGTTTGACAACTTTCATACATAAATAAATATGCCGGCCTAACCCAGAATGCAATAGGAAGAGATGTTGGCTAGCTAGCACATCTCTCTGAGCGACAGTAACCAGGATGCACCAGAGTGAGAGAAAGAAAATATAAAACAGACTAATAGGAAGAGATGTTGGCTAGCTAGCACATCTCTCTGAGCGACAGTAACCAGGATGCACCAGAGTGAGAGAAAGAAAATATAAAACAGACTAAAAGAAAGTACAAAGTAATGAAAAAGCAGCAGTGAAAGAGAGAGAGAGAGGGTATAAGACAAAGATAAAAAAAAGAGGGGAGAAAGAGAGGGAGAAAGCAAGGATAGAGAAAGAGAGGGCTGCTGTGGACCACAGAACAGTAAGCCAGAGCCACGTCAGCACAATAGAAGGGAAGGAAGAGTGGAACCCGCTCCTCCCTCCCCTCTGTCCGTCCCCCTCTGCCTCTCTCTCCATCCTGCCACCCCTTCCAGACCTAGGCATTTTTACTGGAGGATGATTCCCACTGAATGTGAGCTTGAGGTTTCCAAAATGGAAGAATTAGTATGCCTCTATGATGGTCTGCCCCTCTCTTCTTCTTTTTTTCCCCATTTTCTTATTTTCTTTTTTCGTGTGTCTGAATTAGAAACAGAACGAGAGCCGTCTTTATTCAATGCAGATGTGCACAGACGGAACAGACGTGAGGAAGATTGTAAAGAAAAATCGAGGGAGAGAGAGAGAGAGAGAGAGAGAGAGAGAGAGTCTGCATGTGTTATGAGCTGAGGAGGCTGGTGGGAGGAGCTACAGGAGGCTGGTGGGAGGAGCTACAGGAGGTCGGGTTCATTGTAATGGCTGGAATGGCATAAAAGGAATGAAGTTAAACATGTGGTTTCCAGACGTTTGATGTGTTTGATACCGTTCCATTTATTCCATTCCAGCCATTACAATAAGTCCCCCCCCCCTCCCCCACCACCAGCCTCCTCTGGTTCTGAGGTATGGTGTTATACAGAGCTGATCTTGGCCGTTGGAGTAGAAATATCAGCCACTCAACAATAGTCATAATCATTTCACTGTACTTGCGCACGTGACATTAAAACTTGAGACTTGTAAGGCCAACAGGCTTGAAAAAACCACAACCTGACAGGTCTATAGAGTTTGGCTAAAGTTCAATCCAAACACTCCACCAGAGCTGAGGCTTACTGAAGTGAATTATGGCGCATGAAGCACAGAGGGATCGTGGGAGAGGTGGCGGTGAGAGACTTGAAACACGCATGGCGTGCGTGTTTCAAGTTGAAAGTTTTAATGTCGCACGCACAAGTACAGGGAAATGCCTTTCTTGCCAGCTCTGACAGCTCCGAGAGTCCAGTTGGTAGCGAATCCGCGATCGGAGGTCATCCATCTTATTATTAAGTGTCCACAAGGGGCCAGTAGAATGGAGGGAAGAGGTGGCCAGTTTTCCCTTCGCCTTAATCTCAACAGGATCCCCCCCCCCCCTCTCTTGCCTCTGTAACGCCAGTGTTTCCTCTTGGGAAGCCCGAAAAATTGGGTTGGAATTACAGAGAGCCCTGGGCAGATGAGTCGAAGTAGAAGCCCGAATTGGGGTAATAAACTGGCGATCTGATGTTTAAGAGTTCTTGGCGGTTGGAAGAAATAATAGCTGATACGTTACCTGAAAATAGACTCAAATTAAACGACACAATAATCACAAGACAGCAAAGTTGGGTCGGAGCTTGCATAACAGCGGCCATCCAGTGCGGCGCCACTTTTGATATCTATGTGTGTGTGTGGGGTCTATGAGTGTGTTGGGGTCTATAGCGGTAGGTGAGTCTTCACATTTGGCCCACCCAATCTGCAGTGCTGTACACTATCATGTCATCATGACGCAACGGCCAATAAAACGGGTAGCTAGTTGGAAGGGGAACAGAGGCGTGTGAGGGGATGAGAGGAATGGCACAGGTGGGAGAAAAAGAGACAGGTCTTTTGGGAGTCTTACTGCAGTCAGGGACTCCCCAGCCACGGTTAAGACATTACACCAGTGTTTTAAAGTAGTTTTTATTTTATTTTTTATTATTGACTAGGACCGAGTTCATCTGAGTCAACGCCCAAAGGTAGGGAAGAGGGCATGAGCAGCCAATAGGAACAGACTTAGTAGAGGAGAGGCCACGAGCAGCCAATAGGATCAAACTTAGCTAGGTAGTATCTTTGGCATCCCACTAACAAGCATGAGATGATATTTCAGTGAACAAGGTCATCTGTACATTGGGGTAGTAGAGGGACGGGACGATCGGAGGGGATAGTGAGGAAGACATGAAAGAAAGGAACAGGTATCTTTTCAGTTCAAAGGTCAAAGGAGATCAACCAATTAGTGAATGGTCATAATCAGGTACTTACCAGGGTACAGTTGTTTGGTGGGGGCGCTGAGCTGGGCTTCTTTGGATACTCTGTAGGCCACATCGGCTCCTTTTGTTGACTTCCTATGCGCGCAGAAACCTGTCGTTTTCGTAACGCCGTCAGGTAAACTGGGAAAATCTAAAATCTTCAAGAGGTCCGCTGGCTCCACTACAGAGGGAAAGAGGGAGAGACAGATTGTAGGTTGGACTCATATAAAGACACTCATTTCAAATTCAGACTCACATCTCTCAATAATCACAATAAAGTATACCACAGCACAAATCCATGCCACCCACAGCGTTAAAAGCCCCCCACAACAGGAGAGACTGTCAGTATCCATTCCAAGTAAACCAATTATTCAGGCTGTAGACAGATAAACAGATCCTCCTTTCACTAGCCATTAGCTGGTACCTGCTTAAAGTACAGTAGGTGCACTCCAGACGCCTTCTTTCTATCCAGTCCCCTCTGACCCCTATTCTCTCACTGATGAGACAGGGGGACAGTTATATGAACACCCTAAACTGTGAGAGTGTGTCCTACACTCTAACCACAGATCTAGGATCAGATTCATGTGCCCAATTTCCAAATCTTAACCATTAGGGGGTTTAAAAAATCTGTACTTGAATAAGGGATAAAGGCAACTTCTATGCCAATTGTGTGGATGCAATGACGCACTAGAGCCATGACAGAGTCCATCTCTCCATCCATTCATCCACCACACACTAAAGCTCCAGCTGTCTCCCGCTTCCTTCCCAAAAACATGCAATTAGCACACTCTCAGGCAGGGCCTTGGGGTTTCCTCCGGAGCACTGCAGGGGTAGTAAAGGTGCAGGAGCAGGAGCAGCACGGTTGTGTTAGGACAGGGTGTGACATTTTGGTTGAACCCGTGACCTTACGCATGCTGGCCAAAATAACCCCAACAAGCCAAGAACAAACAGCTGTGTCGGACAGATGCTACACTGTAAGAAATTAGGTGTTTCATCTACTTGAGTAAATGTGATGTCCTATTGAGTAAAAAAAAACTTGAACAAGTCGTTTGAATTTACACAAATAAAGTCCAGGGAATTAATACTAGCCATAAAAATGTGACGGATTTTGAGATAATATGATTCAATATGAGTTGAAGTAACACAATTATTTAGTAAACCCAAAATAAAAGTGTTCCACAAGCGTTTCATGTTAAACATTGTGCAATGTATTTGATCATTCCCAATTTGAACCCACTTTGTTGAGCACAGTGCCCAGTCCACCAGCAGTAACGGGGTCAAACCGCAAGCGCTACAGGATGTTGCATTTGCCTCTGTCATTAAGAATAGTGGCGGTGGGAAGGGGTCGTCTCATCATTGAACATCAATGTTCTTGACGGGTTCGATAGCCTTTCGTCATGAGCCATTACACCTCTTGGTTACAACAAGCTGCTTAATACGAATATAGAAATCGACTTTTCTTTCTTCAAACATGCATACAACGTTATGTAAAATAATCATAAAGTAAGAAAATTTTGAATTACCCACAATCATCTAAAAACGAAGCCACATGGCAAGTTGTTGCAAGAACTTAAAATGATTAAGTACAGAGAAATCGGATCAAATGTTTAGTAAATGAAATCACTTCAAATACTTCCTTAAATATTTTGGTAGAATGAAATGAACAAATAATTAGTTTACAGCGTACTGAAGCTGCAATGGTCTCTGCCTCAAGGCTGCTGCCCAGAGCATGGAGCATAGGCCCAGGACTACTCAGAGCAGAGTCACACTGAAGGTCTGGAGACAGGAGAAGGGATGGGCCCATAAAGGGACCACATCGGGTCTAAGTGAGGGGTGCAGGGTGGTCAATACAAAATGGAGGTGATTTGAAGGTAGTAAAACAATAGAAGGAACTGTTCATTGCAAGGTTTTAAGAACCAAAACAAAGACAAAAGCACGCATTCTCTGGCGCTGTGTTTGCGTTATTGTGTTCTGATGAACCCACTCCAGCAAGGCTGAGAAAAGCTCTCTTCAAATATTCACACACACACACACACACACACACACAGGTAAAAACAGGGAGGATCGGGTGTCCGGTCAGACAGGACCACAGACACTTAATCAGTCTGTTCAGAGCGGAGCTTTCAATAGCCCCAACCATCTGAGAGAGGATGGAAAGAATGGAGGGAGGGAGCTCCACAACAGACTCCATCTGGAGGTCATTACACAGGGCTCTCACATGCAGTACAGATCAATCAAAATAAACTACTCCAGCTCTTAACAAAATTCCAGATTCAAACAGACTACAGATACACATGACCATCGATCACCGTCACCCTCCACAGCTGTAGGGGGAATCATTTCCTTCATGACTTCCACATCCTCTACCGCCGATGATATCATTGCATCACTGTCAGCTAGCTCCAGAAAGCTTTGAAAATGTGAGCTCTTACAATATCTGAATCTGGACAGGCATCTGACCCATATCACACGCAGCACGAACAATCATCCCACACACATACATGTAAACACACCTAACGACACTCACGGTAGGTCAAAACGCAGACTGATACATACGGTATAAACACAGAAGGAGAGAGAGAGAGAGAGAGCTCTTTCATATGGGTGTGTGCTGATCATGAAGAGGAAAATAAGTGGGAATGGAGTCAGATGAAAGAATGCGAACTATGTGGTGATTCCCTATCCAACTCTCTCCCTATCCAAAACTCTCTCCTGCTGTCTCTCAATTCAATTTCAATTTAAGGGGCTTTATTGGCATGGGAAACATATGGGTTACATTGCCAAAGCATGTGAAATAGATAATCAACAAACGTGAAATAAACAGTACATACATTTCAATTGTTGAATTATGTCTATATACACAGTGTTGTAATGATGTGCAAATTGTTAAATTACAAAAGGGAAAATAAATCAACATAAATAATGGTGTTTCTTCTTCACTGGTTGCCCTTTTCTTGCGGCAAAAGGTCACAAAACTTGCTGCTGTGATTGCACACTGTGGTATTTCACCCAATACATATGGGAGTTTATCAAAATTGGATTTTGTTTTCGAATTCTTTGTGGGTCTGTGTAATCTGAGGGAAATATGTGTCTCTAATATGGTCATACATTTGGCAGGAGGTTAGGAAGGGTAGCTCAGTTTCCACCTCATTTGGTGGGCAGTGTGCACATAGTCTGTCTTCTCTTGAGAGCCAGGTCTGACTTCGGCGGCCTTTCTCAATAGCAAGGCTATGCTCACTGAGTCTGTACACAGTCAAAAATGTCCTTAATTTTGGGTCAGTCACAGTGGTCAGGTATTCTGCCACTGTGTACTCTCTGTTTAGGGCCAAATAGCGTTCTAGTTTGCTCTATTTTTTTTGTTAATTCTTTCCAATGTGTCAAGTAATTATCTTCAATCCTGTTTGCTCAGGTTTCTTTGTAAATATATTTGTAGAATTCTGCATGTAGAGTCTCAATTTGGTGTTTGTCCCATTTTGTGAATTCTTGGTTGGTGAAGACCAGACCTCACAACCATAAATGCAAGGGTTCTATAACTGATTCAATATTTTTTTTTACCAGATGCTAATTCATATGTTGAATTTTATGTTCCTTTTGATGGCATAGAAGGCCCTTCTTGCCTTGTCTCTCAGATCGTCCATAGCTTTGTGGAAGTTACCTGTGGAATTTATATTTGTGGTCCTGGCAACTGGACCTTTTTTGGAACACCATTATTTTTGTCTTACTGACATTTACTGTCAGGGCCCAGGTCTGACAGAATCTGTGCAGAAGATCTAGGTGCTGCTGTAGGCCCTCCTTGTCTGGGGACAGAAGCACCAGATCATCAGCAAACAGTAGACATTTGGCTTCAAATTCTATCAGGGTGAGGCTGGGTGCCGCAGACTGTTCTAGTGCCCTCGCCAATTTGTTGATATATATGTTGAAGAGGGTGGGGCTTAAGCTGCATCCCTGTCTCACACCCCGGCCCTGTGGAAAGAAATGTGTGTCTTTCTTGCCAATTTATGTGATATCTTTTTCCCCCAACACCAGTTTCCATCAATTTGTATAGCAGACACTCATGCCAAATTGAGTCGAAAGCTTTTTTGAAATCAACAAAGCACGTGAAGACTTTGCCTTTGTTATGGTTTGTTTGTTTGTCAATTAGGGTGTGCAGGGTAAATATGTGGTAAAAAGCCCATTTGACATTTGCTCAGTGCATTGTTTTCGCTGAGGAAACGTACGAGTCTGCTGTTAATGATAACGCAGAGGATTTTCCCAAGGTTGCTGTTGACCCATATCCCCCGGTAGTTATTGGGGTCAAATTTGTCTCCACTTTTGTGGATTGGGGTGATCAGTCCTTGGTTCCAAATATTAGGGAAGATGCCAGAGCTGAGGATGATGTTAAAGAGTTTAAGTAAATACAATTGGAATGTGTGGTCTGTATATTTCATTTAGGATACCATCAACCCCACAGACCTTTTTGGGTTGGAGGGTTTGTATTTTGTCCTGTAGTTCATTCAATGTAATTGGAAAATCCAGTGGGTTCTGGTAGTCTTTAATAGTTGATTCAAATATTTGTATTTCATCGTGTATATGTTTTTTTCTGTTTGTTCTTTGTTATAGAGCCAAAAAGATTGGATAAGTGGTTTATCCATACATCTCCATTTTGGATAGATATGTCTTTGTGTTGTTGTTTGTTTAGAGTTTTCCAATTTTCCCAAAGTGGTTATATTCTATGGATTCTTCAATTACATTGAACTGATTTCTTACATGCTGTTCCTTCTTTTTCTGTAGTGTATTTCTGTATTGTTTTAGTGATTCACCATAGTGAAGGCTTAGGTTTTCTGGGTCTCTATGTTTTGGGTTGGATAGGTTTCTCAATTTTTTCTTAGGTTTTTTTCATTATTCATCAAACCATTTGTCATTGTTGTTAATTTTCTTAAGTTGTCTCTCTCCCTCATTATCCAAACCCTTCCCTTGTTTCCTCTATCAGCTGGGGGGGGGGGGGGGGGGGCTGATTAGTGTCACACTTTTGCCTCAGCCCCAGCTAACACACCTGGCTCCAATAATCAACTAATCATGATCTTCAGTTAAAAATGTAATTTGTTTAAATCAGGTGTGTTTGGTAGGGATGGGGGAAAGGTGTGACACCAATCAGGCTCCGCGAGGACTGGAATTACCCAGGCCAGATAGAGAATGACTATCACTGGCATTTCTGACTGACTGAAATGTGATAACTCGTCTAAAAGACCTCTACTACAGTCGGATAGTTCCCCCCTGTCAAAATGAAGTGAAACATAAACTTACATCAACACTAGTCAAAACAAATGTGTAAAACAAAACTATTTTGAGAGACAATACCTCTGAAATCCTATCCACATGAGTCTCCAGAGGACACACTGTATCTACAAGAATAGAATACTCTGTGAACGCATGAACCTGCTCTACCTTTTCTCTAGGGCAATTTGGGAATGCTGCCTGCCATTCTCATACTACTCCCTGTCAATCCCATACCACCACACTGTTTATCTTCAACCTGCCAACAGCCCAGAGCCCGTCGGTCTCCCGGGAAACCCACAGCCACAAGGCCCATGGGAGGAGGCCGATATGGGCGGAGGTGGAGCGGGATGAAACCTCACGACAGCCACCACAGAAGAACACTGAGAGATTGCTAGGGCCACTGGGCATCACATCAAGACAGAACTGTCACACACATAGACACACATGCACTCACTCACATAGTTTACACATGTGCGGGCACACACCAATGCATAGTCTCTTTCTATAAGTGAAAAAAACGTGAAACATAGAGTAGAAAGTTGTCTGAAACATAACAAAATATGTCAATCTGACCACTCACACACTCCTAGACGTTCCTCCGTTCATCATCATGAAACCCCTCCTAACTCAATATCTTCAGGGCATCCCTCTCTCTCCTGATTACACAGTGGCTGAACACAGTGGCGTCTGTCTATAACCCTCAAGTCTAACTTGATGTGAACAAAAATTACCGTCTGAAAACACTCAAACCCACTGAGCTCTCATAGTAACAACAGGCTTTAGTTAAACACCCAAAAATCACTTAGGACCTTGTGTTAGGTATAGGGTAACCTTGAGGTAGGAACTTCTGTATAAGCTAGCTCCATCAAATCACTTAGGAACCTTGGGTTAGGTATAGGGTAACCTTGAGGTAGGAACTTCTGTATAAGCTAGCTCCATCAAATCACTTAGGAACCTTGTGTTAGGTATAGGGTAACCTTGAGGTAGGAACTTCTGTATAAGCTAGCTCCATCAAATCACTTAGGAACCTTGTGTTAGGTATAGGGTAACCTTGAGGTAGGAACTTCTGTATAAGCTAGCTCCATCAAATCACTTAGGACCTTGTAGTAGGAGGTACGCAGAATACATTCAAATCCACTGAGTGACACTATGATGGCTATACTTTCTTCTAGCCAACGTTATGCCAGCGTGTTTTACAGTAATTAGTGTCTGGTGAATGTCGGGTGTCTTAGTCTGTCGTTTGTCTTCTAGCCATATCCTCCATTCCTCTCTCCTCCCTGTCTCTGTTAAGTCCTCAGACAGCCACCATTCATCCAGACTGACCCCACTGCCGATCCAGGGCTCCCCACATCCATATAAGGACATAATCCAACACACTTCCTGCTGCTAGGCGTCATGTGAATATGGTAGTCAAAGAGTTCAACTTTAGTTGACTTGCTGACGCTCCGCTCAACCCCCCCCCCCCCACACACACACACACACACACACACTGTTACCACAACTGAGCTAGGATAGCTATAGGTTCCTCTAGCCCAGCATCGGCACTACAACTTCATAGGGTTGTCTATAGTCTCCAATTACAAGATACTATCTGGGACAATACAGAGAAAACAAAGCAGGCCAAACTCTTTGGTCCTTTAAAAACCTGCTGTTTGTAAAAAAAATATGATGTTCTACAGCTTGGAAAATAAATAAATGTTACTCTGGATGACAACATAATGATGTTTGTTTCTGACATTAGGGCTGTTTCCCTTAAAGGAGGTAAATTCGCTTTGCGTTTGGTTTCCTTGCCACGTAACTAACGAGTATCGGTATACTGGTTATCGTCCCAGCCCTACAAGATACCAAATCAATAAATAACCGATATACTTATTAAAGGTCCCGTCCAACTCCACTCTGCAGTTCCAGAAGCCATAGCCATTTAACATGGTTATATCTACCCCTCCTGAACTTAGAAGCACGTGTCTGTCTGTTAGGCTTAGCTAGGCAGGGTCGAGGTTGAAAATATTGTGGGGGGTTGTTGGCTCTCCTTTCACTCAATTTTAAAGGCAGGAGTGTGTCTACTCTACAGAGTAAATAACTACAATGAGCAAAGAGCTAGTACAAGCTTTCATTAGCAATTGGGGGATTAGCTGCAGTTAGCTAACAGCTCTATACTTAGCAAACAGTCACAACATTTCACACTGACAGCAGCAATTAGCTGATGACTGCAATTACTTTAGAGAAAAAGTGTGACTGGCTCCATTGGAGAGACCAACTAGCCATCGGACTACCTCAGTAGTAGCACTATGGTACCGTAGCATATAAGTCTAAGTCATTAAATAATGTCTGAAATGACACCCTATTCCCTACAGTATAGGGCACCACGAGTCACATAGGGCTCTGATCAAAAGTCATGTAGGCTATATAGAAAATGGGGCGGGGATGATGCCAGTATCACGATACTCGTTAGTATAGACTATGGGGCAACTATGGGGCAAAACAGACTGGGTTGGCTTAGATTGTTGACAACATGTCAAACATATTTAGTCTCCAGTGTTTATTCAAAATCTAAATACACTTGCGGAATGAGCACTTGTTTCTCAAATGCATTGCTACAGTTGTTGGTTACCTAGCTAGTGAATTGTAGCCATATTACCATAGACGTGACATCAGTCACAACAACTCAAAAACAAGACATGCTATCAAGAACAAGATAGAACTAGCTGAAACGAGCCACCGACGATTCCCCACACGGCAGCTCATTGTCATAGTTGCTAGCTTCCTGGCCATCCAGTATCACAACAACAACAGAGACTTCCGCCCCACTGAAGCATTGCGCATCGTTTTCGTGAGGTTGTCAGCTAACCCGGTGTATCACGGCAAGGAAAGAAAACGTAAAACTTGTTCAGGAAAACAGATCTTATGTTGGAAACAAACATCAATATAGTGTCATCCAGAGTCCCATTAATTTATTCTCCAAGCTGTAGCACACAATATTTTACTGACATCAGATTTTTAAAGGACAGTTTGGTCTGCTTCGTGTTCAAATTTTTGCCATGGGAAATAAATATTGCGATACTGGTATGGTCGCAGCCCTAATTTGAAGACAGGGTATCATTTCAGATTTAGCCTACCCAACATAGCTGTGGCATATCATGTGAACTATAGTCATGATGTAAAAGAAGACATTGTTGCGTAAGTCATCGAGCAGTGCTTGTAGATGAAAACGAGGAGGAAGGGGAGGAAGAAGTTTGGTCGCAATCAGCCAGCCGACGCTAACCATGTCATGACCCCTGCGGAGGCCTGTTGGTTTTGCTAATCCTCTCTGACACAAACTAATCCGATACAAATCAGCAGCTTTTGGGGAGGAAGCCATGGTTATCAGGATACCCTCTCTCTTTCCCCTCCACCCGTAATCTCCCCTTTTCCTCTCCCTCTATCCAGCCGTCTACTCCTTTCACAAATCTCTCCTCGTCTTTTCTTAATTTCCTCTCCTTCCTGATGGTTATTTTCTGCCTTGCTCTGATGCCCCGATGAGTCCCTGTGATAGAGGTATTCTCATCATTACATTGTGGTAAGGCAGGATGGGGTGTCCTACCCTCCTACCACTACTGGGAGGGGGAGAGGGGCAATTAGCTGCTTACTGGACAGGAGGGAAAGGGAAGGTGGGTGACTTAACATCTCCTTCTGTCCAGAGAGTAAAAACCCTACATACAGAAACATGTTTTTTTCAGTAGGCAGAAATGTTAGTTCCACTGACACAAGCACTGTCTGCTAAAACAGCTGGTAAGGTAAAACATGTAATGTGCCCTGCTGCTGCCTGGGTCTGATCAGTCAAACCTGTGTCTTGTACACAGGATGTGAACGAGACAACGTGTCATATCTGGAATGTGGTGCACATTGAGGAATCGGTTCTCGTTGATCTAATTGACGACAAGCAATGGCTAAAAATAGCTTAACCTGTATGACTTTAAATGAAACGGATGGACGTTTTTCCTCACATCTGTCCCATACGTGTGTGCACATGTTTTCTGTGTGCAAGATGTGTGTTTAGGCCAATTCAACCACAGTGGAAAAAACTCAAGTTCGGCAACCACACACACACCCAAACTCCGGTCACGCTTGCCTCACCTTCCTCCGACCCTCCTGAGGTAGCAGTAAACTACACCCAGCACACAGCTATGGCTGTCAATCACACCTCATTAAGCTGAAGTGTTTGTCTACTTAGGTGACGGCTCGCTCGAGGGAGCAACACGATGGACCCCCAACTGAAGCTAGGGCCAGAGCGTTTCCCTTGGTAAACACAGGCTGACCGCAGCATACACCTCCCAGAGAGGCGAGAGAGAGAGGTGCTGTTTGTGTGTGAAATTGACTGGGGCCGGGCAGGGTCCAGGGATGTCTTACTCTGCGACCAAAGAACTCGATAGAGCTGTCATTATTCAATATGCTCTTAAACAAATGAGGTGAATTGAGAATGTAATAATGCTCTGTCACCACCATCACAACCACAGAAAGTTGGATGCAGAATGTCTTTGCAACCATCAAACCGACCACTGGGTCATGGCTATAGTTGCCACAAAGAAACACCACAGAGTAGGGCAGTCTGGAACACAGCAGGGAAAAGAGCTAACTGACACACTATGACTGTAAGGGTCCAGGTGACACACACCTGTAGCCTTACAGTCATAGTCCAATTCAACTGCCCTTTCCTCACGGTCATCACAGATCAAAACAAGAGCCTGACTGTTTCACATGGTAGCGCTGAGCGCTTATTGCTTTTGGAGGTTGGTTTGATTCCGATTTAATTTATTCATTTATTTTTACATTAAATGCTCTATGCATTATGTGGGTTGAGTGCTGTAACGACACAGAATAAAACAATGAATGAAAGTCCCACGATGGTAGTGATTGCCCATTACTGCTTATCACTTATTAACAATCATGTATTCACATTACTTTACTTTAATGAACTATTTCAGTTGTTGTGTACCGGTATATTACATTGGTTTAATTTGGTGACTTTATTATTTCATTTCAAGTCATCATCTCATCTCCATAGAGCTGCCGCCTATGCTGTCTGACTAAATCACTATTTTAGTAGTTCTTCAAAGTGAATAAGGTATACTTTTATGACTGCTAAATAACAAACTATCAATCACTTCAGAGGTGTCTAACTCATTCCAAGGAGAGCTCAGTGTCTGCAGGTTTTTGCTTTTTCCTTTCAATTAAGACCTAGACAACTAGGTGAGGGGAGTTCCTTACTAGTGACCTTAATTCATCAATCAAGTACAAGGGTGGAGCGAAAACCCACAGACACTCGGCCCTCCGTGGAATGAGTTTGACGCATGACTTAAGAGCATGTATTTTCTGGTAAAGATA
Source organism: Oncorhynchus mykiss (assembly GCF_057628025.1). Taxonomy (NCBI): domain Eukaryota; kingdom Metazoa; phylum Chordata; class Actinopteri; order Salmoniformes; family Salmonidae; genus Oncorhynchus; species Oncorhynchus mykiss. The sequence goes on along the minus strand of NC_143050.1, from coordinate 39,252,465 downwards.
CCTATGAAGCAACTGCTCTCTATAGCGCTCAAATTACGCATTCCTCTGTCTCCTCTCTCTCCGTGTCTGCCCTACACTAACCTAACATAGCAGGTGTAAAAGAAACACACAGACCGGCCGGTCAAATGTTGTAGTTAATTAACACGTTTTCTGCGCTAAACTATGTAGAATATTGGCGTGTTGGAAACTACAACTCCCTACGACATCACACAGTTCAGGCTTGATCGGATTTATCTCTACAGATACTGTGCAATGTGCGCATTGAGCTTACAGGAGAGAAAAAACCTACTTGAATGGAATTAGTAGAAAACCTCAGAGACTCCTGATCAGACCCTTGTGGTACAGCACCATCTGTTGAAGAGGCAGTACCATATCAGAGGGATGTGACTGAGGCAACTACCCTCTCTCCCTTTCTCCTCTCTTCCCCCCTATCTCCCCCTTTCTTCCCTCTCCCTCTCTCCTCCTCTCCCCCTGTCCTTTTACTGTGTCTTCAGTTCCCAAAGGCTGATATTGAACTCGTTGCTGGGTGCTGTCTGTCCATCTACTCACACTCTCTTATTAGTCACTTCAAAGAAACCCTTCCTGGTCCTGTATAAGTAGCGTGTGTGAAGAGACCATTTTTGTTGGACATTTTGATAGATCTGTTTTGCCAGACATGGACTGGCTTAGGGAGGTACCCTAGCAGCACTGCAAGGGATAATTAACTCATCAAATAACTGCAAGTGAAAATGAATTAACATGAGAGAAATAAAACATCACATTTCTTCATACTGTTCACTGAGAAGAGGGAAGAGGGCTTGGTGTGGTTGACAACCCTTCTCGGCTCCCTCGCTCTCTCCCTCCTTCTCTTGGCCTCCCTTCCTTGATCTCTTTGTTTCTCTGTTTCTTTCTTTCTCTGATTTCTGCTGGGCGCTCCTCGTTTCACCACATCTCCTCACACACACAAACACACAGACACACACACACACATGCAACGACCCCCCACCACACACACACCAACGTCCATTCAGAGTGACTCTAGTCCATTCAATGTGGACCGTCTCATTCCCTGCTGGGGGAGCAGGCCAGGCAGCAGGCAACAGGTCCAGTAAATCAGGGTGAGTTCTCTACAGAGCGGGAATCAGGATTAACATTCTTCTTTTTTGCACGGGTAACGTCCCAAATGGCACCCTGTTCCCTAAATAGTGCACTACTTTTGACCAGATGGCCCTACTGCTCAAAAGTAGTGCACTAAATAGGGAATAGGGTACCACATAGGACGAAGCCACGTTCTCCCCTCCCTTCTCCTGCAGGCTGGTTGAACCAGGCTGCAGGCAGTGAGGCACATGCTTGACCTCGCACTGAGGACAAAGAGCAATTAGCAGCAGCGTGGAGTCTGTCTCTGTGTCTGACCCTCCATCCACCCGCCTGTCTGTCCGTCTGTCTGCCCGTCGCCTAGAAACCAGGGCAGCGAAAACAACCAGGGCAGAGTGGGAAACTGAACTTCCCCCTCCTACAGCGCAGCATCCTAGATGGGGAAGGACGGCGGGCGGGTGGGTGGGGGCTATTTGGATATCAACTCCTATCCAACTCTCATCAAACTGTTACCCAACTGGGACGGATGCCAGTAGTGTAGATCTAGACATGTAGATCTAGACACTGAGCCTTATAAGGGGAAAGGACTGATGTGACACATAGTACATCAGGATATTTTGACTCGTGTTTAATTAACCCTCAAAACACAGACACACACGCACAAACATGCAAAAACACACACGTGCGCAAACACACACACACACAAGCATTAAAAAAAAACACTCAGCTGCCCTCCCGACTGACAGGTAGTGATCAGCAGTGACCTGAGGGTGTTGGCTTGGTAATCATATGACTCGCGCCTAAGATTAGCCTGCGGTCATTACATCCACAACATAACACCCATCACAGCCGTCTACATAGACACACTGACAGGACACACACGCACGCACATACGCCCGCATACACTCAAGCTTACACTCACACACACACGTGCGCGCATGTGCACACACACACTAATCTCAGCTACATTACACCCATTACGGCCCACCACATAGACCCAATGACAGGCTCACACTCTCTCACCCCTGCTCACACACACTAACGTCAGCTACATTGAACCCATTGTGCATTACAGCAGTCTACCTAATTTGACTGACCATTTGCGTACCTCTGAACCGATCCCTGTTGTGTTAGCTACCCTCTCCCTCGCTTTCTGTCTCTGTTTCTTTGTTTCAATTCAATGTTTCTGTCTCTCTCTCTCTCTCTCTTGCTCACACACACACACACACCCACACGCACATCGCACACGCTCACCAAAACAATTTTAACATGAAACAGAAACACGCATAACATAAACAAGGCAACGGTAAACATGTCATCCCCCACGAATGATGGAGGTTCCCACCCCCATTGGGCCAATTGAGATATCATGTGTGACTAACACATTTCAGTTATCGTCTGTGACCACAGACTGACTATTCATTATATTGACCAGAATTTCACCTTTATTTAACCATGTAGGCTAGTTGAGAACAAGTTCTCATTTGCAACTGTGACCTGGCCAAGATAAAGCGTAGCAATTTGACAGATACAACAACACAGAGTTACACATGGAATAAACAAAACATACAGTCAATAATACAGTAGAAAAAAAGAAAACAAAAAGACTATGTACAGTGAGTGCAAATGAGGTAAGTTAAGGAAATAAATAGGCCATGGTGGCGAAGTAATTACAATATAGCAATTAAACACTGGAATGGTAGATCGGCAGAAGATGAATGTGCAGGTAGAGATACTGGGGTGCAAAGGAGCAAAATAAATAAATAAATACCAGCATGGGGATGAGGTAGGTAGATAGATGGGCTGTTTACAGATAGGCTAAGTACAGGTGCAGTGATCTGTAAACTGCTCTGACAGCTGGTACTTACAGCTAGTGAGGGAGATGTGAGTCTCCAGCTTCAGAGATTTTTGCAATTCGTTCCAGTCATGGGCAGCAGAGAACTGGAAGGAAAGACGACCAAAGGAGAAATTGGCTTTGGGGGTGACCAGTGAGATATACCTGCTGGAGCGTGTGCTACGAGTGGGTGCTGCTATGGTGACCAGTGAGCTGAGATAAGGCGTGGCTTTACCTAGCAGAGACATGTAGATAACCTGAAGCCAGTGTGCTTGGCGACGAGTATGAAGCGAGGGCCAACCAACGAGAGCGTACAGGTCGCAATGGTGGGTAGTGTATGGGGCTTTGGTGACAAAACGGATGGCACTGTGATAGACTGCATCCAGTTTGTTGAGTAGAGTGTTGGAGACTATTTTATAGATGACATCACCGAAGTCGAGGATCGGTAGGATGGTCAGTTTTACGAGGGTATATTTAGCAGCATGAGTGAAGAATGCTTTGTTGCGATATAGGAAGCCGATTCTAGATTTAATTTTGGATTGGAGATGCTTAATGTGAGTCTGGAAGGAGAGTTTACAGTCTAACCAGACACCTAGGTATTTGTAGTTGTCCACATATTCTAAGTCAGAGCCGTCCAGAGTAGTGATGCTGGACGGGCGAGCAGGTGCGGGCAGCGATCGATTGAAAAGCATGCATTTAGTTTTATTTGCGTTTAAGAGCAGTTGGAGGCCACGGAAGGAGAGTTGTATGGCATTGAAGCTCGTCTGGAGGTTAGTTGACACCGTTTCCAAGGAGGGGCCAGAAGTATACAGAATGGTGTCGTCTGCGTAGAGGTGGATCAGAGAATCACCAGCAGCAAGAGCAACATCATTGATGTATACAGAAAAGAGAGTCGGCCCGAGATTTGAACCTTGTGGCACACCCATAGAGACTGTCAGAGGTCCAGACAACAGGCCCTCCGATTTGACACACTGAACTCTATCAGAGAAGTAGTTGGTAAACCAGGCGAGGCAATCATTTGAGAAACCAAGGCTGTTGAGTCTGCCAATAAGAATGTTGTGATTGACAGAGTCGAAAGCCTTGGCCAGGTCGATGAATACGGCTGCACAGTAATGTCTCTTATCGATGGCGGTTATGATGTTGTTTAGAACCTTGAGCGTGGCTGAGGTGCACCCATGACCAGCTCTGAAACCAGATTGCATAGCGGAGAAGGTATGGTGGGATTCGAAATGGTCAGTAATCTGTTTGTTAACTTGGCTTTCAAAGACCTTAGAAAGGCAAGGTAGGATAGGTCTGTAGCAGTTTGGGTCTAGAGTGTCACCTCCTTTGAAGAGGGGGGTGACCGCGGCAGCTTTCCAATCTTTGGGAATCTCAGACGATACGAAAGAGAGGTTGAACAGGCTAGTAATAGGGGTTGTTACCATTTCGGCAGATCATTTTAGAAAGAGAGGGTCCAGATTGTCTAGCCCGGCCGATTTGTAGGTGTCCAGATTTTGCAGCTCTTTCAGAACATCGGCTATCTGGATTTGGGTAAAGGAGAAATGGTGGGGGCTTTGGCGGGTTGCTGTGGAGGGTGCCGGGCTGTTAACCGGGGTAGGGGTAGCGATGTGGAAAGCATGGCCAGCCGTAGAGAAATGCTTATTGAAATTCTCAATTATAGCGGATTTATCGGTGGTGACAATGTTTCCTAGCCTCAGAGCAGTGGGCAGCTAGGAGGAGGTGCTCTTATTCTCCATGGACTTTACAGTGTCCCAGAACTTTTTGGAGTTAGTACTACAGGATGCAAATTTCTGTTTGAAAAAGCTAGCCTTGGCTTTTCTAACTGCCTGTGTATATTTGTTCCTAACTTCCCTGAAAAGTTGCATATCACGGGGGCTATTCGATGCTAATGCAGAACGCCACAGGATGTTTTTGTGCTGGTCAAGGGCAGACAGGTCTGGCGTGAACCAAGGACTATATCTATTCCTAGTTCTAAATTTTTTGAGAGGGGCATGCTTATTTAAGATGGTGAGGAAGGCACTTTTAAAGAATAGCCAGGCATCATCTACTGACAGGATGAGGTCAATGTCATTCCAGGATACCCCGGTCAGGTAGATTCAAAAGGCCTGCTCGCAGAAGTGTTTCAGGGAGCGTTTGACAGTGATCAGGGGTGGTTGCAGACCCATTACGGGGTCTAAGTAAGTGGCTGAATTAATATGGTAAAGGGGGAACTTATTCCTATAGGGAATAACTCCAGCTAGCTCCCAATCACACTTTGAATAACAGGAAACACCAGACAAGATAAAGAACGAAGGGAATGCAGACAAAGATTCTCCAGTCACACACACGCACGCACGCACAAGTTCACACAGAGACAAAAACACACTCTTGTTCACACTCTTCACACACACTCGCACACTCGACATGAACTGAGTTGAGTGTATCTTTAGAATGACCAACCAAGCAGAACAGTTAGTTTACAACAGTAGACAGCAACAATCTGTATAAACACAGCCTTGCTTAAATGTAAACAAATCTAAATATTCCTGTAGCACCCATACTTAATTACAACATAAACGTATAAACACAAATATCAGGACACCACAATGATAAATATTTGTGTCTATAGATACAGTGCATAAAACAGCTGTTTGTTCACTTCAAAATGCACACAGGTAGACACAATGACACAAAGCCAGGAGTAGCTCCAGCTAGAGGAGTGTGTTTGAGCGTGTGTGCCCATCTGCCTGCATGTGTGTGCTCGTTCACCACATGTGTGTGTGTGTGTGTGTGTGTGTGTGTGTGTGTGTGTGTGTGCGTGTGTGTGCACGCGCGCTTGCCTGTGCTTCTCGGTCTACTCTGCTGGGGCTTTAGCCCTGACCTTATTGCTTTAGCAGAGGGAATACCAGATGGTTTACTTCATCGTCTCCACAGCAAGCGCTGAGCGGCTCAGAGTCTCAGACCAGAGAGAGATAAATCAGTGTCTGCCGGGACCCCCCCCCCCCCCTCTCCTCCCCTCCCCCTCTGCTCCCCTCCTTCCCCTCCTCAGTAGCAGACTAAGATGGAAAATCTGACTCAGCCTTGCTGCTCAGTCTTTAACTCTCAGTTTACAGTGAGACTGGCTGCAAAGAAATGGCACTCTTGAGAGACGAAGGCATTCTCTCTCTCTCTCTCTCTCTCTCTTTCTGCTGTCACCTTCTGTAGCTCCCTCTTAGGACGTCTGGCCTTACTTGTCATTCCCTCGTCTTTTCTTTTCTTTCTCTCCTCACTATTATTCCTCCATGCTCTCTCCCCCTTCCCTCTACCTCTCGATTCTCGCTCTGTCTTTTCTCTCCGTGCTTCTCTTTGTCTACCACTCTCTCAGTCCCTCTTATCTTTCTTTCTGTCTCTCTTTCACTTACTCTCTCTCTCTCTCTCTTTCTCTCTCTCTCTACCTCTCTCTCTCTCTCTCTCTACCTCTCTCTCTCTCTCTCTACCTCTCTCTCTCTCTCTCTTTCTCTCTCTCTCTCTACCTCTCTCTCTCTTTCTCTCTCTCTCTCTCTCTCTACCTCTCTCTCTCGTTCTCTCTCTCTCTCTCTACCTCTCTCTCTCTTTCTCTCTACCTCTCCCTCTCTCTCTCTCTACCTCTCTCTCTCTCTCTGTCTCTCTCTTTCTCTCTCTTTCCATTTCTCACCGTTCCCTGGGGCCCCCTTGCCTCCTCTGTCTCTCTCGCTGCTGATCTCCTTCTGAGGGCCGAGGGTTGACTGCTGGGTGACTAACAACAAAATAAGACGGCGCTCGAAATTCCAGAACAAACCTTCTCTCCCAACATCAATTTGGACAGACATGAACAAGACGAACAACGAGCAGAAACAAAATAAGCTAAAGTGCAATAATCCTAACAGGGTAAAACTAACAAAAGACATAACATACACACACATAAACACACACGGCAGAACAGACAGTACTTTCCAATGGCTATCAGACTTCTAGATCTCAACAGTCTGGCTGTTGCTATAGTGACCCACTTTGAAACAATTATGTGAATTGCTTTGACTTTTCTGGAGGAAATGATGAATCGAACCTGAGCTGTTTCCTTTCAAATGCAGGAACAAGTAGAAAGTAAAATGCCTACCTTTATTCACAGACACAAACCACAATTCCATGTCATCATCAGGGAACTCAATGACCCAGAAAGTTTTGACAGAAAGCACTGTCACTGAGCCAATGATACATACGTTCTAACAGGCTTTGTGGCCTACTTATCCAAAGTTATGGATCAATATTCAACATGACACCCAAAATTATAACAAAACTACTCATGAAATTACATTTCAAGCCAGTGCCTTAGAAATGTGAAAAACTATATCTAAAGATTACAAAATGTATTGAAAAAAAAATACATTTCAGTGCCACATCCGACGAGCATCTATCTTAGTCCTGTATTGAAACTTTGCCTGTTTCATGGTTCATCGGAGGGCGTAGCGGGATTTCTTATAAGCGTCCAGTTTAGTGTCCTGCTCCTTGAAAGCAGCAGCTCTAGTCTTTAGCTCAGTGCGGATGTTGCCTGGGATATGTACGTACGGTCACTGTGGGGACAACGTCATCGATGGACTTATTAATGAAGTCAGTCACTGATGTGGTAAACTCCTCAATGCCATTGGATGAATCCCGGAACATATTCCAGTCTGTGTTAGCGAAACAGCCCCGTAGTTTAGCATCCACTTCATTGGATCACTTCCTTATTGAGCGCATTACTAGTACTTCCTGTTTGAGTTTTTGCTTGTAAGCAGGAATCAGTAGGATAGAGTTATGGTCCCAATTTGCCAAACGGAGGACGGAAGGGTAGATCTTTGTATGCGTCTCTGTGTGTGGAGTAAAGGTGATCTAGAGTTTTTTTTCCCCTCTAGTTGCACAGGTGACAGACATGCTGGTAGAAATGAGGTAAAATGGATTTCAGTTGTCCTGCCTTAAAGTCACCGGCCACTAGAAGTGTCACCTCTGGATGAGCATTTTCTTGTTTGCTTATGGCCGTATACAGCTTGTTGAGTGCGGTCTTAGTGCCAGCATCAGTTTGTGGTGGTAAATATACAGCTATGAAAAATACAGATGAAAACTCTCTTGGCAAATAGTATTGTCTACAGCAGGGGTACTCAACTCTTACCCTATGACAAGGAAAGGCAACCCTGGTCCTGGAGTTCTGCAGGTGCTTCATTTTTTATCATTTAACTGACCTGGAAGACCAGGTGTTTTGAATTTAGGTAATCACCAAAATGATTAATTAACTACGTTTCTCAGTGTGCCTGCGGCACTCCAGGAACAGGGTTGCCTATTTCTTCCCTACGAGGTTTTCTGTTCTACCTGATAATTAATAACACACACCTGGTGTCCCAGGTCTAAATCAATCCCTGATTAGAGGGGAACAACAACAACAAAAAGTTGTTGAACTGGCAGCTTATCATGACGTACTCTAACTCAGGTGAGCAGAACCTTGAGACTTCCTTAATATTAGAGATTGCGCACCAGCTGTTGTTAATAAAGAGACACAAACCACCCCCTGCCCCACCCCGCCCCACCCCACCCCATCTGACCGGACTCTGCCGTTCTGTACTGCCTATGCATAGAAAAAACAGATGTACATTATCCATGTCTTGTTCAGCCATGACTCCGAGAAGCATATTATATTACGGTTGTTAATGTCCCGTTGATAGGATAGTCTCAAACAGAGCTTGTCCAGTTTATTCTCTAGCGATTGCACACTAGTCAATAGAACAGAGGGAAGAGGCAATTTATTCCTTCACTGCCTTAGCCTCATCAGGGTGCCCGCGCGCTAGCCTCTATTAGCGCCTTCATCTTCTTCTTTGAGTGTCGTGGATTAGGGCCATAATGTCTTTCGCCTCCGACTCATTGAAGAAGAAGTCCTCGTGCAAATTGGGGTTAGTGATAGCTGTTCTGATAGGAAATGATGGTGGAAAAATGATGTACAAAAAAAGTTCAAATCAGCGCAAAAAAATACACAAAACAGCATAATTGGCCAGGAGCCCCTGAAACATCCGTCATTCCCTTTGGCACCGTTTTATTCATAATGTGGGCTCTAATGACCAGTCAAACACCAGTCGGACTTGTTCACAGACCGAACTTGCCAGGAGATCTACTCTAAACCCTGTGAAAAATCTTTGGAACTCGCTTCCAATGTCTCCATGGCAGCCATTTCCTGTCCCAGTTTTGAGCGGGTGGGGGGATTGGTTGTCCTGCCCTGGCCTGACACTACCGGCTGACACTAAGAGAGGAGACATAGAGCCCACCGGCCAGGTGAAGAAGGAACACACTAACTCCTCTTTCACCTCACTTTCTCTTAAAGAGAGAGAGAGAGAAAGAGAGAGCAAGCGTGAGATAGAGAGAATTACTGATAGAACTAGAAAACATTTATGTGAAAGACAAACGAGAGAGAGCAGATAAAAGGAAATGAGTGTCATTCTAACTCTTTCAAGCAACACAAACATAGGCACCGACACATGCATACAAACACACGATAACATAAGCCACTATACACACACGTACACATGGATTTTGTGTTGTAGATATGTGGTAATAGAGTAGGGGCCAGAGGTCACACACTTAATATGTTGTGAAATCTGTTGTAAAAATGTACTGCTATGTTTTTATGTATAACTGCCTTAATTTTGCCGGACCCCAGGAAGAGTAACTGCTGCCTTGGCTAATGGGGATCCATAATAAATACAAATATTTTTATATCACTCTCAGAAGGGATGAGAGAAAGAGAGAATAAAAGCACAGAGAATGTCTTCCATAACATCAACCACAACTCTATGCGATAGTAATTACTGAAGTGAGTGTGGCTGTGGCCTGTGGCTCTGCAGCAGAGCTGAGGACAAGGAGAGGAGGAGGGCCCGCCATAATAACACAGCAGTACAGCCTTCTCAAAGCTCAGCACAACTGACGTCCGTGTTAACTGGGGTCACTCTATGTCCGCCGTAACTTGTCTGTGCTCTGTGCTCTGTGCCTGAGAACTACCTCCGCCGGCATATCAGTCATGCTTCGCTAGCAGGACTTTTTACAGAAACGGGGATGGAATCAACCATCGTTTACAGAACATACTTTCTTTCAAAAACGAGTTCAGTTTTACAGGCGCTAATCAACTGACTTCTCCAGTGATGTGAGATTCACACGTTCTGTGTTGTTCAACCTCGTTTTGTTCCACCTATAACGGCTCTGTTAGCAAGGTTCATGTGTGGCTGATGCGCTGCCCTGGGTCTAAGCGATGCAAAGTGAGCAGAGGCCGTTTCTTTATGTCTGTCTCTCTGTCTCTCTTTCATATAGTCTTTCCAAACACTATCACCCAACCCCCCAGCACATTTGATGACCTAATAAAGCAAAAAAATAGAATGGCTCCAGAGCAGTGGATAAATAAAATGGCTCCAGAGCATAACATAAATAAAAATATTTTTACATTTTTAGATAAAACGATACTAAATATATTAACTTCACCAAATAACTGATAAAAACATACTGTTTTGCAATAAAGGTCTACAGTAGCCTCAACAGCACCTTCTAGGGTAGCACAATGGTGAGGCCAGCGGACAGCTATTTTCCATCTTCCTCTAGGCTGGATACATTGATTTCAATACAAAACCTAGGAGGGTAATGGTTCTTACCCCCTTCCATATACTTCCATATACTTAGACAGTAATTATGATGACTTCTGGAGGACGTCCTCCAACCTATCAGAGCTCTTGCAGCATGAATTGACATGTTGTGCATCCAATCAAAGGATCAGAGAAGGAATCTAGTACTGAAAGCATAAGCTAAAGCTGCACACTGAAAAAACATTTTTATAGGGGTTCTTTGGTTTGTAGCCATTGTGGAACCCTTTTTGGTGCTAATATCTTTTTAAGGTTCTATAAAGCACCATTAAATAAGGTTCTGAATAGCACCAAAAAATGGTTCTGCTATGGTTACAACCCTTTTGGGGCTATATAGACCCATTTTCTATGGTTCTTTAAGGAACATTTATGGAGAACGGCCATACCGGAGTCTTTCACAAGACACTGTCACTGGCCATAATCATGTGCAACAAGCCATTGCATAACACAACATATTAGGTAAATTGGAATGACACTGTCACTCACGGTTGCACAAAAAGAGCTGTGCGCAAACTATGCCCAAAATAGTCTAATGAGCCGCCTCCCCTACATTTGAATTATTACTAAAAGAGTAAAGAACACTTTTGTGAACTCTAAATAACCATTGAAGATCTCAAAGGGTTCTTTGAGTCATTATGGTTCCACATTGAACAATCCTCTTCCCAAAAAATCCTTGAGAAACCCACTTTTTTTGTGTGTGTATTGCCAGCGAAGCATTGTACACATGGATTAGATTGTGGGTTTACTAATGCATTATTTTTAGTAGCTAGCTAGGTTGACTATGACGTTAGCTAATATGGTGACAACATGTAGGCTGTGTAGCAGTTAGCGGTTATGGTTTGAAGATTTGGCTTGGATACGTTTTTTCGCCTGGTCACAGACGGCTGTTGTGTTCTGCACTGAAGTCAACAAGATAAGGGAAAGGGTGGGAGGAGGAGAGCGCGTAGATGCGAGAAGGAATTATATAACAAGCAAAGTGATGATGCTGTAGGCCTCTGTGACTGCTATGAATGTGAAATGTGTATGCGGGTGATCAGGGGTCTATTCATTCTGACGATTCTGTTGCAAAATGTTAAAAAATTACGGAAACAAACGGTACGAAATGGGGATGGACCTATTGGACCTGATTTTGACCTGATTTTGTCCAATAGAAACGACAACTGTTTGCAACTGTTTGGACTAATGATCACACCCCAGATCAGCTAAATGCAGGCAAAAGTGCAAAATGGTATTGAATGTTTCACTGCCTGTCACCTTAATTTTCCTAAGCTATTCTTGAATATGGGTTGTCTCACCAATTATTCCATGCCTATTTCTAGAAAATATGAATTTATTTTAGAATATTTCTAGAAAATATTTTCTCCAATTTGTCTCTCGACCTATGCACCTAAGTTAACACGTTAATTTGTAGGATAGGTTGTAGGGTATAGAGCACATTTAAGTATCATGTAGTAGCCTAAACCTATCGATGTTACATTGAGCTGGGTGAATGGAATATGAATGACAGTCATCCAATACACTGTAATAGAAATAACCAAGTGGACAATTTCAACTGACAAAAATAAATGTGATGAAGTTGAATCAACGTGGAAAACTTTGCACTAAAATCAATGACATGGTGACATTTTCTGTCGATTTCACATTGAATTAATGTGATTTGAGAACTCAACCAAATGTAAATAAAATTAGACGTTGATGTCTGTGCCCAGTGGGAAGGCAACGATTCTGAAAAAAATGGGGCCTCCCTAATCTTAAACGGCACAAACCCCCACTGCTCCAGAGGTTTCTGGCGTGGAGCTAGCTACCAGAGAAGGGAATCATGCTATTACCCTGTAAAACACTTCAGTCAGTAGTTCTGATGCCCAGACTGTGGCTAGGACTGAGCCTAGGGCTGACTGGGAATGGGGGACTAGGGTTGGAAAGGATGACTCATTGCATTGCTTTCCATGCTCAATCATTATAATAACCCCTGATGGAGAACAGTACTGCTGTCCTGGAGAGCTGAGCTGAATGCCCAATTATTTTGTCTGGACAATAGCTAAATGGTATAACACTACTGTTCTTACAGTGTATAAAGGTGGTGTTGAGTGAAAACTGGCATAGTCGATGACACTACTCTACCAACTGCAAGAGCATACTATCATGACATTCTAAGCCCTACACTGGCAAGGTGGAACGTCTTTAGAAAACACAAACAGACACTTACTTGAAAGACACACTGATGAAAAGACTAAAATCCCTACAACCATTATTGGAGCTATGGGTTGTCAACTTAAACCAACAGCGTCTTGACTTAATTATATGAGACAGAATATATATGAAGCAACTCTACTTTTCTCTATGAAATCAAAATAATAGCCTATTTTCGCTATTTCAATAGAGGATCATGACCAAGCCCAACCATAGTCTCCTGTCAAATCCCTGCCCTGGCTCAACAACTCTGGCCCATCCGGATGCATCGTGGGAAGATGGCCAATAAGATGTCCCAGGGTCCTTTGGGGCAGTCTATGTACTCTTGAGAGAACAGTGTTTCACTGTCCCCAACAGTCACTAGCACGGCACTGAAATCTTCACAACATGAGTGTCATACAAAGGATATCCTTCAATCTGACAAAGAGAGGGTCAAACTTCTGACCAGGAATATTATTTGATCACCCATCTCATTCCATCATCTACACAGATATAAAAAGCCAAGTGGCATGTGAGTGAGGAGAAAGAAGAATGTGTCAGTCTTTGCTGTTGATCAGGCATTGGATGGAGCTGGTTGGAGGCTAGGGGTCATAAACTAAAACATGAACTGCTCAACCGGCCGGTCTGTTCAGTTCCACACCCTAATGGCTGCACTCACAGTCTGAAGTGGCTCATGAGATTGCAGGGTCACTGCTTCCAGTCCAGCTAACTCAGATTCTTTCCCCTGCACCACGGTGATAGACACACACACAGCCATTTTCACTCCACACAACCACTACTTATCTGATTCAGTAGAACTGCAGACCCCAAAACGATTTCCCATATCAGGGGACAAGAATATAGTCATTGAAAAGCTTGGGCAGAAGTGTGTCTGCGTTTGCTCAGAAGGGACAAACAATGGCTAATAATGATGGGGGTTGGATTTGGGGATTGAAAGGAATGTCCTCCATTTTGGGTTTCATGGCTGTGTTTTTATTACTTGATTGCAATGCTCAAATGCCATCAGTCTGGAGTCTGTGTCTGTGTTTCAAAATATTGCAGTCAAAATAGAACAGTCCCGGATTTTCCCATTACAACACCAGGTTGAGAGGCCATGGCCATTAGAAAGGCTTGATCATGAACATACTGCATCAATTAGTAACAGCCTTGCCATCTCCTTTCATACAACACACACGCATGGCATCAGGGGGAATGTGATAGAAATCTATCATGGAAACTTCCTTTTGTCGAGGAACCGTTCCAACTGAAGGTCGAGAGGAACCGAGTGGAACCCGAGAGGATGGAGGATGGAGGGCGTGAGGACAGAAAACAGATGCAGCCCAGCTGTATCTGACCTTTGAACCCCATAGTAAAGTCAACCTTTACATAAAAATAACCTTTTAATGACCCAGGTTGCTTTGCTTTGCTCCAAACCTCGCCGCTATGAAATTCACACCGTTTCCAAAGCCTCTCACCTAATGTGATGCAGGTATATTTCCAGTGAAAAGCCTAAAACCAGTGAGGTACAAATGGTGAACTTTTCTTGAGAAAAATTCCACAGTATTTTATTGCATAGTGCCTTGTTCCACCAGCAGTGGGATAAAAACTTCTGGAACGTCTTTGTCCCCCTTTTTTTTAGGTTCAGCAGAAGGCAAAATGGAGCTTATCGGATCCAGATGCTGAACGAGCACACAGTGAAACAACAAGTATTCTCCCGTTACTTTTTAATCAAGAACAAATGGATAAAAGCGTTAAATATTGGAGAAACTCCATGAATCATAAGATAACAAAGACTCCCTTTCAGACCGAAAACAACAAGCAGTATAGTCAACATTTACATATCGAGTAGTGTGTGGCTTTGGCCCCGATACACCCACGTTTTCATTTTTGCCCAGGTATTCAAGGAATGTTATTGTAGTATTTTTTATGAATAAAGCAGTTTGACAGTTCCAGACCTAGGGGAATGATTCCTATTGACGCAGACAACAACCTTTACTTAATTAATTATAACAAACCATTAGAAAAAGAGACCAAAACACTGAAATGTGTTTGAAGCTTTGTGAAAAGGTTCCATTGATTCTGCTGGGGGACTTTGTGGAAGCTGTGAACAAGGCAGCCAGATGGCTAATATACAGCAACAACTTCCCAAAGAGAGTCAAATAAAAATGCCCTCATAGAGCTCAAGGAATTAAAGTTCTTTAAATCAAGATCTAGATAAAGACAGAGTCAGCTAGCTGGAGTCAGTAAGTCAGCTATTTATCACCCATGTTTCAACCACTAAATGCCCAAATGCAGCCATTTTTTTATCTCAAAATCAAATAATTTCTGTGTAGCAAGCAATTAAGTACCTTACTGGTCAAAAATAAACAAAAAAAAGCTTCTCAGCAAAGAGCAATTTCTCAAGCAAGAATTTTCCTAGGACTGTCTGGGAGTGGTCTGAGTGGGAAGGGGAGAACTGAAAACGAGCTGTTATTGGTAGAGAGGTTTGAACTCTCTTTCTTATTGGTCAATTAACTAATTAACCAAAATTAGCCAAAACTCCATCCCACCAAAACAGGCAGACATTTCTTTTCAAACAGCTCTTACACTAAAAGGGCATTATCATTATTTTCACAATTTCACAGTATTATTCCAACCACATAGTGTGGAAATACTGTATATATCAAACACATGAAAATCAAAAACTGGGCCTTTAAATCACATTCTACCTTCTTTGTTTTTAGTTCTTGAAAATGTCATCAAAGCGAGAATGGGCATGGTTTTCCAAAAGCAAAACATTCCAGACTTTTTTGTGCCTGTTAATCATGTCATGCAAGTTTGACAAAGTACCCAAAATGCACCTCTTTCTCTTTATTTACAGTATGTGCCCCTCATGTCCTAAGCAGCCAATGCAAAAGCACAAAAATCACATTTAGCACTAGGCAATGGTTGAACGATGATCTTACGGCTAAAGATGATATCAATGTTTTTCTAAAACTCACCCCAGTTAAGTAAAACCAGGAATAGTAGTTCAACCACTGGTCGATCCTAAAGCAGACATTCCTTTCCTCAGGCTCTAAAACTGTAAATCTGGCAGCGCTGGTCACCTGAAGGACAAGATCCTCAAACTTTAACTAACTCCACCCACCACACCCAGGGCTAGAACTGGGATGATAAAACCAAAGATTATCGACACCGACCATGCCAATCACTTAACGCAGGCCTTCTGCAGTTATTGTTTATTACGATAAGTAGCCTGTACTAGAGAAAGGTGCAGTTTGCTAATATGAGAAATTGTTAATTGGACAATTGATGCCTACAACCATCAACCTAGTAACAGTAGTTTAAAGGATCATTTTAAAAGATGGTGTACATTAATGTTATAAATGTATCATTCTATTTATCCATATCGCATCAATTGAGGCAAATCATCGCAATATGGATTTTGTCCATATTACCCAGCTCTACCCAGGACACCTGTGTCCTATTGGTCTCAAGTTATTACCAGACTTTCTCTCTGTACTCTATAAACATTGAACTGAGGTCAATCTCTACCTCTGATGACACGTGGGATTAACGTTAGTAGAAATACATTTGTGTCATTATATATCTGATCCTTGTACAGTTCAAATGACATCATTATAGAAAGCGTAGGTCTTGATAGTTGTGAGAACGGTTCTGTTTTGTTCTCACCTTGTCATTGTCACCATATTTGATGAGGTTTGGGCCAGGGACTTTCTGTTTGCTACGAGTTCTAGGACAACTAAATGTTGTATTAAACCACCACACAATTAAAACTGAATTGTATTGACCTAAGGCTTGTCTAAAAAAAAATATACCGGATCCAATTTGGAAACAGAAAAGGAAAACCAGACATATGGGTATTTACTGCAAATATTTCTCAACAAAAGAAAGGCCAATACCAGTAAATGGTACAAACCAATAGCCACAGGAAACAACACACCCCCCTTATTAATTATATGTCAATTATTATCAGTAAAGAGTATTATCATGTGAGTGTTAACGTGTTCATTTGTACAGTATGCCTAATCATAAAAAGTGTTTCATATCACAACTGAAATAAAAACTGTTTCATTTATATAATTTCAGTGGAGAATGGTGCCTTCTTGGGGCTACTCCAAAGCTGTGTTGATATTGGAATGATATTACTCAACACATTTCTTTTAATTTGTTACACTGTGTTGAAAACGTAAAAATCAACGACGTGGTAAACCGATAGATTCTGCCATGTAGACGATGTTGCATGTGTAGTGAGCAATCACAGACAGACATCTAGAATCCTCTAGTCTGGAGATAGACGATGATGCAGTAGTTCCACTGTGTAGGTGAAGTCTAGCTTGATCCCAGATCTGTTTGTGCTGTCTTACCAACTCCCATGGCCATGAGTTGGCAAGACAGTGCAAACAGATCTGGGACCAGTCTACAGTAGGGGATGATTAGTAAGCCTGATCAGAACCAGAGGTTTTCTGGATGGATGTCTCTGAAGGAGATGGGTGTGCTTCCAGGTCAGCAGTCAGCCCTTCCCTGGGAATATAGAGGGGTTATCTGGTTTAGGTCATGATAATGTGTTCTTTACTGTTGAACCCCCTGGAGAACCTGGAGTCATTAGTTTGAGTTACCAGCTAACTATAACGTTTGTCTGCCCTGATACGACACAGCTTTCACACGTTGTAAATCAAAGCTGACCATTTTCTCATGTACCCTAACACTGCCTAAAATGACCTGTATCAATGTGTGTCTTACAGTGTCATTTTCATCTTGACATCAAACGTTCCGGACCTGAATAGTGGAGTTTCGAAAGTATCAGCTAGAAATGTGTCAGATTTTATGTCAGATTCTGATACATAGCAGCACTGAATCCAGGTCCTTGGATACATCCGGACACACCACATCTGACAGTTTACAGTAATCACTCCAAGTAATCCAGACAGAGTTAGGCTATCCAACATGTGGAATTGTTGATCACCTGCAACCTGCATTCAGAATGACTTCCAAAGTAGGATATACTGAGACTACCTCAATCATCTAAACTGGAACAATCATGTCAGTAGCGAGTGCAATAAATCCAACTATTAACAGATTGGATTAGTTTAGAAAACGGTATGTTATTTATCTTTCTGTAGCATGAAACTGATCAACGAATCAATGTACATGCAAAAACACAGATACTACAGTAAAACAAACAATTCTGAAAATCGCACCGTGAATACAGCAGGCTGGGAAATATTATATATGGTTCAATGTAGAACCCATCTTACCATACAAAGATTCCTACTTGCCATCTAAAAATTGTTATTAGGGTGTTAAAGGTTCTAGGTTGAACCCTTTGCCTTACAAAGAACCCTTGTGTTCTAAAAAGGGTTCTTCAGATCAAAATGTTTATCCGCAAATAAAACCCTTTTGGAACCCTTTTTTCTAAGAGTGTACAGTAGGTCTAATGTCTGAACATCTAATGTTTGCTGTGCATTTCAATTATTTGCTATCGAGCTGAATGAAGAGAGCTAGCTAACTAGCCAGCTAACTTTTGGCTAGCTCCAGATGTAGCTAACGTTAGCTAACATCAATTTACTAGCAGGGATTAAAAAAAATATTTTATAGGTAGCTAGCTAGTTTGTGTGTAACAGGGTTGTTGCTAGCTATTTAACGAGAATCACATTTCTCTACACCACCTATTTGGCACTGGGCTCCTGTCTTTTGGACCAGTCTAACAGAGTTCGCAAAAATGATTTCATACATAGTTAGCTAGCTAGCTATTGAACTAATGTTTGACTTTATGTTTAGTTCATTGACTCCTGTTGACCTTGCTTTACATTCATGTGTATTTAGCAAAATCTTGTGGTTGGTCGACAGTATTGCACCCCTTGGCTTTGGCCATTCAATTGTTGCATTTTCCACCATATTGTTTTATTCCCTTTGCACACTTACTCTGCAGCAATATATTGTAAGTTCAAACCAAGGTTCTCCAACTCTGGTCCTGGAGAGTTACTGTGTGCAGGCTTTTGCTACAGCCCATCACTTAACACACATTCAAAGAACCAGGTCTTAAGACTGGTCTATGATTAGCTGAAGCAAGTGTGCTACTGCAGTGCTGCAAAGAACCTACACACTGAGTTGCTTTCCAAGAACAGAGTTGCCTAACACACTACTAACAATGTGTTTTATATCTGACAGCTGATGACCAGAAGTTGAGAAAGAGAAAAATATGTTTGAAGATGAAACTGGCCTGGAAGACTCCACACCTTGGCGTTACTAAGGATTGAAACATTTGACTGCTTGAGCGACACCAGAGTTGATGCATTTCCGTTTACACGTCAACACTACATTACCTTTTCCAGAGCTCTTGACTACGAATTGATGTATTTTGTTCTGTAAATAAAGGTAATTAGATTTTATTTATGCTAAACCTTTTTTCCTTCCAATTTGTTTTTACAAATCTTTACAGGAAAACGCCACGGGCACTATCTGATGTGTGGAGACATTTCACTGCAGCTAATGTAGAAGGATAAGCTGTGTACGTTTGCAAATACTGTGCCAAATCAGATGAAGAATGCAACAAAGATGCAGTATCATCTGGCCAATTGCATAAAGTTCCCTCAGCGCTCACAACAAGCAACCTCTGACAAAAGTCCCTCTACTTCTATTCGAGGTGAAAAGGATGAATCAGACACCTTATCAATAGCAACAGCTCAAGGGTCCTCCTGGAATCAGAAGTTTTTTTGACTCAATAGAGGAATGTAGTCAGAGAAATGCTGATGAAGGTCTTGCTCAAGCTGTGTATGCAACTGGTTCACCTCCGATTCTCACAGGCAATGTGTATTGGAAAAGATTTCTGAATGTTCTTCGCCCAGCA
Source organism: Oncorhynchus mykiss (assembly GCF_057628025.1). Taxonomy (NCBI): domain Eukaryota; kingdom Metazoa; phylum Chordata; class Actinopteri; order Salmoniformes; family Salmonidae; genus Oncorhynchus; species Oncorhynchus mykiss. The sequence goes on along the minus strand of NC_143050.1, from coordinate 39,232,916 downwards.
TTCACCCCTCCAACAGACACACCGGTCTCTACATTGCAGATGAGCTGAAGGCAGTCAACAATGACCTTGGACCACAGAAGGTATTTGCACTGGTGACAGACAATGCTGCAAACATGAAGGCTGCTTGGTCCTACCCTCACATCACACCCATTGGCTGTGCTGCTCATGCATTGAATCTGCTTCGCAAGGACACCATGGCACTGAAAACAATGGATACACTCTACAAGAGAGCCAAGGAAATGGTTAGGTATGTGAAGGGTCATCAAATTATATTAGCAATCTACCTCACCAAGCAAAGTAAGAAGAATAAGAGCACCACATTGAAGATGCCCAGCAACACCCGTTAGGGTGGTGTTGTCTTCATGTTTGACAATCTCCTGGAGGGGAAAGAGTCTCTCCAAGAAATGGCCATATCACAGTATACCGATATGGACAGCCCCATCAAGAGGATCCTCCTGGATGATATATTTTGGGAGAGAGTGGTAAGCAGCCTGAAACTCCTGAAACCTATAGCAGTAGCCTTTGCACGGATTGGGGGAGACAATGCCATCCTGTCTGATGTTCAGACTCTGCTTACAGATGTAAGAGAAGAAATCCGTACTGCTGCACTGTTGCTTCAAGCAGAGAAAACTGCAGTTCTGAAATACATCAAAAAGCGTGAAAACTTCTGCCTGAAGCCCATACATGACGCAGCGGACCCCAATAAAGGTTGGCAAAAGCATCATGTCTGGTGCAGAGATCAACAAGGCCTATTGTGTCATCACTACCGTGTCTCGCCAACTTGGCCTGGATGAGGGCAAGATTCTTGGCAGACTGGCGAAGTACACTTCCAACAAGTGCTTTGGAATGGAGATGCAATATGGCAGTCGTGCCAACATATCTGATCAGCCAACTGGTGGAAGGGACTTTGTGGATCTGAGGCTCTTTCCCCTGTTGCCTCCATCATCCTCCAAATCCCACCAACATCAGCCGCCTCAGAGTGCAACTGGTCCTTGTTTGGGAACACACATACCAAATCGCGCAACAGGCTAAACCAAAAGGGTTAAAAATTGGTGGCCATCTGGGCAAATGTGAGGCTTTTTGAGCCTGACAACGAGCCATCCTCAACAAGGTTGGAAAGTGACAGTGAAGATGAGGCCTGAGTCTGATTTTCAAGAGGTGGACATTGACGAGGTCCTAGGAGAAGACATGGAACCCTGAGAGGGAGACAACCAAAGCTTTAGTTTCTGTTGAAAACGTTTTTGGGAGATGCAATGGATCATTGGGGATCGAGACAAAAAAATAGAAAACTTGAGCGTGCATAAATATTCACCCCCCAAAGTCAATACTTTCTACAGCCACCTTTTGCAGCAATTACAGCTGCAAGTCTCTTCGGTTATTTTCTCTTTAGGCACATCTAGCCACTGGGACTTTTGCCCATCTTCAAAGCAAAACTGCTCTAGCTCCTTCAAGTTGGATGTGTTCTGCTGGTGTACAGCATTCTTTAAGTCATGCCACAGATTCTCAATTGGATTGAGGTCTGGGCTTTGACTAGGCCATTCCAAGACATTTAAATGTTTCCCCTTAAACCAAACGGGTGTTGCTTTAGCAGTATACTTTGTCCTGCTGGAAGGTGAATCTCCGTCCCAGTCTCAAATCTCTGGAAGACTGAAACAGGTTTCTCTCAAGAGTTTCCCTGTATTTAGCGGCATCCATCATTCCTTCAATTAGTTTCTCTGTCCCTGACAATGAAAAATATCCCCATAGCATGGTGGTGGCAGCATCAGGATGGTGTTCTCGGGGTGATGGGAGGTGTTGGGTTTGCGCAAAACACAGTGTTTTCCTTGGTGGCCAAAAATATCAATTTTAGTCTCATCTGACCAGAGTACCTTCTTCCATATGTTTGGGGAGTCTCCCACAAGCCTTTTGGCGAACACCAAACATGTATGCTTTTTTTTTTTTAGGCAACTCTTAAATTAAGTAAAGCCCAGCTCTGTGGAGTGTACGGCTTAAAGTGGCCCTATGGACAGATGCTCCAATCTCCGCTGTGGAGCTTTGCAGCTCCTTCAGGTTATCTTTGGTCTCTTTGTTGCCTCTCTGATTAATACCCTCCTTGCCTCGTCCGTGAGTTTTGGTGGGAGGCCCTCTTTTGGCAAGTTTGTTGTGGTGCCATATTCTTTACATTTTTTAATAATGGATTTAATGGTGCTCTGTGGGATGTTCAAAGTTTCAGGTATATATTTTTATAACCCAACCCTGATCTGTACTTCTCCACAACTTTGTCCCTGACCTGTTTGGAGAGCTCCTTGGTCTTCATAGTGCCGCTTGCTTGGTGGTGCCGCTTGCTTGGTGGTGTTGCAGACTCTGGGGCCTTTCAGAACAGGTGTATATATACTGAGATCATGTGACAGATCATGTGACACTTAGATTGCACACAGGTGGACTTTATTTAACTAACTATGTAACTTCTGAAGGTAAGTGGTTGCACCAGATCTAATTTAGGGACTTCATAGCAAAGGGGGTGAATACATATGTACGCAACACTTTTCCGTTTATTATTATTATTATTTTTAATCATTTAACTTCACCAATTTGGACTATTTTGTGTATGTCCATTACATGAAATCCAAATAAAAATCTAGTTAAATTACAAGTTGTAATGCAACAAAATAGGAAAATCACCAAGGGGAGTGAAAACTTTTGTCAGGCACTGTAATTCCCATATATTCTGGTTAATTCCCACAGAAAGTTTCTACCTCTGAATATTCCCCAAAAATGTGCAAGCCTAGTCGAGACCTGTCTGATCTTGATACGGGGGTATTTTGTTGCACTGTAACCTGTTAATCAGGTAATCTGGTGGAATTCAACAGCTGTTACACACTCTGTATGTTACAGTTTAAAAGTTATTCTTGATAATCTAGCTAGAATATGTATTATGCTTATTTCCTGTAAAATAAATATTTTCATGATTGTTGGTTACATTTTTGTATAGAAAACTGCTTAGAGTGACATTGGCAACAATAGCAATGAAATAAGGCTCTTGCTAGCCAATACCGAGTTATAAAAACTTCACTCATACTTGCATGTGTACTGGTTTCAGGAAGTGTTGCAGCATCACAAGCAATCATTTAACTCTGGTTGTTTTCTTCTGTTGGTATTTAAGAGTTGATTAAAGCCAGCAGCTTCATAGTGAGTTCTGTCCAACGCCCTATAACCCTAGTAAAACTCCAGTCCAACTCTCATCTGGAGCTATTCTGACATGACTTGGAACTATTGATGTATATGAACCTTGTAATGTTGATGCTATGTTTTGGCCATTGAGTGGCCATATTGGCACTCCTCAGAAAAGCAGTACTCCCTTGGAATGAATGGAATTCTAGTATATCATTTTTAATGTTTCAAGGACAAATGTACATGTATTTAAGTATTTATTGTTGTAGTGGGGACAGTAAAATTAGTACTTTCTAAAAACTATACTTTAAGGGGAAAAAAGTATATATTTTTTATTTATTTGTATGTTTAGCTTACATAATATAATTTAAAGGTATGCATTAAGGTGTCTGGAATAGAATAAACCTGGCAAAAACAAATGTAGACATGAGTAAATGCATTTATATAGTTTCCTAAATGGTTTCTAGAATTATGGAGGAGTGGTAGCTTCAAAACAGCGCCTCCTGTCAGTCATTTAGTGTATATATAATGAATTGCTAGGAACTGGGTATGGTTCGGTCAATCACATATAACCAATGACAAGACTACAGCCCTTGTATTTTTTTACCATTAATTTACCAGGTTGATTTGAAAACAGAAGACCTCTTTTTCGAGAGAGAGACCTGGCCATTTATTTTACAGGGAAAAAGTTCAAGGCCAACCCCTTATGTAACCCAAAAGGCAATAATCAACTATCAGTCTGCATGATAATTCACATGAATATGAATTTGTTTCCATCATTAGCACACCACTCTGACATTTCTGTGCACGTCCATGCAACTTAGGTTGACTGGAAATCAAATTAGGTTATCAAATTCCAGTCAAATAGGGAATTTAATTGAATCCACTCCAGCTCGCCGCATCTTCAGCTCAGATGTGGGGGTTTTTCTGCCTCGTCCTTTGAGGCATGTGGAGAGAACAGACCAGGCTATCTGTTTATCTAACAGCGTTTTGACTGGCTGACTGACTGGCTGGCTGGTTGACCCAGCTGGTTGACTGACTGAGAGCTCCACTGTAGCACCATTCAGTCTGAGGCCACCTACCATGCCAGGCAGTCCAGTGAGCTAAGAATATATGTAGGCCAGGCCACTAGGCCTTGGCCTGACTCATACTCCCACCCCACTGCTCCTGTCCATGGCTCGGACCCCCTCCTTCACCTAGCTACATGCAATCTCTGTTAGCCCAGAAGTCAAATCTTGCATAATTTGGTCAGCTGCGTGATTAACTTCTGTATTCATACCTGTTAGAAATTGAGAGGTCCGGGCAAAAAAAAGAAGTCTCCTCCCTCGCATAAGGAAAACTCTCAGCCAGAGCCCCCCTTACAAATCACTCAAGGTGAAGCGGTTTAAGCACCGCCTTTGCCTAATCCTGATAAGCAAATGTCCAAATAACCATTGACGAACCTAAAAACCGAAACCAATGAGGATATCATGAATCCCATTCATTCCTAACTCATACAATTAATTTCCAACAGTGATTTGACATTCTAATAAGGGTGTTGAAAAGCAGCGTAAAACAGCATGATTGCAAAACCATATAGGTTCACAGGCACACTGTTTTCAAAAAAAAGTTTAGGTTACAAGTGATCATAAATAACCTTGTTTTGTCATCACACGGCACATAAAACAGACAGCTGGAATGCTGGAGGATTGCCAGACAAATATTTATGGGATATTTTTGTTATTTTTAAACAGCCTTGAATATTTCACAGAGACATTGCACTGTTATAGCGGTTATGAGGTAGGTCAGAAAAGTCCACGCGCGCATCCATGCCCAAAATGAGATGCCAAGTGTAGGCTCCACCCTGCTACTTCAGACGATGGACGGGCACGCCCTCTCACGAGAGCTGAGCTCCATTCTGTCTCTCATTAAATAAATACCCCTTTGACTTACTGTTTCATGTTGGGAATCTGGAGGACAGTGTTGGATGTCCTTGTCATCAAGTTTAAAATACCAATTTAAGCCAAAATGTTGCCATATACAAAAACTAAGGCAATTACTACCTTTTTGATATCATATCCACAAAAGCTGCATTATGTTTTTTCCAGTTATGCTACATAAAATGCAATCAAGTTGGCCTAAAAAAAAAAGAGAGATGATATCGTGCCATAAAAAGTGATACAGGGCATTGTTTCCAGGTTGATCAACTCAACACTAGGCAGGGAATAAAAGGTATACCCTATATATCTATAAAGTAGGCCTACAAACCCCATGACAACGTGTAGCCTATGTGCGCCCAACACAATAAAGTTTTAAAGACACTAATAATGTATGCAAAAATATGTGCATCAGAAGTAGCACTATAGATGTCTATCGATGACCCCATCTTTCAGAGTGCACAAATCCATCGCCGGAGGCAGCGAAATTCATCTGAATGGATGAGAGAGAAAACTTTTGGCACAATGTCATGGAAAAGGAGTTCTCGTTTGGCGCTGCAAGTCTTCTACGCATCGGGTCTTAACAAATCGATAAACTTTGACAACAAACTGGACAGAACTATGCAGGACAAAGTATGCGAACAAGCACCAGTGCCATTTAATTAAAATCCTTGACCGGGCCCCCGGTCATTTCAGTTTATGACACCAATAATGTGGACCACATTCCAGAAACCAGACAACTAGAGCACGTTTTTAGAGAGGCGTACAAATGCTGCTGCTACCGGGACACAAGGGTATGATAGGGACTTGTTGCACATGAGAACATTGTACTGTCTAAAACAGACGACGGGACAAAAAGTGCTAAACAGCAATAGCCTGCAAAAAAAATTCAGGCTGCGTTGTCCGAAAGGGATCTTACCTGAACTGGCTTGCGATGTGACAAAAAGTAGAATTATTGCTAAAGTGATTTGCGCGTCCTTTATCCTCCGTTTTACTTTCCATCTTATATGGGTATCCATGGTCGCCAGGGACGTCCACGGCAAAGGCGGATTAATTTTTCAAGAGCAATTGAAAAAATACTTGTGACAATTTCTGATTAGGAGAGAACTAGAAGCCAAAAATCCCAGCGAAAGAGAGAGGGGGGAAATTATTATTTTCTCAAACAGCCATTAGTGTTGGAGTGTGGATTCCTCCAGTTTGTGTGAAGGATGGGGCACCCTCTCTCGCGCACTCTTCCTCTTCGATTCTCTGAATAAACTGCCCTGCGCTGTTGAGCCTCTGATCAGAAGTGTTGCCCCCTCTCAATCTCACTGAAGCCCTTGGAACTAAAGACGGAGGAAAAAAGATTTCCTGCAGGCTGTCAGTCAGGCTAGGTACAGGACAGGAAAGCAAATCAGAGGGCTAGATTTATAGATCGGGCCTTGCCATTGGCTGTGGAATAGAGGAAAGTTTTGCGAAGGTTTTACGCCCTCTCTCCGTGCGCTGAAGTTTCTGCTTCAAACCGTGGCTTCAATCTGGACTCAGGAGTAGACCTAACATTGTAAACATAGATTCCCTTACCAACAAAATCTGCCAATTTTGAGAAGGGGCGTTAAAGCGGGAGATATAAAAACGTTTTGGACAAGAAGAGATAAATATTGTTTTCATATTCAATATGATACCGTTAAAGCGGGAGATATAAAAACGTTTTGAACAAGAAGAGATAAATATTGTTTTCATATTCAATATGATACCGTTAAAGCGGGAGATATAAAAACGTTTTGAACAAGAAGAGATAAATATTGTTTTCATATTCAATATGATACCGTTAAAGCGGGAGATATAAAAACGTTTTGGACAAGAAGAGATAAATATTGTTTTCATATTCAATATGATACATTGTTTTTTTCCCCCGTTACAGCTAATGTGAAGACATTCTAATATTTTGAATAATAACATAGAAAATTAGGCTTTTGGACACACTGTGAAGTATAAACTGTATCGAACAGCTACATCAAATACATACGGGTTGCAGGTATCCTCCAAAATGAGCTGTACATTATAAGACTGATATGCACCTGCCCCAGCTGTCCGTCCCTCTGACACGCATGACAACTGGAGCGCGCAGGGTCGGAGAGGTGCTGATCCTTTGACACTGGCATTGATCTTCAGCCATGCTCGTGGAATGGGACTCGTATATTTAGAGCACAATAACATCTACATTCGGAACACGTTTTACAATAACACTACTCTCTTACTATTAATGTGATTTAGCATTCATTGACATAGTTGTAGCTTGAGTGTTGACTGATTTAAAAAAAAAAACGTTTGTCCTGATAATAATTTAGGAAGAATAGAAGGTATCATTTGTCATTGTTACTTGTTTGAATTTCATTGGCTTTCATTTGGCAAATCCTCACTACCTGAATTCGAACAAATGTGGAAAAATCTCTCAGCAACCAATATGTCTCTTAAAAAAGTGTAATTTTCACATTTGCATAATATCTTCCAAATCAGTGTACATCCAGGTGACAACTCTTCAAGTGAGATGTGTTGTGTGTGTACACTTTCAGAGAATGCCTGGAATGTGGTGGCCTTTTGTACAAGGTGTCATATGGCTGGTCCAGTCAGGGGGCAGTCTCCCATAAAACTCACAAATGTTTGTTTTTTTATTATTAAACACACAACATGGAGGATAGGCATTGCAATCTCATTGTAATCCATGTGGGGAATGGGGTGGTGAAAATGGCTGAGAGGGTCCAGGCAGTCTGGACTGAGGCTGGAGTGCTACTGTGCGGGACCAGGGGCACGGAGGGCTAGGTGGTGTGGATCTGGGTCGCTTAGGGGCAGGGAGAGTAGTCAGGAATAGTAGGAGTTATGGTAGGTGGGTCAGGAGCAGTTGGTGGTGGGAGTGGGGAATCAGAGGACAGTAAGGGGCAGGGGGAGTAGTCAGGAATAGTAGGAGTTATGGTAGGTGGGTCAGGAGCAGTTGGTGGTGGGAGTGGGGAATCAGAGGACAGTAAGGGGCAGGGGGAGTAGTCAGGAATAGTAGGAGTTATGGTAGGTGGGTCAGGAGCAGTTGGTGGTGGGAGTGGGGAATCAGAGGACAGTAAGGGGCAGGGAGGAGCAATCAGAAGAAGTAATGGAAGTAATCAGAAGAAGTAGTGAGACGGTTTCTCTGAGGAGATAGGAGGTTTGGCAGGTTGTGTATTCGGGCATCTGGGTTTGGGTTCTGGGGTGGTCGCTTGTTGGTCTGTTGTTTTTCTGGTCTTCTCCGTTTGGTCATTTTTGTCCAGTTTGGGTCAACGTCGTCGTCTGAGAACTGGAGTTGTAAGGTCGGGGGTCTTCCGGTTGTATGGCCTCTCTCGAAACCAGCTCCCATTTCACCAGGGGTTTGGAGGGGGTGCAGGTGGAAAGGAAGGGATTTGTTGGGGGTGCGAAGGTGGAAGCTGTTTCTGAGACATCGTGGGTGGTGGGTTGGGTGGCTATGTGGAAAGGTCTGGGTCATTGTTGTTGTCTGGTGAAGGGGGTAGGGATATGGGATGGTGGTGTTGGCCCTTGTCCTGCCAGCGTAGAAACTGGAGCAGGTTCTGAAGAAGTGACCCCCTTTCCCACTCAGGTTGGTACAGCACTAATGGTTTCAACAAGTTAAGCCTCTTAAAAGGCACACCGTCAAATGGGTTAATGAGCAAAACAGGACCATGCACCCACAAAAGGTTTTTGGCACTCCAAATGTATAGTATGGTACTGTATTCTGTGGGGTGGATCTGAATTGCAGTATAATACTGGCCACACAATAGCTAGTGAATTGGTGTAGATTCACAGGAAAAGGCTTTTAGCTTCCAAAATCACAATAATGCATTATGTGTGGTGGTACTGAATTACAATAAATTACAGTCAATATTATATTCAGTAAAGCACATTTCGGTAGATTTACAGTATAAACATTTATGGTATGGTACTATATTCTGAGGGGTACAGCATTCTCACTAATGGGTGCAACACATATGGCTTCTTACAAGGCATGCCTTGAAATATGTTAATGAGCCAGAGATTCATTTGACGCCCATTTCTCAAAACTTTTTCTCACAATGCACCATAATACAGTACTTTATGGTAAAATTGCAATTGTTGTTTACAGCAGTTTAGCAAAATGCCATTGAGCTCCCATAATGCATTGCTATATACAGTACTATACTGTAATATAGAGTGGCAATCGCTAACTGCACAAGTTTTGGTGTATATTTACAGAAATGTGTTAGTGTAGGCAGTGAGTCAGTAGTTGCATCTCTAGGGGTGCTATTTCATTTTTGGATAAAAAACGTTCCCGTTTTAAGCGCGATATTTTGTCATGAAAAGATGCTCGACTATGCATATTCTTGACAGTTTTGGAAAGAAAACACTCTGAAGTTTCAGAATCTGCAAAGATTTAGTCTGTAAGTGCCCCAGAACTCATTCTACAGGCGAAACCAAGATGAGTCAAACAGGAAATAAGTCAAATAAGTCAAACAGGAAATGAGCAGAATTTCTGAAGCTCTGTTTTCTAATGTCTCCTTATATGGCTGTGAATGCGACAGGAACAAGCTTAGACCTTCTGCCGTTTCCCCAAGATGTCGGCAGCATTGTGACGTATTTGTAGGCATATCATTGGAAGATTGGCCATAAGAGACTACATTTTCCAGGGGTCCGCCCGGTGTCCTTTGTCTAATTTGTGCGTAATCTTCAGGTGCGGGCATTTTCTCCTGGGATTCAGGAGAGAAAGCACACTTCCACGAACGATATATCATCGAAGAGATATGTGAAAAACACCTTGAGGATTGATTCTAAACAACGTTTGCCATGTTTTCAGTCGATATTATGGAGTTAATTTGGAAAAAAGTTAGTGTTTTGAGGACTGAATTTTCGTTTTTTTTTGGTAGCCAAATGTGATGTACAAAACGGAGCTATTTCTAATACACAAAGAATCTTTTTGGAAAAACTGAGCATCTGCTATCTAACTGAGAGTCTCCTCATTGAAAACATCTGAAGTTCTTCAAAGGTAAATTATTTTATTTGAAGGCTTTTATGTTTTTGTTGAAATGTTGCGTGCTGGATGCTAACACTAATGCTAACGCTAAATGCTACGCTAGCTAGCTACTTTTACACAAATGATTGTTTTCCTATGGTTGAGAAGCATATTTTGAAAATCTGAGATGACAGTGTTGTTTACAAAAGGCTAAGCTTGAGAGATGGCATATTTATTTCATTTCATTTGCGATTTTCATGAATAGTTAACGTTGTGTTATGCTAATGAGCTTGCTGATAGATTTACACAATCCTGGATACAGGGGTTTTTTCATAGCTAAACGGAGCGATTTGTCCTAAACAAATAATCTTTCAGGAAAAACTGAACATTTGCTATCTGAGAGTCTCCTCATTGAAAACATCTGAAGTTCTTCAAAGGTAAATGATTTTATTTGAATGCTTTTCTGTTTTTTTGTGTAAATGTTGCCAGCTGAATGCTAATGCTAAATGCTACGCTAAATGCTACGTTAGCCATCAATACTGTTACACAAATGCTTGTTTTGCAATGGTTGAGAAGCATATTTTGAAAATCTGAGATGACAGTGTTGTTAACAAAAGCCTAAGCTTGAGAGCTAGCATATTTATTTCATTTCATTTGCGATTTTCATGAATAGTTAACGTTGCGTTATGGTAATGAGCTTGAGTCTGTATTCACGATCCCGGATCCGGGATGGGGAGATCAGAAAGGTTAAGTGTTGGCATGTGGATGAAATGAAGCTGTCTGAAGAGACTCCCCAGGCTAATGTAACCAATGTGAAATGGCTAGCTAGTTAGATGGGTGCACGCTAATAGCGTTTCAATCGGTGACGTCACTCGCTCGGAGACCTTGAAGTAGTTGTTCCCCTTGATCTGAAGGACCGCGGCTTTTGTGGAGCGTTGGGCAACGATGCTTCGAGGGTGGCTGTTGCCGATTTGTGCAGAGGGTCCCTGGTTCGAGGGACGGAAGCTTTACTGTTAAGCTAATTTACTGTATATCACACTCAAACAGAGAAAGGTGAAGGAATAAGGCCTAGCTAGCTTGAAGCTTCAGAAATGTTTTTTCTCTACAAACATAACAAAACATACACATACAAACGATGACATACTGACACACACAAATATCAACGATATCACACCCACCTGCTCACCCCCTTCATCACCAGAGCCCGCATCATTCTCCACCACATTGCATCAAACTGCACCATTTTGTTTCTCTCTGTCGCCCGTTAAAGTATTTTTCTTGTCCATTGTGTTAACGATGGAGGATTGGTTGATTTCCAGTTTTTAACTACACGTTTGTTTAAGATGATTGACGAGAAAAGTATTGTCCAACCCATCGGGTATCTCACTGCACCCTCATATGCCATGTCTTGAAATATGTAGACAGATGGATTAGAAGTACATTTACATTGTAATACTTCTGACTGCTGACCTTGTAACTCCGCCCATAACCTTGGGGCTTTATAGCATTCCCAGAAGGCATGGATTACTGAGTCATTGTTAGTTTTACACTTAAGACATGATTCCGCTGTAGATTAAGTACATTTTGTCCCTTGTATAATCAATCCTATACATTAGTTTATAGTGGATTGAGCGTGCATTTTCATTCACTGTAATTTTGTTAGTTATGTTCCAACATTCCCTCCATCGTGTGCCAATATCAGTTCTGTTTACGTCTTCGTTCCAATAGTTAATTCATTTTTAAATATATTGTCAGTTAGATAGGCTATCTACAAGGTTTTGTATATCTTACCTATCAAATGCACATCCTTTTCTGACTCAAATAGGATTCCCTCCAGATGATTCTAGTGCCCAAAAGCTTTCAAATGGACCTTTTGTGAAATGAAGCTTTTAAGTTGCATATATTTTAACATATCTATTTTGTGAATTCTGAAAAGCTATACAAGGATTGTTCCATAGGGTGTTTTTCGGGAATGGCATTGGTTCTTGTAGAATTTGTTTTTTTTCCTTCACATTGGTATAGTGTTCTTAACTACGAACCAGGTGTTGTTCTTAGATTTATCCTTTGAAAATATACACGTGAAAAGATTCTGGGATGAGAATGCGTATCTTAAATATGTACACATTGTTTCTCTTTAGTGCATTTAACTATTACGTCTCAAGTAAAATCCCTGGGTGGCTAGTTGATACAATTCCATGTCTGGAAGGTTGAAATCCCCCTCAGATTTTGGAAGATGCAAAACTTTTATTTTTATTCTATGAGTTTTATTTGCCCATATAAAGTCTGTTATGGATGAGTATACTTTTTTAAAGAATGTCTTCAGTGGGGTGATTGGTATCACCGAGAATAAAAAAACAAAATTGTGAGCCATGCCATTCTGAAGACCTGTTAGAATCTCTCTCTGTGTCTCTCTCTCTCTCTCTGTGTCTCTCTCTCTCTCTGTGTCTCTCTCTCTCTCTGATTCAGTGCATGATGGGAATCTCACATTTGAGCGTGAAAATATAATACTAAAATATGCAATACTTCATGATCTCTAAAGAGAGGTGGAAACAGGTTGCATTTTCAAGCTTCTAACTCCCAACTTCAAGACACCAAATGGCCTCATACAAACACAGTTGGGTTGTCTTCTACTGTACCTATGTTTTATCATCTTCTGTCACCCTATAATTGTCCCATCATACAAGTCAAAACATTCCTAAACAGTGGTGTGATGGGGGCTGAATCACAGAACTCAACTGATGTTGTGGCTTCTCTAATGACAGATTCTCAAATGGCCAGAACGGGGGAATTCAAACACAGCAGCAAAAGCACACGCGCACAGGATCCTACACTCTTAGAAAATGGGTTCCAAAAGGTTTCTTTGCAGAGGGAACATTTTATGCTACACATGTAATGGCCGTTGTTGGTGGAAGAAGGTTATTATTTACCTTTATTTAACTAGGCAAGTCAGTTAAGAACAAATTCTTATTTTCAATGACGGCCTAGGAACAGTGGGTTAACTGCCTGTTCAGGAGCAGAACGACCTTGTCAGCTCAGGGGTTTGAACTTGCAACCACTAGGCTACCCTGCCGCCCCGGTGAGGACCAAGGTGCAGCGTGGTATGTGTCCCTATTTATTATGGAAGCACGGAAATAACAAAGAGAAACTAGGCTAGAAACTACCGAAAACAGTCCTGTCTGGTGAAGACACAAAACAGAAAATAATCACCCACGAAACACAATAGAAAACAGGCTACCTAAATATGGTTCTCAATCAGGGACAACGATTGACAGCTGCCTCTGACTGAGACCCATACCAGGCCAAACACAGAAATAGCAAATCATAGAAAAACTAACATAGACAACCCACCCAACTCACGCCCTGACCATACTAAAACAAAGACATAATAAAATAACTAAGGTCAGAACGTGACAGTACCCTCCCCCCTCCTCCTCCCCCCAAAGGTGCGGACTCCGGCCGCAAAACCTAAACCTATAGGGGAGGGTCTGAGTGGGTGTCTGTCTGTGGTGGGGGCTCTGGCGCGGGGCGTGGACCCCACTCCACCATAGTCCTTAGCCGCCTCTTTACTACCCGCCTCTGTGGCCTCTTTAACGCGGCAACCCTCGCCACCGACCTCGGACTGGGGACCCAAGCCACGGGTCCCGAATGGATGGGAGTTTCCGGCAGCACCGGACAGGCGGGAGACTCCGGCAGCTCCGGAGTGAAGGGCGATTCTGGCAGCTCCGGACAGACGGGAGATTCTGGCAGCTCCGGACAGACGGGAGATTCTGGCAGCTCCGGACAGACGGGAGATTCTGGCAGCTCCAGACAGACGGGAGACTCTGGCAGCTCCAGACAGACGGGAGACTCTGGCAGCTCCAGACAGACGGGAGACTCTGGCAGCTCCGGACAGACGGGAGACTCTGGCAGCTCCGGACAGACGGGAGACTCTGGCAGCTCCGGACAGACGGGAGACTCTGGCAGCTCCGGACAGACGGGAGACTCTGGCAGCTCTGGTAGACAACCCACCCAACTCACGCCCTGACCATACTAAAACAAAGACAGAATAAAAGAACTAAGGTCAGAACGTGATAACACAACGATAAATAACATACCGTTTTCTAAACTAATCCAATCTGTTGGATTTATTATGCCAGTTACTGAGATGGTTGTTCCAGTTTAGATGATTCAGGTAGTCTCAGAAGAAGTGTAAAGTACTTAAGTAAAAATACTTCAGTACATTTTTTGTGAATCTACTATTTATATTGTTAGCAACTTTTACTTTTACTTCACTACATTTCTAAAGAAAATGATGTACTTTTTACTCGATACATTTTCCCTGACACCCAAAATTACTCTTTACATTTTGACAGGAAAATATTCTAATTCACACACTTATCATGGGAACATCCCTGGTCATCCCTACTGCCTCTGATCTGGCGGACTCACTAAACAGAGAACATCCCTGGTCATCCCTACTGCCTCTGATCTGGCGGACTCACTAAACAGAGAACATCCCTGGTCATCCCTACTGCCTCTGATCTGGCGGACTCAGTAAACAGAGAACATCCCTGGTCATCCCTACTGCCTCTGATCTGGCGGACTCACTAAACAGAGAACATCCCTGGTCATCCCTACTGCCTCTTATCTGGAGGACTCACTAAACAGAGAACATCCCTGGTCATCCCTACTGCCACTGATCTGGCGGACTCACTAAACACAAATGCTTTGTTGGTAAATTATGTCTGAGTGTTGGAGCGTGCCCTGGCTATCCGTCAATTTAAAAAAAATAATGTGCCATCTGGTTTGCTTAATGTAAGGAAGTTTAAATGATTTATACTTTTACTTTTGATACTTAAGTAGTATTTTACTGGGTGACTTTCACTTAAACTTGAGTCATTTTCTATTAAGATATCTTTACTTTTACTCAAGTATGAAAATGAAGTACTTTTTCCACTGCTGAGTCTCAGTACTAAATCTTCCATACTCTGGCAGTCATTCTGGATACAGGTTACGGGTGATTAACAATTCCACCTGTTGGATATTCCAACTTTGGCTGGATTCCAATATGAATTACAAATCCCTTTGCAAGCCAGCATAATGTGACTTGCAGGCTGGATGTGGCCTGTAAGCCATGAGATTCCTAACACCAAAGAAAGGTCCTCAAAGAAAGGCCTCATGATATATGTAATGTATTGTCATATATAATATAATTTTTAAGGCTAATAAGGTTGGTGGAACCCTTCATAGAGGGTTCTAGGAAGAACCTTTAGATTATAAAATGGTTATTGTTAGAACCCTTCATAGAGGGTTCTAGGTAGAACCATATACAGGGGTTTCTTTAAAGAACCCTACATACATAGAAGGTTCTAGATAAAAACCCTCTGCAAAGGGTTCTACCCAGAACCAAAAAGAAATCAGTCAATTGAGATAAATTACTTAGACCCTAATCTATGGATTTCACATGACTGGGCAATGGTGCAGCCATGGGTGGGCCTGGGAGGGCATAGGCCCACCCACTTGGGATGCAGCGTTTATCCCCACAAAATGGCTTTATTATAGACAGAAATCCTCCTCAGTTGCATCAGTGGTTTTGGGGGCTGGTCTCAGACGATCCTGCAGGTGAAGAAGCCGGATGTGGAGGTTCTGGGTTGGCATGGTTACACATGGTCTGCGGTTATGAAGCCGGCTGGATGTACTGCCAAATTCTCTAAAACGTTGTTGGCGGGGACTTATGGTAGAAAAATTAACAGTCCATTTTCTGGTAGCAGCTCTGGTGGACATTCCTGTTGTCAGCATGTCAATTGCATGCTCCCTCAAAACTTGAGACATCTGTGGCATTGTGTTGTGTGACAAAACTGCACATTTTAGAGTGGCCTTTTATTGTCTCCAGCACAAGGTTCACCTCTGTAATGATCATGATGTTTAATCCGCTTCTTGATATGCCACACGTCTCAGGTGAATGCATTATGTTGGCAAAGGAGAAATGATCACTAACAGGGATGTAAACAAATTTGTTCACAAAATCTGAGAGAAATAATAAATAATTCTGGGATCTTTTATTTCAGCTCATGGGTTTATATTTTTGTTCAGTATAGATATGTATAGTGTAATTGTTGTTTATTGATGTATTCATGCAGGGCTCATCTGCAAAAGAGAACGTAGTCTCAGCATGACTGCTAAATAAAGGTTAAATAAAAATTCCATTATTTAGGAAAATAAACATCTTTAGCAAGCAAGGCAGCCATTGCTTTTATAGACAGAACGTATCTGCAGACACATGTTGGTGTTAATGGGACATTGTTAAAGCTTGTTTGGCACGTGACTCTATGGCATTACACCATATTTTCCACCGTTGTG
This sequence comes from Oncorhynchus mykiss, assembly GCF_057628025.1. Taxonomy (NCBI): domain Eukaryota; kingdom Metazoa; phylum Chordata; class Actinopteri; order Salmoniformes; family Salmonidae; genus Oncorhynchus; species Oncorhynchus mykiss. The sequence continues at coordinate 39,216,527 of NC_143050.1, read as the reverse complement.
TGTGCCTCCATTTCCTTGTGTCTCAACGCATTCGCTTTCTGTTAGGGAAAATTGGAGAGAACCTGCTAAATGTTAAGACTGAAAATCATGGAAAGTATACACACTTCAGAGGAAGACAAAACACTGTGTATGTCTCAAATGGCACCCTATTCTCTATGTAGTGTACTACTTTTGATCAGGGCCCATGGGAATAGGGTGCCATTTGGGATGCACACACTGTCTGTCATTAGGGAAGGAACTCCATAGTCTCTGATGACTCAGCCTTCCCACCTGTCTCCTCACGTTCTCCCCACAGCTGCAGGTTACCGTCTTAGACTTCTATTACTAAAGCTTTGTCGGAAAAGAAAGGTCGGCAAAACAGAGGCTTGTCCTCATCGAAGAAAGTGAGCCCGAAAAACAGGGTGTCCACAAGGTACGATCAATCAGAGAGGATTAGCTAAATGGAAAGTGGAAAGACAAAAAAATGCATGTCAGACACATTTCATGAGAGCGTTGCGAGAGCATTCCTGCGTCCGGTTTCCGTGGGGGTTAGGAGAACATTCCATCAACGTCCCACCAAACATACACAGAGTGTGGTTGCCAAGTTCTCAGAACGTAAGACATTCATGTTCTAGACAGATTTTACGGGAACGTTACAAGAACATTTCTGTGTATAAAGTTGTCAGGAGGTCACCTGATTGTACCAAAGAAACATTCTCCCCCACAAGGCAAACCAATCACTCTTTTCATAAGGGATATTTACACACAGAGCTTTTAACATACAGTAGGGCTTCCTGACACAGTGTTTGATTACATTGTTCATTTATACAATAATTGTTATTTGACATGCCCTCACATGGGATTTGAACTACTCAACCTATTGGTTCATAGCATTCAGACATTCCTGCAACGCCACCATGTCCATGTCTGTTAGCAGTTCATTTGATTATTTTCTCAGCATTGATTTGAGTTACTTCTATTAAAAAAATGCAAGGTTCCGTATATTTGTATGATGTTGGTGGGACACAATAACCTATTTTAATGACACTCCTGAATCAGTATGATTAACAAACAAACATGCTTAAGTGTACTTTTAGCTGAGATTTACTAACAACGTGAGAGTAGGGTGACTCCCCTAGAGAGTCTCAAACCTCAGCCACCAACACCAATATACTAACACCCTAACCACTGTCCCAAGATGTCTCTAGGGCATTTGCTCATTGGGCCAGTATAGTTAGGCCCTGTCCAGAAGAAACCCTAAAATCTCCTCCCCAGACACTTGTGTAGATCTGAAACAATTTGATTGGTGTAAGCAACAGGGTGAAGGCACATTAGTAGTCAGATTAACTGATATCCAACACGGACAGGGTGACGTACTGTAGCAGGAAGACTGGAATACTGTGAACCAAGAGGTTGTGAGATCAAATCCCAGGTGAAGACATGTTGAATCATTTCTGTATAAGCAAATTTGTCAAATATATAGAGGTGGGACCAAATCCCAAGTAGAACAAGTAAAAAAATATATATATTTACTTGTTCGACTACAAATCTTTGTCTATTTTATAGGGCTACCAGACAGCCCTTTTCATTATTTTGGCTTCAACACATTTTGACTGGCCTATGTAACGTCATGGTGTCTCCTGAGTGGTGCAGCGATCTAAGGCACTGCATCTCCGTGCTAGTGGTGTCACTACAGATCTTGGTTCGATCTTCCCAGGGCAGTGCACAATTGGCCCAGCGTTGTCCGGGTTAGTGGAGGGTTTGGCTGTGGAAGGCTGTAATTGTCAAATAAGAATTTGTTCATAACTGACTCGCCTATTAAATAAATGTTTTGGCATAGGCTAATCAAAAATGTGTTGAAGACAACATCATGAAAAGGGCTGTCTAGCAGCCTCAAAAAAAATTATAAAGATAAATGATTGTTCCATGAATGCATGGTGTTAAAATATCATTAATAATCATTAAGTCTGATTAGCTAGGCAACTACGGCTAACTTATAGTCATGTCAAAAAGCCAGAATAACAGCAAAGTATCTATCTGCATTCGTTTAAGCTGTTTTCTAGTGACATTTATTTGGATACTTCCATAACAATGAGCTAATGAGGAGCGATTTCGCCTGGGATAGAAAATGTGCTCTCTGGTCAGGACACTGTTGTTCAGAGGAGCTAGCCAACATCACAGCTAACACAATCCCTACAGACTGAAGCTGGAAAGACTGTAAACTAGCTGCACATCGTTTCATTTGACCTTTTTTCAATTGACATTTCTTTGTATATATCCATAAAAATGATGCCAGCTGATTCATGATTTGGACTGGCTGAGAAACGCTGCCTGTTTTTCTGGACACAGACACACGGAACGCCGACATAACCCTGGAAATATGACCAACAGAAACCATACGTTGAATAAATAGATCTTCTACCTCATGAGTCTTGCCAACGCTCATTTTCACAATAAACATCGCGCTCACTCAAAGCAGGGTGCGAAATGGTTGACTAAATGAAAAAATGACAATGCATCGTGGGCCGATCAAACATGAAACAGAAACCTCTAATTGTTGCAATAAATGGTACAGGGATGGAATGATGAAGTAAGTAATGATTGTAGTATTATATGGAATATAGATTTACCACATTTGCATTTAAATGTGTGAAAGCAACAGAAAACATTTCAACTAGAGGAAAAAAGTACTGTCCATTGATTGAAGTTTGGAGAGCACAAGTGGAAAGCCGCGACTACGATGCGTCTTCGCCACAGTAAATATTCATTTTAACAACAAATTCCAAATGCAAGCATCATAAGTTAATGATCAAATTCAAGCCATCTTTGAGCAGTTGGCTACTAATTGTTGCCCCATTGCTGGTGAGCTTATAAAGTTAGCAATTAATCATATTCTTGATTACCATTCTTTTTTAAGCTGCATGTTTATTTATTATGACAATCCACTCTCCCTTATTGAATTTGACCTTTACTACTATAGCCCATAGAAATGCATTGAATAACACGTTCATAAATGGCAAAAAAGACAGCCCAAAAAAGATATCATAAGGAATAAAGTTTTGAAGTGTCTGTCTTATATCTAGGAGATATACTATACAGTATATACAAAAGTATGTGAACACGCCTTCAAAATAGTGGATTCGGCAATTTCAGCCACACCCAACAGGTGTATAAAATCGAGCACACCGCCATGCAATCTCCATAGACAAACATTGGCAGCAGAATGTCCTTACTGAAGAGCTCAGTGACATTCAACATGGCACCGCAATAGGATGCCGCCTTTCCGACAAGTCAGTTTGTCAAATTTCTGCCTTCCTAGAACTGCCAAGGTCAACTGTAAGTGCTGTTATTGTGAAGTGGAAACGTCTAGGAGCAACAACGGCTCAGCCGAGTGCAGAGTGCTGAAGCGCGCAAAAATTGCTTGTCCTTGTTTGCAACACTCACTTCCGAGTTCCAAACTGCCTCTGGAAGCAACGTCAGCACAATAACTGTTTGTCGGGAGCTTCACTAAATGGGCGTTGATGGCCGAGCAACACAAGGCTAAGATCACCATGCGCAATGTCAAGGGTCGGCTGGAGTGGTGTAAAGCTTGCCGCTATTGGACTCTGGAGCAGTGGAAAGGAATTCTCTGGAGTGATGAATCGCACTTCACCATCTGGCAGTCTAATGGACAAATCTGGGTTTGGTGGATGCTAGGAGAACGCTACCTGCCAGAATGCTTAGTGCCAACTGTAAAGTTTGGTGGATGAGGAATAATGGTCTGGGGCTGTTTTTAATGGTTTGGGCTAGGCCCCATAGTTCCAGTGAAGGGAAATCTTCATGCTACAGCATACAATAATGTTCTAGACGATTCTGTGCTTCCAACTTTCCTGTTTCAGTATGACACCGCCCCTGTACACAAAGTGAGATCCATACAGAAATGGTTTGTAAAGATCGGAAATCCTTCCCAGAAGAGTGGAGGCTGTTACAGCAGCGAAGGGATCAACTCCACACTAATGCCCATCATTTTGGAATGAGATGTTCGACGAGCAGATGTCCATATACGTCATGTAGTGTATGCCTGTTCAATCCAATAGCCCAGAGGGATGGTTTTCCTAAGACTTGTTGTCCAACCATTAGCATAATGATCTCATTAATTATCAATCCACAAGCTGTTTGTCACAGTGATGGTGAGAAGTAGGACTTAATTTGATGCCTTACTGGCATTTCATCGTTCACAGAGAATTAATCCTGTCACCAGCCAGCTCTTGTCCTGAAGACAAGGTCAGTGGAGAATGAGCAATACGCAGTGGAAAAGTGTACTGATGAGTCGTGTTGTATTGGTCTGTATTTTTCTGACTGTCGCTCTGAGCTTGATTGTAGTGACCCAATGGAAAGATGCATCTCTGTAGTTGCCCATGAGAGACACTGATGCGCCAGCTTAGCTCTTCAGGCAGACCTTGTCTCTTTAGAGTTGAGTGGGGATGCTAGCCAGCTCTGTGTCTTTTGTTGTGTAAGGATTTTTTTTTTTAGCAGATGCTATGCATTAGCGATGTTTAGCTGGTGTTAGTTAGATCTTTTTATTTATTTTATTTCACCTTTATTGAACCAGGTAGGCAAGTTGAGAACAAGTTCTCATTTACAATTGCGACCTGGCCAAGATGAAGTAAAGCAGTTCGACACATACAACGACACAGAGTTACACATGGAGTAAAACAAACATACAGTCAATAATACAGTATAAACAAGTCTATATACGATGTGAGCAAATGAGGTGAGATAAGGGAGGTAAAGGCAAAAAGGCCATGGTGGCAAAGTAAATACAATATAGCAAGTAAAACACTGGAATGGTAGATTTGCAATGGGAGAATGTGCAAAGTAGAAATAAAAATAAAGGAGCTAAATAAATAAATAAAATAAATACAGTAGGGAAAGAGGTAGTTGTTTGGGCTAAATTATAGGTGGGCTATGTACAGGTGCAGTAATCTGTGAGCTGCTCTGACAGTTGGTGCTTAAAGCTAGTGAGGGAGATAAGTGTTTCAAGTTTCAGAGATTTTTGTAGTTCGTTCCAGTCATTGGCAGCAGAGAACTGGAAGGAGAGGCGGCCAAAGAAAGAATTGGTTTTGGGGGTGACTAGAGAGATATACCTGCTGGAGCGTGTGCTACAGGTGGGAGATGCAATGGTGACCAGCGAGCTGAGATAAGGGGGGACTTTACCTAGCAGGGTCTTGTAGATGACATGGAGCCAGTGGGTTTGGCGACGAGTATGAAGCGAGGGCCAGCCAACGAGAGCGTACAGGTCGCAATGGTGGGTAGTAAATGGGGCTTTGGTGACAAAACGGATTGCACTGTGATAGACTGCATCCAATTTGTTGAGTAGGGTATTGGAGGCTATTTTGTAAATGACATCGCCAAAGTCGAGGATTGGTAGGATGGTCAGTTTTACAAGGGTATGTTTGGAAGCATGAGTGAAGGATGCTTTGTTGCGAAATAGGAAGCCAATTCTAGATTTAACTTTGGATTGGAGATGTTTGATATGGGTCTGGAAGGAGAGTTTACAGTCTAACCAGACACCTAAGTATTTGTAGTTGTCCACGTATTCTAAGTCAGAGCCGTCCAGAGTAGTAATGTTGGACAGGCGGGTAGGTGCAGGTAGCGATCGGTTGAAGAGCATGCATTTAGTTTTACTTGTATTTAAGAGCAATTGGAGGCCACGGAAGGAGAGTTGTATGGCATTGAAGCTTGCCTGGAGGGTTGTTAACACAGTGTCCAAAGAAGGGCCAGAAGTATACAGAATGGTGTTGTCTGCGTAGAGGTGGATCAGAGACTCACCAGCAGCAAGAGCGACCTCATTGATGTATACAGAGAAGAGAGTCGGTCCAAGAATTGAACCCTGTGGCACCCCCATAGAGACTGCCAGAGGTCCGGACAGCAGACCCTCCGATTTGACACACTGAACTCTATCAGAGAAGTAGTTGGTGAACCAGGCGAGGCAATCATTTGAGAAACCAAGGCTGTCGAGTCTGCCGATGAGGATGTGGTGATTGACAAAGTCGAAAGCCTTGGCCAGATCAATGAATACGGCTGCACAGTAATGTTTCTTATCGATGGCGGTTAAGATATCGTTTAGGAGCTTGAGCGTGGCTGAGGTGCACCCATGACCAGCTCTGAAACCAGATTAGATAGCAGAGAAGGGATGGTGAGATTCGAAATGGTCGGTAATCTGTTTGTTGACTTGGCTTTCGAAGACCTTAGAAAGGCATGGTAGGATAGATATAGGTCTGTAGCAGTTTGGGTCAAGAGTGTCAGCCTCTTTGAAGAGGGGATGACCGCAGCTGCTTTCCAATCTTTGGGAATCTCAGACGACACGAAAGAGAGGTTGAACAGGCTAGTAATAGGGGTGGCAACAATTTTGGCAGATAATTTTAGAAAGAAAGGGTCCAGATTGTCTAGCCCGGCTGATTTGTAGGGGTCCAGATTTTGCAGCTCTTTCAGAACATCAGCTGAATGGATTTGGGAGAAGGAGAAATGGGGAAGGCTTGGGCGAGTTGCTGTTGGGGGTGCAGTGCTGTTGACAGGGGTAGGAGTAGCCTGGTGGAAAGCATGGCCAGCAGCAGAAAAATGCTTATTGAAATTTTCAATTATGGTGGATTTATCAGTGGTGACAGTGTTTCCTATCTTCAGTGCAGTGGGCATCTGGGAGGAGGTGTTCTTATTCTCCATGGACTTTACAGTGTCCCAGAACTTTTTTGAGTTAGTGTTGCAAGAAGCAAATTTCTGCTTGAAAAAGCTAGCCTTGGCTTTTCTAACTGCCTGTGTATAATGGTTTCTAGCTTCCCTGAACAGCTGCATATCACGGGGGCTGTTCGATGCTAATGCAGAACGCCATAGGATGTTTTTGTGTTGGTTAAGGGCAGTCAGGTCTGGGGAGAACCAAGGGCTATATCTGTTCCTGGTTCTAAATTTCTTGAATGGGGCATGTTTATTTAAGATGGTTAGGAAGGCATTTAAAAAAAATATCCAGGCATCCTCTACTGACGGGATGAGGTCAATATCCTTCCAGGATACCCCGGCCAGGTCGATTAGAAAGGCCTGCTCGCTGAAGTATTTCAGGGAGCGTTTTACAGTGATGAGAGGAGGTCGTTTGACCGCTGACCCATTACGGATGCAGGCAATGAGGCAGTGATCGCTGAGATCTTGGTTGAAGACAGCAGAGGTGTATTTAGAGGGGAAGTTGGTTAGGATGATATCTATGAGGGTGCCCGTGTTTAAGGCTTTGGGGAGGTACCTGGTAGGTTCATTGATAATTTGTGTGAGATTGAGGCCATCAAGTTTAGATTGTAGGATGGCTGGGGTGTTAAGCATGTTCCAGTTTAGGTCGCCTAGCAGCACGAGCTCTGAAGATAGATGGGGGGCAATCAGTTCACATATGGTGTCCAGAGCACAGCTGGGGGCAGAGGGTGGTCTATAGCAGGCGGCAACGGTGAGAGACTTGTTTTTAGAGAGGTTGATTTTTAAAAGTAGAAGTTCAAATTGTTTGGGTACAGACCTGGATAGTAGGACAGAACTCTGCGGCGTACTTTGCAGTAGATTGCAACACCGCCCCCTTTGGCAGTTCTATCTTGTCTGAAAATGTTGTAGTTTGGAATTAAAATTTCTGAATTTTTGGTGGTCTTCCTAAGCCAGGATTCAGACACAGCTAGAACATCCGGGTTGGCAGAGTGTGCTAAAGCAGTGAATAGAACAAACTTAGGGAGGAGGCTTCTAATGTTAACATGCATGAAACCAAGGCTATTACGGTTACAGAAGTCGTCAAAAGAGAGCGCCTGGGGAATAGGAGTGGAACTAGGCACTGCATGGCCTGGATTCACCTCTACATCGCCAGAGGAACAGAGTAGGAGTAGAATAAGGGTGCAGCTAAAAGCAATAAGAATTGGTCGTTTAGAACGTCTGGAACAGAGAGTAAAAGGAGGTTTCTGGGGGCGATAAAATAGCATCAAGGTATAATGTACAGACAAAGGTAAGGTAGGATGTGAATACAGTGGAGGTAAACCTAGGTATTGAGTGATGAAGAGAGAGATATTGTCTCTAGAAACATCATTGAAACCAGGAGATGTCATTGCATGTGTGGGTGGTGGAACTAATAGGTTGGATAAGATATAATGAGCAGGACTAGAGGCTCTACAGTGAAATAAGCCAATAAACACTAACCAGAACAGCAGTGGACAAGGCATATTGACATTAAGGAGAGGCATGCTCAGTCGAGTGATCAAAAGGGTCCAATGAGTGGAGAGGTTGGTTGGGGGTCACGGCGATTTAGACAGCTAAATCGGTAGCAAGCTAGCATAGGAGCAAGCTAGCATAGAATGGAGGTCTGTTATTAGCCAACTCTTGCGTTCCGTCAGTAGATTAGTGGGTTTCCGTGTGGTCGAGGGGATTAATCCAAATCACACAACAACAACAAAAATAAAAACAATAGATATAGTTATAGAGGCCCAAGAAGAAAAATAAATAAATAAATAAATAAAAAAATTTAAAAAATTGTCCGATTGTCTATTCAGATAGCAGCCGATAAGATAGCCAACGGCTAGCAGGCCGCAGATGGGCGCCCAGGCAACGTTGCGCCGGAGGAGCCAGCAGGACAATTCCCTCGGGTAGACAACGTCGGCAGTCCAACTGTGAAGGCCCGGTGGGGCTCCGCGTAGGCAGAAAAACGGGTCCGGATAGGTGACTGCAGTCCAGGAGTGATTGATGGAACTCTTCAGCTGGCTAGCTCCGGAACAATTGATGTTAGCTCCGGAATCGACGAAAGCCGATAGTCACACGGATAGCAGCTAGCTAGCTGTGAGATCCAGGTATGGATGTCCAGAGCCAGCGGCCGAAATCCGGTATGTTCCGTTCCGAGCCGCGCTGCGCTGCACCGCACCGTACAAAACTGGCGATAGATTCTCGAGCCAAAGGACAGCCGATGACCACAAACCGTGGTTAGCTGAGTACTAACGATTAGCCAGTAAATAAGCTAACTAGCTTCTGAACCAGCTTCAGAGTAGCTTCTGGACCAGCTTCTGGCTAGCTCCCGGCTAGCTTCTGGCTAATTTCTGGCTAGCCTGTCGGAGGATTACAGATCTGAGGTAAATAATACTTTTTTATATAAATATAAATTGGTGAAGCGGATTGCAGGAGAGTGTTCTGAAGATGAGTTTTTGGAAAATTAAAAATGTATGTGAAAAAAAGTTGTAAATATATCTATATATTTATATACACGACAGGACAAGGACAAAAATACGTCTGAACTGCTATGCCATCTTGGGGGAAAAAAAGATCTTCATTATGGGATTTGTTTGGACTGTTTGTTGAAGTTATCTTCCGATTTCTTTCAGACAGAGACACATTTCTTCTGTCTCACCCTGAAAGACATTGAGCTCTCATGAAGGAAAGTCACCCGAAAGCTTGTCGCCTGTTGTCTAGCTCTGGCGTACACAAACCATGCCTACATCTCCCCAGCTCCAGCTCCACCCTGCCGGGAAGTCTGTACTGTACTGTAGTGTTTGGGGTAATTATCCCATGGCTTCTCATAGCCGTAGAATTTAACAAGACCGATCTGTCATGCTCTCTACTTACAGCTGAAGATGGGGGTAGGTCTTATAATTGCAGTACTTTGAACGGGCAGCTACCAACACATAAACAACTACCAACAGCTACCAACACATCTTCCCTTTGAGAAGAGCGTGTGTAATGAGATGTTGTAAAGACCTTCTTTTTTTTAAAGTCCATTGCTACAGTGGCTTGCAAAAGTATTCACCCCCTTGGCATATTTCCTATTTTGTTGCCTTACAACCTGTAATTAAAATGTATTTTGAGGGGATTTGTATCATTTGATTTACACAACATGCCTACCGCTTTGAAGATGTTTTATTGTGAAACAAACAAGAAATGAGACAAAAAATCTGAAAACTTGAGCGTGCATAACTATTCAACCCCCCAAAGTCAGTACTTTGTAGAGTCACATTTTGCAGCAATTACAGCTGCAAGTCTCTTGCGGTATGTCTCTGTAAGCTTGGCACATCTAGCCACTGGGATTTTTGCCCATTTTTCAAGGCAAAACTGCTCCAGCTCCTTTAAGTTGAATGGGTTCCGCTGGTGTACAGCAATCTTTAAGTCATACCACAGATCCTCAATTGGATTGTGAGGTCTGGGCTTTGACTAGGCCATCCCAAGATATTTAAATGTTTCCCCTAAAACCATTTCAGTGTTGCTTTAGCAGTATGCTTAGAGTCATTGTACTGCTGGAAGGTGAACCTCCATCCCAGTCTCAAATCTCTGGAAGACAAACAGGTTTCCCTCAAGAATTTCCCTGTATTTAGTGCCATCCATCATTCCTTCAATTCTGACCAGTTTCCCATGCCCTGCCGATGAAAAACATCCCCAAAACATGAACCTGACACCACCATACCTCACTGTGGGGATGGTGTTCTCAGGTGATGATAGGTGTTGCATTTGTGCCAGACATTGCGTTTTCCTTAATGGTCAAAAGGCTACATTTTAGTCTCATCTGACCAGAGTACCTTCTTTCATATGTTTGGGGAGTCACCCACATGCCTTTTGACGAACACCAAACGTGTTTGCTTATTTTTCTCTTTAAGCAGTGGCTTTTTTCTGGCCACTCTTCCATAAAGCCCAGCTCTGTGGAGTGTACAGCTTAAAGTGGTACTATGGACAGATGCTCCAATCTCCGCTGTGCAGCTTGCAGCTCCTTCAGGGTTATCTTTGGTCTCATTGTTGCCTCTCTGATTAATACCCTCCTTGCCTTGTCCATTAGTTTTGGTGGCGTCCCTCTTTTGGTAGGTTAGCTTTGGTGCCATATTCTTCCCATTTTTTTAAATAATAGATTTAATGGTGGGATGTTGGGATGTTCAGAGTTTCAGATATTTTTTTATAATGCAACCCTGATCTGTACTTCTCCACAACTTTGTCCCTGACCTGTTTGGACAGCTCCTTGGTCTTCATGGTGCTGATTGCTTGGCAGTGCCCCTTGCTTAGTGGTGTTGCAGACTCTGGGACCTTTCAGAACAGGTGTAAATATGCGGAGATCATGTGACAGATCATGTGACACTTAGATTGCACACAGGTGGATTTTATTTAACTAATTATGTGACTTCTGAAGATAATTGGTTGCACCAGATCTTATTTAGGGGCTTCATAGCAGAGGGGAGAATACCTGTGCACGCACCACTTTTCTGTTTTGTTTTTTTGCATAATTTTTTTCACTTCACCAATTTGGACTATTTTGTGCATGTCCATTACATGAAATCCAAATCAAAAATAAATGTAAAGTACAGGTTGTAATGCAACAAAATTGGAAAAACGCCAAGAGGGATGAGTACTTTTGCAAGGCAAAAGGCAAATGCATGGGAATTAAGAAGACGTGCAGCTTATTCCAAGTTCAATTATCAAACCGTAGAGTTTTGTATGTTCCAAGTGTGTTACTTAATATTGGGTGAAGGCTTTCCTCCGTGTAATGTATGACTCTAACAGTCAACATTTGGTAAATTGAGAGCATCTTGACTGACCGCATCACTGCTTGGTGAGGCAACAACTCCGTCATCGATCGCACGGCTCTACAGAGGGTGGTGCAGACAGCCCAGTACATCACTGGGCCAGAGCTCCCTGCCATCCAGGACCTCTATATCAGGAGGTGTGAAAGGATACTCCAGCCACCCAAGCCATAGACTGTTCTCGCTGCATCCGCATGGCAAGCGGTACCAGTGCATTAAGTCTGACATCAACAAGCTCCTGAACAGCCTCTATCCCCAAGCCATAAGATTTCTAAATAGCTAACAGAATGGCTACACAGACTATCTGAGTGGACCATTGTATTTCATTTTTATTTTTGAACTGTCTCTATGTAAACTCACAGGACTCTACACACTCCCACACACTGACACTTCAACACACGCATAACATGCACACACATTTATACTGACTACACACACACACACACACACACACACACACAGATACACACACACATACAATCACACATACAATCATAATTTATGCTGCCGCTACTCTATTTATCATATATCCTAATGCCTGGTCACCTTACCCATATATATATATATATATATCTACCTCGATCACTCCAGTATCCCTGCACATTGTAAATATGCTACTGGAACTGACTGACCCTGTATATAACATGCTTTCTTACTTACTTTCTCATGTTCTTCTTATTTCTTGTTTTTATTGTGTTTTTGTTCAACCTCATGTTATTTTTAGTGCTACATTGATATTGATTACTGCATTGTTGGGTTTGGAGCATGCAAGAAAGGCATTTCACTGTAATTGCACGTTATATAATTTGAAACATAGTCACTTGCTCAAAATAGTAACTTCCTTAAAATAGTCTGAATTAATCTACGATAAATCAAGAATTCTACAATTACTTTAGAAGTTCTTGCCGAGGAGGTCTTAGTCGCACAATTTCACATCTATCTAACATTTTTGGTGCAGTATTTCTCAAGTAAAAAAAAATGTGCATGAAAAACTAGTCTAGTGCACTGCATACAATCTATCGAGTCGGGAAAGTCTGGCTGCCCGCTCCAATAACATGTATACAGCTTCATCATCTGCAAGCTGTCAAACTATCATAAATAAAGCACAAACTACACACTCTTTAGCAGTGCCCAAAATAACTTGCTGTGTAGAATAAAAGTTATCAACCAATTAATGTACATGCAAAAACACAGGTCCTGTATTAGGCCTCCCGGGTGGTGCAGTGGTAGTTGTGCCACCAGAGACTCTGGGTTCGAGCCCAGGCTATGTCACAGCTGACCGGGGGCCCATGGGGTGGTGCACAATTGGCCTAGTGTCGTCCGGGTTAGGGAGGGTTTGGCTGGCAGGGATATCCTTGTCTCATCGTGCACTAGCGATGTGGAGGGCCGGGTGCAGTGCACACTGACCAGGTCGCTAGGTGTACGGTGTTTCCTCTGACACATTGGTGTAGATTCTCCATGAACCCATGTGGGTTGGATGTGCGCTGTGTTAAGAAGCAGCTTGGTTGGGTTGGGTTGCATTACGGAGGATGCATGGCTCTCAACCTTCACCTCTCCTCAGTCTGTGCGGGAGTTGTAGCAATGAGACAAGACAGTAACAATTGGATACAGCAAAAATGCGGTAAAGATATCCTATTCAGAAAATCTCCCTGCAATAAAGCATGCTGGGAAATATTATATGTAGAACCCTTCTTGCCTTCCAAAGAATCAGTTAAAAACATTTTTTTAACGGTTATTAGGTTGTTAAAGGTTCTAGGTTAAAGGTTCTTTGTAAGGTTCTTTGTAGGGGTTCTTCTGATCAAAACAGTTCTTGGAAGAACCCTATCCCTCCGCAAAGAACCATTTTGGAAGTCTTTTTTCTAAGTGTTTAGCTAGAAAAAAGCACTGTGTTTGCCAATGAAGCTAACAAGTAGTAGCTAGCAGGCACATTGAGTAGCCAGGCCAAAGAGTGGCGATGTGTGTTCTTTGGTGCTGTATAGTTTTTTCCAACTTTCGTACTATATATTACCACAGTGTGTGTCTTGCTGACAGGTTGCGTGGGGACATAAGATGCAGGATTTTGGAATATTGACAAGTTGCAGTTGGGATACAAGTTTGCTTGGATCGTCTCAATTATCATTTTGCCCCGAAATGTGGCAGACTCGAATGATTGACAATATCAAACACATCAGCAAGTTGCCGCTCCATAAACGGCTTTGGTCTAAGGGCTATTTCAACATAACATTTGCGATGCACTGTCTTATGTAAACAAGTCTGAGGCACTGCATAATGAGCAGGTCTGTCTCACTGTCTGGAGGTTCTGGCTGCTACAATTGGATAGCGGATGTGAAGCGGATAGAGCGCAATCAGCCCAGGTGCTTCTCTCGTGTTAGTGGGCATGATTGTAATCCATACCCAACCCTCCAGTAAGTGATGAATTCACTTACAAAACTGACTTTATGACCAAAATAATCCTATTTACACTTTGTAGGCAGTTTCTGATGCACATCGTTTCATAAAACCAGAGAAGTTGACCTTGAAGCACATTCCACTTTCAGTGTAGATTCTCCATGAATCATATAGTGTATTCCTCATACTGTATTCAAACTAATTCATAGCCACAATGTAATTGTCAAAATAAGTATTTGCCTAATGTAGAAACTTACTGGCATCCAGGCTATGCATTTCAACAGCTTCCGAGCAAGTACTTGGGGAACCATTTTCCCAGAAAGAAAAAGCATAATGTAGTACTTCCAATAAATGCAAAACCTCTCATGATAGGATATCCATAGGAAATATGCAATCATTGATGTTGCCTAACAGAACAAATATGGTCTATCTGCAGTGTTCTGAACTCATTCTGTGTTCAGAATTGATATGTTCTGCGTTGATGACAGGAGCACTTTTTTTTATGCTGTCCAAATTCTAAACACCTGGAAGATGGAAGAATCCAGGAGTCTGTTCCAAAAGGATATTTCAACCTTTCAAACTAGGTTTCAAATATGCCTTTTTGCACTTTGACACACTCCTGAGAGAGAGAAGGTTGTGTTGAGAGAAGGTTGTGTTGAGACTGAGTTATCAAGGCTCATCTGGTCTTTGTGACCAGTTTGGTTCCTGGTCCTGGACTAAAACGCTATTTAAATAGAGAATCTTGGCCCTAAGTGCTATATCTTTGCGAGCAGATTGTTTCGTAGAAACTACAGGACCTGGACACGTTTTCCATAGTCTAGAGTTCCTACAAGACTACAAGAAGTTGTGTGAGAGAATTTAAACGTTTGGGTAAAAGGTAGGTTTTTCATAAATCCATAGTTGGAATTCTGCTCATATACAGTTTAAGTCGGAAGTTTACATACACCTTAGCCAAACATATTTAAACTCAGTTTTTCACAATTCTTGACACTTAATCCTTGTACAAATTCCCTTTCTTAGGTTCAGTTAGGATCACCACTTTATTTTAAGAATGTGAAATGTCAGAATAATAGTAGAGAGAATTATTTATTTCAGCTTTTATTTCTTTCATCACATTCCCAGAGTGTCATAAGTTTACATACACTCAATTAGTATTTGGTAGCATTGCCTTTAAAATGTTTAACTTGGGTCAAACGTTTAGCCTTCCACAAGCTTCCCACAATAAGTTGGGTGAATTTTGGCCCATTCCTCCTGACAGAGCTGCTGTAAAGGAGTCAGGTTTGTAGGCCTCCTTGCTCGCATACGCTTTTTCAGTTCTGATCACAAATGTTCTATGGGAATGAGGTCAGGGCTTTGTGATGGCCACTCCAATACCTTGACTTTGTTGTCCTTACGCCATCTTGCCACAACTTTGGAAGTATGCATGGGGTCATTGTCCATTTGGAAGACCGATTTGCGACCAAGCTTTAACTTCCTGACTGATGTCTTAAAGTGTTGCTTCAATATGTCCACATATTTTCCTACCTCGTGATGCCATCTATTTTGTGACGTACACCAGTCCCTCCTGCAGCAAAGCACCCCCACAACATGATGCTGCCACCCCCGTGCTTCATGGTTAGGATGGTATTCTTTGGCTTGCAAGCCTCCCCCTTTTCCTCCAAACATAACAATGGTCATTATGGCCAAACAGTTTCATTTTTGTTTCATCAGACCAGAGGACATTTCTACAAAAAGTACGATCTTTGTCCCCATGTGCAGTTGTAAACTGTAGTCTGGCTTTTTTATGGTGGTTTTGGAGCAGTTGCTTCTTCCTTGTTGAGTGGCCTTTCGGGTTATGTCGATATAGGACTCATTTTACTGTGGATATAGATACTTTTATACCTGTTTCCTCCAGCATCTTCACAAGGTCCTTTGCTGTTGTTCTGGTATTGATTTGCACTTTTCGCACCAAAGTACGTTCATCTCTAGCAGACAGAACGCGTCTCCTTCCTGCGCAGTATGACGACTGCGTGCGCCCATGGTGTTTATACTTGCGTACTATTGTTTGTACAGATGAAAGTGGTACCTTCAGGCATTTGTTGGAAATTGCTCCCAAGGATGAACCAGACTTGTGGAGGTCAAACAAAAAAATCTGAGGTCTTGGCTGATTTCTTTTGATTTTCCCATGACCTTTTCACAGGTACACCTCCAATTGACTCAAATGATGTCAATTATCTTATCAAAAGCTTCTAAAGCCATGATATCATTTTTTTGAATTTTCCAAGCTGTTTAAAGGCACAGTCAATTTAGTGTATGTAACCTTCTGACCCACTGGAATTGTGATGCAGTGAATTATAAGTGAAATAATCTGTCTGTAAACAATTGTTGGAAAATGACTTGTGTCATGCACAAAGTAGATGTCCTAACCGACATGCCAAAACTATAGTTTGTTAACTAGAAATTTGTGGAGTGGTTGAAAAACCAGTTTTAATGATTCCAACCTGAGTGTATGTAAACTTCCGACTTCAACTGTACACTACCGTTCAAGAGTTTGGAGGCACTTAGAAATGTCCTTGTTTTTGAAAGAAAATAGTTTTTGTCCATTAAAATAACATCAAATTGATCAGAAATACAGTGTAGACATTGTTAATGTTATATATTACTATTGTAGCTGGAAACTGCAGATGTTTTATGGAATATCTACATATGTCACGACTTCCGCTGAAGTTGGCTCCCCTGCCTGTTCGGGCGGTGCTCGGCGGTCGTCGTCACCGTCCTACTAGCCACTACCGATCCCTTTTTCATTTGTCTGTTGGTTTTGTCTTATTAGTTTCACCTGTGTGTATTTTAGTTTAATTAGCGTCCTTATATATAGTAGGTTGTCCCGCCCTTGTTTTGTGCGGGATTGTTTTTGTTACTCTGTTGTATGGTGGTTTTCGTGAATGTATTCTCCAGACTATTTTGGTCCTGTGTTTGGGCTGGTCAATTGTATGCGCCGTTTTGTGCGCCGGAGAATAAATTGTCAATCTACTGAACCCTGCTCTCTGCGCCTGATTCCACCCACCACTCCTAGTATCTCGTGACAACATAGGCATAAAGAGGCCCATTATCAGCAACCATCACTCCTGTGTTCCAATGGCAAGTTGTGTTAGTTAATCGAAGTTTATAATTTTAAAAGGCTAAATGATCTTTAGTCAAGCCTTTTGCAATTATGTTAGCACATCCGAAAACTCTTGTTCTGGTTAAAGAAGCAATACAACTATACTAGTTGAGTATCTGGAGCATCAGCATCTGTGGGTTCGAATACAGGCTCAAAATGGCCAGAAACGAGGAACTTTCTTCTGAAACTCCATGCGAGAATTTGCCAAGAAACTGAAGATCTCATACAACGCTGTGTGCTACTCCCTTCACAGAACAGTGCAAACTGGCGCTAACCAGAATAGAAAGAGGAGTGGGAGGCCCCAGTGCACTACTGAGCAAGAGGACAAGTATATTAGAGTGTCTAGTTTGAGAAACAGACGCCTCACACGTCCTCAACTGGCAGGTTCATTAAATAGTACCCTGGCACTGTTTAGTGGCAAAAATAAGGTGTAAAAAATGTAATAATGTTTCCTGAACTTTCTTATGTCTCTCAGATATGGGACAGACACTTCAGAACAAACTTCCTATTGTTTTTTTTTGGGGGGGGACTATCTGTTGTTCCAAACAGTGAATATGTTATTCAATGCTTTGAACGGGCTAATAGCAACAAGGCCCCAAAAAATGTTGCATCAAATAATTTTGAAATATCTTTTTGAGATAATTCAAGGGGTTCAATTCTAAATTAAACAGCAAAATCCTTCTTGGTATGGCCTTAAGTGAATGTGTTTAAAAGTAAGTCCTTTAATACCACATTTTGTAAGACCTATCCTCAACATTATGGCCTGAAGATGTTGCCTAACGGGCCACATCAGAACTGAAAATACCAATATGTGATCATTCATTCTCATAAGATTCCATCCAGAGAGGGGATAGCCAAGAATTTGAATATTTTATCATCCACAACCTGCGCTCAGAATGACCGATATGGTAAAGTTTCTCAACAAACAAGACTAACTTAACCCTTTAAACTCAAACATTCATATCAATATCATGTGCAAAGAGTCCAACCCCTTACAGATTGGATTAGTTTAGAAAAATGTCAGTAATTTATCTTTGAATAGTACAAGATCAATGAATCAATCGATGTCTATGAGGAAACATTAAAACTATTAAAACAATCTACCTGCAACAAAGCATGCTGTGAAACATGATAATGAAGCCCATCCCACATTTTCTTCACTCTGAGAGAGTTAACAGAAATGAACTCAACACAGTCGAGTAACAACACCACGAGATTTAAACATTTCTTGAATCAAATGTCCTGTTCAGTTGTGCTGAAATGCAGGTAAGGTGACAGACTTTGATTTGAATAAAAGTTATGAAAAGTCACACGAATTTAGAATGACTAAATGCACTCTAAAGAGGATGATGGGAAAGTAAACACTAGTGTTTGAAATCAGATCACTTAGGAGATATACAGTAGGTGTTCTCCTGATTGGAAACTGAAAGGAAAAAGCTGACTATTGTCACGTTCTGACCTTTATTTCCTTTGGTGTGTATTTATTTAGTATGGTCAGGGCGTGAGTTGGGTGGGCAGTCTATGTTTGTTTTTCTATGTTTTGGGGGTTCTCAATCAGAGGCAGGTGTCATTAGTTGTCTCTGATTGAGAATCATACTTAGGTAGCCTGGGTTGCACTGTTTGTTTGTGGGTGATTGTCTATGGAGATTGCTTGTTTCAGGTCTAATTTGTAGCGTCACGGTCGTTATTTGTTTATTGTTTCGTATGCAGTGTCAGTACTTTCTTTATTAAAGATTTACCATGGACACTTACCACGCCGCATATTGGTCCTCTGATCCTTTTCGCCTCTCCTCTTCAGATGAAGAGGAGGACGACCGTGACAACTATCATGTTTAATCTTGCATTTTAAATGCCTGTGTTTAAAATGAGAACACTTATTGGCTAATCTAAATGCCTAATGTTTAAGTTTCTAACACTGGTTATAAATGTCACGTTTCATGGTTTTACAGTGCAGATCACTGTTAACCTTAACCATGAGAGCTCTACTGAACCAAATGGGAATGTTCAATGAAATGATTTGTGAAGCATCTATGAAGGCCTTATAAGTGTTTACGAAGGTTTGATGAAGTCGGTTTAAGTCATTGTTCATTTAAAGTTGGTCCCCTACATGATATCCATTGTTATTTCATTAATTAATACACATGCACGCACGTACGCACGCATACACACACGCTTTTCAGAGTAATCTTCTCGTTTATCCCAGTTGTACTCTTTCCATTTAATATGATACGTCACAAACACCTTATTAAGGTTTGGCAGCAGCCTTATGGAAACTCTTAACATGGCAGCATACTGCCAAGACACAGATTAGTCTCTATAAACAGTCTAGAACACACAATGCAGTGTCGCTACTTGCAGCCCTGTGTTAGATTCAATCTGAAGAGTACAAAAACACACGCACACACAGGCTCACATTAACAGTAAGTAAACACACATACTGTACACACATACAACTTGGGTTTTCATGTCTCTTCTTAGCTCTGTAAAAAAGAGGACAGCCATTTATGAATGGCATAGTCGGAGAAAGGAAGGGGGGGGGGGGTCTTTTTCTATGGGTCTCTCTCTCAGTGGTGTGTGTGTGTGTGTGTGTGTGGGGCAAGGGGTTTTTGGGAAGATGGAAGAGGTAGATTTGGAAAAACCATATGGCATAAAACTACCATGGAATCTATAGTATATTTAAACACAAATGGGGACAGCCAACATCTCAAAGGCCCTGAACAGTCAAAATCATGTTTTTCATGAAATAGGATGACATTTGGATGAAAGGATGAAAAATGACTTGCTTCTACATTGATCAAGTTTGATCATAAAGTAACTGGTCCCCTCCCCCATACAAACACTTGAATTCAAGAGGGTGGAATTATTAAGGGGATAGGGTGACGTCACCCGTATTACACCAATGGTAACCTCATTTAAGTAAGTACTGCCTTGTAACTAACATCGGAGATGGCTTGTTTGCAGGGGGGCATAATTTATATAGCTAGATAGCTTCTCTACTAGGTGCCAAAATTTGACTGTAGGATGTCAGAAAATATAATTAAAAGTTTACCCTATTCATCTATGGCAAAGACACATATGTTCCCCTTTCATCTGTATCTGGTGTTAGCTAGTTACTGGCTTGCTAGGTCTTCAGCCAGCATGGAACAGAAGAGGGGGAAAGATTGTTCTAAATTCAGATGCAATTGTCAAGTCATCCCATTCGTCAGTGCTGGTGTGAACTGCATCTCAAGAGACATGCCAAACAGGAAATGTATAAAACAATGTACATCATGTATGCAACTTCAATGTTGTTTGAGTTGTTTTGTGTATCACCAAATTTGCTTGAGATTATTTTACTGCAAAGCTGCTCACTGCAGCCAAGTTGCTTGAAATGGGTGTTTCAAAGAGCTGTCAGTCAAGATGAGCTCATGAATAAGCTCCCCGCCCACTCAGTCTTTCCAAAATTTCTGGTAATTAAGAATTTCAAATACTTTGAGCATTGGATTTAGTCAGTCTGGTGTGCCAGATGGGCGGGGTTAACACTTTTGTCACGACTTCCGCCGTAGTCGGTCCCTCTCCTTCGTGCGGTCTTCGGCGGTCGACGTCACCGACCTTCTAGCCATCACTGATCCATTTTTCATTTTCCACTGGTTTTGTCTTGTCTTCCATCACACCTGGTTCCAATCCCATCAATTCCATGTTGTGTATTTAACCCTCTGTTTCCCCTCATGTCCTTGTCGGGGATTGTTTGTTTTATGTTTTGGTGCTATATATGTTCTGGTGTGCGACGGGTTTTGTACCCACGTTTATTATTTTTGTATATGTTGGTTTTCGGAGTTTGTGAGCACTTTATTAAACGACTCCGTTTATACCAAGTTTGTTCTCCTGCGCCTGACTTCCCTGCCACCAGCACGCACCATTACAACTTTCCAGACTATTCCATTTGTTATGTTGCACCAGCCAAGCTCAATCAAGCACAGTTACATTAATTGAAAGATAACAAATACTATTTAAACAAATGTAGTGACTCCTGACACCATCCACCATGAACAATGGTTTTCAGTTATAGAGGGCTGTTTTCAGTGAAATTGATAGCTAACACCTTGACATAGATAAACTAATGAAGTAATATTTGGGAATAGTGTTCTAAGGCTGGCTTGTGTTTTTGCTAGTCAGTGGAAGGGCCGGCGTACGATCTGTCCACAGTGTCTAGCGTGGACACTCCACTGCTTCCATTCAAGCCTGAGGACTAGGGAGGGGACTGCGCCACCTCAGACAGAGAGTGTGAGAAAGAGAGATAGTAAGGGAATGACAGCGTAAGGGAAAGAGATAGGGAGAAGGAAAAATCGTGAAAAGGGAGGAGATTTGGGCAAGAAATAGCAGAAAAAGATGTTAGAGACAGGAAGAATGAAATGATGCAAGGTTAAAGTAAGGTTGAAGGTTGGTAAGAGGTTAAAGCTGGAATCCATCTTAAGAGAGAGAGAGAGGGCGAGCAAGAGACTGTTCTTGGCTTGCCTGAAGCCTGCTCTTTGAAGTGTGTGTCAGCGATGCGTGCTGTCCTCTCGGGGCATGTGCTCTGATTTCTGATGAGTTTTACTCTAGATCTCTGTCTTCGGGCTGAATTTGACAAATAGACTTCAAGCCAGGATTCACTCCCTATCTCCTCACTCCCTTTCATTCTCGTCCCCAGGTGTATGTCCATTCATAGTTTATTTATATTTCTCCCTACAGTATATCTTCCCTTTCTTAAACTTCTGCCTTTCCCGTTGCTCCGCAACTCTCAACCCTTGATTTCTTATTTTCTTTCTCTGCTTTGTCCATCCCTCTCTCTCTGTGCTGGCCCCCATGTTCCCAGCAGATGTGTGTGATTCCACTCCTTTGTCCTGAATTGAGAATAAAAAACAAGAGAGAAATCAGGATTTTAAACTGGGACTTCACACGGTTTATTTTTTATCAGATTTTTCTTGAGTCTTCCATAAACGTGACTTACAGTATGGCAAAATACTGTATGATTGAACAACTATTCAACTCTAGCAAAAGAGCCGAAAGCAACAAAAATAACATGTACATTATAGCATAACGGCAGTGCACCAGGGCTAAAATGCATAGAAAGTTCCTGTAAACATGCACGTTGGTTGGTGGAAACATTCGGAGAGACTCACACGTGATGCGTAACCCTTTTAAATGAGGGATTTATAGAAATGGCGAGGTGGCACTTTTTTCCAGAATCTCCAGAAAGTGACAAGGAGGCTTGCAGTGAGAGAAAGGGATACAGAGGAGGAGGAGGGAGGGAGCAAGGGAAGAGGACAAGAAGGATCAATATGAACTAATTAAATATATGCATCTTGTATATTATTTGCAGGTACCCGACCCGAACAGTAACAATGGTTTTAACGGTTGCAAAAGCGTTTTATTTGCTGTGACTGTGATACAGTATGTTCTTGTTTATCTACCTTAGTTGAAGAAGTCACTCTGGATAAGAGTGTCTGCTAAATGACCAACATGGAAACGTATATGTGAAAATGAACATACCAAAATTAACTGCAAAGCACTTCGGGTATTATTATTGGCCTTGTTTCAGGGCGGAGCTCGTTAGAAAAAAAACTCGGCATGCTTTGCAATTGTTAATGTTTACATTTGCATTTTAGTAATTTAATAACAGACACTCTTATCCAGAGAGACTAACAGTGCATTCATCTTAAGATAGCGAGGTGAGACAACAACATATCACAATTGTATCAAGTAGATTTTCCCTCAAAATATTTATCAACATGTTCACATTATACAGTACCAGTCAAAAGTTTGGACACACCTACTCATTCAAGGGGTTTTCTTTATTTTTACTATTTTCTACACTGTAGAACAACAGTGAAGACATCAAAACTATGAAATAACACATATGGAATTATGTAATAACCAAAAAAGTGTTAAACATATCAAAATATATTTGAGATTTGAGATTCTTCAAACCCTTTGCCTTGATGACAGCTTTACACATGCTTGGCATTCTCTCAATGAGTTCCAACAAAATCTGAGCACTTGTTGGCTGCTTTTCCTTCACTCTGCGGTCCAACTCATCCCAAACCGTCACAATTGGGCTGAGGTCGGGTGGTTGTGGAGGCCAGGTCATCTGATACAGTACTCCATCACCTTCCTTGGTCAAATAGCCCTTACACAGCCTGTAGGTGTCTTTTGGGTCATTGTTCTGTTGAAGAACAAATTATAGTCCCAATAAGTCCAAACCAGATGGGATAGCATATCGCTGCAGAATGCTGTGGTAGCCATGCTGGTTGAGTGTGCCTTGAATTCTAAATAAATCACAAACAGTGTCACCAGCAAAGCACCCCCATACCATCACACCTCCTCTTCCATGCTTCACGGTGGGAACCACAAATGCGGAGATCATCTGTTTACCTACTCTGCGTCTCACAAAGACACGGCAGTTGGAAGCAAAAATCTAAAATTTGGACTCATCAGACCATAGGACAGATGTCTAATGTCCATTGCTCGTGCTTCTTAGCCCAAGCAAGTCTCTTCTTCTTATTGCTGTCCTTTAGTAGTGGTTTCGTTGGACCAATTTGACCATGAAGGTCTGATTCATGCAGTCTCTTCTGAACAGTTGATGTTGAGATGCATCTGTTACTTGAACTCTGAAGCATTTATTTGGGCTGCAATCTGAGTAGTAGTTAACTTATCCTTTGCAGCAGTAACTCTGGGTCTTCCTTTCCTGTGGCGGTCCTCATGAGAGCCAGTTTCACCATAGCGCTTGATGGTTTTTGCGACTGCATTTGAAGAAACTTTTAACGTTCTCGATTGACTGACTTTCATGTCTTAAAGTAATGATGGACTGTCGTTTCTCTTTTCTTAGTTGAGCTGTTTTTAACATAATGTTGTCAAAAGTCTAGGTAATGCTGGTAAGGTGGAGTCAGGCGCAGGACACAGAGATTAGTAACAACCGTAACTTGACTCAAAAACAATATTCCATGAAGGAGACAAAACAATCCAGTTCACAAAACGAGACAACTTAACAATAACAAACACGCACAAAATCAAGGGGGAAACCAGAGGGTTAAATAGTGAACAATGATTATGGAATGGAAACCAGGTGTGTACAATGAAGACAAAACAAATGGAAAATGAAACGTGGATCGGTGGCGACTAGAAAACCGGTGATGTCGACCGCTGAATGCCGCCCGAACAAGGAGAAGGACCAACTTCGGCGGAAGTCATGACAAATGTGGACTTGGTCTTTTACTAAATAGGGCAATCTTCTTGTATACCACCCCTACCTTGTCACAACACAACTGATTGGCTCAAACACATTAAGGAAAGAAATTCCACAAATGAACAAGGGACACCTTTATTTGACTTGGCAGGTCAGTTCAGAACAAATTCTTATTTACAATGATGACCTACCCTGGACAACGCTGGGCGAATTGTGTGGCCGGATGAGAAGCAGCCTAGATTTGAATCAGGGACTCCAGTGAAGCTTCTTGAACTGAGATGCAGTGCCTTAGACCACTGTGCCAGTCGGGAGCCCTCATGAAGCTGGTTAATAGAATGCCAAGAGTGTGCAAAGCTGTCATCTAGGCAATGGGTATCTACTTTGACAAATCTCAAATTTTAAATATATTTTGATTTAATTAACACTTTTTTGGTTATTTCTTGATTCTATATGTGTTATTTCATAGTTTTGATGTCTTCACTAATATTCTACAATGTAGAACATAGTACAAATAAAGAAAAACCCTTGAATGGGTAGGTGTGTCCAAACTTTTGACTGGTACTGTACATTTATATTTAGTTTATTTATCAGACGTTCTTATCACAGCATGGTGCTATCTGATTTCTAATACCAATGCAGGGTGAAATGGGGGCCACAAAATGGGAACTGCTCTAAAAAAAAATGTATAGAAAAGTATTTTGTATTTAGAAAATAGTGTAATTCAAATGACAAAATACTCAGAAGTAATACATATACTGGGGAGAGATATAGAGCGTGAGAGAGAGAAACTGAGGGTCTGAGAGGGAGATTGAGAGAGGGATGAAGGGGAAAGGCAGAGAGGGAGGGAGGAGATGGGGGTCCTCATCTCGACAGGGAGCTGCTGCTATCAAAAATGTTTCTGATTGCTTTGGCACTATCTTTGAAACTATACGCTATTTTTGAAAAACTCTACACACTAACCTCAACCTTACACCAAACCAGAAAAACATTATAAATCTAATATAAAATTGCAAAAGTAAACAATTCTTGCAAAACTCTTCAAACGCTTTTAAGAAATGGTATTTTTGCATCAATACAGTACACACAAACCATCATTTGAATAAGCACACGAAGCACCAACTACTCACTGAAAGTATAAATGAAAAACACTTTTGCTTTTTCTGTGTGCAGGGCATAACAGTTTGCAAGAAAGTTTTGTCATAGATGTAGCAAACACACATACACACAGGTATCAAAATGTGTAAAGTATGGATGTGTATTCCCGAACATAACACACTATCAATACAAACATTTTTCTAACACTCCTCAAACAACAAAAGCGCAGTAGAAGAAAACAAAAACATTTGTGCTAGAAAGAAAATAACAGAAAAAAATGGCCTTCTTTATGGGTCTGGCCGAAGACTTCATCCACATCACATGTGATGTTGTCTTGAGCTAGGCAGCGTGAAAGTATCGCCTGGAGTACCGTATCCATGCCTGACATGACCCCTGATCCATGTCTCCACAAGCCTCCTACATTGCCTGTAGAAGGGGTATGTGTTGGTGGGGCTGGCGATCATACACCTTCCAACGCCACGCAGAGAAGAATTCTTTAATAGGATTCAAGAACGGAGAGTATGGGGGAGAGATTGAGTGCGATGAAAAGTGGGTGACCTGTGAACCAATTGTGGACCACAGCAGCCCGTGGAAACTAGCATTGTCCCAGATGATAACGTACCTGGGCTGCTCAGGGCCCCTGGTCATTAGGGATTAGTCTGTTGTGTAGAAATGTGATTATATGTGCAGTGTTGTATGGACCTAGGATTGCATGATGGTGAAGGATGCCGATTTGACTAATAGCCGCGCACATGGTTTGTTGCCACCACATTGTCCCGGGACGTTGATGGTGGCACGGTGTCCGATGATATTTCTGCTGCGGCGCCTTGTTTTTGCAAGGTTGAAACCTGCCTCGCCCACATATATTAACTCATTATCTGCTTCTAGCTCCATGACACTCTGAAAGAGACTAGACAAAACAATGTAGCACAGTACGAAATGACAGGGATCAGTCAGTATGATGTAGCACCATACACTTCCAGATCCAGTGCCAAGTATAGTTAACCTCCACATATTCACATCTCAGTTGTTTTACACGGTCTGAGTTTTTTTCCAAAAGGGACTCTGTATAGCTGCTTCATCTTAATTCTATTCCGTTTCAGTGGATGAGACGGTGCAGAGAGACTCACTCTGT
This sequence comes from Oncorhynchus mykiss, assembly GCF_057628025.1. Taxonomy (NCBI): domain Eukaryota; kingdom Metazoa; phylum Chordata; class Actinopteri; order Salmoniformes; family Salmonidae; genus Oncorhynchus; species Oncorhynchus mykiss. Next base: position 39,190,053 of record NC_143050.1, on the reverse strand, counting down.
TGACGTTTTAGAATTTGGAGTTATCTGCCATTATGGGGTCCTGCAGTTTTCTGATTCTGATCAATCAATCAAATGTATTTATAAAGCCCTCCTTACATCAGATGATGTCACAAAGTGCTGTACAGAAACCCAGCCTAAAACCCCAAACAGCAAGCAATGCAGGTGTAGATGCACGGTGGCTAGGAAAAACTCCCTAGAAAGGCCAGAACCTAGGAAGAAACCTAGAGAGGAACCAGCCTATGAGGGGTAGCCAGTCCTCTTCTGGATGTGCTGGGTGGAGATTATAACAGCCGGACAGGAAGATCAAGTCAGTGATGCAGTTATTTGCAATGGCCATGTTTACAATGCGGGTCTCCTGCTCTGGGGTGAACAGTCAACCTCTTCCACCAGATACTGGTTTTCTTGCAGTTCTGTAAAAACATTTGAATGGTTTTAGCGATAGATCCTTCTCATTATGAAGGTACAGTACATATTACTGTGCCAGTAAGACTACAGCACTTACAGTTACTTACCGGTTCTCATTTCAAAATATCCGGATGATGCCTGCAACAGTATAGCGGCTCACATTTGGTTGAACCCGTTGCCCAGCCTCCCTCATGCTCATCCTGTGGTTGACAACATAGTCAACCACAGTCGATCTGAATTAATCAGTTATTGTGTTCCTGACTCCCCTTCCTCTTCCCCATCCTCTCCCCCTGTCCTACTTCACCTCTTCCTTCTCCTCATCCTTGTCCTCCTCCTCTAGTTCTCACCCCTCTTGCTCTCTGTCCAATATTGTTATCCAAACCAAATGTTTACCTGTGGCTTATTTATAGTGCTCAAGCTCTGGCTTGTAAGTTAACTTTGTATCTAAAGGTGTTGTCACATTTATTTAACTAGGCAAGTCAGTTAAGAACAAATTCTTATTTACAATGACAGCCTAGGAAGAGTGGGTTAACTACTTTGTTCAGCGGCTGAACAACATATTTTTACCACGTCAGCTCTGGGATCCAATCAAGCAACCTTTCAGTTACTGGCCCAGCGCTCTAACCACTAGGCTACCTGTCACCCCAAATGTGTAAATGTGGAAAGGCAATTGGTGATATAGTGTACCAATGTAGAGACCTATTTTACAGTTTTGCTAGAAGTGTGTTATTAAATTGCAAACTGAGTGTAAAGCAGTGAGTTGGGTTTACAGTTTTGCAAAAAGTGTGTTATACAATGACAAACTGAGTGTAAAGCAGAGACCGTACATTCCGTTTGGCACACTTGGTAAATGTATTGGCTACGAGTATTAATGGTTTCAGAGATAGTGCTTCATGAATCACTATGAGTGTTTAAGCATTCAGAAAAAACTGTATGCTGGGGAAATGTTTTAAGATGGTCATTCCGAGGATCATTCAGCTACTTGATTTTGAATTTCAGGATCCCTTTTGGTATCCCCCAAAACTAGTTGAAAAAAAAAAAAAAAAAAAGGTCATCCAATCAGAGAACAAAAAACAAAACAAAATCAATAATTTAATCAAAAAGGAAGCAGGGGCAAAAACAGGACCGGGAACTGGGGCTGCTGCAAGTTCCGGGTCGATATCTGGGTCTGTAGAGAAGAGGAAGGACAACATGAGGAGCAAGCAGACACACAAGGGAGCCTTAGACCCAGAGGTCAAATGTTGCAATCCCCTGTGTTCCACTCGCTCAGGGTGAAGGTCTGGTGATTGGTCCCTCCTCCATGCCTCATCTGGTGCTGGGCCTGGCCAATGGGATCTAGATTGGTGCTTGGGCTGGTGCTGGATCTGCAGAGGAGTGGAACGACAACCTGAGGAGCAATCATACACACAAGGGAGCCCTAGACCCAGAGGTCAAATGTTGCAATCCCCTGTGTTCCACTCGCTCAGGGTGAAGGTCTGGTGATTGGTCCCTCCTCTGCACCTCTTCCAGTGTTCTGGTCCGGTGACTGGGTCTGGTGCTGGAACCAGGACTGGTGTTGGATCTGCAGAGGGGAGGAAGGACAACCTGAGGATCGAGCAGGCACATCTTGAAGCACAAGACTCGGAGGTCAGTGATGGTACTCCCCTGTGGCCTGCTCACCCCATGTGTAGGTCTGGGGATTTAGTCCTCACTCCGCCCCTCTTCTGGTGATGAGTGGTTCCTGGTTTTGTGAGAGGAATAAGTGTAGAGAGAGGAAGGGGGAAAGGGATGGAGACGGAGCAGGGGGTGGTGGAGCGTATGTCCATTGGCCTGGGCTGGTGTTGGAGGAGGAGCGATGCTGCGGCAATGGTGGACGCTGGAAGACAGAGGGAGCAAGCAGGGCTAAGACCCACCTGGCCACAGAGCACTCACAAGCAGTTGGTAGGTGTGTTCAGTGCGAGTGCCTCCGTGGGGGCAGGTCTCCTCTATACGTACCTTGTGCCATCTATAGATGTATTCCCTAGTGGGGAGGCAACCATGAAAAGTCGTCTGGGAAAAGTCCTTCTGTTCGTTGTGTTGCCAGTGTCATGATGATGAGTTATTTGGGGTGGGGGGTCCAGGTCTGGTGTCGGACATGTCTTTGCAGATTTGGATGAGGGCCTTTAGCGGGTTGTTTGTGATGGGGGTTCTTGGCTGTTCACTGTTCACCTCCCCACTGACTGCCTGGTGAAACCCTGTACTGTCTTGGTGATGGAATGGGGGATGACGGGAGGGGTGAATGCAGTTCGTTGGGTCTGCGGGGACTGAGGCTGGCTGGTTTGCTGCTGTGCAGGATCAGGGGCACGGAGGGCTAAGGGATGTGGATCTGGGTTGCTAAGGAGTATGGGGAAGGAGTCAGGGGCAGTACATGATATCATAGGAGCCTTCAGGGGCCATTGGTGGTGGGAGTGGGGAATCAGGGACAGTAAGGAGAAAAGAATGAGCGATCAGAGGAAGTAATGGACTGGGAGGGGGAGATGGTTTCTTGGAGGGTATAGGGGGATTGGCGGCTCGTGTTTGCTGGCATCTGAGTTTTGGTTCTGGGGAGGTCTCTTGGTCTGGTCTCTTGTTGGTCCATTGTCTGGTCTTTTCCATTTGGGAATTTTCGTCCAGTTTGGGTCATCGTCGTCATCTAAGACCTGGAGTTGGGTGGTGAGGGGCTTTTCTGGTTGTGTGACCTCTTTCGAAGCCGGTCCCCCTTTGCCCAGGATAAATCCGTGATTTCTTTCTTGCCAAATTCGTCTCTTATTTGAGCCATTGAATTGCAACTCCACCTTGTCCCTGTACCTACATTTCACTTGTTTAATTTCCTTGCGGAGGGAATAGCTACACTGTTTATATTCAGACATATTCCCAGACCTCTTCACATGGTTAAATGCGATGGATCGCGCTTTCAGTTTTGAGCGAATGCCGCCATCCATACACGATTTCTGGTTAGGGTAGGTTTTAATAGTCACAGTGGGTGCATTTCCAATGCACTCACTGAGTCAGCGTGTAGGTCGAACATTTTCCAGTCCACGTGATCAAAACAATCTTGAAGCTTGGCTTCCAATTGGTCGGACCAGCATTGAATAGTTCTCATTGCTGGTACATCCTGTTTGAGTTCCTGACTATAAAACTGGAGGAGCCAGATGGAGCCGTTGTCGGATTTGCCGAAGGGAAGTTAAAGTAGCAGTAGTTGCGGAAATTAGAGTAGCAGTAGTCGAGGATATTGCGCATGCGCATAGCGCAATCAATATGCTGGAAGAATTTAGGTAGACTTGTTCTCAAATTTGATCTCAAATTTGCTTTGTTAATAAGAGGTTTTAATTAATGGTGTCTCTGTGTTGCACAGAGGACACAGGACACATAATTTCTATGTAATGGTGCCAATTTTGTTCTGTCACTAAATATGATCATATCTATTTTACAGTTAAAAGAAGTTGTTTCATAATTAGATGTGTACTATATTTAGAAAGCATATGAGTCATTTCAAGCCCTTTTCATCAACTTTTGTTGAATAGGAACTACATCATAAATTATATTTTTACTGTGTACTTTGGCTTGTGCCCTCAAAAGTGAGTCCACATCAGCAATTCATTTTTTTAAATACCACCAAGGTTAGATTTTAGATGTTTTTGGAGTATACAGCATTATTAGCTATTGTTTATGGCCCTCTCATTATAAATCTTTACTTTTGGGTATGTCTATTTAGGTGGAAACCTACATTTTAGATTACATTATCTATTACTAAAGAAGTTATTGTTTTTTTACTGTATTTTTGTTGTAAATGACATGTTATATAAAGGCTCAGACATCTTTTTTTGCGATTTTCACTTGTTTTTGAGAAACTTACCCCAAACAGCAAATCACTTCCTCATCTTCGTTGTGTTGTACGGGGGCATGGAAAAAACAAGAACAAAGTCTTCAAAAACACCTTTTAGAAATAGGTCCTTTTAGAAACAGCAACGCTTTCAGTATAGTGATGCAGGCCTTTATATATTGTACATATGAAATTGTGTCATTCCGAACTTCAAGTCTATTAGACAGGTAACTGCCCAAATAAAATAAACACTTGAGTAAATGAGTAAACCAAAGTATATTGAAAGCTAGTGTTTCCACACAGGAAGTTCTTGACCCTTAACTATGCCAAAGCGCATTGCCCTATTAAGATGCTTTATGTTGGTGTTTCCTTTATGTTGGCAGCTACCTGTAGTAGCAGGTTACATGGGAAACTAAGATAAGAGGATTCCCTAAGGATTCTTTGGCAAGGGTAATGGTTCTATGTGGTACCATAATGACTCAAATAACCCTTTGAGCACTTCAATGGTTATTTGCAGTTCAGAATAAAAATGTTTTCCTTCTTTTTGTGATAACTAAAACGTAGAGGTCGCGGCTCGCTAGAATATTTTGGGGTGTGGCTTGCGTACAGCTATTATTTTGCAACCGTGAGTAAGAATGTGATTCCAGTTGATCTAATGTGTTATGTCATGCCAATCATTTTATATGTGTTAGATATGGAAGTTGGCTGCATGAAGTAGAAATCTGGGACACAGTGGATGTGGTCGGAGATGGATAAGTGTCATGGTAGCTGTTGCTTTACAATGGAGATTGTGACAGCTGGTTAATTGGTGTCCCTTAAGTAGGCAAGAGCAAGATGTATGTCAGGAGAAGTGCGGTATTACCATAAGGAGATGTATACTTGGAATAGGGAGGAGGAATGGAGGGGAAAAGAGAGGCAGAGGAGGTTTATGAGCAAGAGGGCAATCTTGAGTCGGTTAAAAATGGCTGAAAAAAGTGAGACGGTTTGTTAAAGAAGAATGGTAGAAAGTGTAAGCAGAGTAAACTGACGACAGGAGAACTAGAAGGGAACGAGGTATCGGAGGTGGTAGGTGTGGTGAAGTTCTCAGAGCCCGAGGCTTTCACAGAGGGTCAGGATAAAGATTAGTCTGTGACAGTAGGTTTGAAGTTTTGGGAAAAAGGGTAGCCTTGCATTTTGGCTGATCAATTTGTGGTTTCAGGGTGGGTGAAAACAGAGTTGGGTGCTGTGGAATCAGTGAGGGTAACCAAAAGTGGTCTTGTGATAATTGCTTGTGTTTCTGCTGGTCAGAGAGAGCAGGCGCTCCGCATTAAACAAATGGGGGCAAGAAATTGTAATTGTTTTGCTCTCAAGAAAAGGGTGCCATTGAAAGGTCTGATTACTGGGGTAGTGGTAAATGTGAAAGCTGACCAACTGAAAGGGGCAGGGTGGCGTGAGTGGGGAAACAGAAGACGTTGTCTGTTCTTTTGAGTTTTGATGTTGAGTCTTTGTCCGACAACGTAATGTTAGGATATATAAGTTATCCTGTACAAGCTTTTGTGCCAAATACATTACGTTGTTACAGGTGTCAAGCTTATGGACATGTGGCAGCAGTGTCTAGGAGGGAAGTTCCTAGGTGTGAGAAGTGTACAGAAGGGCATGAGAGAAAGGAATGTGTAACATTGGGGGAAAGTATGTGTTAATTGTAGGGGTGCCCATGGGGCTGGGTTTCAGAAATGTCAGGTGTGAGATAGGCAGGTTGAGTTCTCCAAGGGTTAGAGTAGTGCAGACGTTGTCATATGCTGAGGCAGTGAAGAAAGGAGAGGAAGATGTGTCAAGGGGGAGGGATCCTGAGAGGAGTGGTGTGAGTAGTAGATCTGTACCAGTACAGCGGGATAAACTAGCAAGTAATATATGTTTCAGTATGATTGGATTTGTAGCATTTAACAATGGTTATCAATTGTACTGCAGGGATGGAATGTAAGTCGCAGAAAATTGAGGAAGTGGTGACAGCTGCAGAGAGGTATTTGGGTGTGCGAGACTTGATGTCAGAAGAGTTACAGGGTGTGTTAAGTGGTGGTGTCCCATCCTTTCAAGCTGTTGGCCTGATGTTGGACTAAATAGTATTTATTTATGTATTTTTTATTTATTTAGCGAGTGTACTGTTAGGTCGTAGTTAATTTGTTCATTTTTTAAAAGGTTTTTAAGCAAAGTGTAAGGGAGTTATGCTCCAGTCTAGTAGGTGGCAGTAACGCAACATTTATTGGAAGCCAATCGCTGTTATACCTCATCGAAGACGAAGAAGAAGAAGATGAATTATAAGTTATATATGACTATGGCCAGTGATGGTGTTTTGTGAATGATTCATATGTTGCCTTGTGTCACTTGAGAAGAGTTGACTAACTCAGTAGTTTCCAATTCTCTCCAAAGGGACCCCCAACTGTACCATAGCTAATTCAACTTGTCAATTAAAACAATAATGACTCCTAAGAGTTTGTACTAATATAATATAGCTAACCAGAATTAAAAACCATGTAGGGTTCTTCAAAAGGATCTAGAAATAACCTTTGATTTTATAGAAATATTACAAAAATTAATCTTCTCCAGCACCACCCCAACATCAACATATGTGAAATTGGTGAATTTCTAGTAAAAAAGACTTTTTACGTGTTTATAATGACATCATCGATATGCGTCGTGATTTTAACCAATTATGAGGAGGCATTGCCAACTAATTGTCTACTAATTGGATGATGATATCATTGGAAACGCTTATCTTTTTTTACGACAAAACAGAAAAGCACCATTTTCACATACTGTATGTTGATATTGGGTTGGTGCTGGAGAGGATGAATATGAAGTTGAAAAATGTAGCAATTTCTCTTTCAGGAAGGTTCTTTATAGAACCTTGGGAAAGTTTTTTTTTTATAGCACCAATTGAATCAGGTGTGTTAGTGGTGGACTGGAAAAGAAGCCGGCACACTGTGTAGAGAAACAGGCTGCATTATACTCAAATTAGACAGCACTGAATATTATGTTGCTATATCTCTCTGTCCTTGTATTTTTTTTCTCGCTTTGCACAGGAACTGGAGAATCTTTTCATAATGTCCTCCCACAATGGTACCTGTCCTATCCAGATTACCCTACTCTCCCTTCTCTGACAGCTGGAACTGCTAGCTAATAATTTCACCCTCTTCCTTGGCTGTTAGCTAGCTAGCAACAAATGCAATTAGAGTTACAACAATAAATACATCAAGATAGGTAGTTAGCCAAGTGAATTAAATATCACCAGCTAGCTAAATTCATATTAGCTATCTATACAATATGTAACAATCGCTAGCTAGCGAACATTACGTTAGCAGCTCATTTGAGTTAGGCTGCACACAAAGTTCCTGTAGCTATAATATACAGTGCCTTGCGAAAGTATTCGGCCCCCTTGAACTTTGCGACCTTTTGCCACATTTCAGGCTTCAAACAGAAATATATAAAACTGTATTTTTTTGTGAAGAATCAACAACAAGTGGGACACAATCATGAAGTGGAACGACATTTATTGGATATTTCAAACTTTTTTAACAAATCAAAAACTGAAAAATTGGGCGTGCAAAATTATTCAGCCCCTTTACTTTCAGTGCAGCAAACTCTCTCCAGCAGTTCAGTGAGGATCTCTGAATGATCCAATGTTGACCTAAATGACTAATGATGATAAATACAATCCACCTGTGTGTAATCAAGTCTCCGTATAAATGCACCTGCACTGTGATAGACTCAGAGGTCTGTTAAAAGTGCAGAGAGCATCATGAAGAACAAGGAACACACCAGGCAGGTCCGAGATACTGTTGTAAAGAAGTTTAAAGCCGGATTTGGATACAAAAAGATTTCCCAAGCTTTAAACATCCCAAGGAGCACTGTGCAAGCGATAATATTGAAATGGAAGGAGTATCAGACCACTGCAAATCTACCAAGACCTGGCTGTCCCTCTAAACTTTCAGCTCATACAAGGAGAAGACTGATCAGAGATGCAGCCAAGAGGCCCATGATCACTCTGGATGAACTGCAGTGATCTACAGCTGAGGTGGGAGACTCTGTCCATAGGACAACAATCAGTCGTATATTGCACAAATCTGGCCTTTATGGAAGAGTGGCAAGAAGAAAGCCATTTCTTAAAGATATCCATAAAAAGTGTCGTTTAAAGTTTGCCACAAGCCACCTGGGAGACACACCAAACATGTGGAAGAAGGTGCTCTGGTCAGATGAAACCAAAATTGAACTTTTTGGCAACAATGCAAAACGTTATGTTTGGCGTAAAAGCAACACAGCTGAACACACCATCCCCACTGTCAAACATGGTGGTGGCAGCATCATGGTTTGGGCCTGCTTTTCTTCAGCAGGGACAGGGAAGATGGTTAAAATTGATGGGAAGATGGATGGAGCCAAATACAGGACCATTCTGGAAGAAAACCTGATGGAGTCTGCAAAAGACCCGAGACTGGGACGGAGATTTGTCTTCCAACAAGACAATGATCCAAAACATAAAGCAAAATCTACAATGGAATGGTTCAAAAATAAACATATCCAGGTGTTAGAATGGCCAAGTCAAAGTCCAGACCTGAATCCAATCGAGAATCTGTGGAAAGAACTGAAAACTGCTGTTCACAAATGCTCTCCATCCAACCTCACTGAACTCGAGCTGTTTTGCAAGGAGGAATGGGAAAAAATGTCAGTCTCTCGATGTGCAAAACTGATAGAGACATACCCCAAGTGACTTACAGCTGTAATCGCAGCAAAAGGTGGCAGCAAAAGGTGGCGCTACAAAGTATTAACTTAAGGGGGCTGAATAATTTTTCACGCCCAATTTTTCAGTTTTTGATTTGTTAAAAAAGTTTGAAATATCCCATAAATGTCGATTCTTCACAAAAAAATACAGTTTTATATCTTTATGTTTGAAGCCTGAAATGTGGCAAAAGGTCGCAAAGTTCAAGGGGGTCGAATACTTTCGCAAGGCACTGTATTTACTTATTTGCATAGGTTCTTCCACAGCCTCCGTTTTCTGAGTCCTTAGAAAAATGAAATATTGGGCAATCTTCCCGAAGTTTCCGGTGATAGCAAAATGCAGCCAGCCATGAGGATCATTGGAGGACTTCCACCAGACTGACTGGTCTTCCAATATGGCACCTGGTGCAATTGCTAGGTGATTTGTGACACAAAATTTTCTACAAGCACTCTAAACTGAACCTTTTTAAATTATTATTTGTAGAACCTTGTGAAAGGGTTCTTTACAGCACCCTACAGGTCCCATTTAGAACCTTATGAGCATGTTTCTTTATTGAACATTTAAAAAAAGGGTTTTATATAGCACCAAAAAGCGTTCCGCTATGGTTACAAGCCAAAGAACCCCTATATGGGTTAAAGTTTGGAAAGACACAATATCATGTGTACAACATCTAAAGACCTGCACCACTATACTGAGAGCTTTGCCGTTTCTAAAAGAACACATTTCGATGTTTTTGCAGCCTTTGTTCATGTTTTTTCAGGGACCACATACTGCACATTGAGGATGAGGAAGTGATTCGCTGTTTGGGATTAGTTTATTGACCCTTATTTAACATGCCATTTATATTAAAACATTTTGATTTGGTAGTAAAAAATAAAACTTCTCAGTAATCAAACATTATTTTCTAACATAACATAACATATCATACTTAATGGAGGTACAAAAAAAAGTAAATAATGTCTGTTTAATGTGGCCAGGCTGATGTACTTGATGAGGAGGGCAGTGAGTGTCAAGCTAACATGCACTGCTTTTTCAACATGGTGGCCAAGAAAGTAAGAGTGCACAAGCTGAAACTTCATTTTAGTTGTCATCTAGCTAACTTTCTGAGGTCACAGCAGAGTCCTGTGGTGATATGGAGAGCTGGTGTAACCTATTCATATCCTCTGGACAGCAGATGGCATTGCTAATGATGACCTGTACTACAGCCATGATTCACACTCATGAAGAGCAATGGCTCCCTGGAGATTGGGCTAATGATTGGACTCGAACCCAGGTCTCCTGAGTGCCAGCCCTCTGAGATAATGGTTCACTGAACCACTTCTATTACAGAACACCTAAGATTAACTGAACACTCATATAATTCTGGATAAATCTGACATCATATACTAAAGCATATTATTGATTGAATATGAACATGAACTTTTTTATTATAAAAAAAGGTTCCTGTTAAGGCATTGAGATCCCATTCAACATTCTGACTGTGAGTTGTGGGTGCAGAGAACATGCCAATGGTTAAACACAAATACATTTCCACGTATTAATGTGGATGACATAGTTTTTCCTTGATCTACTGAACCGTAGGTACACATAAAGTGTTTAAAACAATAAAAAATGATTTAAGGAAATGTCTCTCGCAGTACTTGAGGCCGGGTGCAGCGTGCACTGCACCCGGCCCACCACAGGAGTCGCTAGAGCGCGATGGGACAAGGAAATCTCGGCCTGCCAAACCCTCTCCTAACCCAGAAAACACTGGGCCAATTGTGCTCTGCCTCATTGGTCTCCCAGTCATGGCCAGCTGTGACACATCCTGGGATTGAACACAGGTCTGTAGTGACACCTCAAGTACTGCGATGCAGTGCCTTAGACTGCTGTGCCACTCGGAAGGCCCCTGTGCATTGATTTTAACAAACAATTGGTCCCCCCAAAAAATACAGCCCTCTGTTGAATTTCAAAATCCCGATGTGGCCCTCGAGCCAAAAGGTTTGCCCACCCCTGGTATAGGAGGATGAGTACACTCTAGGGTACTTTGGGAAGGGTGATGGTTCTATGTGGAATCATAATGACTCAAAGAACGGTCCTTTGAGCCCTTCATTGGGTCTTCACAGTTCACAAAAGTTTTTTATGCTGTTTAGTGATAACAAAAATTAAGAGTTGGCGGTAAATTAGAATATTTTGGGGCGTGGTTTGAACACAGCTCTTTTTGTGCAAACATGAGTTAGAGTGTCATTCCAGTTTACCCAATGTGTTGTGTTATGCTATTTTGTGAATATTATGACTATGGCTAACAATAGTGTTTTGTGATAGACTCAAATGGGTTCTTGTTTTAATTGATAATTGGTATCTACATCAGTAGTTCACTGTTTGTTTCTGTTTCAGAGCTGACTCGCCTGATTCAACTTGTCCATGAACACAATAATAAAACAGTGTTTAACAATATACTATGGTTAACCCCCTCCCAAAATAACCCTGTATTATTCTTAAAGAGGTTATTTCTACAACTTGTGAGCTTGAGAAAGGTTCTTTATAGGACTATTCTCCATAAAGGTTATATAAATAACTATTAAAAAGGTTCTGTATTGCCCCAAAAATGTTTGCAACCATAGCTGAACCATTTGCTATATAGAACCTTTTTTTAATAGTTATTTATGGAACCGTAGGAAATGGTTCTTCAAATCACCATAAAGGTTCCATTTAGAACCGTATGAGAGTGTCTTCTTATTTGGCACTGTATGGAACCATTTGTTTTAAGTGTGTAATATCAACCAAGATATGACGTCATGTAACAGAGAGAGAGGACTAATAATAAAGAGTCCCAGGCTCTCTCTCTCTCTCGCTCTCTCTCTCTCGCTCTCTCTCACTCTCCAATAGGAATTCTGATGAAACCCCTCGCTGCAGTTCCCTCTCTGTTTTTTGGAGGCACAGAAAAGGGAAAGTAAACTAGGCAGACAAAATAGAGTTGGTTTCTTTCCCGTTATAGTCCCTGTTATTAGACTGAAAAACTCAAATAAATGTAAAGTCCTTCTGATGGAGGAACATAACGTTCAGTATTCAAAATCACCCCCCAAGTTACTGAAGTAGAGACCACTGTGTGCTTGCAACATCAGTCCCCCCCCTACAGTTTTAAAAAGCTTTAACACTTCAAAATCTACTCTGCACCCCAATAAGCTTTAAACCTGCACAATTTTCTACACCAACAAGGGGGGTGTGAACAGTTTGTGTCAGAACAGTGCTTGTGCCTATAGACGTGGTGCACAGACGCTCACGTGCACGTTGCGTGTTCCCAATGCTGGAAGGGGGGCCCGAGTGACAAAGTTTGGAAACCACTGGTCTGCAACACCTTATAGAACAGTCGTGTTAAAGGAGATTCTGCATTTAGGCGTAGCCTACAACAAACCACTGCACAGTAGTGCAAGCCATCCCCTTGCATAGATACACTGACTCAGCTGCAGTTAATTCCATCTACATTTCCAGGCAATGCTGGAATCAACTTCCACTCCCTATGGAGAAACTCACTGGAAAGTGGAATCTCACTGGAATTTAAGTGGAATTGACCCCAACTCCGACCTCTTTCTCTGTGGCGCTGGCCGCCCATGCTAAATAGCTCTGTGCTCTAAGAGATAGACAGATGTGATTCTTTGTCCTTGACAGACTGTGTTTCCCAAAAGCATCGTAGCACTAAAGATAATCTTCATTTCATTGAAAGTAAAATGAACTAAGGATGATCTTAGTGCTACGATGTTTTTGGGAAAATCAGCCCAAAACAGCAAGAATGGAGGAGGAGAGGGAGGACACACATACTGTGATGATCGTCCTGTAATCTCTGTCACCTAAACTAAAGCCAGGCTTTATAATGAATAACCAGACATTGGAAACAGTTAATGATTTCTGAGAAGTACATTTGTTCGTGTAGGTAGCAATGTCCTTTCGATTGACGATCGTCTGTGAAAGAGAGAAGAAACATATTAGACTTTATGGTCATACAGCCAACAGTTGGTTAGTGTGGGCAACATCTTCTTTTACGGTGCCAGGTATAATACACATTCTAATCATGTACATACTGGTCAAAACTTACAGCTATAATGTGTTTCACTATCAAAATGTTGAGGTTAAGCAAAAATAAATGTATATGGATACTTACCTAGTTTATTATTGAAGAGGGGTTTCTGTTAAATTCCTGTTCAGAGAATTGAACCGTTTGGGCTACATGAATGACTTTTACTCTCACGGGTGGTCAAAAAGTACTATCTTAAAGCCATGCCACCAATAGGCCATGCCTTTGGATTACCCAAACATGGGTTAATTCTTGTTTTAATTTCCCTTTTTCACATATTAATATATAAATAAGATTGAGAACTGGCACAGGTCTTGCGAAGGGACCAACGGATCAGTGGGGTGGGTATCCCGGGAAGTGGGGGGGATGACGGCCAAGTGCAATTTTTACATGGACGACGTCAACATTTAATGCACCAACCTGTTATCTGTCTACAGGACCCTGGACAGGACTGACTGGTACGGACGAGCCTCTGGGGCGAGACTGAACAGAGACAAGACAGAAGCCCACTTCGGACCATGGGCAGACCCAGACTTGACCAGACTACCACTGACAGTTAAAATGACTGACATTAGGGGACTGGGGGTAAAGTGCGACCGGGAGGGAGGAGGAAGCGACAACTGGAGGGGATCCTGGGGACTGTACGACAGAGACTGGGTTTTGGTGGATTTCGACAGCTGACTTTTGAAGGCAAGGTTTCAATCATTAATTAATCATTAATCAATTATCCCCCCACGAACAACTCTTTTAGCTCTTCAACGGATGCAGTTTCACTTCCTGTGGGGAAGCAAGTAGGAGAGGCTGAAGAAAGAGGTAGTCAAGAGACCCAGTTCCAAGGGGGGGGTCCTGGGAAGCCGCTACACAGTGTTACATCTCACACTTGCCACCTTCCCGGTCAACAACAAGACCCAGGACCTCGCACGGTTCTGGCTGGGTTCTTACCTCAGGACCTTGAGGCTGATCTCAGTCTCTTTCCTGCTCCCCACACACTATGTCCAGTGTGTCCAGTTTGCGGGCTTGCTACAGGCAAGTGACCTCCCGGTCATGGCCGTTATGCACACCCAGGGCATGGCGAGGACACCCACGTGCCCCCGACCAGGCTACGGCCAAGATGAGTCGGTGGGGCACTTGCTCTGGGAGTTCAAAGGCCCCCTGATCTCCCCGTGTCTGCCAGCAGGGGAGGACCTAACGCCCCAGCTCGTGCTGTATGAGGTGGGCCGAAGGCCTATTCCACCTAAGGCCTTCACCAAGCTCTGGCTACCCTCACGTGTCTGAAGGATGCACTGTGGTCCTCCCGAAACCTGCTGGTAGTGAAACGATTAGAGACGAAACGACCCAACTGGCTGGGTCAAAAATAACACAACGTGTGTTCTGTCCAATTATTTACAAAGCATTTTCGAGAGGGCAGCTGTGTGTGGATGTAGCTAACTGTTTCTGCTCGCTCTCGCTTTCTCTCTGGGATGTTCACACACATTATGTGTCCCGTATATTCAGAGACCCTATCTCCAGCCATGAGCCACCCTCGATCCCACCAGGGAGGATAGACAGGAGATTATCATTTCACAACAGCAGCTAAAGCAGAAGCCATCTCTTCTGATGTAATTGTCTATCTGGGCAGCAGGTTACAGAAACAAGGGACACTTGGAGAGCCAATCTTGCTGTAATTTTCTTTTGTGAAATTAAGTAACAATAATACATTAGTTAAAACTATAACAATGAGTCTAGGATTCCCTATTGGATCTGTCCTGATGTCAATCATTATCCTGAGGAAAACCATAAACCTGGAGACCTGAATACCTCATCTGATGACATCATAGGCGTCACCTTCATGAGCCCCTGAGCTCCGCTCTATAACCATAACAACCAGAACACGGTGACCCAAACACATCAGGCACACGGGACTAATACTGCGTTCAAAAAAACGGTGAACTCCGAAATCTCACTTCCAAATTCAGTGCGTTCAAGACAACTGTGAACTAACTCCAACTGGACAAAATAGTTTTGGACGGTCATCCAACCTGGAATTCCAACTCTTGAACTCGGCCTCTAGAGCTCAGACTTTCCGACCTGAACATCACTTGGGTCATGATATGACCTCATATTTTTCAGAGTTCCCAGTTGTCTGGAACTCACCATGTCACACAGCGACCATGGCGACAGCAACCAGACAGCATGCCACACGCAGCAGGCGGGCGGGGCTGGTAAAATCAGGTCCCTGTCCTCAATCCGGAAGCAACATGTTTAACGACTTTATAATTGAATCTGAGAAGATCCCAACTACATGTGGAAGCATGGTACACGTCAATGTTACTGTAACTGCACTATATGGCATCACTATACATTGGAGAGGACAGTTGCTATAAAGTCAACAGGCTATTTCTTGCACCAGTGTTTTACAGCATGTGGCAGGGATAAGGTATTATGGTGAAACCAGACTGAACACCGCACCCATTCATTTAAGTTTAACCAGGCTAGAGACAAGAAGCCGTAACGGGAGTGCCAGAGCTAGCATTGTGACCCATTGTCTTGTAAGCCTTAGCCTCCGACCAGCCCTGGACTACTCTAGAAACTCATAGTATCCGTGGGCTTCACAAGTAGTGCTAAAATGATCAGATTCATCGTAGAATTGAATGCTGTGTGCTCTACTGGCCCCATTCCATCACAAATTGGGGCCACAAAAGTCCCAGCTAGCCCAGGGCTCTCACATTCCATTCATGTTGAACCACAACTCCACAACTTCACAACTACAGCAGGCAAGCTCTATGGACACTATGTTCCCATGGTAACATCACTCACATGTTTCAGTGCTCATGAAACTCGGGAAGCAATGTGAGTCAGCAGGGTAACTAGTGGTACTCTCACCTTCTTCAGTCACAGAAATAGGAAATAGAACTCCGATAGAAATATTGCTCATGTCTCCCATTCTCCATCCTGACCTCGTCCCCGCATTGTACAGTTTATGTAAATTGGGGAGTGTGCATGAGAGAAGGGGTGTGCATATCTATCCTATAGGAAGGAGGCGGTGAGAGAGAGTGGTTGGAAGAGACCGCCCTGTCGGTCTATTACTCCACCTCTTTCTCTCACTCTTTCCCCTCCCTCCATCCCTCCCCACGCAGGCACAGATAAGGTTCTCCTATAGTTCCTCCAGAGCCTATCGGGTAATAGCAGAAACATATTCTCTCTCGCTCTCTCTCTCTCGCTCTCTCGCTCGCTCGCTGCTGACATAATGCTCACAGGCTCAGCGGTCCACAGGGAGGGTGGGGGAATCATGGTGAACTGAAAAAGTTATATTAATTAACTTTCTTTCTTTTCTTTGCTCCTTCTCTTTTTTTCCCCTAATGCTTCCAGTTCCCTCTCCTGTTTTACTGTTGGTAGAGTTCTTTGCCTGATTCCCCCTCTACCAATATCTCACTGTTTCTCTGTCTTCCTACTTACCATTTTATCTGCACTCTCATTTTCTCTCTTTTTCCTCTACTATTATCATTTCTCTCTGCTGCGTGTTGTCAGTGGTGTTAAAACAAGTACTTGTCTGGATAGAAGCTCTGTCTTGCAGCTCCAACATGTTTTTAACAAAAGTACCTGACAGCTGCACATTTGTCTTGGCATCCACTTTTGAAAGAATTCCATCCCACCCCTCTGCATCACTCGCTTCTCTGCCTCTCGTTCTCGCTCCCTCACGTTCCAATTATCTCTCGCACTCAGCCTTTTCTCCCTCTCTTTCCTTTCTCTCTATTTTGCTCTCTCTCTCTCATTATCTCTCCCATTCTAACTATCACTCACTCACTTTTTTACTCCTTTCTCAGCTATCTCCCTCCTACCTCTTTTCTCTCTTTCTCGACCCCTCCTCTTCTTATTCCGTCTATTCTCTGCCCCCTTCTCACTTTTCTCTTTATTTCCCCATTTCCTATCTCAAATAGCTAATTTTCTCTCTCTACCACCCTTGTCTCCCTTGCTCTCTGTTCTTCTCTCCTCTTATCGCTCTCCTTTCTTACCAGCAGGTTGATATTTATTGTCATGAATCTAGCCCTGGAGGCAGAACTGAATGATTCCTGCTAGATTGGCCAGCTGCAAAGTCAAAATTGGCTATATTGTAAAATCAACCACTTTGACGTAAAGTCCCCTGTTTAGGGAGCTGTGTGGTTCTGGTACTGGTTCTGACAGACATTTTTGCTTATAAATTGATCTGTGGACACCATATATCAAAATGGCTTGCATTGAGCAGTAGCCCTGATTCTCAGACACAAGAGTGAAATTTATGAAGCAGGATGTGAAATCTGACACCACTTGAAGCTGGAATGTCGCTCCTACCATTTCATTCGCTCTTCCAACTGTCCATCAATTCCTGGCTGAAACCTACTTCACAGCCACTAACAATGCCTGGAATCCTTACATCATAATGCAGCAGGAGAGAGTGGTTTCGTCCTTGTAGCACATTCAGAGATCGATTTAAAGCCAGTAATCGAAAATAATTCATAGATTTTCAATCACTTTCTGTTTGTCATAGATTAATATTATTAATATGAGACGAAATGTGAGTTCCTAAAGAGTTCAGAATGACGAGCTATAGCTCTGTCAGACGTTTACAGCGATGGAGGCAGACAGACATTTTGATCCAGAGAGACTTTTAGAAAATATGCCCATTTTCTCCAACACTAAATATACAAATATGTATTTTACAGTCATAAGGAAGGTGAAATCTTATAGTCAGTCGTTTTATACATTGATTATACTATATTTCAAAAAATGCAAGTCAATTGAAGCCTTATTCATACAGTTTTGTTGAATAGGAAATACATCATAAATATTTCCTATTTTCCTATTTGTATCATCTTTGTACTGTGTACCTGAGTTTGAGTCCTCAAAAGTGACTACACCTCAGCAACAATTTTATTTTCCAGAAAGGTGAGTTTTGAACCAGTATGCAGCATTACTAGTTATTGTTTAAGGCCCTCTCATGATAAATAATTACTTTTGGGGATTACGTAGATTACATTTTCAATTACATTTTGTTACATTCAAGAGGATTTAATGAAAACAAAAATTATCCTTTTTGTCTTAATTTAAGGTTAGAGTTAGGCGTTAGGGAAAGATAGCAATTTTACTGGGGGTGGTCCAAAATAGGGGAGGGCTGTTAAACTTATTTTCTTGCTTTGGGGAGGGTTGTGTGTTTTTTTTATTGGGCACAGGGGAGGGAAGTGCGTTTTTCCCCCCTGGTTTACATTCTCTCTTTTGCAGATGTTACTATATAAATTCTTTCATCCTAGCCAAATGTGCTTCCATGCGCCTCCCCTATATCAAGGTGTTTTAATACTTCCCTTATGCACTACGCTTTTCCGTGTGCTATATTTTACTATATACCACAGGTCAGTGTAGTCTACCAGTCTAACGGTCCATCCTGCCCTCTATCCACCATTCATAGTGACAATAGTGGTAGGTGGATCGTTTGTCCAGATCTGCAACAGACTAACGAGGAATAATACCACACATAAAAACATTACAAGCTGCATCAGTTTTTAATATGAATCGACAAGAATAAATAGGAATAGTTGAAAGGCAGTTGAAAGGCCAGGTGCATCGTTATACATGAAAGAACAGTGAAGACATGAGACACACAGCTCAAAAAATCTCCCCTGTTGATCTTGTTTGGGGACAATACAATTATAATACCTAGATTAGCCTACAACACCACAATGTAATGCATATTTACATGATTGTTTTCAAGTGAATACAACATTCTAGTTAGCTAGCACTACATTTTTTTTTACCTTTATTTAACTAGGCAAGTCAGTAAAGAACAAATTCTTATTTTCAATGACGGCCTAGGAACAGTGGGTTAACTGCCTGTTCAGGGGCAGAATGACAGATTTGTACCTTGTCAGCTCGGGGATTTGAACTTGCAACCTTCCGGTTACTAGCCCAATGCTCTAACCACTAGGCTACCCTGCCGCCATAAAATGTGGTGAAAGGTTGACTAGAGAATAGTTCAACAGTGTTGAACAAATACATTTCTTACAGAATTAAGAAGAAGCAAGAGAGAGAGAAAGAGAGAGCTGGCTATATTACATAGCTAACATTGAATTTGGCTAGCTAGTTTAGCCTACTCAAACAGAGAAGGATGCTATATTAGCAAGCTGGCTATGGCTATCCAACACTGGAACTATTTCAAGTCAAGATAAGCATTTGGTTTTATTCATTTATTGCCACCGAGGCCCGTGTGTGTAACTGCTAAACTGCTTGTTGCTGACTGTACACTGTACTGCATGATTGTAGCGGGTTTACTAATGCCTTAGCTACAGTATGTTGACTATGACGTGACAACGATGTAGGCTGTGTGCTGTTAGCGGTCATGATATGAAGGTTTGGCTTGGAAAGTTTTTTTTGCCTGGTCACATACGTTCATAGTTGTGAACTGAAGTCCACAGGCGAAGGGAAAAGATGAGAGGGGGAGAGCACCTAAATAGATCCAAGAAGGAATTATAATAAAACCTGTTTGTGATAGGGGGCAGCATTTTCACTTTTGGATGAATAGCGTGCCCAGAGTGAACTGCCTCCTACTCTGTCCCAGAAGCTAATATATGCATATTATTATTAGTATTGGAAGGAAAACACTCTGAAGTTTCTAAAACCGTTTGAATGATGTCTGTGAGTATAACAGAATTCATGTGGCAGGCGAAAACCTGAGAAAAATCCAACCAGGAAGTGGGAAATCTGAGGTTTGTAGTTTTTCAAAGCTTGGCCTACCAAATACACAGTATCTATGGGGTCAACATGCACTTCTTAAGGCTTCCACTAGATGTCAACCGTCTTTAGAAACTTGTTTCAGGCTTCTGCTATAAAGGAGGGGGGAATGGGAGCTGAATGAGTCATGGGTCTGGCAGAGTGTCTCAGGCTCGTGATGCGCGGTCCAGACAGAGTTAGCTCTCGTTCCAGTGCTTTTCTACAGACAATGGAATTCTCCGGTTGGAACCTTATTGATGATTTATATTAAAAACATCCTAAAGATTGATTCCATACATCGTTTGACATGTTTCTACAACCTGTACCGTAACATTTCAAGTTTTTGTCTGGGCGTAGTGCTCGCTCCTCAGGAAGTTGGATTACTGGGCTGAACACGCTAACAACAAGTGGCTATTTGGACATAAATTATGGACTTTATGGAACAAATCATTCATTTATTGTCGAACTGTGATTCCTGGAAGTGCATTCTGATGAAGATCATCAAAGGTAAGTGAATATTTATAATGTTGTTTCTAACTTCTGTTGACTCCAACATGGCGGATATTTCTTTGGCTCTGAGCGCCGCACTCAGATTATGCTTTTTCCGTAAAGTTTTTGTTGAAATCTGACACAGCGGTTGCATTAAGGAGAAGTATATCTTTCATTCTGTGAATAACACTTGTATCTTTTAATAATGTTTATTATGAGTATTTCTGCAAAATCACTGAATGTTTTGGAATCAAAACATTACTGCACGTAATGCGCAAATGTAAACTGAGATTTTTGGATATGAATATACACATTTCGAACATAACATACATGTATTGTGTAACATGATGTCCTATGAGTGTCATCTGATGAAGATCATCAAAGATTAGTGATTGATTTTGTCTATATTTCTGATTTTTGTGACTCCTATCTTTGGCTGGAAAAATTGCTATATTTTTTTGACTTGGCTCTGACCTAAAATAATCATATGTTGTGCTTTTGCTGTAAACCTTTTTGAAATCGGACACGATGGGTAGATTAACAAGAAGTGTATCTTTCATTTCCTGTATTGGACTTGTTAATGTGTGAAAGTTACATATTTCCCCAAAATATTTTTGAATTTCGCACACTGCCTTTTCAGCAGAATGTTGTCGCTAGCGGAACGCCTGCCCTAGAAAGGTTAACAAAGAGCTGTTTGTATGTGGCTGCTATGAAAGTGAACTGTGTTTGCATGTGATAAGGGGTGTATTCTGGGAAAATGCTCCAAGGTTTCCCTTAGCCCTTAGCTGTTAAAAAATAAAAAAGTAAATAAATGAAATTGCAGCAGGTCAAATTGTCCAGAAGAGGCTGTCTATCATAGCCTACACCCAGAATTCACGCATCAGCTCCATTCTCTCACACCTTGCGTGCCTGCTGCTGAGGAGAGAGAGAGAGAGAGCAAGAGGAGACTTGGCCTAGGCTACTGCTGATTGTGAAGATGGAGGCCTTTTTCATTGAAGTAAAACAAACATTAGAAGAAAAAGAGCATGCCTATAGCGAAAAGCCAACAGGGGGAATTTAATATAAGTTTTAATATTGTAGTAATATTTAATATTGGACTAAGATGAGAAGGCTACTGTGTTGCTCCCTATTCAGGTAGGATGAAATTTTGGAACTTACATTTATTAATAATCATTTGTATTTTGTTTATTAATATTATTGGAAATCATTGTTATTATTGTAATCCTATGTATTAATCGAAACCAGTTCTTTAAATATGCAAAACCTGTTTTGTGTAATTCTGTTGAGACATTTTTCATTGGCTAAATCAAATCTGTCTTTTTAATTTTGTGCTCCATATTTAGTTTAATGCAGTGTATAAGTTGGTCTGTTTGTAATGTAAATGACAACCTTTTTCCGTCATTTCTTGGGTATGGTAGGTACTTGTCTTTGTTGGTAATTGCTGCAATACTGCATGGCTCAAAACTTTTGTGAAAGTTTTAACCAGTTCAAAAGTGCTTTGTTTCATTTTGTTGAGCCATTTTCTTTGGCCAAATTAAGTTCCAACTGTAATGCTGTGTTTGCCGCAATATAATAGCCTGCTCATATTTTCCTAATAAAGGGCTTGAATGACTTTTTATATTATCCTAATAATGTTTAGAAACTTTTGTGAAGGTTTGGTGTGGCTTTTATTCAGCTTAAGCTACTGCAAAGCCAAAAATTATGAAGGCACTGCCGCTCCAACTGACTTGAGGAAGAATGTTTCAGGCCGACCAGAGTTACTCCTATAATCTAACATATATATAATACTTCTCTCTATGCAAAATATGCAGATTGAAAATGTATGAATTCGCATACTTCTGTACATCTATATGTATAGCAGATGCAGTAGCCATCTGACATTAAGAAATGCTTGTCGGTGTTGTAGAATGCTGCCGGCATATCTCTCTCTCTCTCTCTCTCTCTCTCTCTCTCTCCATCTCTCTCTCTATCTCCATCTTTATCTTTCTGGGGCTAGGCCTAAGCTTCTCTTCCTTTATATAGGCTAATTATTTTAATATTAACATCATATAGTGGACAACTAAGCCTATAGGCATATGCATGCAATACCCTGATGCATTTAGTGCTCAAATCTCTGACAGATGAACCATTAGGTGGACAACACTGTTATAGGAAAGTAGCCTAAAACCAAAATAAAAACACTTGCTATGAAGTTGTGTATATGGTACACATCGAAACACAAGGAATAGTGTTTTGTAATTTGTCATAGGCTGTTTTTAAGGACACGTAAATGCGGCTCATTTGGCCAATATCCCTTGTTAATTGATGGCGCTGGCTCAGACAAGTTGGATCTGAATGCATATGGATGTCGGGTAAATTTCTAAAATGTTGTTCGGTGCCAAATTGTCCTAAAGGATACCCTGAAATGTGCATTTTGTTTTTATGCAGATTTTTCAATATTAGCATGAACATCTGTCGCCAATTGGACGGAAGGCTATAGACACCCTAAAGACTGTGCACTTGATTATGCCTGCACATCATGTTTCACCAGTAGCCCCAAACATCTAAAGAATAAGCTACAGACTTGGGTTGGATATTTTCCAGATATTTTCCAAAATGGTCCACCCTGAGAATAATCATTTTTC
This sequence comes from Oncorhynchus mykiss, assembly GCF_057628025.1. Lineage (NCBI taxonomy): Eukaryota > Metazoa > Chordata > Actinopteri > Salmoniformes > Salmonidae > Oncorhynchus > Oncorhynchus mykiss. The sequence continues at coordinate 39,167,197 of NC_143050.1, read as the reverse complement.
TCCAGGGCAACCCAGTATTTCCCACCCAATCATTAGATTAGATTAAAGCTTTGATAGGCATGATCATTTAAGACTGATTCTACCTAAGCCTGATTAGACATACAGAATATGCAGAAATTTTATGAGCCACGCCCAAATAAGCCAAAATGATTGTGCCGTTATCCTATCCTATACTGTACCCTACCCTATATGATATACAGTGCATTTGGAAAGTATTCAGACCCCTTGACTTTTTCCACATTTTGTTACATTGCAGCCTTATTCTACAATTGATTAAATATTTTAATGTTGTTGTTAATCTGCACACAATACCCCATTATGACAAAGCAAAAAACGTTAAAAATTGTTTTTTCAAATGTATTAAACATAAAAAAATAGAAATATCTTACTTACATAAGCATTCAGAACCCTTACTATGAGACTCGAAATTGAGCATCCTGTTTCCACTGATCGTCCTTGAGATTTTTCTACAACGTGATTACCTGTGGTAAATAAAATTGATTAGACAGGATTTGGAAAGGCACACACCTGTTTATATAAGGTCTCACAGTTGATCGTGCATGTCAGAGCAAAAACCAAGCCCTGAGGTCAAAGGAATTGTCTGCAGAGTTCGAAGACATAATTGTGTCAATGCACAGATATGGGGAAGGGTACCAAAACATTTCTGCAGCATTGAAGGTCACCAAGAACACAGTGGCCTTCATCATTCTTAAATGGAACCACCAATACTCTTCCTAGAGCTGGCCACCCGGCCAAACTGCGCAATCGGGGGAGAAGGACCTTCGTCAGGGAGGTGACCAAGAACCTGATGGTCACTCTGACAGAACTCCAGAGGTTCTCTGTGCAAATGGGAGAACCTTACAGAAGGACCACCATCTCTGTAGCACTCCACCAATCAGGCCTTTATGGTAGAGTGGCCAGACGGAAGCCACTCCTCAGTAAAAGGCACATTACAGCCCACTTGGCATTTTCCAAAAGTCACCTAAAGACTCTCAGACCCTGAGAAACAACAGTCTCTGGTCTGATTGAACTCTTTGGTCTGAATGCCAAGCTTCAATTCTGGAGGAAATCTGGCGCCATCCCTACGGTGAAGCATGGTGGTGGCAGCATCATACTGTGGGGATGTTTTTCAGCAGCAGGGACAGGGAGACTAGTCAGGATCGAGGTATAGATGAACGGAGCAAAGTACAGAGAGATCCTTGATGAAAACCTGCTCCAGAGCGCTCAGGACCTCAGACTGGGGCCAAGGTTCAGCTTCCAACGACCCTAAGCACACAGCCAAGACAACGCAGTACAAGTCTCTGAATGTCCTTGAGTGACTCAGCCAGAGCCTGGACTTGAACCAGATCGAACATCTCTGGAGAGACCTGAAAATAACTGTGCAGCGAGGCTCCCCATCCAAGTTGACAGAGCGGATCTGAGAAGATCTACAGAGAAGAATGGTAAAAACTCCCCAAATACAGGTGTGCCAAGCTTGTAGCGTCATACCCAAGAAGACTCAAGGCTGTAATCGCTGCCAAAGGTGCTTCAACAAAGTACTGAGTAAAGGTCTGAATACTTATGTAAATGTGATATTTCAGTTTTTCATTTCTTCATAAATGTGCAAACATTTATAAAAAACAGTTTTTGCTTCATCATTATGGGCAATTGTGTGTAGATTTATGAGGTGAAACAATCAATTTAATACATTTTAGATTAAAGCTGTAACGTAACAAAATGTGGAAAAAGTCAAGGGGTAGAATACTTTCCGAATGCACTGTAGGCTATCACAGATTACCCACGACAGAAAAACATAATTTTTTGTATTTATTTTACCTTTATTTAACCAGGTAGGCAAGTTGAGAACAAGTTCTCATTTACAATTGCGACCTGGCCAAGATAAAGCAAAGCAGTTCGACAGATACAACGACACAGAGTTACACATGGAGTAAAACAAACATACAGTCAATAATACAGTATAAACAAGTCTATATACAATGTGAGCAAATGAGGTGAGAAGGGAGGTAAAGGCAAAAAAGGCCATGGTGGCAAGGTAAATACAATATAGCAAGTAAAACACTGGAATGGTAGTTTTGCAATGGAAGAATGTGCAAAGTAGAAATAAAAATAATGGGGTGCAAAGGAGCAAAATAAATAAATAAATTAAATACATTTGGGAAAGAGGTAGTTGTTTGGGCTAAATTATAGGTGGGCTATGTACAGGTGCAGTAATCTGTGAGCTGCTCTGACAGTTGGTGCTTAAAGCTAGTGAGGGAGATTCCAGTTTCAGAGATTTTTGTAGTTCGTTCCAGTCATTGGCAGCAGAGAACTGGAAAGAGAGGCGGCCAAAGAAATAATTGGTTTTGGGGGTGACTAGAGAGATATACCTGCTGGAGCGTGTGCTACAGGTGGGAGATGCAATGGTGACCAGTGAGCTGAGATAAGGGGGGACTTTACCTAGCAGGGTCTTGTAGATGACATGGAGCCAGTGGGTTTGGCGACGAGTATGAAGCGAGGGCCAGCCAACGAGAGCGTACAGGTCGCAATGGTGGGTAGTATATGGGGCTTTGGTGACAAAACGGATTGCACTGTGATAGACTGCATCCAATTTGTTGAGTAGGGTATTGGAGGCTATTTTGTAAATGACATCGCCAAAGTCGAGGATTGGTAGGATGGTCAGTTTTACAAGGGTATGTTTGGCAGCATGAGTGAAGGATGCTTGAGCCCATATGATGTACATTGCCTTCAGAAAGTATTCAACCCCCTTGATTTTTTTTCCCACATTTTGTTGTTACAGCCTGTATGTAAAATTGAAATGTCGATTTTTGGGGGGGTCACTGGCCTACACATAATACTCCATAATGTCAAAGTTCAATTATTATTCAAAAAAAAATAATAATAATAATAATTGTTAAAAGAAAAGCTGAAATGTCTTGAGTCAATAAGTATTCAACCCCTTTGTTAAAGCAAGCCTAAATAAGTTCAGGAGTAAACATTTGCTTAATAGCAAGTCACATAATAAGTTGCATGGACTCACTCTGTGTGCAATAAAAGCATTTTCCACGATTTTGAACAACTACCTCATAGCTAACAATTTTTTTTTTTTAGTTAGTTTGATTCACATTTCCTTGTGTTTTGTATATTTCCGACACATGCAATTATCTGTAAGGTCCCTCAGTCGAGCAGTGAATTTAAAAAAAGGTTCAACCACAAAGACCAGGGAGGTTTTCCACTGCCTTGCAAAGAAGGGCACCTATTGGTAGATAGGTAAAAAAGAAGCAGGCATTTAATATCCATTTGAGAATGGTGAAGTTATTAATTACACTTTGGATGGTGTCACAACAAAGGTACAGGTGTCCTTCCTAACTCTGTTGCTGGAGAGGAAGGAAACCGCTCAGGGATTTCACAATAAAGCCAATTGTTACTTTAAAAAAAACTGAGTTTAATGACTGTGATAGGAAAAAACATTGAACATTGAAGTTACTCCACAATACTAACCTAATTGACACAGTGAAAAGAAGGAAACCTGTACAGAACAAAAACATTCCAGAACATGCATCCTGTTTGCAACAAGGCACTAAAACTGCAAATAGTGTGCTAAAGCAATTAACTTTTTTTCCTGAATACAAAGTGCTATGTTTGGGGAAAATTCAATACAACACATTACTGAGTACCACACTCCATATTTTCAAGTATAGTGATGGCTGCATCATGTATTGGGTATGCTTGCAATCATTAAGGACTGGGGCGTTTTTCAGGATAAAAAAAGACATGGAATGGAGCTAAGCACAGGCACAATCCTAGACTAAAACCTGATTCAGTCTACTTTCCACCAGACACTGGGAGATGAATGAACCTTTCAGCAGGAAAATAACCTAAAACACAAGGACAAATCTACACCGGAGCTCCTTACCAAGAAGACAGTGAATGTTCCTGAGTGGCCGAGTTACAGTTTTGAAAATCTATGGGAAGACCTGAAAATGGTTTTCTTGCAATGATCAACAACCAATTTGACAAATCTTGAATAATTATTTTAAGAATAAATGGGCAAATGGCAAGTGTCTTCACTGGCATTTTCAATCTCTTCCTCTCTGAGTCTGTAATACCAACATATTTGAAGCAGACCACCATAGTCAAGCAGACCACAATAGCAGACCACCATAGATCCTGTGACCAAGAACATCAAGGTAACCTGCCTAAATGACTACCGACCCGTAGCAGTCACGTCTGTAGCCATGAAATGTTTTGAAAGGCTGGTCATGGCTCACATCAACACCATTATCCCTGAAACCCTAGACCCACTCCAATTTGCATACCGCACCAACAGATCCACAGATGATGCAGTCTCTATTGCACTCCACACTGCCCTTTCCCACCTGGACAAAAGGAACACCTTTGTGAGAATGCTGTTCATTGACTACAACTCAGCCCACCATAGTGCCCTCAAAGCTCATCAATAAGCTAAGGATCCTGGGACTAAACACCTCCCTATGCAACTAGATCCTGGACTTCCTGAGGTGCCACCCCCAGGTGGTAATTGTAGGTAGCAACGCATCCGCTGCTCTGATCCTCAACACGGGGGCCCCTCAGGGGTGCGTGCTCAGTCCCCTCCTGTACTCCCTGTTCACTCATGACTGCATGGCCAGGCACGACTCCAACAGCATCATTAAGTTTGCCGATGACACAACAGTGGTAGGACTGAACACCGACAACGATGAGACAGCCTATAGGGAGGAGGTCAGAGACGTGACGATGTGGTGCAAGGACAACAACCTCTCCCTCAACGTGATCAATACAAAGGAGATGATTGTGGACTACAGGAAAAGGAAGGCAGAGCATGCCCCCATTCTCATCATCAATGTATTGGAGCAGGTTGAGAGCTTCAAGTCCCTTGGTGTCCACATCACCAACAAACTAACATGGTCCAAGCACACCAAGACAGTCGTGAAGAGGGCATGACAAAACCTACTCCCCCTCAGGAGACTGAAAAGATTTGTCATGGGTCCTCAGATCCTGAAAAGGTTTTACAGCTGCACCATCGAGAGCATCCTGAAGGGTTGCATCACTGCCTGGTATGGCAACTGCTCAGCCTCTGACCGCAAGGCACTACAGGGGTAGTGCGTACGGCCCAGTACATCACTGGGGCTAAGCTGCCTGCCATCCAGGACCTCTATACCAGGAGGTGTCAGAGGAAGGCCCTAAAAAGTGTCAAAGACTCCAGACACCCTATTCTTAGACTGTTCTCTCTGCTGCCACACGGCGAGCGGTACCAGAGTGCCAAGTCTAGGCGCTCCTGGTACCGCTTGCCATGCGGCAGCAGAGAGGTTTCTAAACAGCTTCTACCCCCAAGCCATAAGACTCCTGAACAGCTAATCAATGGCTACACAGACTATTTGCATTGCCCCTCCCACTTCTACTCTCTGTTATTATCTATGCATAGTCACTTCAATAACTCTACCCACATGTACATATTACCTCAATTACCTCGATGCCCCCGCACATTGACTCTGTACCGGTACCCCCTGTATAAAGCCCCGCTATTGTTATTTACTGCTGCTCTTTAATTATTTGTTAATCTTATCTCTTACTTTTTTTAGGTATTTTCTTCCAACTGCATTGTTGGTTAAGGGCTTGTAAGTAAGCATTTCACTGTAAGGTCTACACCTGTTCTATTCGGCGCATGTGGCAAATACAATTTGATGTGATTTGATTTGACTTGAAATGTTGCACAATTAAGGTGAGGAAAGCTCTTAGACATAAAAAAGCTGTAATCACTGCCAAATGTGCTTCTACAAAGTATTGACCCAATGGTGTGGATGCTTATGTACAGTGCATTTGGAAAGTATTCAGACCCCTTGACTTTTCCACATTTTCTTATGTTACAGTCTTATTCTAAAATGGATTAAACAAAAACATGACCTCATCAATTTACACATAACAGCCCATTTTTGCAAGATCCATGACAAATGTCTGCCTTCTCCTGGTCGGTTATAGTTCCTTTCCATTTTACATTGAAGTCGAAAAATATAATTCACATTAAGCGTCCAATTTTCCGCTGCTTACAATTTCTTTATTTAATTTCTTCTTTCCAATCTCAAGCTAGGTAGCGTCCAGAGAAAGTGAGAGAGACCTTTAACAACATCTAGAGAGAGAGAGAGAGAGTGAAGGAGAGATTTTTACATCAACTTAATGGAATAACCATACAATTACTACAAGCTACTTAACACCTTGGAACGCCCAAAAATATTTTAAAGGACATTTCCTTTGATGTTCTGTCTCATGGGTGTAGTTTGGGGAAATGGGGGCGGAGGAGGAGGGGGAGATGGCTTGGGGAAGGCAATGGGAGGCGGAGGCTTAGGGAAGAGAAGAAAGAGGGGAGGACGTCTCTGGAGTTTGGGATGAGTAGCGCCAGACAGCTGCTATGAGGGAGGGAGTATGGCCGGCAGGCAGAGAGGCAGGCAGAGAGGCAGGCAGAGAGGCAGGCAGAGAGGCAGGCAGAGAGGCAGGCAGAGAGGCAGGCAGAGAGGCAGGCAGAGAGGCAGGCAGAGATCCCCCGTGCCCATCCATGGGAAGGTTAAAGAACAGTCTTCCTGGAAACAAGCAGCAATATTTCCTCTTAATGACTTTCTCTGAGTGAGGCTAAGTTGGGGGCCCCAATGACAAGCTTCCAGCTCAGTGTTATCTATCTGTCAAACTATGTTCCAATCTAAGGGCCTTAACTGAGCTTACCATCTCTGTGGTACACTCATCCACCATCTCTAGAGGTGGTAAAGAGACGCACGCATCCATCAAGTTGGTGTTGGAACAGGGCGTTGATGAGGAAGGCAGAACAGGATTTGATGAACACATTAAGACCCTCGCACCAAACGTGTAAGGATACTAAAATATGTACTTAGCAATGGTCACTTATCTCTATCTTCATTCCACTTCCACACAAAAGTGGGATGCCATTACTCATGGTTCAAAATTCAGACCAATGCAAGTGAGAAGACTAAACTATAGCACACCACTGCATATGAAGGCATGCAATTGAAAAGTTGTGCAGTCAGTGGTTGGAAAATCTCATCCTTTTATGGTTTCATATCTGAGGTCCAAACTAGTAATTATCTTTCCCTGTGGTCCTGACTCTCTGTCTGACCGCTCCAGTGGAAAAGCAGAACAGTGCAGTAGCCTATGGAGGAGATGAGAGAACGTGTGGGTTTGGTTTGGGTTTCTATTCAAACTGCTACTTTCCTGGTCTGGAATCATGCAACACGGCTTTAAATCATGACTTAAATGGGCATGGAGGCGCTCTAGTCCATCTTTGAAGCTGTGATTAAATTTTTGTGCCGGATATAAATGCATCTTTAGTGTAGGTGGTGTGTTGGATGTTTTGTTTTGTGTCAACGCCTCTTGGTAGGTTACAATGAATTAAGGTGTCAGGTGATGTGACATTAAGTTTGATTTAGGAAGAGGGTACGTAACAGACGTGCACATTTTATACACCCTTACATCTACCGTCGCTTAAAAAAGATAACCTTACAAAATCTCTCTCTCACATTTCACAAAATCATAGGCTGAAGATTCCATCAACATTTTTAGCTTTGATATGACAGTAAATCTACAGCTGAACTTTCTCTCTGACTGCTCCTGTAGTCTTTTTGGTTACTTAAGCTTTGACACCAGGCTGTGGCCACAGTGAATGTTTGGATTCGTTGCTTCTTCTTTAGGATTTGGTTGGTGGATCAGATCCACAGATGACACAATCTCAATCGCAATCCACACTGCCCTTTCCTACCTGGACAAAACGAACATCTATGTGAGAATGCTGTTCATGGACTACAGCTCAGCATTCAACACCATAGTGCCCACAAAGCTCATCACTAAGCTAAGGACATTGGGACTAAACACCTCCCTCTGCAACTGGATCCTGGACTTCCTGATGGGCTGACCCCAGGTGGTAAGGGTAGGCAACAACATGTCTGATCGTCAACAACCTCTCCCTCAACGTATTCAAGACAATGGAGCTGATTGTGGACTACAGGAAAAGGAGGGTCGAACACACCCCCTTCACATCGACGAGGCTGAAGTGGAGCAGGTCGAGAATTTCAAGTTCCTTGGTGTCCAACAAACTATCATGGTCCAAACACACCAAGACAGTCATGTAGCGGGCACAACAACACATTTCCCCCCTCAGGAGACTGAAACAATTTGGCATGGGTCCCCAGATTCTCAAAAGGTTATACAGCTGCACCATCGAGAACATCCTGGCCGGTTGTAACACCACCTGGTATGGCAACAGCTCGGCATCTGACCGTAAGGCGCTACAGAGGGTAGTGCGTACAGCCCAGTACACCATTGGGGCCAAACATCCTGCCACCAGGACCTATATACACTACGGGGTATCAGAGGAAAGCCCCAAAAATGGTGAATGACTCCAGTCACCCAAGTCATAGACTGTTCTCTCTGCTACCACATGGCAAGCAGTACCGGAGCAACACGTCTAGAGATTACTTACTAGAGTATTAGCAGTGTAAAATCAGATGGGGGAGTGTCAATGTAAATAGTCTGGTTGGCCATTTGATTAATTGTTCAGCAGTCTTATGGCTTGTGGGTAGAAACCGTTAACCTGTTAACCTGTTAAAGGCTCCTTAAGAGGTTACCAGTTTCTACCCACAAGCCATAAAATTGCTGAACAATTAATCAAATGGCCCCCCAGAATATTTACATTGACACTCCCCCATTTGTTTTTACACTGCTGCTACTCGAGTAAATTATCTCTGCATAGTCACTTTACTCCTACTGTACATATATGCACAAATTACCTTGACTAACCTGCACCCCCGCACATTGACTCGGTACCGGTACCCCCAGTATATAGCCTCGTTATTGTTATTTTATTGTGTTACTTTTTATTATTTTTTTTGTATATTTGGAAAATATTTTCTAACTCTTTCTTGAACTGCATTGTTGGTTAAGGGCTTGTAAGTAAGTATTTCACGGTAAGGTTATTCGGCACGTGTGACAAAATAGTTTGATTTGATTTGGATCTAATCCAACTTTTAGGTGCATACATCGCCACCTGCTATACTGGTGTGTGACGCCATTCACGGCCTACCTACATTCCGTTCTTTTATACGATACTAGTCTAAACTCTAATATCACCTCTGCCCACATCTCAATAGACTCAACTCTAACCACTGTACTGGTGTGTGAGGCCATTCAAATGTAACCTCCATAGTCGTGAGAATTCATTTGGGGGGTAGGAACACTGCAATATTTTTCTGCCACAGGTGGGTGGGGAGGTATTTGCCAGATGTGGAGGTCCTGAGCTGGCGTGGTTACATGTGTTCGGCGATTGTGAGGCCGGTTGTACGTACTGCCAAATTCTCTTAAACAACGTTGAAGGCAGCTTTTGATAATGAATTAATTAAAATCTCTGGCAACAGCTTTGGAGGACATTCCTGCAATCAGCATGCCAATTGCACCCTCCCTCAAAACTTGAGACATCTGTTAAATTGCACATTTAAAAAATGGCCTTTTATTGTCCCCAGCACAAGGTGCACCTGTGTAATGATCATGCTGTTTAATCAGATTCTTGATATGCACACCTGTCAGCTGGATGGATAATCTAGGCAAAGGTGAAATGCTCACTAACAATCAAATTTCAATCAAATAAATTTATTAAGCCCTTTTTACATCAGCTGATGTCACAAAGTGCTGTACAGAAACCCAGCCTAAAACCCCAAACAGCAAGTAATGCAGATATAGAAGCACGGTGGCTAGGAAAAACTTCCTAGAAAGGCTGGATCTTAGGAAGAAACCTAGAGAGGAACCAGGCTCTGAGGGGTGGCCAGTTCTCTTCTGGCTGAGCCGGGTGGAGATTATAACAGAACATGGCCAAGATGTTCAAACGTTCATAGATGACCAGCAGGGTCAAATAATAATAATCACAATGGTTGTAGAGTTTGCAAAAGGTCAGCACCTCAGGAGTAAATGTCAGTTGGCTTTTCATTCAGAGTTAGAGACAGCAGGTGCGGTAGAAATAGAGTCCAAAACAGCAGGTCCGGGACAAGGTAGCACGTCCATTGAACAGGTCAGGGTTACATAGCCGCAGGCAGAACAGTTGAAACTGGAGCAGCAGCATGAACAGGTGGACTGGGGACCTGAGGCATGGTCCTAGGGCTCATGTCCTCCGAGAGGAGAGAGAGAAAGAGAAAGAGAAATAGAGAAAGAGAGAGAGAATTAGAGGGAGCATACTTAAATTCATGCAGGACACCGGATAAGACAGGAAAATACTCCAGATATAACAGACTGACCCTAGCCCCCTGACACATAAATAATTGCAGCATAAATACTGGACGCTGAGACAGGAGGCGTCGGGAGACACTGTGGCCCTGTCCGACGATACCCCCATACAGGGACTAACAGACAGGATATAACAGGGATGTAAACAAATTTGTGCACAGAATTTCAGAGAAATACGCTTTTCATGCACATGGAAAATGTCTGGGATCTTTTATTTCAGCTCATTAAACATGGGACCAACACTTCACATGTAGTGTTTTTATATTTTGTTCAGTATACAGTTTGGGCACAATTACTCATTCCAGGGTTTTTCTTTATTTTTACAATTTTCTACATTGTAGAATAATAGTGAAGATATCAAAACTATGAAATTACACATATGGAATCATGCAATAACAAAAAATGTGTTAAATAAATCTAAATATATTTTACATTTGAGATTCTTCAACGTAGCCACACTTTGCCTTGATGACAGCTTTACACACTCTTGGCATTCTCTCAACCAGCTTCATGAGCTAGTCACCTGTAATGCATTTCAATTAACAGGTGTGACTTGTTAAAAGTTAATTTGTGGAATTTCTTTCCTTCTTAATGCATTTGAGCCAATCAGTTGTGTTGTGACAGAAGATAGCCCTATTTGGTTAAAGACATAGTCCATATTATGGGAAGAACAGCTCAAATAAAGGAAACGACAGTCCATCAATTCTTGAAGACATGAAGGTTAGTCAATCCGTAAAATTCCAAGAACTTCAAGTGCAGTCGCAAAAACCATAAAGTGTGCTGAAACTGGCTCTCATGAGGACTGCCACAGGAAAGGAAGACCCGGAGTTGCCTCTGCTGTAAAGGAATAAGTTCATTCGAATTAACTGCACCTCAGATTGCGGCCCAAATAAATGCTTCACAGAGTTCAAGGACAAGACACAACTCTCAACATTAACTGCTCAGAGGAGACTGCTTGAATCAGGCCTTCATGGTCGAAATGCTGCAAAGAAACCACCACTAAAGGACACCAATAATAACAACATACTTGCTTGGGCCAAGAAACACGAACAATGGACATTAGACCGGTGGAAATCTGTCTTTTGTTCTGATGAGTCCAAATTTGAGATTTTTGGGTCCAACCGCTGTGTCTTTGTGAGATGCAGAGTAGGTGAACAGATGATCTCCGCATGTGTGGTTCCCATTTTGAAGCATGGAGGAGGCGGTGTGAAGGTGTGGGGTTGCTTTGCTGGGGACACGGTCTGTGATTTATTTAGAATTCAAGGCACACTTAACCAGCATGGCTACTACAGAATTATGCAGCGATACACCATCCCATCTGGTTTGCGCTTCGTGGGACTATCTTTTGTTTTTCAACAGGACGATGACCCAACACACCTCCAGGCTGTGTAAGGGCTATTTGACCACGAAGGAGAGTGTTGGAGTGCTACAATAGATGACCTGGCATCCACAATCACCTGACCTCAATCCAATTGAGATGGTTTGGGAGAAGTTGGACCACAGAGTGAAGGAAAAGCAGCCAATAAGCATTCAACATATGTGGGTACTCCTTCAAGACAATCGGAAAAGCATTTCAGGTGAAGCTGGTTGACAGACTGCCAAGAATTTGCAAAGCTGTCATCAGTGACAGCTACTTTGAAGAATCTAAAATCAAAAATATATTTTGATTTGTTTGACACTTTTTGCGGTTATTAGATGATTCCATCTGTGTTATTTCATAGTTTTGATGTCTTCACGATTATTCTACAATGTAGAAAATAGTGAAACATAAAGAAAAACCCCTGAATGAGTCGGAGTGTCCAAACTTTTGACTGGTACTGTACATTGTTATATTTTCTTTATTAATCAGACGCTCTTATCACGCCGTAGTGCTGTTAGACTTCTGATACCAATGCAGAGGGAAACGGGGGCCAGAAAATGGAATTGCTATTAAAAAAAAACAGTAAGGAAAAGTTTTTTGTATTTCCAAAATATAGTGTAATTCAAATGACAAAAGACAAAATATGACAAATGACAAAATGACAAAATATAGTGTAATTCAAATGACAAAAGCAATACAAATATGTATTTCAAATACATGTAACATAAATACTGCCCATCTCTGGGGAGGGAGATATTGATTATGAGAGAGAGACTGTGAGGGTCTGAGAGGGAGATTGAGAGAGGGATAAAGGGGAAAGGCAGAGATGGAGGGGGAGACATGGGTCCTCATCTCGACAGGGAGTTGCTGCTTGCTGGCTTTTGGCTATTAATCCGGGGAATTTTCAGAAGATGGTAATTCCAAGGATAATTTAGCTATTCGATTTTGAATTTCAGGATCCCTTTAGGTATCACAAAAAATATTACAGGTCATGAACAGTCAAAATGATGTCTTTCATGAAATTGAATGACATTTGGATAAAACCAGATCAAAGTACAGTATGATGACCAATTTCTGAAAAATGACGGCTGCTTCTAAATTGAACAAGTTTGATCAGAAAGTTACTGGTCCTCCTCCCCTGTGTTAAACACTTGGATTCAGGGGGCAGGATTATTAAGGGGAGAGGGTGACCTATCCTTTAACACTTTTTTAGTTAATACATGATTCCATATGTGTTATTTCATAGTTTTGATATCTTCACTATTATTCTACAATGTAGAAAAAAGTAAAGAATACAGAAAAACTCTGGAGTGACTAGGTGTGTCCAAACTTTTGACTGGTACTATATACAATACAGTTGAAGTCGGAAGTTTACATACACTGGTGTTGGAGTCAATAAAACTCGTTTTTCAACCACTGCACAAATTTCTTGTTAACAAACTATAGTTTTGGCAAGTCGGTTAGGACATCTACTTCGTGTATGACACAAGTCATTTTTCAAACAATTGTTTACAGACAGATTATTTCACTTATAATTCACAGTATCACAATTCCAGTGGGTCAGAAGTTTACATACACTAAATTGACTGTGCCTTTAAACAGCTTGGAAAATTCCCGAAAATGATGTCATTGCTTTAGAAGCTTTTGATAAGATAATTGACATCATTGGAGTCAATTGGAGGTGTACCTGTAGATGTATTTCAAGGCCTACCTTCAAACTCAGTGCCTCTTTGCTTGACATCATGGGAAAATCCAAAGAAATCAGCCAAGACCTCAGAAAAAAATTGTCGACCTCCACAAGTCTGGTTCATCCTTGGGAGCAATTTCCAAACACCTGACAGTACCACGTTCATCTGTATAAACAATAGTACGCAAGTATAAACACCATGGGCCCACGCAGCCATCATACTGCTAGAGATGAACGTACTTTGGTGCGAAAAATGCAAATCAATATCAGAACAACAGCAAACTACCTTGTGAAGATGCTGGAGGAAACAGGTACAAAATTATCTATTTCCACAGTAGAAGGAGTCCTATATCAACATAACTCGAAAGGCCGGTCAGCAAGGAAGAAGCAACTGCTCCAAAACCTCCATAAAAAAAGCCAGACTATGGTTTGCAACTGCACCTTGTGACAAAGATCGTACTTTTTGTCCTCTGGTCTGATGAAACAAAAATAGAACTGTTTGGCCATAATTACCATTGTTATGTTTGGAGGAAAAAGGGGGAGAACACCATCCCAACCGTGAACCACTGGGTGGCAGCATCATGTTGTGGGGGTAGTTTGCTGCAGGAGGGACTGGTGCACTTCACAAAATAGATGGCATCATGAGAAAGCAAAATTATATGGATATATTGAAGCAACATCAAGACATCAGACAGGAAGTTAAAGCTTGGTCACAAATCGGTCTTCCAAATGGACAATGACCCCAAGCATACTTCCAAAGTTGTGGCAAAATGGTGTAAGGAAAACAAAGTCAAGGTATTGGAGTGGCCATCACAAAGCCCTAACCTCAATCCCATAGAAATTTGTGGGCAGAACTGAAAAAGCGTGTGCGAGCAAGGAGGCCTATAAACCGGACTCTGTTAACCCAGCTCTGTCAGGAGGAATGGGCCAAAATGGACCCAACTTATTGTGGGAAGCTTATGGAAGGCTACCCAAAATGTTTGACCCAAGTTAAACACTTTAAAGGCAATGCTAACAAATACTAATTGAGTGTATGTAAACTTCTGACCCACTGAGACTGTGATGAAAGAAATAAAAGCTGAAATAAATCTCTCTCTCTACTATTATTCTGACATTTCACATTCTTAAAATAAAGTGGTGATCCTAACTGACCTAAGACGGGGCATTTTTAATAGGATTAAATGTCAGGAATTGTGAAAAACTGAGTTTAAATGCAGCTACAAGTTGAAGTTTTGATTTCATGTTCAAAACGCCAGAATATCCGCATGATTGGACTGCCAGAGGATTCTGAGACGGGATATCAACTCATGTGGCGGAGCTGTTCAAGGAAGCTTTGGGCAATGAGGCTTTTCCCAATCTCCCTGAACTTGATTGAGCCCACCACAGCCTAGGACCGAAACCTCGCCCAGGCGGCCGACGGCATCCCATCATAGTACTGTTCCATCGATACAAAAAAAAGGAGCTTGTCCTTCGGTGGTCAAAGGAACATGGCGACATCACTTTCCAAGGCCACAAGATCAAGTTTTACCAGGATTTCAGTTCTAGCCTGGCGAAGAAACAGACCGCATTCAACAAAACCAAGTCCACTCTGTACAAGAAGGGAATTCGCTTTGTGCTGATTTACCCTGTTCGGGTAAATCACCTTTAACGGCGAGGTCCATTTTTTCAAAAATCCTGAAGAAGCTGAGTCCTTCTACCGACAGCGCATACATTGAATGCCTGAACTGGGATGATTTCACACCTGCCTGTATTATGTGAGTAACGTTAGTTCTAGTGACCGTGTGGACACTAGGCTGCATACATCTATGGCCGTCTATCGATCCATTTCTTGTGAAACAATCCTATGCTACAGCTTGCTGGATACAATAGGTATGTTTGAAGCAGCATATAACTCGTTTCTGTTGTTGACAATGACATACTATACCATCTCACTGCTCTTTAAACTTCCATTTGATCTGGTTTAGTTTCTTAATCAACATCAATCGCTGGTAAAAGCGCAGCCTTTTGATTTCTTTCATTTTACTAAGGCTTTGAACTTTCTGCTCCACTAATGGCAATCTATAGCCTACATTGCCGTTTGGCAGCCTGCTTTTGGTGACAAGCCGAATTTCTTCAGCTTCCTGAGGTTGAAGAAGCTCTGCTGCGCCTTCTTCACAACGCTGTCTGTGTGGGTGGACCAATTCAGTTTGTCCGTGATGTGTACGCCGAGGAACTTAAAACATACTACCCTCTCCACTACTGTCCCGTCGATGTGGATAGGGGGGTGCTCCCTCTGCTGTTTCCTGAAGTCCACAATCATCTCCTTTGTTTTGTTGACGTTGAGTGTGAGGTTATTTTCCTGACACCACACTCCGAGGGCCCTCACCTCCTCCCTGTAGGCCGTCTCGTCGTTGTTGGAAATCAAGCCTTCCACTGTAGTGTCGTCCGCAAACTTGATGATTGAGTTGGAGGCGTGCATGGCGACGCAGTCGTGGGTGAACAGGGAGTACAGGAGACAGCTCAGAACGCACCCTTGTGGGGCCCCAGTGTTGAGGAACAGCGGGGTGGAGATGTTGTTACCTACCCTCACCACCTGGGGGCGGCCCGTCAGGAAGTCCAGTACCCAGTTTCAAAGTGCGGGGTCGAGACCCAGGGTCTCGAGCTTGATGACGAGTTTGGAGGGTACTATGGTGTTAATTGCTGAGCTGTAGTCGATGAACAGCATTCTCACATAGGTATTCCTCTTGTCCAGATGGGTTAGGGCAGTGTGCAGTGTGGTTGCGATTGCGTCGTCTGTGGACCTATTGGGGCGGTAAGCAAATTGGTGTGGGTCTAGAGTGTCAGGTAGGGTGGAGCTGATATGGTCCTTGACTAGTCTATCAAAGCACTTCATGATGACGGAATTGAGTGCTACGGGGCAGTAGTCGTTTAGCTCAGTTACCTTAGCTTTCTTGGGAACAGGAACAATGGTGGCCCACTTGAAGCATGTGGGAACAGCAGACTGGGATAAGGATTGATTGAATACGTCCGTAAACACACCAGCCAGCTGGTCTGTGCATGCTCTGAGGACGCGGCTGGGGATGCCGTCTGGGCCTGCAGCCTTGCGAGGGTTAACACATTTAAATGTTTTACTCACATCGGCTGCAGTGAAGGAGAGTCCGCAGGTTTTGATGGCGGGCCGTGTCAGTGGCACTGTATTGTCCTCAAAGCGATCAAAAAAGTTATTTAGTCTGTATGGGAGCAAGACATCCTGGTCCGCGACGAAGCTGGTTTTCTTTTTGTAATCCGTGATTGACTGTAGACCCTGCCACATGCCTCTTGTGGCTGAACCGTTGAATTGCGACTACTTTGTATCTATACTGACGCTTAGCTTGTTTGATTGCCTTGCGGAGGGAATAGCTACACAGTTTGTATTCGGTCTAGCTAGTTAGACACCGATCCTGTCCACCAATATTTGTCTATATACATTTTTCATTGGGGTCTGCTTGATATATATACAATTTTTTTTATTGTATTTTTTACTCTTTATTTTTATGGACACTCTGAACTACCCTGGTTTACGTTGGCCGTGATTGGTGAGGATGGTTACTGACAGTCCTCAGTTACATTCACTTTATCTTGGAGTCTAGTAATATCACTCCTCTCTTTCAATTGTGCTCTTGTTTAATTGTTGCGCTTGCTGAAGAGTTTAGACCCACGGTTTGTTTGCTTAATTGTACATATCCAAAATGCTAATTGTCCGTTTGTATACTTTCATTGAATTGTTCCCTCCTAACGACATTTAACAATGTCCAATACCTACTGGTTAATGTCAAATGTTTCTCATATTTCAGCTCTGTGGCGACACCTAGTGGACTACACTCATTTTATGGCCATTGAAATGCCACCAATCGCTGTTAACATCTTTCAATAACTGAAACTGAAGGTTATACTCGTTGTTTAAAGTGACCGAAATCCAAAATGTACACTTGCCTATTTACATATTAAATTTTTTTGATTTCAAGGGCGTATGTAATTTCTTTCCTAGGTCGGTTTGACCTCACTGCATATGTAGGGTAATCAACGAATGTACGGTAATCAACGGATGCTGAGTAAGAGAGAATTCCTGCTGCTCGTCTCGTTGTTCATAATGACGAGATTAGGATTTGTATTATTCCTTTTTTGAAGGGTGGTGTACTATCATTTTTATTTTTGTGTATGTTGGGGGTGGTGGGGGGGGGTTACATTTGCATTATCCAAAGATTCTTGTGCTCTGCTTTTTTGGGGGAATTTATTCATTTTTTTTTATTCAGATGTTTTGCTCATGCTGCTCCTCTCTCAATTTCTCTTTTCCTCGTTCTTTTTCATTTGACGTCTCCTCTTATGAGGATTTATATCTAGTTCAACAACAAGTCAGGATGGTACTTTAGGGCTTCCTGTCAGACTGGTGACATGGAACATTTGCGGTTGTGGGGGGCAAATTAAGCGCTCTAGAGTATTTTCACATCTGAAGACCCTACGGTACTGATATCACATTTCTTCAAGAAATGCACCTGCGTGTTAACGACCATACTAGATTTCGTAAAGCATGGGTTGGACAGGTTTTTCATTCTAATTTTAATGGCAAAGCCAGGGGACCAGCAATAGTGATTCACAAACGAGTACAGTTTTCACCCTCACAGATCATTTCAGATCCTGGAGGTTGTTATAGTGGCACCCTCTTCCAAACCCCTGTAGTACTGAATGTGAATGTTTACGCCCCTATCTGGGATGACACTAGATACATGACATCTCTTTTAGACTCTCTCCCTAATCTTGACACTTGGATAACTTGGATATCCCATCCATTGATATGGACATGAGTAAAGTTCTGTACAACCCTCTGCATATTGATGGGATAACAAAGGGTCTAAAGTTAATGAAAGTGGCAAGTCCCCAGGCCCTGATGGCTTCGTCGTCGTTTTTTACAAAAAATTCTCAGATCAACTCGCCCCATTACTATAAGATATGTTCACCGACTCGTTATCACAGGGCTCTCTCCACTAATGCTAACCCAAGCCTCTATCTCACTTATACTTAAGAAAGATAAAGATCCGGCGGAATGTGGTGGATATCGGCCCATTTAACTTTTGAACGCTGATGTTAGATTATTAGCTAAGGTCCTAGCATGCCGGTTGGAACCCTGCCTTCAGGATGTCATATCTGATGATCAAACGGGCTTCATCTAAGGGTGACAACTGTTTTCCAATGTACGACTGCTTTTTAAATTTTTTCTCTCTTCTTCTATTTCTCCAGACCCCAAAATTGTTGTTTCTCTTGATACGGTGAAGGCTTTCGACCAGTTGGAGTGGGATTATTTATTTAAGATTTTGGGAAGGGATTTTGGTTTTGGGTCTAATTTCATCTCATGGATACGTCTGCTCTATTCCTACGGCTAGCGTACACACCAACTCTCAACATTCAAAATACTTCCCGCTCTCCAGAGGAACCCGTCAAGGGTGCCCTATGTTCCCGCTCCTTTTTGCTCTTGCGATAGAACCGGCAGATCTTGCTTAGCTGGAAATCCTTCAAACCTCCCACTGCATCATCCTGGTTGAAAGATGTAATGTCTTTTCTGCACGTAGAAAAAAATAAATACATTGAGATGATGTACTGATAACTCCTTCTCTAGATGGCAGCCTTTAATTTCCTTTTTTGAACAGCCAACGGGATACGGGAGGGTGTGGGAAGGAAGGGATTGTGTGTTGTGATGTTTTTTTATTTTTGTGCATGTGTACTTGTGTGCATATTTATATATTTTTTCCAATCGTAAATGTATTTTATTTGTGTATGTATGCTGCTTTTGTTGTTAAAGGAAAGGAGGTGGTTCAATAAGTATAGGGGGTAAAAGGATGTATCTGTTCAATTTGTATTTTGTATTTCTTTATATGTCCAATAACAAAAAAAACTTTATTTATAACCTTGTCAACGTCTTGACTATATTTCCTATTCATTTTGCAACTCATTTTATGTTTTCATGGAAAACAAGGACATTTCTAAGTGAACCCAAACTTTTGAACGGTAGTGTATATCTTTTTTTAAATTCAGATTTTTCAGGGTGTGGTTATGGTAACCTCTACCCACATCTCAGCATTCTAAACTCTAATGTATCCTCACTCCACATATCAATAGATGAAATTCTAACGCAACCTCTACCCACATCTCAATAGTCTAAACTCTAACATCAGCTCACTCCCCCTCTACCCACATCTGTTACCTGTCCTCTACCTACTTGCTCTATCATTGGTCTCTGATGAACTCATCTTCCTGGACTAGTGGTGTGTCTGTGGGGGCAGGTTTTCACATTGTCCGTCCCCCCCCACACACACACACACTTCTGCCCTGCCCCATTCGGCTGCCAAACCCTGGGATACATGAGGCAGGTGATTGAGCGAAAAGAACCATGTACCACTTCCAACTCATCAAAGCTTGAGCAAAGAGAGAAGATCAGTTGCGCTCATATCCTCAGCTTTGAAGGTTCTTGAATATTGGTCTGTCTGTCCTGTTTCCCCTCAAATCGATGGAATACAGAATAAAGCACACAGGTCCCAAAGCTTTATAAATGGATGGATTCTGAGAAAACCAGACTCCTTTTACCAGAGCAGATCATTTTTGTATTTGCCATTAACGACTGTTAACTCGTCAGTCATGATGGGAGACACCGCCAGCCACTGTATTCCATAGGATATATTAGACAAGTAGATGGATAAAGTCGTCCCACTTGAAAGGGAAATAAAGCTGAATTAAGTAATTAACCCTTTATAGGGCCTATAGAGCATGTTGCTGTTTGTTTCAAGTGGGATGGATTGATAGTTGATGCCAAGTATACGCAATGTATCCTGCCATGCCTAGAACTAAGGCCCAGGCTGTCAAACATTGTTACCTTTCTAAGTCCAGTTTTGTAGCCCAGTGCCAAATTGATTGTAATTACAAAAACATGTTTTCTACGACAATACTAGACATCTTCTAGGTTCTTGAAGTTACATTTTCTGAACCCTTATTGTTCTGCTGTGTTTGTTCAGCCATGTTGTTATTCCTCCTCTCTCTGGGGCTGCATCCCAAAGCGCATCCTATTCCCTATGTAGTGCTCTACTTTTGACCAGAGCCCTATGGGTGGATGTCCTGCGTTCCAAATAGCACCATATTCCCCTATGGGACCTGGTCAAAAGTAGCACACTGCATAATATGCCATTTAGCGGACACTTTCATCCAAAGCTGTCACACCCTGACCATAGTTTGCTTTGTATGTTTCTATGTTTTGGTTGGTCAGGGTGTGATCTGAGTGGGCATTCTATGTTACATGTCTAGTTTGTCAAGTTCTATGTTCGGCCTGATATGGTTCTCAATCAGAGGCAGGTGTTCGTCATTGTCTCTGATTGGGAACCATATTTAGGTAGCCTGGTTTTCACTGTGTGTTTGTGGGTGATTGTTCCTGTCTATGTGTTTTCACCAGATAGGGCTGTTTAGGTTTTCGTTACGTTCTTTATTTTGTAGTGTTTGTATTGATTCGTGTTTGACGTTTGTTTATTAAAACATGGATCGCAATCTACACGCTGCATTTTGGTCCGACTCTCCTTCTCACCAAGAAAACCGTTACAGAATCACCCACCACAACTGGACCAAGCGGCGTGTCAACAGGCAGGAGCAGCGTGAAGAGGAATGGACATGGGAGGACGTTTTGGATGGCAAGGGCTGTTACACTTGGGAGGAGATACTGGCTGGAAGAGATCGCCTCCCATGGGCACAGGTGGAGGCACTTAGGAGAGCAGAGGCAGCCGGAGAAAGGAGCCGGCGATATGAGGGAACACGGTTGGCAAGGAAGCCCGAGAGACAGACCCAAAAATTTCTTGGGTGGGGGCTAACAGGGAGTATGGCTACGTCAGGTAGGAGACCTGCGCCAACTCCCTGTGCTTACCGGGGGGCTAGAGAGACCGGGCAGGCACCGTGTTATGCTGTGGTGCGCACGGTGTCTCCAGTGCAGGTGCATAGCCCGGTGCGGTACATTCCAGCTCCGCGTATCGGCCGGGCTAGAGTGAGCATCGAGCCAAGTGCCATGAAGCCGGCTCTACGCAGCTGGTCCCCAGTGTGTCTCCTTGGGCCGGCTTACATGGCACCAGCCTTGCGCTCGGTGTCTCCGGTTCGCCTGCATAGCCCAGTGCGGGCTATTCCACCTCACCGCACTGGCAGGGCGACCGTGAGCATTCAACCAGGTAAGGTTGGGCAGGCTCGGTGCTCAAGAGCTCCAGTGCGCCTGCACGGTCCGGTCTTTCCAGTACCACCTCCACACCCCAGCCCTCCGGTAGCAGCTCCCCGTACCAGGCTTCCTGTGCGTGTCCTCGGCCCAGTACCACCAGTGCCAGCACCACGCATCAGGCCTACAGTGCGCCTCGCCTGTCCAGCGCTGCCGGAGCCTTCCTCCTTTCCAGCGCTGTCGGAGTCTCCCGCCTGTTTAGCGCTGTCGGAGCTTTCCGCCTCTACAGCGCTGCCGGAGTCTCCCGCCTGTTCAGAACTGCCAGTCTGCAAGGAGCTGCCAGTCTGCATGGAGCTGCCAGTCTGCATAGAGCTGCCAGTCTGCATAGAGCTGCCAGTCTGCAGGATGCCGCCAAAGCTGCCAGTCTGCATGGAGCCGCCAGAGCTGCCAGTCTGCATGGAGCTGCCAGTCTGCATGGAGCCGCCAGAGCTGCCAGTCTGCATGGAGCAGCCAGGGCCGCCAGTCAGCATGGAGCAGCCAGAGCCGCCAGTCAGCATGGAGCAGCCAGAGCAGCCAGTCTGCATGGAGCAGCCAGAGCAGCCAGTCTGCATGGAGCAGCCAGAGCTGCCAGTCTGCATAGAGCTGCCAGTATGCATAGAGCTGCCAGTCTGCAGGATGCCGCCAAAGCTGCCAGTCTGCATGGAGCCGCCAGAGCTGCCAGTCTGCATGGAGCCGCCAGAGCTGCCAGTCTGCATGGAGTCGCCAGAGCTGCCAGTCTGCATGGAGCCGCCAGAGCTGCCAGTCTGCATGGAGCCGCCAGAGCTGCCAGTCTGCATGGAGCAGCCAGAGCTGCCAGTCTGCATGGAGCCGCCAGAGCTGCCAGTCTGCATGGAGCAGCCAGGGCCGCCAGTCAGCATGGAGCAGCCAGAGCCGCCAGTCAGCATGGAGCAGCCAGAGCCGCCAGTCAGCATGGAGCAGCCAGAGCAGCCAGTCTGCATGGAGCAGCCAGAGCAGCCAGTCTGCATGGAGCAGCCAGAGCAGCCAGTCAGCATGGAGCAGCCAGAGCAGCCAGTCAGCATGGAGCAGCCAGAGCTGCCAGTCAGCATGGAGCAGCCAGTCAGCAGGGAGCAGCCAGAGCTGCCAGTCAACCAGACTCTTCCAGATCTGCCAGTCAACCAGACTCTTCCAGATCTGCCAGTCTACCAGACTCTTCCAGATCCGCCAGTCAGCCGGGATCTGCCAGAACTGCCAGTCGGCCAGGATCCGCCAGTCGGCCAGGATATGCCAGATCTGCCAGTCAACCAGACTCTTCCAGATCTGCCAGTCATACAGACTCTTCCAGATCTGCCAGTCAGCCAGACTCTTCCAGATCTGCCAGTCAGCCAGACTCTTCCAGATCTGCCAGTCAGCCAGACTCTTCCAGATCTGCCAGTCAGCCAGACTCTTCCAGATCTGCCAGTCAGCCAGACTCTTCCAGATCTGCCAGTCAACCAGACTCTTCCAGATCTGCCAGTCAACCAGACTCTTCCAGATCTGCCAGACAACCAGACTCTTCCAGATCTGCCAGACAACCAGACTCTTCCAGATCTGCCAGTCAACCAGACTCTTCCAGATCCGCCAGTCAGCCGGGATCTGCCAGAACTGCCAGTCGGCCAGGATCCGCCAGTCGGCCAGGATCCGCCAGTCGGCCAGGATCTGCCAGATCTGCCAGTCAGCCAGGATCTGCCAGTCAGCCAGGATCTGCTAGATCCAACTACCTGCCTGGGCTTCCTCTCAGTGCTGAGCTTCCTCTCAGTGCTGAGCTACCCATCAGTCCCGAGCTACCTCTGTCCCGAGCTGCCCTTCTGTCCCGAGCTGCCCCTCTGTCCCGAGCTGTCATTAAGGAGGGTAACCTATCTAGGGACGCTAAGGAGGTGGACTAAGACTATTATGGAGTGGGGTCCACGTCCAGCGCCAGAGCCGCCACCGCGGACAGATGCCCACCCAGACCCTCCCCTATAGGTTCAGGTTTTGTGGCCGGAGTCCGCACCTTGGGGGGGGGGGGGGGGGGGGGGGGGGGTACTGTCACACCCTGACCATAGTTTGCTTTGTATGTTTCTATGTTTTGGTTGGTCAGGGTGTGATCTGAGTGGGCATTCTATGTTACTTGTCTAGTTTGTCAAGTTCTATGTTCGGCCTGATATGGTTCTCAATCAGAGGCAGGTGTTCGTCATTGTCTCTGATTGGGAACCATATTAGGTAGCCTGGTTTTCACTGTGTGTTTGTGGGTGATTGTTCCTGTCTATGTGTTTTCACCAGATAGGGCTGTTTAGGTTTTCGTTACGTTCATTACGTTCTTTATTTTGTAGTGTTTGTATTGATTCGTGTTTGACGTTTGTTTATTAAAACATGGATCGCAATCTACACGCTGCATTTTGGTCCGACTCTCCTTCTCACCAAGAAAACCGTTACAAAAGCAACTTACATTTTACACATGAATTGCCCCAGGATTTGAACCCACTACTATGGTGTTACAAGCACCATGATCTACCAACTTAGCTACAAAGACCATTAGAAAGAGGCATCCACTCAGCTGCCACTTTATAACCAGCCATTGAAACTAACAATGGGCCTCTGTCAGATACACTAACTGCTCTCTCAAAGACAAAATGAACTGAACTCATACTGTATATTTTACTCATAAAGTAAAAATGATTTGTGAATTGTAAGGGAGGACTTGAAAGAATTGTCCTGGGACTATTGAAACACATCAGGTGGCAAGTAGCCTAGCATTGGGCCAGTAACGGAAAGGTTGCTAGTTTGAATAATTTAGCCGGCAAGGTGACAATTCTGTTCATGTGCCCTTGAGCACTTACCCTAATTGCTTTAGATTTGCACTGGCAGTGACCCCACTCTCCAAGGGTGAATTTGGATATGCAAAAAAACCCACATGAAATAGGACAAATATAAGCACCTTTTTATCCAAAGGAAGTTGTAAAATATAGATTCTGTCACACAGCCTTTGTTAGTATTTCAGGACCATTTAGCAGATAATTTTCTTCTACCTAATTTACAGTCACGCATGCATACATTCTGTATGTAGTCCTGGGAATCAAACCCACTATCCTGGCATTGCAAGTGCCATGCTCTGCCAACTGAGCTAAGGAGGACCTCCAATCTTCTCTAAATCACCTTAAGGAGCCAACTAGGCGAATGGAAACTACGGTCAGGAAGGAAGAACCCTGATGGTACAACAGGAGTGAGACGGGAGACGCTTCCATTGGTGTTCAACTGGCTATGTACAGAGAACAAAGTCAGATCAAGATGGGAGAAAGAGAGAGATGGAGGGAAGGGGGAGTGAGACTAAGGAAAAGAGGGGTTTCAACATTGGTTGTGAATCAGAGAAGGAAAAAAGACAGAGACAGATAGAGGGGTCCAGTGCTGGCTGGGTCAGGGGGCTGTTGTGCTACCTGCCTATTTACAGAGAAGCCTGTCTGCTAAAGACATTAGAGTCCCCCTCCTCTCATTCATCACTGTTTTAAATAAACACACATGCAGCCTCTCGCATGGCTGGGGAAAACACGGAGCTACACACACACACACACTTCTACACGCACCCCTTGCGCACACAAAGTCATGGAATTGCATACAGATACGCAGAAAGACGGAATAAAATGTGCTATATGATACATAAGCAAGGTTAGTCTGGTCAACCCTTTGTTGACAATGACCTATGTAAGCCCCTCCCTTCAGACGAGTGTCTCACAAATCTAGCTGAAGGGTCCACTGAGTGGCTGGGGGAGTAGTGCTGACGTGGAGGATCTCTGGCAAGGGGTTGCTTTGCTGTGAGTCGTACCCTGGACAGTCATAGCCCCTCATCCCCTTCTCCCTCCCTTTCCCTTGGGTGTCATCTCTCTCTCGCTCTCTAACCCTCTTTCTTGCACTCCCTCCCTCTCTTCTTTTCTCTCTCTCCCTAACACACACTCACACACACACACAACAACTGCTGCATTTTTCAATTGACAAAACCTCATTTACTTGTGACCAGTTGAAGTATATTTGGTGAAAAAAAAGTCATTTTTTTACAGTGTGTACAAACTTTGGTATACTGTAGCCACCCGAACAGAGACATCTGGAAAACATCTCTCTCTCTCTCTCTCTCTCTCTCTCTCTCTCTCTCTCTCTCTCTCTCTCTCTCTGTCTCTCTCTCTCTGTCTCTCTGTCTGTCTGATTTACACTGTGGATCCTGGGGGACCTTGCTGACACGCTGGATGACGTCACCTCTCCTGGGGGGTCGGCCCCCAACGATGGGAGCATGGGGAGGGTCAGGGGGGAGGAGGTGGTGGTTTGGCCCCTAGCAGGAAGTTGGCTCGACGTGGAACATTAGAATCCACTCTCTCTCTGGGTGATTGGTGATAGGGTCTTCCCATTGGCTAGTACATGGGACAGCAGACAGTCCAACCAACAAGTGGATGTCTTTCTCTGTGAACTAACCACAACATGGCCCGAGACCCCCCTGGAGGACTAACACCTACTACACACAGGGATGGGCAAAATTTTGGCAATACAATTAGAAAATACAGATCCAAAATACCATGAAGATCAATGTATCAACATAAACTTCTAAATACTTGTATTTTTTATGTATTTCATTAAAATACATGTATTTTGTATTTTAAAATACAAAAATATGTTTGTTGTTGTTGCAAGTAGCCAGCCCAAACAACATTCTCAGTACAGGTTACAAAATTGCTTTTCTTGCTATGACTGTGATCAAGTACATTTTCCCTCACCAAAGTATTTATCAACATTTTTACACACATTTACAGTATATTGAGTTATTTTACACTCTTATCACACCATAGTGCTATCAGACATCTGATACCAATGCAGGGTGAAAGTGGGGCCACAAAATGTGAACCACTATAAAAAATGATGTTGAAAAGTATTGTGTGTTTTCAAAATACAAATG
Source organism: Oncorhynchus mykiss (assembly GCF_057628025.1). Lineage (NCBI taxonomy): Eukaryota > Metazoa > Chordata > Actinopteri > Salmoniformes > Salmonidae > Oncorhynchus > Oncorhynchus mykiss. The sequence continues at coordinate 39,140,745 of NC_143050.1, read as the reverse complement.
ACAGTATTTTGAAAAAACAAAATACATTGGAGTGTAGTTCAGCCCAGTGTTATTCAAATGACGAAATACTCAGATGTAATGAAAATATGTATTTCAAATACATGTAACAGAAATACTGCCTATCTCTGCCTCCAAGCACACTAGTGAAGCGCACGTCGACTCATGACTCGCAGTCACTGCGGGGTGGGCAGGTTAAGGGTCATGAAATAGTGTGTGGATGAATGGCAGGTGGGTGTTGGCCGGGTTGAATTATTGAAAAAAATGCCTGCAATTTATATCTACAGGCTACGTTGAGGTTTTTGTTTCATTATTTTAGGCTATCTGGCATTAGTGCGTAAGCCTAAACATTAGGGTCTAACTGCACTTGTGCCAAGTAGCCTCCATGCTAATCACCAAATGCTTTTGGGAACTGGCAGAAAAACTTAACGTCAATCCATGGAGGCAAAAATAACAACGTTTAATTATATTTATCAGCATCAGAAAAGCCGATTGTAGCCCACAGTATTTCAACCACATACAATATAATAATATAAAATTTGCATCCAAGCCTGAATTGAAAACATGTTGGGTCATTTTCATAGCTTTCTATTTCCATATAACTAGTCAAACTGATGTCAGTTGGATATTTTACAAAGAAAATCTTTCCCAATTTTTTTCCCGTAATCTAATTTAATCCCCGGTCCCTAAACGTCTTTGCTCCTCGAAAGAAGCAGGGATAAAAGAGAAAACTTTACCAATGTCAACTAAATTGAAGTATTCATTCAATAAATTTATGACGTTACTCTGGTGAGCAAGGGTTTATTTAGTCTTATAGGGCAATATATAATGACAGAAGAGAAGCTACATCTATCTAATTATAGACAAATAGCCAACAAAAATGTAGGGACATTTTAAGCATAAACATATCTAAATCAGGCCCCCAAAAATGAGGCACCCACTGTCAAAACAGAGCATTTTCTATATTATCGGGTTAGGGTCCGTTGCGAGCCTTAGATTTTCACTTTATCACATATAGTCTGGTGGTTGCGGACGGGTTATTTGCAATTGCAAGTCAACAAACAGCTGACCCGCGCACCATACACCCACACCAGTTAGGTGGGCTTGTTTACTCAAACAACAGGAGCCCTCACTGCTGTCTGCATTTCTGTTGTTTTGGTTGTTTATTTCTTCCTTTATTCTTTCAATTTTCCACTAAGGCCCCAATGCTCCTGGCCTTAATGGCATTAGCAGACGAATGGGAGGGGTAAGTGTGAGGGGAGTGTTTTCCTACTCTAAAGACCCCTGAAATTCCACAGACAGACATTCAACTGCAAATGTCTGGTAGGCAGCCTCCAGGGTCCCTCCCTCCATCAGTGAGTCCCATATCTCCTCTAGAATCTCCCATACTTTAACGGCTGGTATGATAAATTAATGTAGTTTTCCTCTTTGAAAGATATGGCAACAGGGTGTGCTTAATTTATTTTCCCAATTAAGGATGAGAATATTTTTTCATTTTATTTCACTAGGCAAGTCAGTTAAGAACACAATGACGGCCGAGTAACAGCGGGTTAACTGCTTTGTTCAGGGGCAGAATGACAGATTTATACCTTGTCAGCTCAGGGATTCGATCCAGCAACCTTTCGGTTACTGTCCCAACGCTCTAACCACTAAGCTACCTGCCGCCGCAAACTATAATGCACATATAACATATAATGCATCCTGTATCAAGATATAGTCAAATGATGACCTAAATTACTGTGAAACACACTGTAGGATGACCCAGAGAGGTAGGGGTATCCCCAGCCCCTGTATCCCCGGGGAGGGAGGCCCCTGCCTGGCCGTGTGGCAGCAGCTCTCCCCCTCAGAGCCACACAGCATGGAGCTCCCCCCCAGAGAGTGAGGCAGGAATGATTCCCCTCTGCTCTGCAAGGGGTTAGGTCACACCACTGGAATGTGGAAAAAGTGATGGCTCAGTTCTTTCTTTCTCTCTCTCTCTCTCTCTCTCTCTCTCTCTCTCTCTCTACCTGTCTCTCTCCCTGCCTCTCTCTCTCTCTCTACCTCTCTCTCTCTCCCTACCTCTCTCTCTCTCTCTCTCTCTCTCTCTCTCTAGCGCGCTCTCTCTCTCTACCTCTCTCTCGCTCTCTCTCGCTCTACCTCTCTTTTGCTCTCCCTACCTCTTTCTCTCTCTACCTCTCTGTCTCTCCCTACCTCTCTCTCTACCTCTCTCTACCTCTCTCTCTCTCTCTCGCTCTCTCTCTCTACCTCTCTCTCTACCTCTCTCTACCTCTCTCTCTCTCTCTACCTCTCTCTCTACCTCTCTCTCTCCCTACCTCTCTCTCTCTCTACCTCTCTCTCTCTCTCTACCTCTCTCTCTCTCTCTACCTCTACCTCCAATTCCCTGTCTCTAGATGCTGGATGAGGTGTTTGGGATGGTGGGAAAAAACACCAACCGGCTGCTTGAACAAGGTTTTCTTTTCCTCTCTTCCATGTTAACGTGTTAACCGGCTGGAGAGCACATTCTTTCCACCTCTGTCGGCCTCACGGGCCACATCTCCTCTTCCCTCTGGTTTACACAAAGAACTGATGCTGCTTACTGGGCCCTGCTCTGCTTGGTGTGGGACTCACTGATGGAGGGAGGGACCCTGGAGGCTGCCTACCAGACATTTGCAGTTGAATCACACTTTCCAGTTTCCCCCTCAGTGTTCTCCAGGTGATCTTTATTTCTTTTTTTTCAGAGAAGAAGTTTTTAAAAAAGGAAGAAAGCCTCAAATAAAAACACATGAGGCGTGCCAGTAAACACTTGATTTGTTTCAATAGCACAAGGGAGAGGGAGAGCGAGAGACGAGGGCAGGATGGAGAGAGTAAATGAGTGGGAGGAGAGTTTGAGACAGTGGGTGAAACAAAAGTCATTTCTCCTCTTTCTTCAAGTTCATTCTAATGCAAACATGAAAACCGCAAGTCACACACGCACGCGCATACACAGTGACTCTTTTAAATGGGTTAAGTGGTGCCTGAAACACAGTCTGAAACACCCAGACACATGCATTATTACAAGCACAGGCGCTCACACACACACACACACACACACACACACACACACACACACACACACACACACACACACACACACACACACACACAGAGTATACAATGCATTCGGAAAGAATTGGACAGAATACCCCATAATGACAAAGCAAAAACAGGTTTTTAGAAATAAAATATGTATACACCACAGTAAAAAAAAAAAAGGTGTCCATTAAAATAACGTAAAATTGATCAGAAATAAAGTGTAGACATTGTTAATGTTGTAAATTACTATTGTAGCTGGAAAAGTCTGATTTTTAATGGAACATCTACATACTGTAGGTGTACAGAGGCCCACTATCAGCAACCATCACTCCCGGCTAATTGATCATTAGAAAACCCTTTTGCAATTATGCTAGCACAGCTGAAAACTGTTGTTCTGATTAAAGAAGCAATAAAACCGTCCTTCTTTAGACTAGTTGAGTATCTGGAGCATCAGCATTTGGGGGTTCGATCACGAGTCCTCAAATGGCAGCTTCATTAAATAGTGCCCGCAGAACCCCAGTCTCAATGTCAACAGTAAAGAGGCGACTCTGAGATGCAGAGTTCCTCTGTCCTGTGTCTGTGTTCTTTTGCCCATCTTAATCTTTTCTTGTTATTAGACAGTCTGAGATATGGCTTTTTCTTTGCAACTCTGTCTAGAAGGCCAGCATCCCGGAGTCACCTCTTCAAATCAAATCAAAGTTTCACCAGGTCACCTTACAGTGAAATGCTAACTTACAGGCTCTAACCAATGATGCAGGGGAAAAAAGGTATGTGTGTGTGTGTGTGTGTGTGTGTGTAGGTAAGTAAATAAATAAAACAGTAAAAATACATTTGAAAAAAGAGTAGCAAGGCTATATACAGACACCTGTTAGTCAGGCTTATTGAGGTAGTATGTACATGTAGGTATCGTTAAAGTGACTATGCATATATGATGAACAGAGAGTAGCAGAAGCGTAAAAAGAGGGGTTGGCGGGTGGTGGGACACAATGCAGATAGCCCGATTTGCCAATGGGCGGGAGCACTGGTTGGTCGGGCCAATTGAGGTAGTATGTACATGAATGTATAGTTAAAGTGACTATGCATATAAGATAAACAGAGAGTAGCAGCAGCGTAAAAGAGGGGTTGGGAAGGGGGGGGGGGGTACACAATGCAAATAGTCCGGGTATAATATTTCAAGAGTCTTATGGCTTGAGGGTAAAAACTGTTGAGAAGCCTTTTTGTCCTAGACTTGGCACTCCGGTACCGCTTGCCATGCGGTAGTAGAAAGAACAGTCTATGACTGGGCTGGCTGGGGTCTTTGACAATTTTTTGGGCCTTCCTCTGGATGGCATGCAGCTTTGCCCCAGTGATGTACTGGGCCTAACGCACTACCCTCTGAAGTGCCTTGCGAGCAATTGCCGTACCAGGCAGTGATGCAACCGGTCAGGATGCTCTCGATGTTGCAGCTGTAGAACCCTTTGAGGATCTCAGGGCCCATGCCAAATCTTTTTAGTTTCCTGAGGGGAAATAGGCTTTGTCGTGCCCTCTTCACGACTGTCTTGGTGTATTTGGACCAATCTAGTTTGTTGTTGATGTGGACACCAAGGAATTTGAAGACTGGTGTTTTGCAGGTACTATTCAATGAAGCTGCCAGTTAGACTTGTTTCTCAAACTAGACACTCTAATGTACTTGTCCTCTTGCTCAGTTGTGCACCGGAGCCTCCCACTCCTCTTTATATTCTGGTTAGAGCCCGTTTGCGCTGTTCTGTGAACGGAGTAGGACACAGCGTTGTACGAGATCTTCAGTTTCTTGGCAATTTTTCGCATGGAAAAGCCTTCATTTCTCAGAACAAGAATAGATTGACGAGTTTCAGAAGAAAGTTATTTCTTTCTTGCCATTTTGAGCCTGTAATTGAACCCACAAATGCTGATGCTCCAGATACTCAACTAGTCTAAAGAAGGCCAATCAGAACATCAGTTTTCAGCTGAGCTAACATAATTGCACAAGGGTTTTCTAATGATCAATTAGCCTTTTAAAACAATAAACCTGGATTAGCTAACACAACGTGCTATTGGAACACAGGAGTGATGGTTGCAGATAATGGGCCTCTGTACGCCGATGCAGATATTCCATTAAAAATCTGACGTTTCCAGCAACAATAGTCCTTCACAACATTAACAATGTCTCCACTGTATTTCTGATCAATTTGATGTTATTTTAATGGACAAAAAATGCTTTTCTTTCAAAAACAAGGACATTTCTAAGTGACCCCAAACTTTTGAACGGTAGTGTATATAGGGTCCCACAGTTGACAGTGCATGTCAGAGCAAAAACCAAGACATGAGGTCGAAGGAATTGTCCGTAGAACTCAGAGACAGGATTGTGTCAAGGCACAGATCTGGGGAAGGGTACCAATACATGTCTGCATCGTTGAAGGTCTCCAAGAACACAGTGGCTTCCATCATTCTTAAATGGAAGAAGTTTGGAAACACCAAGACTCTTCCTAGAGCTGGCGGCCAAACTGAGCAATCGGGGGAGAAGGGCCTTGGTCAGGGAGGTGAACAAGAACCTGATGGTCAATCTGACAGAGCTCCAGAGTTCCTGAGATGGGCGAATTTTCCAGAAGGACAAGCATCTCTGCAGCACTCCACCAATCAGGCCTTTATGGTGGAGTGGCCAGACAGAAGCCACTCCTCACTAAAAGGCACATGACAGACCACTTGAAGTTTGCTAAAAGGCACATAAAGACTCTCAGACCCTGAGAAACAAGATTTTCTGGTCAGATGAAATCAAGATTGAACTCTTTGGCCTGACACCATTTCTACAGGGAAGCATGGTGGCGGCAGCATCGTGCTGTGGGGATGTTTTTCAGCGGCAGGGACTGGCAGACTAGTCATGATCAAGAGAAAGATGAAAGGAGCATAGAGAGATCCTTGATGAAATCCTGCTGCAGAGCGCCCAGGACCTCAGACCTGGGCGAAGCTTCACCTTCCAACTGGACAGCCACCCTAAGCACACTGCCAGGACAACACAGGAGTGGCTTCGGAAAAAGTCTCTGAATGTCTTTGAGTGGCCCAGTCGGAGCCCGGACTTGAACCCAATCAAACATCTCTGGAGAGACCTGAAATTTGCTGTGCAGCGACGCTCCCCATCCAACCTGACAGAGCTTGAGAGGATCTGCAGAGAAGAATGTGAGGAACTCCCCAAATACAGGTGTGCAAAGCTTGTCGCGTCATACCCAAGAAGACTTGAGGCTGTAATCGCTGCCAAAGGTGCTTCAACAAAGTACTGAGTAAAGGGCCTGAATACTTATGTAACTGTGATATTTAAGTTCTTTATTTCTAATGCATTTGCAGACATTTCTAAAAACCTGTTTTTGCTTTGCCATTATGGGGTATTGTGTGTAGATTGATGAGGGGGGGGGGGACAATTTAATCCATTTTAGAATAATGCTATAATGTAACAAAATGTGGAAAAGGTCAAGGGGTCTGAATACTTTCCGAATGCACTGTAAACAGACATGCAAACACACATACAGCATAAACATACACACACTTAGGCAAGAGATGTAGGGCACCCATTTTGATCTGAATTCCATGGAACACACTATTTCCACTATGCTTCTACTGTATACAACATTGCGTTTCAACCATATACAAATTGATCTAATGACATCAATGAGCATCCAGCCCTACAGGAAAGGAACAAACACATTAATATAATCTGATGTCAGGTAAACATGCTCAGCTTAAGTTCACTCTCTGTAGGAGAGTTGACACTGATCCCTCACCTCTCGCACCCTCTCAATTGCTCTTTCTGTCTCCAGATGAGGAGATGGGCCAGTGTAAATCGAGAGCGAAATTGATTGAATTTGCCTGAGCTCGCCTGATGCAAGGGGATCAAACAGAATAGCCCCAGAAGTGCAAAACTGTCAATCTGGCAATCCATGCAGGCCTAATCAAAACTGTAAAAAAAAAAATACACTATTTGGATCCAAGTCTATTAGAGAACAAGGGGCAGCTGCAGTAGGCCAGGAGAAATAGAGAGCTAGAGAAGATGGACATGCAATAATAATCATCTGTATGAAGGTGAAGGAAGCCCACTGAGGTCACGACCCCATGTGAATTTATACATCAACATTGGGGAAGAGTCTGTTGTCTCCAGGGATTCTATTGGTATGTAGCAGTACCAGGGGCCAGGGTTGGGGGGTTGGAGGAAGGGGGCTACAGACTAGGGAGGCTAGAGAGTGGATTAAGGGGTGCAAGAGTGGAATCAGAGACAGGGGGATACATTGTGAGAGGGAGGTGGGAGGGAGGTGGGAGGTTAGGAGGGATGTGAGGGGGGACTGGAGGAGACAGTGTTTTTCAGTGCCTTGGCTAGGGAAGAGGGGGGTTGTTGAGGTGTAAGGGTTGTGTAGATCCCCTGGATGATAGCTGAGGTAATTTAAACCACCCCTTACAGAGACCAAAGCTGACAGGGAGGGAAGAACGTGAGGTCAAGTTTGTCCTCCTGGAGGCTTGGGATGGTAAGGGGTCAGAGGTTACAGAGTGTCAAGTGGAAGAGAGGGGATGCCTGAGGGAGGGGAAAAGGGAAAAAGGGAGGAGAGTAAATGACAGCCATTTACCATGATCATCAGTTAATGAAGAGAGGGGTTTCTTCTCTCCTTTCTCCTCTTTCTATCAACTCTCTATTTCTCTCCCTCTCTTTGAAATTGTAGTCCATGACAACAGCTATTTCCATGATGAAACTCAAACCTCCACACACATAAACACATACCTGAATACACACACTGGTTAATTCCCTCTCTCACTCTGATATGTGACTGCTAAATGGCATGTGTCTAACTGTTCACTGTTTTCCCTGTTTTGAGTTAGTATATTGGCCAGACAGGAGCAGCGATGGTGGGAAAAGAAGAAGAAAACACAAACGCAGGTCATTTAATTAAGAGTAGGTACCGGGGCTTTGTTTATTTTGAAAGGTAATCACATCCCAAAGAAAGGCCTCTGTGAACCAGACCCACGAATGGTCCAAAGCAATGGATCCCTATTAAGCAAAATTCAATTGAAAATACATGTTTTAGATGTATTTTCCCAAAGCATTTTAGGTGCTGAATGAAAGGTGAAAATACTGTACGCAATTTTGGGTTGTTGAAAAGACGTCTTTTCCGGACATCGAGAAAATACACGTATTTTCCCTGACGTTGAAAATGAGGTGCATTTTAGGTGCCGAATGAAAGGTGAAAAGATAACTTGTTTTCCAGACGTTGAAAATACATTGTGTATTGACGTTGAAAATTTTACGCCTATTAATAATATAAGAAAGAGAAGCCAAGTCAACATCCCAACAGATGATGCATTATTGCTCCCACCTGTCACATGCACTTTTTTTCACACACTTAATAAGTGGCCACAATGGTGACCAAAAAAAGAGCAACCTAGAGTACAAACAGACCACCAACAGACCACTTACAAGAACATTCTCAGTCAGTTTTTTTTTTTCTTGCTGCGTCTGTGATAAGTTGTTGTTTATCTCCCTTAGTTGAATGCACTGACTGTAAGTCACTCTTGATAAAGCACTCACAAACTTCTACAGATGCACAATCGAGAGCATCCTGGCGGGCTGTATCACCGCCTGGTACGGCAACTGCTCCGCCCACAACCGTAAGGCTCTCCAGAGGGTAGTGAGGTCTGCACAACGCATCACCGGGGGCAAACTACCTGCCCTCCAGGACACCTACACCACCCGATGTCACAGGAAGGCCGTAAAGATCATCAAGGACATCAACCACCCGAGCCACTGCCTGTTCAGCCCGCTATCATCCAGAAGGCGAGGTCAGTACAGGTGCATCAAAGCTGGGACCGAGAGACTGAAAAACAGCTTCTATCTCAAGGCCATCAGACTGTTAAACAGCCACCACTAACATTGAGTGGCTGCTGCCAACACACTGACACTGACTCAACTCCAGCCACTTTAATAATGGGAATTGATGGGAAATGATGTAAATATATCACTAGCCACTTTAAACAATGCCACCTTATATAATGTTACTTACCCTACATTATTCATCTCATATGCATACGTATATACTGTACTCTATATCATCGACTGTATCCTTATGTAATACATGTATCACTAGCCACTTTAACTATGCCACTTTGTTTACATACTTATCTCATATGTATATACTGTACTCGATACCGTCTACTGTATCTTGCCTATGCTGCTCTGTACCATCACTCATTCATATATCCTTATGTACATATTCTTTATCCCCTCACACTGTGTACAAGACAGTAGTTTTGGAATTGTTAGTTAGATTACTTGTTGGTTATTACTGCATTGTCGGAACTAGAAGCACAAGCATTTCGCTACACTCGCATTAACATCTGCTAACCATGTGTATGTGACAAATACAATTTGATTTGATTTGATTTGATAACAGTGTGACAGCTGATTGTTTTAATGAGCTCTGCCTCCAAACAAGTACAAATTTAGCCTTTTCTGAATACTGTTTTTGGTGGGACTAATAAAACAGAACAATAAAAGACAAGAACAGCTCAAGGACAAGGACAAGGACATACATTTCAAATAAATAATGAGAGAACTGATTTTGCAGTTTGCTTGTGTAATTTGAGATGGAAGGGCACACCATGTAAACATGGCTCTATACAATACTGTGTGTTGCCTTAAATTTGTTTTGAATGTGGGGATTGTGAAGAGACTCCTGGTGGCATGTCTGGTTGGGTACGTATGTGTATCTGTCAGAGCTGTATGTTATTTGGTTATACAGACAATGTGGAATTTTCATCATAGCTATATTTCTCATAAAAACAAGAAGTGATGCAGTCACTCTTTCTTCCACTTTAAGCCAAGTGAGACTGGCAGGCATCTTGTTGATATTAACACTCTGTTTTACAGTGAAGGACAAGATGTGCTGTTCTGTTCTGTGGCAGCGGCAACTTTCCTTGGTCCTTTTTCGCAGCACCTGACCATATAACCATGCAATAGTCAAGATGTGTTAAAACCAGAGTCTGCAGGACTTGTTTGGTTGAATGTTGGGTCAAAAATGCAGAGCATCTCTTTATAACACACAGACCACTCCCCATCTTCACAACAATAGAATCAATATGCCTTGACCGTGACAGTTCAGAATCTAATGTAACATGAATAAGTTTAGTCTCCTCTTCATTCATAATCAGATTCAGCTGAGGTCTAGATCTTAGGGAATGATTTGTACCATATACACTGCTTTTAGTTTTAGATATGTTAAGGATTATTCCTACCCATCCATTCTTAAACTGACTGCAACTCCTTAGTTTAGGGTTGCAGTGATTTCACTAGTTGTGGGTGCTGACATGTATAATGTTGAATCATTTGCATACATAGACACACAGGCTTAGTTTAAGGCTAGTGGTAGATCATAAGTAAAAATAGAGAATAGTAAAGGGCCAAGACCGCTCCCTTGTGGAATACCACTATACATGTACAACATCAGAGAATCTACCATTAAAGAAAGCCCTCAGTGTTCTCTTAGATAGCTAGCTCTCTATCCGTGGCAGATCATGTAAAGCCATAACACGTTTGTTTTTTCAATAACAAATGATGGTCAAAAATATCAAAGGCTGCACTGAAATCGAACAATACAGCTTGTACAATCTTTATTTTACCATTTCTTTCAGCCACACATCTGTCATTTGTGTCAGTGCAGTACATGTTTAGTTCCCATCCTATAAGCGTTCTGAAAGTCAGTCGTTAAATTATTTGCAAAGAAATAGCATTGTATTTGGTCAAAGACCATTTTTTGACAAAATGACTATGAACTGGCAGCAAGCTGATTGGTCGGCTGTTGGAGACAATAAAGGGCGTTTTACCATCCTTGGATAGCGGTATCACTTTGGCTCCCTCCAGGTCAGTGGACAAACACTTTTCTCCAGACTCAGATTAAAGATGTGGCAAATATGAGTGGCAACACTGTCTGCTACCATCCTCAGTAACTTTCCATCTAGGTTGTCAATACCAGGTGTCTTCTCAATGTTAACGGACAACAATAATTGTTACCACCTCTCCAACACTAACTTCACAAAATTCTAAATGACAATGCTTTCTTTCATTTGTATATAATTTATGCATGATGCCAGGGTTGGGGATGGCTGTTCACGATGGCCAGGGTTGATGTGGATGGCTGTTCACAAATCTAAATGTGTATTTGAACCCAATAATGGTTGAATTCAAGACGTTTAAGCTGCCTATCAATCATTGTTTTTGAAACCAATGGATAGCCAGTGAAAAGGGAGATCTTGCAACAGCAGGGGGAGATGGTTCCTCTGAGGTATAGAGGACATCGGGGAGCCTACGTGCTGGCTTTGGAGTTCTGGTTCCGTTTTTTTTTATTGTCTGGTGTTTTGCCGTTGTGTTGTTGTGTCTTACTTTTTAATTTTTTGTCTGTCGTCTAGATTTTGTGTGTTCTGGGCATTGTGGTTCTTCTTGACTGCCAAAGGAGTAGGGGAATTTTGAGAGGGGAATGGAGGTTTCTTTTGGCGGGTGGGCTTGGGAACCAGCTCCTCTCTGGCCCAGGGTTTGAGGGAGGTGGAGGTGGCCAGGAAGGGGATGGTGGTGGATGTGCTGGCAGGGTTGAGTGTCGTTTCTGGGGCGTCTTGGGTGGTGAAAGGGGTGGGGCCCGTTTCTGTGGCGTCTTTGGTGGTGGGTTGGGCAGGGGCATGTGGAAAGGTCTGGGTCTGGGTCTTTGTTGTTGTTGTCTGGTGGAGCGGGTGGGGACCATTTCTGGGACATCTTTGGTGGTGGGTTAGGCGGCGCATGTGGAAAGGTCTGGTTCTGGGTCTTCATGTTGTTGTCTGGTGGAGGTGGTGGGGGGTTAAAATTTGGGTTAGTGGGGTTGGTGGCATAGGCACTTGCCCTGCCGTTGTAAGAATTGAAGCAGGTTTTAAAGAAGTGGCCCTCTTTCCCTCACAGGTTGCTGGGTTTTGTGGAAGTAGGGTCGAGGTAGGCTGGTCCCCTTTACAGATTATGCAGATTATGGCTGTGCAGGCTGTGGTCAGATAGCAGTGTTTTGGAGGTGTAACTGCATTACAGATGTCAAATCCGTGAGTGGCTGCTCGTGTGGTCGTTGTCACGAAGCCACAACCATCCTACTCGCGTTCAAAGTTCAGAACATGAAAGTGTAGACTGTTCCAACTTGTAAACAAGGCTGCAAGGGATTTCTCTTAATGCAGCTCAGTGCAGGCAATGGCAATTTCCACTTCAGGTATAATGCCAGGATATGATTGTGTATTTGACAGCTCGACAGCGCAAAAACAATTTATGTGGGTGCCTTCTAGTGCAGATCTGATAGAATCTAGCCCTAAGTGTGCATAAATGCTCTCTGGATTTGAACTTGAACTTGCAATTTGGGCTCTGGAGTGCATTAATGTCTCAGGAGTTCCACCAGATGGTTATCTGTTACCAAGAACATATAGCCATATACTCTCAAAAATAAGAGTACGGTTACGATATAGCGTTGTTCCCTTCAGAGGTACACATAGGAACATGGTACTTGTCTGTACCTTTTAGGGTACATGTGCGGATAATCTAGTATAATGGTACATTTTTCTACCCAATATATTACATATAGAGCTGTGTTCGTAACCATGCGGGTGGTGGGAATTTAACAGTTGTGAAGTTTTAAATACCAGTTGGATGCAATCACGTGCTTTGACATTTTTGGGAAACGCCAATGGCCAGCAAGATGCGTCAACCATAAACTAAGAGTACAACAAAGCATCCCCAAACCATCACACTACCGCCACCATGCTTGACCATTGGTTAAGGTTCTTACTGTAGAATACAGAGTTTGGTTTTTGGCAGGAATAATGGGACCCATGTCGCCCAAAAGGTTATACTTTTGAATCATCTGTCTATAGAATATTCTTCGAAGTGGTTTTTGGCAAACTTCTGTCATGGAAAGATAATCTTTTTTATTATCTACATTTCTAACAGTTTAATACTTTCCACACTCACGCAACTTTCACATCCACTTCGTGCTATTACTTGACTTAAGACTAATGGTATCAGTTTTATTATTAAAATATATATAAAAAAATTATACAAATTCATTTAAATTGACTTACTGAAATCAGTTGTCATGTTTGCGGATGATGTGTCTCCTCCTGGGCAGGTCAGAGTAAGGGTCTGGGCAGGTCCTTCTCCTCTTTTGGTCAGACAGGAATTTCCCTCGCGCTATTATAAAATGCACCACTGGTTTTTCTCGCAGACCCCCACTGGAAAGCTCCGCAGGCAGAATCAATCATCCAATTCGTGACGCCAAATTGTCGTGGAAATTCTACACAGGAACACTCAAAGTCAATCTAAAATTAATAATTGTTTATTAACATTTAACTGGAGAGTTCCAACAATCTGTCAGGAGCTCTCCCGGGGCAGTCCCGTTAGTTCTCTTATATACTGCAGTTATATGATTTAGCTTATTCATCATTCATAATTAATTCATCATTAACATTTGCTTCATGCATCTGACAGACCAATACCTCACAAGGCTTCTTCTCTCTAAGCTGAGACCTTGAAACTGAGATATCTTTCGTTCTCAAATTAAGGGTCTGGGCGTACTGGTAATTTGCAGATACTATTAGTGAGGATAGTGAGGATTCGTTCAATCAGTCACCAACATGAAAAGGGCTTAAAAGCAACAAATGTGTAGTTTTGGACTGGCCTAATCCCAATTGAGATGTTGTGGCAGGACTTAAAATGAGCAGTTCATGCTTGAAAACCCAAAGATGAGTTACAGCAGTTCTGCGTGGAAGAGTGGGCCAAAACATCTCCACAGCGACGTGAGAGACTAATAAACAAATACAGGAAGCATTGCAGCTAAAGGTGGCACAACCAGCTTTTGAGTGTGAAGGGGCAATAACTTTTTCACACGGGGGCATTGGGTGTTGCATAACATTGTTTGTGAAATATATATATGTCATTGTTGTGTTATTTGTTCACTCAGGTTCCCTTTATCTAATATTAGGTTTTGGTTGAAGGCCTGATAACATTCAGTATAAAAAATATGCAAAAGTAGAGAAAACTGTCCTCCCGAATGGCACAGTGGTCTAAGGCACTGCATTGCAGTGCTAGCTGTGCCACTAAAAATTCTGGGTTTGAGTCCAGGCTCTGTTCCAGCTGGCAGCGAACGGGAGACCCATGGGGCTGCGCACAATTGTCCGGGTTAGGGGAGGTTTTGGCCGGCAGGGATGTCCTTGTGCACTAGTGACTCCTGTGGTGGGCAGGGCGCAGTGCACGTTGACATGGTGTTGCCTCTGACATATTGGTGCGGCCGGTTTCCGGGTTAAGTGGGCATTGTGTCAAGAAGCAGTGTGGCTTGGTTGGGTTGTGTTTCGGAGGACACACAGCTCTTGACCTTTGTCTCGCCCGAGTCCGTACGGGAGTTGCAGTGATGAGACAAGACTGTAACTACCAATTGGATACCATGAAAAAGGGGTAAAGAGAAAACTAAATAACTACTTTCTCACGGCACTGTACTTTCATTCATTTTTTTAAACTGGTACAGTAATCTACTCATCACTTACGCTATCTCCAGACTAGTCTTGTGAGGGTTCATAGTTAGTGGGCCAAAACGTTCGGCCGCTACAGACATTTTCGTGAGAAGACCGATTTTCAGGATGTCTCATGGTCTGACAAACACCGCTATAGCTCTGCCACCTTTCATCGCAGATGGGCGACGTTGGCGGATGCACTGGATTGAAACGCAGTCCAAGCAAAAACACAGAACCTGTATCTCTATCTTAAATTGATGGATTTTGATGGGGATTTGTTTTATAATGCTAATTAAATTCCCACTTGTTACAGGTGGGCTATTGTAAAATTCACAGTAGTTTACTATAGTTAATCCATCACACTCACTGAAATGATGGTCTGGTAGGAAAGTGATTATTACAATTACATAGTTATCTAGAGACAAAATCTTATTGTTCTTTGCTTTTAACAACAGCACATATCTATTTATACATTTTACACACAAAAACGTTATAAAAGCATAACAAAAAGCATTTGAATATTACATTTACATTTGTTAAAAAGTACATGTTAAAAACAATAGAAACAACCATGAATAAAAGTACTTTTTCTTGTGAAACATTAAATCTGTAAAAGCCATTTAAAATGTGTACAATTGATTTTACAAAGTTAAAACAATTTTAAGACATGAAAATATGTTAAAAAGTTACTTTGTTAAAAAAAGCTGTCTTCGGTCCTTTGCACAGGTAGGCGCCGCAGCGCTGTCAGGCCATGACCGCCGGGACCTTGGGTGTTGTGGGGGACCCTTCGCCTGGGGTCGAGGCCCCCTTTTTTCCATACCACCCCAGGGTTTCCGTGGCTACCATGGTCACTGCCTGCGGGGTGGTCTCTACCTCTACTCGTTTTGCTACCAGCAGGTTGTGGGAGGACCACAGTACATCCTTCAGACACATGAGAGGGGGCCAGAGCTTGGTGAAGACCTTCGGTGGAATAGGCCGACCCACGCCATACAGCATGAGCTGGGGCATTAGGTCTTCCCCTGCTGGCAGACATGGGGAGATCAGGGGGCCTGCTTCCTTCCACATGTCCCTGGCGGCTCTGCACTCCCAGAGCAAGTGACTCTCCGACTCATCTTGGCCGCAGTCTGGTCGGGGGAATGCGGGTGTCCTCGCCATGCCTAGGGAGTGCATAACGGTCCTGACCAGGAGGATCCCATGGGCGACCATTCCAGGACAGGTCCCGGTGTTGGTTCAGCAGAGCAGGATGGGCCACGTTGCGCCAAACCGACACACTTGTGTCCAGTGCTCCTGCAAAAGAGAGAAAAGAGAGCGATGTTTAGTTAAAACCGTGACTGCCTCTTTCTCCAGTTTAAAATGTCTTAAAACCTTTTGGAGATGGACATAGTGTGTGGGGAGCAGGAAAGATACTGGGGCTCGCAGGTCAACTGGGATCAGCTTCAGGGTCCTGAGGTAAGATCCCAGCCAGAACCGTGCGAGGGCCTGGGTCTTGTTGTTGACCGGGGAGGTGGCAAGAGTGAGATGTAACACTGTGTATTGGCTGCCCAGGAACAAGTAGTGGTCAGGCAAGCCTTTTCCCCCCCTTGGACCTGGGCCTCTTGACCACCTCCCTCTTCAGCCTCTCCCACTTGCTTAACCACAGGAAGTGAAAGACCATCCATTCCAGCGCTAAAATAGTTGTTTGTGGGATAAAAACAGAACCGATTAATGAAAGCACAGGTAAAATCACAGCTTTAATGATTAAAACCTTGCCCTCAAAAGTCATCTGTCGAATCCCCAAAAACCCAATCTCTTTCTTACGGTCCCCAGGATCCCACTCCAGTTGCCGCTTCCTCCTCCCTCTCGGTCAAACTTTACCCCCAGTACTCTTATGTCAGTCATTTTAACTGTCAGTGATAGTCTGGTCAAGTCTGGGTCTGCCTACGGTCCGAAAAAGTGGTCCTCTGTTCAGTCTTGCCCCAGATGCTCGTCTGTACCAGTCAGTCCTGTCCAGGGTCCTGTCGACAGATAACAGGTCGGTGCATAAAATGTTAACGTCGTCCATGTAAAATACGCACTTGGAGGTGCATGTGTGTCAAAAAAGTCCTGTAGTGTCTGCCACTGGCTAAACCGCTCCCTGTACTGACTAAGGACTCTATCATCTTCTAAAAGCGAGCAGTTCAGTTTCCAGGGCCCTCTTCCCACAGTCACTCCCGACGTTGGTGAAAGGGTGCACGCATTACAGTTGGGGGACAGTCCCGGGTAAACAGATAGTCAATGCGAGAGGCTCTGGTGCCTTCACCAATGGTCCAGGTGAAGCCCTCCTCTCTTGGATGCAGGGTTTTAAAACAGTCAGTCAGTTTAAAATCCCTGCACAGCCCTTGCAATAAAACACGACCTATCTACCTTAAAATCCTCTCCTGTCTGCTCTACTTAAAACAGTTGAAATCCCCACCCACCACTAGAGGATCCCTGCCTAGCATGTGTGACTGTAGGTCTTCTAAAAGTGCACACCGGTCGTGTTTATTGTTAAATCATACACATTTAGCACATTAAAATCCCTCCCATAAAAGTGCAATTGGCTAAAAGAGCACGCCCAGCAACCACCACCGTGCTCCCCCTCACCACCACCTGTGGGGTCTTGATTTAAATAGCAACACCATCATTTTTATTAAAATTGGATCCACTCGAAATGAAAGGCCCGTGCTGCCACTTGTCCTCCCATTTGAATGAATGAAGGCCCGTGCTGCCACTTGTCCTCCCATTTGAATGAATGAAAGGCCCGTGCTGCCACTTGTCCTCCCATTTGAATGAATGAAAGGCCCGTGCTGCCACTTGTCCTCCCATTTGAATGAATGAAAGGCCCGTGCTGCCACTTGTCCTCCCATTTGAATGAATGAAAGGCCCGTGTTGCCACTTGTCCTCCCATTTGAATGAATGAAAGGCCCGTGCTGCCACTTGTCCTCCCATTTGAATGAATGAAAGGCCCGTGCTGCCACTTGTCCTCCCATTTGAATGAATGAAAGGCCCGTGCTGCCACTTGTCCTCCCATTTGAATGAATGAAAGGCCCGTGCTGCCACTTGTCCTCCCATTTGAATGAATGAAAGGCCCGTGCTGCCACTTGTCCTCCCATTTGAATGAATGAAAGGCCCGTGCTGCCACTTGTCCTCCCATTTGAATGAATGAAAGGCCCGTGCTGCCACTTGTCCTCCCATTTGAATGAATGAAAGGCCCGTGCTGCCACTTGTCCTCCCATTTGAATGAATGAAAGGCCCGTGCTGCCACTTGTCCTCCCATTTGAATGAATGAAAGGCCCGTGCTGCCACTTGTCCTCCCATTTGAATGAATGAAAGGCCCGTGCTGCCACTTGTCCTCCCATTTGAATGAATGAAGGCCCGTGCTGCCACTTGTCCTCCCATTTGAATGAATGAAAGGCCCGTGCTGCCACTTGTCCTCCCATTTGAATGAATGAAAGGCCCGTGCTGCCACTTGTCCTCCCATTTGAATGAATGAAAGGCCCGTGTTGCCACTTGTCCTCCCATTTGAATGAATGAAAGGCCCGTGCTGCCACTTGTCCTCCCATTTGAATGAATGAAAGGCCCGTGCTGCCACTTGTCCTCCCATTTGAATGAATGAAAGGCCCGTGCTGCCACTTGTCCTCCCATTTGAATGAATGAAAGGCCCGTGCTGCCACTTGTCCTCCCATTTGAATGAATGAAAGGCCCGTGCTGCCACTTGTCCTCCCATTTGAATGAATGAAAGGCCCGTGCTGCCACTTGTCCTCCCATTTGCTGTAAGAGGAAAAAAAGGGTAGACCCTGTAATAAAAACATCTGAATTAAACCTTTCTAAAAAATAATAAAAACCGACTGTCCTCGTGTCTCTGTTTAGCACTCCTTACATTAATAGTGGTGATGTTAATAGCCATAAAAGGGTGAGTAAAAACAGTGCTAAAAAGAAAGGCATTTGGAACAGTTAAAAGGGGTTACTTATCGGGTACCTTCTCTCCCTCCCTCCAGGGTAAAGGGGAGTGGTAGGGAGAAGAGGTTTAAAGGGGATTTTAAAAGGAGATTTGGTTGCAGTAGTTGGTGGGGAAGGTTCTGGATTCTTCCTCCCCCTGGGAGCTCTCCCATTCCAACTTACCCTTTTTTTAGCCGCGGATGAGGTGGGACCGCTTGCCACAGAGGTTGCAGGACCTTCCGTTCCTGCACTCCTTGTAGCGGTGGCCCACTTCATGCAGACCACCTTTTCACAGGCGCTTGGGCTGGTCCCGGTAGTGAACATGGCTCCTGTTCTCTTCGACTATGGTAGACAGTACCTTTCCAACCATACTGCACATTCCTCCGGTTGTACAGTGTCATTGTACATACAAAAGAAATAACAGTTTTGATGCTATTATCCATCAGCTTAGTCACTTCAAACATTGCTGTAAGGGACCCCTGGGTGTTCAGGGCATTCTGGAGTTTCCGCCAGAACTCCCTCAGGAAGCTAACACAGGTGAAACTAACATCGAAGCCTTTCCCATAGGGGAGGGCTGCGATGCAGTTCACATGCACAGGTTTGAAACCGAGCTCTTCCTGGAGGAATTTTCTGGAGAAATCCAATCTGGCCGGGCGCAGTGCGCGCTAACCAAGGTTGCCAGGTGCACGGTGTTTCCTCCGACACATTGTTGCGGCTGGCTTCCGGGTTGGATGCACGCTGTGTTAAGTAGTAGTGCGGCTTGGTTGGGTTGTGTATCGGACGACGCATGACTTTCAACCTTCGTCTCTCCCGAGCCCGTACGGGAGTTGTAGCGATGAGACAAGATAGTCTCATACTTAAAACAATTAGATACCACGAAATTGGGGAGAAAAAGGGGTAAAATCAAAAAAATGTTTTAAAGAATACCCTAAACAAAACTAACTCAAGCACAACTTCCCGGGTACTCTCCGGCCTACGATCGCCACTGTTAAAGGTACTACACTACACTTGATCTTAGCCAAAAGGCAGAGAAGCAGTAATAAATGCACATGTCAGCCTTAAAACAAAGCTGCAGATCTGACAGTGTATAGGCTCACTGTTTATGAACAGAGTTTTTTTTAACTGGTCTCCTCTTATAGGAGACCAAAAACAGCTAACTGAAAGCCACGCCTAGAATAAGCCACACCTGGAATAAGCCACACCTGCAATCCTCTGATTGGAAGCATACTGTACAGTGGCAGCCAATCAGTAAGTAATGTGCATGTTGTCAACGGAACGGTCAGTGAGTACATTTACATGCACACCAATAATTTGATATTAAACTAATTATGGGAGTAGGCAGATTACGCAATAATCATGTAAACACCTCACTCTGCTTATCTTAATCGGCGTAAAGTTAAAATCTAAGTTTGTTTATCAATCTTTTTAATTATTGACACCTCGTGTTAGCACAAGCCGAGCAAGCCTCCCTCTTTAGCGCCAGTAAAGTGTGTTCGTAACAACTGGATGTATGTGTCTTAGAAGTAGTTTTCACATACAAACTTTATATGTCAGAACAAAAATAAGTTGTTTATTTAGATTGCAGATTTTCTGCCAATCAGGTAGCATGATTTCAGATGTGCCTAGCTAAACAGGATTGCTATGGAAATCGTTCTTCTTGTGAAGCATGTAAACGTTTTAATTCAAACTATTATATTAATCTGACCATTCGTGTAACCACACTCAGTGAGGGGATTCGATTAATCTGGCGTGTTTTGCACCAGGTGAAAGTTGATTGCATTAGTTTTGGACCCGGACTCCCTCCTGGGCAGAAGCCAGGCGGCCGTTCAAAGCCCACTGTGAAATTGGCTCAAAA
Source organism: Oncorhynchus mykiss (assembly GCF_057628025.1). Lineage (NCBI taxonomy): Eukaryota > Metazoa > Chordata > Actinopteri > Salmoniformes > Salmonidae > Oncorhynchus > Oncorhynchus mykiss. Next base: position 39,120,377 of record NC_143050.1, on the reverse strand, counting down.
CAAAAGTGAGGTAAGTGATGAGCAGGATTCTGTTTTCACATGCAAAGGTGATTGCTTTGATAAAAATGCTTTAACTACCTTCCAAACGAATACTAGTTCAATTTTTTTTAACATATGATGAAATCAAATTTAATTGGTCACATACACATGGTTAGCAAATATTAATGCGAGTGAAGTGAAATGCTTGTGTTTCTAGATCTGTCCGTGCAGTAAAATCTGACAAGTAATCTAACAATTTCACAGCAACTACCTTATACACACAAGTGTAAAGGAATGAATGAGAATATGCACATATAAATATATGGATGAGCAATGGCCGAACGGCATAGGCAAGGTGCAGTAGATGGTATAGAGTACAGTATATACATATGAGATGAGCAATGTAGGGTATGTAAACATTATATAAAGTGCCATTGTTTAAAGTGACTAGTGATACAGTTATCACATCCATTTTTTATTATTAAAGTGGCTAAAGATTTGAGTCAGTATGTTGGCAGCAGCCACTCAATGTTATTCCAAGACATTTAAATGTTTCCCCTTAAACTGCTCGAGTGTTGCTTCATCAGTTTGCTTAGGGTCATTGTCCTGCTGGAAGTTGAACCTCCGTCCCAGTCTCCAATCTCTGGAAGACTGAAACAGGTTTCCCTCAAGAATTTCCCTATATTTAGCGCCATCCATCATTCCTTCAATTCTAACCAGTTTCCCAGTCCCTGCCGATGGAAAAACATCCCCACAGCATGATGCTGCCACCACCATGCTCCACTCGCCGTGTTTGGAGGAAGAAGAAGGATGAGTACAACCCCAAGAACACCATCCCAACCGTGAAGCATGGAGGTGGAAACATCATTCTTTGGGGATGCTTTTCTGCAAAGGAGACAGGACGACTGCACCGTATTGAGGGGAGGATGGATGGGGCCATGTATCGCGTGATCTTGGCCAACAACCTCCTTCCCTCAGTAAGAGCATTGAAGATGGGTCGTGGCTGGGTCTTCCAGCATGACAACGACCCGAAACACACAGCCAGGGCAACTAAGGAGTTGCTCCGTAAGGAGCATCTCAAGGTCCTGGAGTGGCCTAGCCAGTCTCCAGACCTGAACCCAATAGAAAATCTTTGGAGGGAGTTGAAAATCCGTATTGCTCAGCGACACCCCCGAAACCTGAAGGATCTGGAGAAGGTCTGTATGGAGGAGTGGGCCAAAATCCCTGCTGCAGTGTGTGCAAACCTGGTCAAGAACTACAGGAAATGTATTATCTCTGTAATTGCAAACAAAGGTTTCTGTACCAAATATAAAGTTCTGCTTTTCTGATGTATCAAATACTTATGTCATGCAATAAAATGCAAATTAATTACTTAAAAATCATACAATGTGATTTTCTGGATTTTTGATTTTTTTTAGATTCCGTCTCTCACAGTTGAAGTGATGATATGATAAAAATTACAGACCTCTACATGCTTTGTAAGTAGGAAAACCTGCAAAATCGGCAGTGTATCAAATACTTGTTCTCCCCACTGGATATAGTCAAAAAAGGATCAAAAAGCTTCATAATTCACAAAGTTCATGTTAACTGACTGATATTATCTCATAGACCAAAACGTATTAAAATCTCCTAAATCTACTATAACCTTAGTCCTTATTTTTGTTGTTTAATACAAAACCCTATTATTTCACCATTAATTTTCCCCACAGGAATGACTGAACAAAACAGAGGTAACAAATGTCCGTTTTTTGGGACTATAAGCTGGCGAGCTCTATGCCATACCTTCTTAACTGCCTGTGGGAAGACTCATTAAGTTGTAATGATTTGAATGAAGCAAGCAACATTATGTTCATGAATGTAGTTATATAAGAAGAGTGTTATGGGTTTGATTATGATACTGCTGTCTCTTATCTGATTTATGGTCCACTGAAGCAGCCTGGGATGGTGCTGCCTGAGAAAGTACAGTCTGCCATTTGACCTCCTGAGGAAGATCCAATCTGTCATCAAGTGGTTCTGTTTCTTCATCAGACAGTGGAGTCATCGGTGAGAGCAGCTCCATGGTCTCTTCATAGTGAGAGAGAGAGAAACACAACACCTAACACACACCCTTACCTGGGTCCTAAACTCATAGCAAGGCAGCCAAAGCATACTGTAGTGGTGCACCCCAGTAGTCTACAATCTCCTTTCATTCATTTGCAGTGATCTGAACAGCAGATATGTGACAGCACTTTCTTACTTGTTTTCACCCGTCCAGTTCTTTCAGATCAGAATGAGCAGAGAACAGAAAATATTGACATTGAGCCACTTCAGGCTATTGATGCACCCAAAACCTTGGGGGAGGTGCCATACTGTACTGTCCCTCGAATTTGAGGTTGGCTCCGTTGATGTCCATACAGGAGCGGAGACACTCCCTCATCACCATGCCGACTCACACACACTAAGCCGCAGTCCAGGTGACTCTGCATCCCTACCGGCATGCAGCTCTGATAGGTGGAAGGACATCAGGGTCGTGTTTCACGTAGGGAAATGTTTTCCATTTCTCAAATGAACACAACCCAGAGGACGAGCAATGTCAGATTGGCATTGTCTAAAATACAGTTGAATACAGTATATACATATGAAATGAGTAAAGCTGTATGTAAAGATTATTAAAGTGACTAGTGTTCCATTATTAAAGTGACCAGTGAGTCCATGTCTATGTACATACGGCAGCAGCCTTTAAGGTGCAGGGTTGAGTATCCGGCTAATGATGGCTATTTAACAGTCTGATGGCCTTGAGATTTAAGCTATTTTTCAGTCTCTCGGTCCCAGCTTTGATACACCTGTACTGACCTCGCCTTCTGGATGAGGGCGGGGTGAACAGGCCGTGGCTCGGGTAGATGATGTTCTTGATGATCTTTTTGGCCTTCCTGTGATATCAGGTGCAGTAGGTGTCCTGGAGGGCAGGCAATGAGCCCCCGGTGATACGTTAGGCAGACCGCACCACCCTCTAGAGAGCCCTGGTGTAGTTGCCATACCAGGCGATGATACAGCCTTACAGGCTTCATCAATAAGTACGTCGATAACATCATCGCCACAGTGACTGTACGTACATACCACAACCAGAAGCCGTGGATTACAGGCAACATCCTCACTGAGCTAAAGGGTAGGCTCTCAATTGTGCATCTGTAAAAGTTTGTGAGGGTCTTAGGGGCCAAGCCAAATTTCTTCAGCCTCCTGAGGTTGAAGAGGCGCTATTGAGGCGCCTTCTTCACCACACTGTCTGTGTGGGTGGACCATTTCAGATTGTCAGTGATGTGTACACCGAGGAACTTTAATCTTTCACCTTGTCCACTGTGGTCCTTTCGATGTGAATAGGGGCATGCTCCCTCTGCTGTCTCCTGAAATCCACGATTGGGGGGTGATACCTGAGCGTAGCTCCAGAGAGGGTTGGCACTGGGATATGCCCACGCCTGGCACAGCAACTGTAGCACCTGGACACCCGCACACCCACACACACACACACACACACACACACACACACACACACACACACACACACACACACACACACACACACACACAGAGTCAACAACATTGTCATAAGTACACATACACTGTATATCATTACAACACATTACACTCACCTGTATAATTAATACCCTCTCCCTGTCCTGAGTGGTTATATAAATTGGATTAGTTTAGAAATGATATTTATCTTTGTGTAGCACAAATTAATCAACCAATCAATGCACATAAAACATAAAATTCAGAGATTCTCGCCTCAATAGAGCATGCTTGGGAATATTATATACGGTTCCATGTAGAACCCTTCTTTCTTCCAAACAAATTATCTTTCCTTCCAAAGAATCATCAAAGAACCCTTTCTTCCAAAAACCCTGGAACCCTTTTTTCTAAGAGTGTAGCTAATACGAATGGTGCAGTAATCAAATGTATCAAGGCAGAAACAGTTTGTGCTGGCGCACCACTCTTACAAGGGCCTTTACAAGCAAACACTTTCTGGCGAAGATATCAGGATAGCTACAGCAAGCTAGTTAGTTAGAAAATCCGCTAGCTATGCTTTCCCGCATTGCTAACTAGGTAGCATCTGACTGCAGGTAATCTTACTCAGAGTTAGCTGCTAGAGAAAAAATGTGTTTGCTAACGTTAGCTAGCTAAATACATAACTAATGTTAGCTAGCTACATGCACACATACACTAATGATTAGCTAACCACCAAATCAAATCAAATCAAATTGCATTTGTGTAGACCATACAGTGAAATGCTTACTTACAAGCCCTTAACCAACAATGCAGTTTTAAGAAAAAATAAGTGTAAAGTAAAAAATAGATAAGTAAAATATATATATATATATAGTTATATATTAAGAAGTAAAAGTAACAAATAATTAGAGACCAGCAGTAAAATCCCAACAGCGAAGCTATATACAGGGGATACTGGTACAGAGTCAATGTTTGGAGACATCGGTTAATTGAGGTAATATGTATGTGTAGGTAGAGTTAAAGTTACTATGCATAGATAATAAACAGAGAGTAGCAGCAGCGTAAAAGAGAGGGGGGGGGGGCAATGCTAATAGTCTGGGTAGCTATTTGATTAGCTGTTCTGGAGTCTTATGGCTTGGGGGTAGAGGCTGTTAAGAAGTATTTTGGACTTAGACTTGGCGCTCCTGTACCGCTTGTCGTGCGGCAGCATATAGAACAGTCAATGACTAGGGTGTCTGGAGTCTTTGACAATTTTTAAGGTCTTCCTCTGACACCCCCTGGTATAGAGGTCCTGGATGGCAGAAAGCTTGGCCCCAGTGTTGTACTGGACCATACACACCACCCTCTGTAGTGCCTTGCGGTCGAAGGCCGTGCAGTTGCCATATCAGGCAGTGATGCAACCAGTCAGGATGCTCTTGATGGTGCAGCTGTTGAACTTTTTGAGGATCTGAGGACCCATGCCAAATCTTCTCCTGAGGAGGAATAGGCTTTGTCGTGCCCTCTTCACGGCTGTCTTGGTGTGTTCGGACCATGATATTTTGTTGGTGATGTGGACACCAAGGAACTAAAAGGTCTCAACCTGCTCCACTACAGCCCTGTCGATGAGAATGGGGGCATGCTCGGTCCTCCTTTTCCTGTAGTCCACAATCCTCTCCTTTGTCTTGATCACGTTGAGGGAGAGATTGTTGTCCTGGCACCACACTGCCAGGTCTCTGGCCTTCTCTCTATAGGCTGTCTCATCGCTGTCTGTGATCAGGCCTACCACTTTTATCTGTGATATCGGTAAACTTAATGATGGTGTTGGAGTCGTGCCTGCCCATGCAGTCATGAGTGAACAGTGAGTACAGGAGGGGACTGAGCACGCACCCCTGAGGGGCCCCGTGTTGAGGATCAGCGTGACGCTTTGCCTGTTAGATGGTTCGTCGGAGGGCATAGCGGGATTTATTATTAGCTTCTGGGTTAGAGTTCCGCACCTTGAAAGCGGCAGCTCTACCCTTTAGCTCAGTGAGGATGTTGCCTGTAATCCACGGCTTCTGGTTGTGGTATGTACGTACAGTCACTGTGGCAATGATGTTATCGACGTAGTTATTCATGAAGCCAGTGACTGATGTGGTGTACTCAATGCCACCGGAAGAATCCCGGAACATCCAGGAAAAGTCTGTGCTACAGTGGGAAAACAGTCCTGTAGCTTAGCATCTGCTTCATCTGACCACTTTTTTTGTAGATTTTTTTTCTCCCTCTGGTTGCACTTTTAGCATGCTGGTAGAAATGAGGTAAAACCAATGTAAGTTTCCCTGCATTAACCTGCTTGGGTTAGGGGGCAGCATTTTCGGAAGAAAAGCGTGCCCAGAGTAAACTGCCTCCTACTCAGTCCCAGATGCTAATATATGCATATTATTAGTAATATTGGATAGAACACACTCTGTAGTTTCTAAAACAGTTTGAATGATGTCTGTGAGTATAACAGAACTCATATGGCAGGCAAAAACCTGAGAAAAAATCTGAGATTTGTAGTTTTTCAACTCAGCCCCTATTGAAGATACAGTACAGTGGGATATTGGTTATGTTGAACTTCCTAAGGCTTCCACTAGATGTCAACTGTCTTTAGAACGTTGTTTGATGCTTCTACTAGGAAGGGGGGCTGAATGAGAGGGGAATGAGTCAGAGGTCTGCCAGCAGCCACGAGCTCAGTCACGCGCATTCACATGAGGTAGCTCCCGTTCCATTGCTTTTCTACATACAATGGAATTCTCCGGTTGGAACATTATTGGTCATTTATGATAAAAACATCCTAAAGATTGATTCTATACATCGTTTGATATGTTTCTACGACCAGTAATATAACTTTTTGGAATTTTAGTCTGACCTTTCCGCTGGAAGTTGCACGCTCGTTTCGATTTGTTTACCAAACACCCTAACAAAAGGAGGTATATGGACATAAACAAATCAAACATGTATTGTGTAACATGAAGTCCTATGAGTGTCATCTGATGAAGATCATCAAAGGTTAGTAATTAGTTTTATCTCTATTTGTGCTTTTTGTGACTCCTCTCTTTGGCTGGAAAAATGGCTGGGTTTTTCTGTGACTTGGTGGTGACCTAACATAATCGTTTGTGGGGCTTTTGCTGTAAAGCATTTTTGAAATCAGACACTGTGGCTGGATTAACGAGAATTGTATCTTTAAAATGGTGCCTAATACTTGTATGTTTAAGAATTTTGATTTATGAGATTTCTGTTGATTTGTATTTGGCGCCCTGCAATTTCATTGGCAATTTCATTGGCTATTGGCGAGGGGTTCTGCTAGCGGAAGTGCCGCCAGAGGCGACTTCCTTATGGCCGTATACAGCTCATTGAGTGCAGTCTTAGTGCCAGCATTGGTTTGTGGTGGTAAATAGACAGCTACGAAGAATATAGATCAAAACTCTCTTGGTAAACAGTGTGGTCTACAACCTTGAGACTTCCTTAGATTTCGTTCACCAGCTGTTGTTTACAAATATACATAAACCGTCACCCCTTGTCTTACCAGAAGTAGCTGTTCTATCCTGCCGAAAAAGTGTAAAACCTGCCAGCTGTACGCTATTCATGTTGTCGTTCTTGGGGAAACATAAGATTATTAATAGCTTATTATGGGCCCACTTATTTGAGTTCTGAGAAAATGTGAATTTTATCAAATTTGGTTTATATTCAAACTTTGGGTGGACCTAGGCCTTTTTAATCCCAAATTATTGACTGGAATTAATCAATAAACACAATAGTGATGGCATACTGTATGAATAACCTTTTAATTACAGATGCAAAGGCCTACACGATGCAACCAGAGTGAAAACAGACTGTCACAGATCCCTCCGGAAATGTCATTACGCACACCTGGCCCCTATTCCCACTGATTAGTAATTGTGTAAGTGTGCCCTTAGTTTACCAGTGTCCTGTCGATTATTGTTACAATGTCCGTTGGTGCGTGTGAGCACCTGTGTTGTGTGTTTTAGCTTTCGTGCCATTGTGGATTGCTCAGATGATTACGGGTCTCGTCCCGTGTGTTACTCATTGCGGGCTTGTGTTATTTATTCAAGGTACTCCTCACTCTTTTGTTTGGGTTTCTACCCTGTCTTTTGTATATTGTTTGAATGGTCTTCGTTCACGTGCCTTTACATGTCACGCCGAAATTCGGGTAAGACATTTTTAAAAACGTTTACGCATTCCTGCGCCTGTCTCCTGACCCATTTATACGTGACATCAGCCCTGTTATTAGTTATATTATCCAATCACAGTTGTTGTCTCTTTGTCTGTGGGACCCCCCCACCCCATGTTAGTTTTTAAATATAATTGATTTGAACAAGTACAAGGTTGCTGCAGTTTGACAGGGTTTTAAGGTTTTCATCCTCCCTATGGCCAGGAATTTTAAACCATATGACCCTGATTAGAAGAATTGTCTGGTCAGATCATCACCCAAAATACAACCATTTTTTTACAGCTGATTAATTACTATATCATACTACAACTAGGGTCCAGAGTTGGTTAGGTTAGCCTACCAGAACAGGAAAAAACTCAGGGCCCCAGGGGAAAAAAATCCACCCCACCACTGTGGTGCCATGTTAAAAATGAAAAAACATATCCTTTTTGTATAATCAACGATCCACATTGTACATTTCTTTTGGTGGTGGGGATGGGCTTCCATAGTTATTTCTTGGCTCACTGCAGAATGTAACAGGCTGTTCCTCAAAAAAAGGTATAGCTGAGGGTATTCTCTTGAAACCTCTAGAGTAGGGGTACTCAAGAACAATTTGAGAAGGTCCAGTCACACACATTTTCTGGGTGGCAAAGGTCAGATGGATATTGAAATGTATCGGTGTCGTAACACACTTCACCTCCCAACCCATGCGACCCCCAAACTGTTCACACCCCTCTTGTTGGCGGAAGTAAATGTAGACATTTTAAAGCTCATTCCTGCATTTCTACAAATGTCTTGTGTGTGCTTATACGATACCAGGGATCGAAGCCCTATCAAATTCCCCAAAACCCGCAGTCCATATTGACCCGTTCTGAGCCCGGACAGTGGTCCGCCAGTTGAGTATGGGGTCTTATGTTAAAAGTTGGGTGAAAAAAGACGGAATGCCCTCACGTTGATTACTTTTTGCAAATTCAATTAGTTTTCCACATTGATTCAGCGTCATCACATTGATTTTTGGGGTTGAAATTTTGCGGAAGCAACATTGATTCAATCAGTTTTTGCCCAGTGGGAAGAAATTGAATGTAAAATTGCCTGACCAGCTGTGCACAAATACAAATATTAATACCATGGAGTAACCATGTACATACAACGTGTTCTCTTTAGCTACGATGAAGAACAACCAAATCCAAGACAACCAGCATGAGCACGGAGAACGACTGTTTCTTAGCCCAGAAACTGGCGTGACGCAAAATCATATCTACCCCTCAGAAGCCACGCTCTACCTGAAGTGTTTGAAAGACCACAGCACAGTCCAACTACAATGTGACTGAAGAGTCATTACTCCCCAGGAAGAAAAAACAATAACATGGAAAATGTGAGACACGCAAAAACACCAGAAGGAAGAAACAGCCAGAGATCTTGGCACAGAAAGAGGAGAAGCAGGATTGGATCTGCTTCAGTGCCAAATCAAAAAACTTTCACGCTCATTTGGACCAGTAGTCATGTTCAAGCTGGGCTTTCCCCTGGCTGTCGCCGTATGAGGACAGATAAGGGGATCGGTAGAGTCAGCTATTGTCAGCTAATGGTTTTCCCTAAAAACAGCAGGCCCATAGGCCTAATCTCTGCTTCTGTAGTGCGGTAAAAATGTATGCGTTTTTATATAAAATGATATCCTGGCACTGTTACATTTCTCAAATGTGAATCCAGTTCCACTGAGCTTATACTGTAGTACGCACAGTAAAACATACTAATGGCTTCCCTTGAGAATCCGCCAGAACATAAAATTTGGGAATTTATCACTGTGACTCACTTTTCTGCTGTGAAGGGAAAAACGTCTGGGGGTTCTGACTGACATTTGGAGGTTCAGAGATTGAAACGAAACCCAAACATTCTGGGACATTCTCCTACGGAATGATGGGGTGGAGGGAGAGACTGAATGAGACTACATGATGACAGTTCAGTTCCACCGAGTACCGGGGAGTTAGAGAGAAAACTGTGGAGCCGAAAGGAGGAAAATAAAAGTTTAAAGAGGGAAAGAAGAACTCCATTGGATAAAGTGGCGAGACAGTGTCCTCTCCAGTGTCGGGGTCTGCAGTGGCTGTGCTCCCTGGCTCTGTGCTCAGTGCTGCAGGAGGAGCAAGTTGTGGTATTGTTCTAACATACTGTAGGGTCCAGTGTGTTCTACAGGCCCTGCTGGAGATGACTGTGCGGCAGCCTGGCTGTGCTTGCAGGCCTCTCTGTTCCAACAGAGATGTGTGTGAGAGAGAGAGGCTTGAGTCCACGAATCTCTAACCTTACACATGTGTGCTCTCTGGGGAGACTGCATTCCATACACTCTCCCTCTCTCCCACCATTGCACTTTGTCCCTCCCCCTTCTTTCTTAAACTCTCTGTCTTGCTGTTTTATCCCTTCTCTCTCTCATCCATCTTTCTCTTTTCTAATTAACGTCTATCCCAACTTTACTCGTACCTCACTCTCCTCCCTCTTTCTTTGAAATCTGTGTAGATTAATTATTGCAGTCATTTAAATTGGCCCCAAACCAGCCCATAGGACAGACAGCGTTGTGGAAAAGAGGGAGTAAGGATTGTGAGAAAATGGAAGTAGAAATTTGAGTGGAAGAGCTGTGTGGATGGAAGAGGAATGGATGAGTAAAGAGAGAATAAAATGGCAGAGAAGAGGTAAAAAAAATAAGAGCTGAGAAGAAAGGAGGGAAAGGTAAACAACAAATGAGATGGAGAGAAAGAAATGGATGAATCACATGAAAAATGAGGAGAGAGGAGATGTGGTTTAGTCTAGGTAGTTCATGAGAGATAAACCAACGTTGTGAAAGGAACTCCCCTAACTGAGTAATACCACAGACAGAGATGGGCAGTATTTCTGTTACATGTATTTGAAATGTGTATTTAAACTACTTCTGAGTATTCTGTCATTTTTATTACACTGGGCTGAACTAGATTCCAATGTATTTTGTAACAAGCTACTTTCGAGAGATGTCATTTGTATTTTCAAAATGCTAAATAGTTTTCTTTACCATTTAAAAAAAATAGTTTGCCATTTTTTGGGCCCACTTTCACCCTGCAATGGTAATATGCTGTGTTAAAAGTTGTCTGCTAAATGAACTAAATACAAATGTGTATGTACAAATGGCGTGTCCCACAAAATGTGTATATATATTACTTGTACAATGCAGAATTCGACTGCACGACAGATCACACATAATTTAATATCCAACTTTTTGCCTAAACTATTCATACCCATTTATATGTTCGTATTAAACTTGTATCTGCTTTCTCAAAACATAAGATTAGTCTGTAAAACAAATAATGACAAGTTATTTGGTTACAACACTGAAGAAGATGTTGGTGAAAAAAACACTGCAGTCTACAGGCTACGCACCAGGCTACGCTACAGGCGGGCGCACCGGGCTACGCTACAGGCTACGCACCAGGTTAAGCTACAGGCGGGCGCACCAGGCTACGCTACAGGCGGGCGCACCAGGTTACGCTACAGGCTACGCACCAGGCTACGCACCAGGCTATGCACCAGGCTACGCTACAGGCGGGCGCACCAGGCTACGCTACTGGCTACGCACCAGGCTACGCTACTGGCTACGCACCAGGCTACGCTACAGGCGGGCGCATCAGGCTACGCTACAGGCGGGCGCACCAGGCTACGCTACAGGCTACGCTACAGGCTACGCACCAGGCTACGCTACAGGCGGGCGCACCAGGCTACGCTACTGGCTACGCACCAGGCTACGCTACTGGCTACGCACCAGGCTACGCTACAGGCGGGCGCATCAGGCTACACTACAGGCTACGCACCAGGCTATGCACCAGGCTACGCACCAGGCTACGCAATGAAAAGTTGATAATAATACGGGACATATTGTCAAACATGCTAACCCGTTAGCTAACATTTTTACCACACCAATAATCATAAAACATTGATGGCTTGATCACAAAATAACACTGTCGAAGGTAATATATTTCTTAAATAGTGTCGAATATGCAGATAATATGGGGTGCTACGCTAGGTTTGGTAATAATCAAATAAAACAGTTCAATCATATACTTGGTTTCAACAACGTAATATTTTTCAATTGAGAAATCCTAAATCATTTACTTGTAACCAGTTGAAGGTTGTTGTTTTTTTTGATCCAAGGAGTTGTTTTTTCTACGGTGTATAGAATCTTTGGCAGTAGTGCAGTCACCCGAAGAGAGACATCTGTCTCTCTCTCTCTCTCTCTCTCTCTCTCTCTCTCTCTCTCTCTCTCTCTCTCTCTCTCTCTCTCTCTCTCTCATCTTTGGTAATACTGTAGTCACCCGAACAGAGACATCTGGCAAACATCTCTCTCGCTCTTTCATCTGTGCCACTCACATCTTTCAGTGCTCTGTCATTTCCTGTCTTTCAATGTCAACCTGTGTATCGGTACAGGTTGTCTACTTGCTCACTTCGATCCAACGTCATGTCCTTCTGGCTTTCATTAAAGCCGTTGCTGATCCAACACCCTCCGCCCAAAAACTGTACCAAAGACAGTATAGTGTGAAGATAGGCATCAACTGCTTCTGCAATAGAAATCTCCGATCACATTCATGGTGACATTGGCTAGCTAAGAAACAGAAACACGTCATCGGTTCTAACGGTCGTCTCACGCGAACTCTGCATGTGCAGGCCGTCAAATCAAACCCCAAACCCCAGCCTGGTCTGCTTGATCTGTTTCGTTAAGCGTTCCCGGAAATGTTTGCATTGTTGCGCCTCTGGGTTTAGAAACTCTATGACTGTACATTATACTGTTTGCCCCTAATAAGCATTCATATGCCATCAGTTTGATCAGAAGGCTGTAAGGAAACTAGAGTGCCCTCTAGTGGTGAAAATAGGAACTAGCCAGCTCCCTCCCTACGTATCATCACCACAACACCTTTACCCTCTCCAGACAGGCCAGCTGGAGATGCTCTTATTCTATAAACAACTAAACTTGCTCTGGGTTCCACTAAAACTAATACAGGAAATATAGGAGAAAGCAAACAAATCAAACAGAAAAGCTCTAAGGGTGGATGGGTTATTATCCTGTTGGACCTGGAACCAAGCAGTCTGGGAGGCTGTGGGAACACACAGCTAGGTGTATACCTTTTCACTGTTGCCATATCACCCTAATGTATTCCGAATGGCGGAGGCAAGGTTAGAGTGGAGAATGTTACACTCAGGAAGAGAGTGAAGAAACAGACAGAAATGGGATACAGCCAACATGCCCTCATTGGAACAATGCGGTCCCAAAGCAGGCAGCTTATATCTGGTGAGGGCAGCCTTCACTTTGCCAGAAGTAAGCCCATATTTTCCCAGCAAGCATGCCCACATTGGCACGAGGTTGGCCCAATGCGGGCAAAAATATTGGCTCATATAGGATGCCCACATTGACCAAAAACACCTTCGCAATTTAATAGGAATTAAATGAAATGCATGAACTGCATAATTGTTAAACCTTAAAGGGATTTAAGAAACATGGTATTAGAAAGACAACCAAGTTAGACAGAGAATAATACTTTGGCAATATACAAATACAAGTTAATATGGACATCCCATAAGAGGACATTTAAACTGGAACGACACTCTCAGTAACGGTTGCAGAAGAATAATTGTGTGCAAACCACACACCCAAATATTCTAATGAGCCCCCGGCTCTAGCTCGTCTTGGTGTGGTCTGGCCTGTCTTGGTCTGGTGTGGGATTAGTGTGGGTTAGCCTGTGTTGGGCTTGTTGTGGGTTTGGTGTAGGCTAGCCTGTGTTGTACTTGTTGTGGGCTAGCCTGGGTCAGGCTGGTCTGTGCTGGCCCGTGTTGGGCTGATGTGGGCTTGGTGTGGGCTAGCCTGTTCCCACCTTGCCCACGAATACCCACATGGGACCAATGGGGTCATGTTTACTGGGAAACCTTCTTCCACCACACCGACACTTCGATTCCCAGCATTCCTTTAAGAATATACCCCTTAAGAATAGATCTAACATCACGTTTCTCAGCTGGAATGATAAGGCTAACGAAAACTGCTTAGCAGGGTTTTTTTTTTTTAAGTATGAAAATGTATGCACTCATTACTGTTGCTCTGGACAAGAGCATCTGCTAAATGACTAAAATGTCAAAATGTCAAATGTATTGTTTAAAGATCGAAAGCTCTAAATACATGAGTGTTTTAGCCAAGAATGTGTTTGCCCAGTTTTTTTTCTCTTGCCTAGGCTGCATTCTTCATTGTCTATGTTTTCAGCTAAACACACCAACTCTCTCCCCTCTTGTCTCTCATTTTTCTCTCTTTCCTCTCCCTCTCTCTTTCTCTCCCCCACTCTTTCTAGCTGCCGATGTGTCACAGACCCCCCTTCCTCTCCTCCAGTTCCCACATCTCCCGTCTCCCACACACACACACACTAAGAGTGTAAAGGTTCCAGATGTGTGCTCTGCTGGATGATGTCAGGAAGGCAGACCGGAGGCAGCGCGCTCTGATCCTGTTATTTTTCAACTGAAAACATTTGGTTTCAGACAGAGAGGAAGAAGGGGAAGAGTCAAGAGTAGATAAGTTCCAAAAGAGCCAAGCGGCTGCTTGAACAATGATGAATTCAGAGAGAGAGAGAGAGAGAGAGAGAGAGAGAGAGAGAGAGAGAGAGAGAGAGAGAGAGAGAGAGAGAGAGAGAGAGAGAGAGAGAGAGAGAGAGAGAGAGAGAGAGAGAGAGAGAGAGAGAGAGAGAGAGAGAGAGAGAGAGAGAGAGAGAGAGAGAGAGCTATCTATCTTGCTCTGATTAGTACGCTGGATAGGACTGTCTGAGTCACGGACACTTGCTCATGGAACAGGCATTTACATTTACACAGACTAGGCTGACACACACACATACACGCGCACGCACACACTGTCGGGTTATCCCCCATCTGACCCTGAAGTACAGGGAGAGAGATGAAAAAACATGTTGTTGGAGAAATTAGTGTGTGTGTGTGTAAAAAATATATATGTGTGAGTGAGTGTGTGTGTGTCAGCCTCGTCTGTTCCATGAGCAAGAGTCTGTGACTCAGACAGTTGGAAGTTCCCCAGACTACCAATGGTACCTGGATATCCCAAAGGCAACAGTCAGGCTCCACCAGATGTTGGTCTGCTTAAATAGGTCAACTGCAAATGGCACATTCAGAGGTGGGGGGAGAGAGAGAGAAAGTGGGAGAGAGAGTGAGATAGAGGGAGAGAAAGAGAAAGACAGCGGGTAGGAGAGAGAGAGGGGGGGGGGGGGGGGGCAAGTGACCGGTCAGAGAGAAAGGGAGCGAGAGAGACAGAAGGAGATGTATGATGGAAGAGGGAGGTGAGGTGGGGGTCTGGTGTTGTAGAGGTTGCTAGGCGACTTTTTGCATAAATAAATTATGGAGAGAAAAAGAGGTTGTGTCAGAGCGTGTGGCTGACCTGTCTGATGACTCCAGGGGAATGTGAATGTGACTGCCTGACTGGGGAGGAACAGCATGAGGTTCTGTAGCTGCCTGTCCCTCCCTGAGTCTGGTGAATACCCAACACAATCTCCAAAGAAAATGCAGTACCTCGCAATAACTTCAACAACAGAGATATGGCTGGTCGTTTTAATTGTGACATGTAGAGGAGTATGTGGTGCCGCCTGTAGTGTGTTGACGTTTTAATTACGGCATATGTTGCCATATGTTAGCTGCTGGGACTTTAAAATAGCATACAGGATACAGCCCTGAAAGTCAATGTCTAGTAGTTAAGGGCTGGAAGTTAGCCTGTAGACTTCTCCACCCTCATGTGAACTAAGATGAGGGAAACAGATCGCAGTTCTAAAACTGAGAAAGAGGCCTAACTAGAAACTAGCACTGATAAGGACAACAATAAATTGAAACATAAAGCACACATACTGTAGGAATGATTTCTCATTTACACAAAGTTGCACGCACTCACGTTTCTCACTTATTTCTTGCTAATGTACCAGTGCATGATTTACACCAAACGCTGAGTTACTTAAAAACACATCCAAAGGACTGGTCCCATAGTGTTTGTCATTGAGTGTATGCATGGAGTGTGACTACAGCCTTCACTCAAAAAAATCCTGGGTTATTAAAAACACCCAATTTGGGTAAATATTGGACAGAACACACATTGGGTTATTTTGACCCAGCCACTTGGGTTACAAACAACCCATTGTTTTCTTTAAGTTGGGTTGTTGATGCTGGGTTATTGAGCTATGATCCACCGGGTCAGATCAGAAGACTGCAGGCGTGGCTGTGTAGGGGCATGGCTTGCAGATAGTTGTTTTTGGCCACACGTGAGAGTAAATATCATTCCGGTTCATCTGTTCTGTTGTATTGTCAACACATGTTAAGGATCAGCACTCTGGTTTCTCTTCTTTATGCACAAGCAAGTGCGGTGGAGATTTTCTGGTGTTGCGTCCCTTTCTCTACTCTCTTCTATTTTATTTTATTTCGATGGACTAGCAGACAGTGCGTGTAAGAGTGACTTGATTGCAGTTGGTGCTGTTCCTCTAGTGCACGGACCACCACATCACCTGAAGGGCTGCGGAATAAGGAACGGTAACAGTGTTTTGACCGCGGCCATACTTGACACCCATATTCACGGACCACTCCGGACCACCCCCAGCATCCAGAACAGGACCAGCTACCTGAGGATGAGACAATGGACAGCAGGCCTTGAGGTGAGTAGAAGCACTGCTGTGACTAGCCTTTACTCCCTCTGCCCCCTTGTCCTCAGCAGGGCAGTTCTCCAGAGAGTTATGGGCTTTGTGCCATCTGACCTGAACCGCCTGGTGAAACACCCAAGGCCACAAGAATCATTGAAAGTCGAGACCACCCAGTTAGTAGAACAGTTTTGGTCAGAATTCAGACATTTCCAAGATTTGGCCTTGTTTAGTAGATTTAGAGCATTTCCACTTTCAGACACAGAATCAAAGGTAGTTACAGTACAGCTTCATAATGAATGCATCCAGGACTATGACACAAGTTTGGTTAAGTAGGTTCACCACCCTCAAGTTAGCTGCTAGGTCCTGGACGAAGACAACGTCTGGATTGGGGCATGAAAATGGCTGCTTCAGTTAAGACCCGTTTTAACTGGCACCAGTACCAGTACCAACACCATAAGAAGAGGCACAGAGGAGGGACCAAAGATTTAACCTTCACCCGGAGAAAGCAGTCCATAGGGGTGTGCCACCACTTACCTCCGGGTCTAGGGCTTCCTTCTGTGTCTGTACGCTCCTCAGGTTGTCCTTCCTCCCCTCTGCAGATCCAGCACGACCTTCCCCTGGAGCGAGCAGGCCACAGGCGAGTACTACCTTTGACCTCTGGGTCTAGGGCTCCTTGGTGGGTCTGCATGCTCCTCAGATTGTCCTTCCTCCCCTCTACAGACCCAGCACCTGTACCATCCCCAGTTCCTGGCTCCCGGTTCCTGGTTCCCACCCCTCAGTCCAAGCACCAGACTCAGCACCAACCTAAGTCCCAGATCCTGAACCAGCACCTCCAACACCAGACTGAGATCCAACCCATGGCTTCCAGTCCCAGCACAGTTCACAGTTTTCAGTCCCAGCACCAACCCCTTCGCCAACACTGGATACAGCAGCGGCCACCAAAACTGCCACTCCATCCAATTGCTGCCAGCCTAGACCCCTCCCCCAACAGAAGGACACAGACAGACCATCAAGCACTCCACCAGACCAACCTCGCCCCAAAAACCCCATCTCAACCAAGATCCAGCGTTCAACACCATAGTCCCCTTCAAGTGCATCATGAAGGAAGGACCCTGGGACTGAACACCTCCCTCTGCAACTGGATCCTGGACTTCCTGATAAGTCGCCCCCAGGTGGTGAGGGTAGGCAACAACATATCCGCCACGCTGATCCTTAAAACGGTGGCCCCTCAGGGGTGCACGCTTAGTCCAATCCTGTACTCCCTGTTCACCCACATCTGCATGGCTACACACGACTCCAACACCATCATTAAGTTTGCCGACGACACAATTGTGGTAGGCCTGATCACCAATAACAATGAGACAGCATATAGGGAGGAGGTCAAAGATCTGGCAGTGTGGTGCCAGGACAACAACCTCTCCTGCAAGGAGGGCCGAGGGCCGAGCATACCCCCATCCACATCGATGGGGCTGTAGTGGAGCGTGTCAAGAGTTTTGAGTTCCTAGGTGTACACATCACTAAGGACCTATCATGATCCAGACACACCAACACAGTTATGAAAGATGGCACGACAACGCCTCTTCCCCCTCAGGAGGCTGATAAGATTTGGCATGGGCCCTCAGATCCTCAAAAAGTTATACAGCTGCACCATGAAAAGCATCTTAACTGGCTGCATCACCGCTTGGTATGGCAACTGCTCAGCATCCGACCGCAAGACACAACATAGGGTAGTGTCAACGGCCCAATACATCACTGGGGATGAGCTCCCTGTCATCCAGGACCTCTTTACCAGGCTTTGTCAGAGGAAGAATCTAAAAATCATCAAGGACTCCAGCCACCCAATTCATAGACTGTTGTCTCTGCTACCTCAAGGTAAACAGTATCGGAGCGCCAAGTCTGGAACCAAAAGGCTACTGAACAGCTTCTACCCCCAAGCCATAAGACTGCTGAACAGTTAATCCACCCCAGGTGGTGAAGGTAGGCAACATTACCTCCTCAACAATGATTCTCAACATTGGGGCCCCTCCTGTATTCCCTGTATACCCACGACTGCATGGCCTCACATAGTTCTAACTCCATCATCAAGTTAGCTGACGACACAACAGTATTAGGCCTGATTACCAAAAACGACAAGACAGCCTACAGGGAGGAGGTAGGCACTTTGATGGCATGGTGCCAGGTAAACAACCTCTCCCACAACGTTAGCAAAATAAAGGAGCTGAATTTGGACTTCAGGAGGAACCAGGCTGGACACGAATCCATCCTCATCAAAGGGGCCACTGTGGAGACGGTCAATAACTTTGAATTCATGTTAAACACTGTTATTGTACACAGAGTGAATCCAT
The DNA here is from genome assembly GCF_057628025.1 of Oncorhynchus mykiss. NCBI lineage: Eukaryota > Metazoa > Chordata > Actinopteri > Salmoniformes > Salmonidae > Oncorhynchus > Oncorhynchus mykiss. The sequence continues at coordinate 39,101,736 of NC_143050.1, read as the reverse complement.
GCAATTTATTTTATAGCAAATATTTACTCCTGAGCTTATTTAGGCTTGCCATAAGAAAGGGGTTGAATACTTGTAGAAAGAGGAGGAAGGGAAGCACTACTAAGGTACACAATAGTACATTTTGGTAGATAGAAGGTGCTCTATGGTAAAAGGGGTAAATTGGTCATCAAAAAGAAAGGAGGACCAAGGCACTCTTCATATAATTAATTAAAATGACTTTATTAGTATGGCATGTTCAATGGAAACAACGTTTTTAAAAACCAACACGTTTCGGCTGAAGGCCATGCAGGGGTTGAATACTTATTGATAATCAATACTTATTGATTATTGACTATTACTCATTATTAATTAATTTGTAAAAATGTAGAAATACATTGTTCCACTTTAGCATTATATTTTATTGTGTGTAGGCCAGTGAATAAAAGAAAAACATTTACTCAATTTTAAATTCAAGCTGTAGCACAACAAAATGTTGAAGATAGTTAAAGGGTATGAATACTTTCTGAAGGCACTCCTACCCCTAGACATTGGCTCGGTACCGGTACTTCTTGGGTAGAGCCTCGTTATTATGTTATTGTGTTACTATGTCCTTTCTTTATTTGTATTTTAATATTTTCTTACTTTTTAACTCTGCATTGTTGGGAAAGGGCCTGTAAGTAAGCATTTCATGGTAAAATCAACACCTAATGTATTCAGCACATATGACAAATACAATTTGATCGTAATTCCTATCAGAATACAACAATTGAAATAGTCTATTACCCACAACCTGTGTTCAGAGTGACTACTATGGCAAAATAATTGCAGTATTAGACTACCTAAACCATCTAAACTGGAACAACCATTTCAGTTACGGGTGCAGTAAATCCATCCCCTTACAGAGTGGATTAGGTTAGAAAAATGTAAGTTATTTTTGTATAGCATAAGATCAACGAATCAACCAATGTGAAGGCGGAAACATAGATATTAAACAAACTTCTAAAAATCAACCTTCAACGGAGCCTTCTGGGAAGAATGATAATGAGGTCCCTCCCACATATTTTTCACTCAGCAGGTTAACCAAAATTAAGTCAACACAGTCGATTAACAACAACACCATGCAGTGTTGATGCCACTGTGATTAAAGTAGCACTTAATTTATTCACTGCATGCGGTGTCAATTTCCATCCCACTCCTGTTAACCCCACTAGAATCAACACTCAGATATAACACTCACAACACTTGGTACCTTAAACACCAAGATTTTAACGCTTGTAAATTTGCTGTGTAGCCTAGCGATTTTTAGGCCCAGCCCTACATGGACCTTAAGAACATGGGAATGCAGCATCCTCCCCTGGACAGTAAGATATATATTATACGTTTACAGTTCCAGCACCAGCTCAGGGGAGGAATGTCCACTGAGGATGCTAGCTGTTTCTCCATCCATGTCTGTGATGCTAATAAAGAAACCGCCCTAGCAGCTGCCTTTCATAAACAGCCTGCTTGTTTGTAATGCTGACCCATTTGGCTGGGGTCTAAACCATGATTTCCCATAGGATCTCCACTATCCACAACTAGGATCCACTATGCACAACTACACAGCATGCACAGCCTCCCTCCACTCTCCACCCTAGCCTCCGCCCTCCTGGAAAACGGACAGTAACCGAACTATGTCCAACACTACTTTTAGGTCTCTAGTGCTGAAGGGAGGAAATGTTGATATAATTCAATGTCAGCTGAAGCAATCAATGTGATGGCTTCATTATAAAAACTACATCTGTTACACTGTTAATAATGCAATAGTCAAGTCAAACAGGCTGTCAGCAATCCCAGTTTCCTTTGATGAGTGAAAAGATGATTGATAGAGTTCAGACCTACAGTATATTTGCTTTGCTATAGTATTACATTCAAAAACACAGCCCAAGACAACACATTTGGAGTCCAAAGTTCTACCTGAACTTCCATTTGGGATCTAACCAATGAGGATCAGTGGTTCCTGGCTCCCTCCATCACCGTAGGGTCAGGGCTGGGGGGATCTGGTTGGAGGACACATCCTGGACACAAAGTGTATTTGGCCAATCAGGGCCTTGTCAGGGGTTAACTAGGAATCATGCCAGTAACAGAATACACAAGGGAAAGACAGAAAGAAAGAAAAGGAGACATTGTGAAAATAAGAGGTTTTTCTTAAAGCCAATTGTGATCTTTGGCGATGTTCTCTTGAGTGAGAGTGAAATAGAGAAAGTGAGAGAACATATAGAACAGAAGATAGTTGATGGTAGAGAGGGGAGAGAGAAAGAGACAGAATGAAGAGTGGGTAAAGACAGTACATACATGGGGAGCGTTAGGGAACAGGAAGCAATATATCTTGATTTGTACGAAGTGCTGCTGTGGGGGCACATACAGTATTTGTATCATGGTTTTGCTTTATATAGGTGTACGTGTGTGTGTATGCGAGTGTGCATGTGTCTGTGTATGTACACGCAAATTTGTGTGTGAGTGGGGCTGTGGCTGTTGGGGATTTTGGTAGGTTAGGCACTATGTCATCCTAGGTTCAGCATTGGTCATACTGGCTCCACGTGATTGGTTTACCCATCTCTGGTGTTCCCAGTATGAGAGTCCTGTGGGGTGGTCTGGCTGTTGAAGAGTCAGAGATAGTCAAATGATCCGAAGCGTCCGTCCTCTCGGTCCATCTTGCTGCAGTCACACATGGTAGAAACTCACAGTTTATGAGGAGCAAAAAAAAAGCAGGCCCTTCCAAAAATGTCCATTAAGACCACAAAGAGTGGTTAGGCAAACAAGGGTTCCTTTGTGCTGTGGCAAACATATTCCTTTCACTCAACGTTCTGGCATTCATTGTACCCGACGGAAAACGCAGCAGGCATTCATTTCCCCAATGTCATGTTCCATACTGGCACATGCACTGTATGGCTTACGGAATGGAATAAGAGTGTGTGTGCCCATGTGTTATTGCATTTGAGCGTACATACCAGTGGCGGTCGGTGCCGTTTAAGATGAGGGAGGACGATTATTATTTTTTGGAGCATGGCCTTATTTCTTATTAAAGCATATTGGATGACTTTCATATTCCATTTACCAAAGTTCAATGTAACATAGATAGGTCAAAATTACCTATACCCATCAGGAGGTTGCTACAGTACAACCTAGCCTATTATTAACGAAAGTTTACAGCATAGGTGCACAGGTCGAGAGAAATTTGAGTAATCAAGGTGACAGGCATTGACACATGCAATGCCGCCTTGCACACTCTTACCTGCATCTAGATTATCTAATGTGTAATCATTAGTCAAACATTTGCAAACGAGAGTTTCTATTGGACAAATTCAGGTATGTTTATCCCAATTTCATTCCGTTTGATTCCAGTTATGAAACATTTTTCAACAGAATCGATGGAATGATTACACCCCTGACACAGTTTCCTTCTTGCATCTACTCGCTCTCCTCTCACGTTTTCGGACTTTAGTGAATAACACATCAGCTGTCTGTGACCAGGTGAAAAAACCTTTCCAAGCCAAACCTTCATATCGTAACTGCTAACCTCTACAAACAGCCTACATCGTTGTCACCATATTAGCTAACGTCATAGTCAACATAGCTAGCTACTAGAACTAAGGCGTTAGTAAACCAGCTACTATCATGCAGTACAGTGTACAGTCAGCAAGCAGTTTAGCAGTTACACCAACGGGCCCTGGTGGCAAAAAAATTAATACAACCAAAAGCTTACCATGACTTGGAAAAGTTCAAGAGTTGGATAACCATAGCCAGCTAGTTAACATGGCATCCCTGTTTGAGCCGGGTGTTTGAGTAGGCTAAACCAGCTAGCTGCATTTGCTAGCTACGTAAGGGGAAAAATACAGCAAAATATATCTAGCTCTCTCTCTCTTTCTCTCTCTTGCTTCTATTTTTGAAGAAATGTATTTGTTCAAAACTGTTCAACTATTTGTCTTTCTCTCTGAGTCAACTACTCACCACATTTCATGCTCTGCAGTGCTAGCTAGCTGTAGCTTATTCTTTCAGTACTAGATTAATTTTCTGATCCTTTCATTGGGTGGACAACATGTCAGTTCATGCAGCAAGAGCTCTGATAGGTTGGAGGACATTCTTCGGAAGTTGTCATAATTACTCTGTAACTCCATGGAAAGTGTTGAGAACCACTAGCCTCCTAGGTTTTGTGTTGAAGTCATTGTACCCAGAGGAGGATGGAAACTAGCTGTCCTCCGGCTATGGCATGGTGCTACCCTACAGAGTGCAGGTGAGGCTACTGTAGACCTTCATTGCAAAACAGTGTGTTTTAAAAATTCTTTGGGATAGGTGTCCCTTCCATGGGATGGTTGAGCTAACGTAGGCTAATGGGATTAGCATGAGGTTGTAAATAACAAGACAATTTCCCAGGACATAGACATATCTGATATTGGCAGAAAGCTTAAATTCTTAAAGCTTAAAGTCCAATTTGCAGTAGCTATTACAGTGAAATATTACCATGCTGTTGTTTGAGGAGAGTGCACAATTTTGAACATGAAGTTATTAATGAACATATTAGGCACATTTGGGCAGTCTTGATACAACATTTGGAACAGAAATGCAATGGTTCATTGGATCAGTATGAACCATTGCACATACACTGCTGCCATCTAGTGGCCAAAATCTAAATTGCAACTGGGCTGGAATAATACATTATGGCATTTCTCTTGCATTTCAAAGATGATGATACAAAAAAATACAAAAGAACGGTTGGTTTTTCTTTATATTATCTTTTACCAGATCTACTGTGTTATATTATCCTACATTCCTTTCAAATTTCCACAAACTTCAAAGTGTTTCCTTTCAAGTGTCTCTGTACCTCTTTGCCCCCTTCTCCATGTCTTTTGTAACAAGCAGCCATATAGGTTGTCAGTCCGCTAGGGACCTGTTTTTAACGTATTAAGTGTGTATGTCTATCCTGTGTTACCATTTCGTTAGCTAGTAAACAAATAATGAAACCAATTTGTGTAGTACTGAATCATAAGTAAGGCCCAGGTTTTTGCAGATGCAAGGAGGTCACGACTGTTCAGAATGATGATATGATACAAGGTTATGATTAATACGTTGACTGTTTGTAGATGTGATAGGTAACAACCGTTGGAGTTTAATTTGGGAGATGGTAACTCTTTATAGAACCACTCTCTTGGTGCCCCAGATCCTAATGAGTTAATTGTTACATGATTAATTTAATTGGGTAACAATTAAACATATTTAGTTGATTAGATAAATAACAGTCTTCAGATTAACGTTGTAAGTCAAATCATGACATATGACACTGATTTGATTGAGACAAATTAAAAGGCCTTCTATTCAATAAGTATCATTACATTGCACAAAACGAGACAGTTCGATGGCTTGAATGCAACCCCAGACTCAAAATGGTTAGCCAGCCCATGTTTGGCCTGAAAGAGAACGTGTTAATTGTAATAGGAACATGGGAAATTCATAATTAGAAAACACTACTTACCCAGCTAGCACATAATGTTCTGAGAACCATATGTTTCTTAGAGCTTGGTGAGAGTGTGGTTGTCCTACGGATATTTTGCATACAACCTTCCTGCACCTTTCTGGGAATGGTGCAGGATAGTTACTTGGCTTTGGTATATTCTCAGTACATATAAGAAACTTGACAAAAAAAATGTATTTCATTACTTTAACAGAAAGTTTCCTAAAATACTTTATATCAAATCAAATCAAATGTATTTATTTATATAGCCCTTCGTACATCAGCTGATATCTCAAAGTGCTGTACAGAAACCTAGCCTAAAAACCCCAAACAGCAAGCAATGCAGGTGTAGAAGCACGGTGGCCAGGAAAAACTCCCTAGAAAGGCCAAAACCTAGGAATAAACCTAGAGAGGAACCAGGCTATGTGGGGTGGCCAGTCCTCTTCTGGCTGTGCCGGGTGGAGATTATAACAGAACATGGCCAAGATGTTCAAATGTTCATAAATGACCAGCATGGTCGAATAATAATAAGGCAGAACAGTTGAAACTGGAGCAGCAGCACAGTCAGGTGGACTGGGGACAGCAAGGAGTCATCATGTCAGGTATTCCTGGGGCATGGTCCTAGGGCTCAGGTCAGTTGAAACTGGAGCAGCAGCACGGCCAGGTGGACTGGGGACAGCAAGGAGTCATCATGTCAGGTAGTCCTGGGGCATGGTCCTAGGGCTCAGGTCCTCCGAGAGAGAGAAAGAAAGAGAGAAGGAGAGAATTAGAGAACGCACACTTAGATTCACACAGGACACCGATTAGGACAGGAGAAGTACTCCAGATATAACAAACTGACCCTAGCCCCCCGACACATAAACTACTGCAACATAAATACTGGAGGCTGAGACAGGATGGGTCAGGAGACACTGTGGCCCCATCCGAGGACACCCCCGGACAGGGCCAAACAGGAAGGATATAAGAATGGCGCCGGGGGAGAAGGCTGCCTTTTAGCGGGCTCCTAACCAATTGTGCTATTTTGTGTGTTTTGTCGTGTTGTTTGTAACATTTTTTGTACATAATGTTTCTGCCACCATATCTTATGACCGAAAAGAGCTTCTGGATATCAGTGATTATTCACCTCGAACTGGACAAAGGTTTTTCTTTAACGAGTCATCATTCGCATGAAGAGAAGATGCCAATACAGGGGACTTAGGTTGGGGCGCCCTATGAGAATTAGTCGGTGAGTGAGTAACCCGCCTCTACCATCTGTCCTATTGGCCAACGTGCAATCATTGGAGAATAAACTGGGTGAGTTCTGTTCAAGATTATCCTACCAAAGGGACATTAAAAACTGTAATATCTTATGGTTCACCTAGTTGTGGCTGAAAGACAACATGGAAAATATACTGTTGGCTGCTTTTTCCATGCATCGGCAAGACAGAACAGCTGCCTCTGGTAAGACAAGGGGTCTGTGTCTATTTGTCAAAAACGTAATCAAATATTAAGGAAGTGTCAAGGTTTTGCACATCTGAGGTAGAGTATCTCATGATAAGCTGTTTAGCGCTATTTACCAAGAGAGTTTTCATCTATATTTTTGTAGCTGTCTATTTACCACCACAAACCAATGCTGGCACTAAAATCGCACCCAACGAGCTGTAAAAAGCCATAAGAGAATACTCATCCAGAGCCTGCGCTCCTAGCGGCCAGGGACTTTAATGCAGGGAAACTTAAATCCATTTTACCTCATTTCTATGTGCAACAAAGGGAAAAAAATCTGAACATAATTCTATCCTCCTAATTCCTGCTTACAAGTAAAAACTAAAGCAGGGAGTACCAGTGTCTCGCTCAATAAGGAAGTGGTCAGATGACGCAGATGCTAAGTTACAGGACAGTATTGCTAGCACAGACTGGAATATGTTCCTGGACTCATCCAATGGCATTGGGGAGTATACCACATCAATCACCGACTTCATCAAGGTGGTACGGGTAAGTACCATCAGATCTGCCACGCTGATCCTCAACATGGGGGCCCCTCAGGGGTGCGTGCTTAGTTCACTCCTATACTCCCTGTTCATCCATGACTGTGTGGCCAAGCACGACTCCAATGGTGGTAGGCCTGATCACCAACAACGATGAGACAGCCTATAGGGAGGAGGTCAGAGACCTGGAAGTGTGTTGCAGGGACAACAACCTCTCCTTCAATGTGATCAAGATGAAGGGGATGATTGTGGACTACAGGAAAAGGAAGGCAGAGCATGCCCCCATTCTCATCAATGGGGCTGTAGTGGAGCAGGTTGAGAGCTTCAAGTCCCTTGGTGTCCACATCACCAACAAACTATCTTGGTCCACACACCAAGACAGTCGTGAAGAGGGAACGACAACGCCTACTCCCCCTCACGAGACTAAAAATACTTGACATGGGTCCTCAGATCTTCACAAAGCTGTACAGCTGCACCATCGAGAGCATCCTGACTGGTTGCATCACCGCCTGGTATGGCAACTGCTTGGCCTCCGACCGCAAGGCGCTACAGAGGGTATAGTGCGTATGGCCCAGTACATCACTGGGGCCAAGCTTCCTGCCATCCAGGACCTCTATACCAGGCTGTGACTCCAGCCATCCTAGTCATAGACTGTTCTCTCAAGCGGTACTGGAGCTACAAGTCTAGGTCCAAAAGGCTTCTTAACAGCTTCTATCCCCAAGCCATAAGACTGCTGAACAGCTAATCAAATGGCTACACAGACTATTTGCATTGAACAGCGTAAAAAAAGGGGGGCCCTTTTTTTACGCTGCTGCTACTCGTTGTTTATTATCTATTGTCTACACATAATCACTTTACCCCTACCTACATGTACATATGACCTTAAATACCTCAACTAACCTTTACCCCCGCACATTGACTCTGTACCAGTACCCCCTGTATAAAGCCTCGTTATTGTTATTTTATTGTTGCTCTTTTCTTTTTAACTTCAGTTTATTTATTTATTTATTTTTCTTCACTATTATTTTTCTTAAAACTGCATTGTTGGATAAGGGCTTGTAAAGTAAGCATTCAATGGTAAAGCTTTTGACAGAGCCTGGACTCGAACTCAGGAACTCAGAAAATATATGACTCTGTTCCCACAATTATTGTGAAACCAAAAAACATACATTCCCACAACTTCCAAGGAACCAAATGTGCTAGCTGGGTAATGATTACAAGACTAGGAGAAAGGAGACTAGAAAATGAAAAGTGATCAAGAAAGAAAAGGAGAGGGGATGAGTTGGCATCAGTTCTCTTGGATCAGTCTGTCTGGGCTATAACCCCATGGTCACTTTCAGTCAATAATCCTACCCCTCTCACAAGCCAAATGCCAGCTGCTGATCTTTGGCCCAGCAAGAGGTGATTTTTGAGAAGAATTCAATCCAAATGAATAATTTTTACATTGTACCCTTTTCTATTTTTTCATCAATATATTTTTCTTAGCATTTCCAGATGTTTCTCAGGAAATAAGCACATTTCTTGGCAGGACATAGCTCTCCACTGCAGGCACATAACACCCCGAGAACCATATGTGTCTTAGAGCTTGGTGAGAGGGTGTTTGTCCTATGGTTATTTTGCATACAACTTTACCACAACTTTCTGGGAATGGTGCAGGAAAGTTGGTTGGCTATGAAACATTCTCAGCACATTTAAGGAACAAAAAAAAAAGTAATATTCTTGTTATTTCATTACTTTAACAGAATGTTATTTTTTTTGTATTTTATTATTTTACCCCATTTTTTTCTCCCAATTTCAATTACGATCTTACCTCATCACTGCAACTCCCCAACGGCCTCGAGAGAGGCGAAGGTTGAGTCATGCGTCCTCCGAAACATGACCCGCCAAACCACACTCCCTAACATCCGCCCGCTTAACCCGGAAGCCAGCTGCACCAATGTGTCGGAGGAAACACCGTTCAACTGACAACTAGAGTTAGCCTGCAGGCGCCCGGCCTGCCACAAGGAGCCGCTAGAGTGCAATGAGACAAGTAAAGCCCCCCAGGCCAAACCCTCCCCTAACCCAGACAACACTGGGCCAATTGTGTGAGGCCCTATGGAACAGAACGTATTCTAAAGGTTCTAACATAGTTACGTTTCAAATCAAATTTGGTAATGTTCTAAGAACGTTCCCCAACTGGTTTAACATTGGGGATATTTTCAAATATACTGAACAAAAATATAAATGGTACATGCAACAATTTTTTATATTTTACTGTGAGAAAATCAGTCAATTTAAATTAATTCATTAAGCCCTAATCTATGGATTTCACATGACTGGGAATTGGGCCTCACAATGGGCCTAAGGAGCTCATCACAGTATGTCTGTGCATTCAAATTGCCATCGATAAAATGCAATTGCGTTTGTTGTCCATAGTTTATGCCTACCCATACCATAACACCACAGCCACCATGAGGCACTTTGTTGACAGCGTCGACATCAGTAAACTGCTTTACTACATGACGCCATTCGTCTGCAGTAGTGAGGCCGGTTGGACATACTGCCAAATTCCCTAAAATGACTTAGGAGGAGGCTTATGGTAGAGATATGAACATTCAATTCTCTGGCAACAGCTTTGGTGGCCATTCTGGCAGTCAGCAAAACTTGAGGCATCTGTGCGCAATGTAGAGTGGCCTTGTATTGTCCCTAACACAAGGTGCACCTGTATACTAATCATACTGTTTAATCAACTTCTTGATATGCCACACCTGTCAGGTGGATGGATTATTTTAGCAAAAGAGAAATTCTTACTAACAGGCATGTAAACAAATTTGTGCAAAATATTTGACAGAATATACACTTTGCATGTTGCGTTTATATATTTGTTCAGTATAGTTGGACAAAATTAGATCACCAAATTCTAACACTGCACCTCTGCAAGTCTTTCCCTCTCTCCATCTTTTTTCTTCTCTCTCTTTCCCTCTCTCTCTCTTATGACAGGATTTTTCAAAGGTTTATCAATGAACTTCCAGTGAATCTATACAGAAATGTTTTTGTGAAATAGAACAACTATGAGGAAACTGTTCAGACAAGGAGCTGGCGTTGCATGGCTAGGCTGCGCAACCAAACATGACCCCATGTATCCTATTCATGTGAAAATACTGTGACAGGAAACTCTACTCTTTACACCCGCAAAGTTCATTCGATCCCACAAGAATGCATGCAGGAGAGAGAGAGAGAGCGAGAGAGAGAGAGAGAATAAATATCTCTCTAGGCGCTTGGGGGTTTAAACTTTGTGACACACAGATTTCAGTCTCCTTCTCCCCAGATCAACTCTGCTTCCACCTTTCCTTCCCCTACTAATAAGCACCCAGCAAATGAGAGAGGCAAAATTATAGGCTAGTCAGCGGAGTGACTGCCCACTGCCTGCAGGAAAGTGAAAAGTTGATCCTAAACTTTGTCATAAAACATAGGCAGGCCTGCATTGTAAATGGATAACATCATCAAGAGATGGCTTACGACCACCAGCCAGGCTACTGTAGCTGTGAAAGCACCTAAAGGGCGTGTTCATGTATTGTCCACACACATACTGTAGGCCTATCTGTCTACAAATGGATGCAAGGGGAGGCAGATATAATTCATCTAAATAATGAGTCTATTATTCTATACTGCTTCTCTGTAACCTTGTAGGCCTTATCCCCAATAACCTTTTTTAATAGACTGTTGTTGACCATGTAAAGGTCTTAAAGCCAGCTGGCAGTTGACCATGGTCATGATGTTGATGCAGGGGAGTTGACCAGCGTTTGGGGCTTTTTGTTGGGACCAGCACAGCACTGAATAAGCCATGGAGCTCCACTGGGCTGCAGACAGCCCTGGTTCAAGGAGTACCTCAGCGCTCAGTTCAGCCTCAGCTAGCTGCGTGGAGGGGAGCAGAGCGGCGGTGACGACATATTTATTCCAGATGGAGAAGAGGACCGATCGACCAACAGACCCAGCTGCTGCTGACCTACGTTTCACATCTTTCCCTTTTCGCCCCCTGCTTTTCAAAATGAATCCCCCCTTCTTCTTTTTTTACCATGAAGTACAGATGGTTAAAAAATTGCCGTTCTTTCACTAATTTAATGAAAACAAAGCAAAAACAAAAACAAATAGAACAAACACCATGGATTTGAAGTGTTTTTTAAATTTTTTTTATTTAATGTGGATACTTGTGTCTATCCACATTTGTAATTTTGTTTAGGCTAGCCTACCTGACAGCGTGGGGTTTGTTGTCAGTGGTCCAGGGACTCTTGACTCCTGACTCTTCACCGATGCTGTCTGTGTTTTGACTGCGTTTCCTTTCATCCGGTTCTCATGAAGTGCACATACTCATTTCAATGGAAATCATGGAAACAGTCTTGGCTGTGAAAAAGGGCTCCCATGATCGAGAATTACTGAGGAGGGACTGGAACTGATGACACACAACACGGTTGAGCTCTGCGGTGCAGGGTGTTAGAGTTACGGGCCCCTCATGTCTTCCTCTAGAGCTGAAATTGAACATGACAAAAACCTAATATAACAAAGCCTAAAGAACTTGTTCACCTCTATACTGGCACAGACTTTAATATCTCAGTAGCCCGGAACTCTCTCAGTTCAGTCCAGGCTACTACCCGCCTCCAGGCCTGCTGGCTACAACATCAAAATATTATCAAAGTCATTGATGACAAAGGTTTGATACTGGTTTCAGCAGGGTGCACATATTAGATAGAGCTAGAGCAGTAGAGAAACCCAGTCATACACTGCTGCAATACCTATCTCACCAGTCTGCCTGCCTGATGCAGGAGCGACAGACACACACACACACCGAGGTGTCGTGCTGTGGTCTGTGGTCTGGGCAGAGGGCCCTGATGTCTTACACAGAGACAGAGACAAATATTTTAGCAATCTTTATTACAGACACTTCACCCGCTGGCCAGGCATACCTTTATGAGGGATATGGTTTGAGGCAGGAATTGATCTTGTTCCGTCTTTGGTAGAACATGACTGCCCTCTTCTGGTCTCTTCTGGTCATTGGCCAGCAGCAAACCACCCTGCATACCACTGCTGGCTTGCTTCTGAAGCTAAGCAGGGTTGGTACTGGTCAGTTCCTGGATGGGAGACCAGATGCTGCTGGAAGTGGTGTTGGAGGGCCAGTAGGAGGCACTCTTTCCTCTGGTCTAAAAAATATCCCAATTCCCCTGACTCTCTGTCATTAAAGATCCCATGGCATTTATTGTAAGAGTAGGGGTGTTAACCTCGGTGTCCTGGCTAAATTCCCAATCTGGCCATCAAACCATCACGGTCACCTAATAATCCCCAGTTTACAATTGCCTTATTCATCCCCTGTAACTATTCCCCAGGTCGCTGCAAATGAGAATGTGTTCTCAGTCAACTTACCTGGTAGAATAACGGATAAATAAATTGAAAAAACCTACACAAAGATTTCAGTATGTAATTAAGAAGCATTCTCATCTGCAGTACAGTGTTACGTGCTGTTATCTGTTTTCTTATGTTTTGGGGCATGAGTAGCAACTTCATTTTGTGAATATTAATGCAAATTGATAATTCTTCAAACCAAAAGCAGCCAATGAAATAACAGTCCTAGTAAGCATAATGGTTCATAATTCTTATAATGTATTTTTGTGTGTGAAGTACATATTTCTGTGAGAATGAAATCAATTTCAAGGAGATGTATCAATTAAAAACTTGGTTGAAGATGCCACGGAGTAAGTGGCAATGCCTTAACCATATGTGTGTTGAAGGCCACTAGGGCCTCTTCCATCCTTGTCAAGGGGAGTGCTAACCTTCTCTCCTTTCATACAACACAACAACCAATGTGGAAATTATTGCTATATAAGCCACTGCTAGAATATCAACTTCTCGTTCACGGTTGGTAAAATTGAATCTGACATTTTGGGAAAATATACAATAACAGTAAAACGTATTATGTCCCCATACGTGTAATATTTTCTAACATCCAAATCAGTGGTTATATAAGTTTTATTCGTTGTATTAATATAGATGTCCCAGAATGCATTGTATTTTATTTACATATTTTTAGTGTGGGCCAATGACATTGAGTTATAGATACCACGTTTTTCAATCCAGGAAGTCAACAAAATATTTTCGAATTGGAGCCAGATCGTTTTAAAACAAAACGATACGCTATGAAACAACTAGGTGTCTGATTTTCGTTAGTTGTCTACCTACTTTCGCCCTTGTCTCGAAGACTAACAATGTTGTTTGGTAGTAGTTCGCTGTGGTTTTCTCCCCTCCAGCCTCTGTCAGCTGATAGCAATGATGTGTATAGTATGAAGCGTTACATATTACGTTACGTATTTTTTTGTACATTTTGTATTTTATTAGGATCCCCATTAGCTGTAGCAAAAGCAGCAGCTACTCTTCCTGTGGTCCACACAAAACATGACACATTAGATAATACAGAAATAACATTAATAGACAAGGACCGAACTGCATAATTTTTTTTAAGGCACACGTAGCCTACATATCAATACATACAGAAACTATCTAGGTCAAATAGGGGAGAGGTGTTGCTTTATCTGTTGTTTAAACCAGGTTTGCTGTTTATTTGAGAAATATGAGATGGAATGGAGTTCCATGCAATAATGGCTCTATATAAAACTACGCTTTCTTGCATTTATTCTGGATTTAGGGACTGTGAAAAGACTGGTGGTCCTGGTGGCATGTCTGGTGGGGTAAGTGTGTAAACAATTTGGGATTTTCAACACATTAATGTTTCTTATAAATAAGAAGTGATGCAGTCAGTCTCTCTTCAACTCTTAGCCAAGAGAGACTGGCATGCATAGTATTTACAGTTGAAGTCGGAAGTTTACATACACTAAGGTTGAAGTCATTAAAACTCATTTTTCAACCACTCCACAAATTTCTTGTTAACAAACTATAGTTTTGACAAGTCAGTTAGGACGTCTACTTTGTGCATGACAAAAGTAATTTTTCCAACAAATGTTTACAGACAGATTATTTCACTTATCACAATTCCAGTGGGTAACAAGTTGACTGTGCCTTTTAAACGTTTGGAAAATTCCAGAAAATGATGTCATGGCTTTAGAAGCTTCTGATAGGCTATTTGACATCATTTGAGTCAATTGGAGGTGTCCTTGTGGATGTATTTCAAGGCCTACCTTCAATCTCAGTGCCTCTTTGCTTGACATCATGGGAAAATCAAAATAAATCAGCCAAGACCTCAGAAAAAAATTGTAGACATCCACAAGTCTGGTTCATCTTTTGGAGCAATTTCCAAATGCCTGATGGTACCATGTTCATCTGTACAAACAATAGTAAGCAAGTATAAACACCATGGGACCACGCAGCCGTTATACCGCTCAGGAAGGAGACACGCTCTATCTCCAAGAGATGAACGTGCTTTGGTGCAAAAAGTGCAAATCAATACCAGAACAACAGCAAAGGACCTTGTGAAGATGCTGGAGAAAATCGGTACAAAGGTATACATATCCACAGTAAAACGAGTCCTACATCGGCGTAACCTGAAAGGCCGCTCAGCAAGGAAGAAGCCGCTGCTCCAAAACCGTCATAAAAAAGCCAGACTACGGTTTGCAACTGCACATGGGGACAAAGATATATAGAAATATCCTCTGGTCTGATGAAACAAAAATAGAACTGTTTGGACATAAAGACCATCGTTATATTTGGAGGAAAAAGAGGGAGGCTTGCAAGCTGAAGAACACCATCCCAACCGTGAAGCACGGGGGTGGCAGCATCATGTTGTGGGGGTGCTTTGCTGCAGGAGGGACTGGTGCACTTCACAAAATAGATGGCATCATGAGGGAGGAAAATTATGTGGATGTATTGAAGCAACATCTCAAGACATCAGTCAGGAAGTTAAAGCTTGGTCGCAAATGGGTCTTCCAAATGGACAATGACCCAAAGCATACTTCCAAAGTTGTAGCAAAATGGATTAATAAGGACAACAAAGTCAAGGTATTGGAGTGGCCATCACAAAGCCCTGACTTCAAACCTATAGAAACGTTTGACCCAAGTTATAGGCAATGCTACCGAATACTAATTGAGTGTATGTAAACTTCTGACCCACTGGGAATGTGATGAAAGAAATAAAAGATGAAATAAATCAGTCTCGCTACTATTATTCTGACATTTCACATTCTTAAAATAAAGTGGTGATCCTAACTGACCTAAGACAGGGCATTTTTACTAGAATTAAATGTCAGTAATTGTGAAAAACTGAGTTGAAATTTATTTGGCTAAGGTGTATGTAAACTTCCGACTTCAACTGTATAAAAGCCCTCTGACTACAATGAAGAGAAAGACGTCCCGCTTTGTTCTGGGCCAGCTGCAGCTTAACTAGGTCTTTCCTTGCAGCTCTCAACCACACAGCTGGACAATAATCAAGAGAAGACTAGAGCCTGCAGGACTTGCTTTTTGGAGTGTGGTGTCAAAAAAGCAGAGCATCTCTTTATTACAGACAGACCTCTCCTAAATCTTTACAACCATTGAATCGTTATGTTTTGACCATGACAGTTTACAATCTAAGGTAACACCAAGTAATTTAGTCTCCTCAACTTGTTCAACAGCCACACCAGTCAATACCAGATTCAGCTGAGGTCTAGAATGCCTCAATAGAGTGATTATTGGACGACACTACAACTCCTCATAACAGATACGTGTATCACCTCAAATATAACGACTCATACTACATTCGGTTACATTCTACTATTGTTTACATATTGTGCGTCATGTTCAATGGGCCAAGAGAATGAAAATACAAGCGACAGAACCTAGCAACACTTTCCTGTGGATATCTCCAACTCCTACCGCCAAAAGGACCAGCAGCATGTACAACCGGTAAAGTAAGTGTAAATACCATTTTATTCCACATTCTGTCTTGTAGAGACTGTCTTTTTTAGTGCGACTTCAGTCAGACAGAAAATCCATGGAGTAACCATGATAACAGTCTGATGTTTAGGCAAGCCCCAAGACAGAGCCTCTCCAACCCTAAGTTGTCCAACCATCCCTACTTCACCCTGGAGAGACTGGGGCCTGTGCTTAGACCGCTGGCAGGTGGAGGTACAGTCAGAGGCCTGAACAGCGACTCCGTCAACTCTCTATCGGTTTCTTGCTTGTAGTCTTGTTTTATTCTCGCTCTGAACTGCTGCTACTTCATGTAGTAGGTGTATGGATGCTCCGTTTGTGTAACGGCATTGTTGTCATCTCCTCTTTCTCTAATGTTTATCTTCACTGATACGCAAGTATTTTAAAGTGTGCCCGACAACTGATGTAAAAGGGCTTTATAAATACATTTGATTGTATGCAAGTCTTTATACTGCATGTATTGGTTATCTAATCTTTCTCACTGGTAGGGTTCTGTTTTTTTCCCAGATGGTTTCACTACGACAGGTGATGATACCAGGCAAGTAATACGCCAGTCATCTGACGATTTCACTGTCAATAGTTTTACTTTTCTTCTGACCAACACGTTCCTCGCCTTTCCCACCTTCCCCCGTTCTCCCCCAGTGGACAGTGTGGGACTTGAGTTTAATCAGTCGTCTGTGGTGGATCGTGGACTTGTGCAACCTGTGGTTATACTGGACCTCGCTGAGGTAAGCTAACACCCTCCCCATTCTCAGGTGATTCACCTGGTATTGTCACAATTGTATTCAGTTCTAGTCAAGTTTATTCCATTTTAACCTCTAACCCAGGTTGTTTGTTCTTGGAAAAAACTTACTTGAATGACTAAACTACTAAACTGGGCAGAAATGACAAAGTGTCAACATTAGCCTGATAATAATCACTGAAACAAAAGGTAGACAGTCAGGGACCATCAGCATTTCCAAACATGATGGAAAGAGGAGCATTTGTGGGGCTATTTGACAGCAGAACGAACACCAGTCTTAGACTTGGAGAGCATCAGAAGTTCAACAAATGATGGATAATGGAATTTCCCCCCTCAAATTGTCCTTGCACAATGTGGCAGTGTTGTTCTCCGGACCACAGCGAAGACCAGTTATTTTCAACATGTATTTAATTGGCACAGTTAACACAATACAAAGTATTCAGTGCTCCGAAATGCAAGCATATACCAAATGGAACACAAACAACAAAAAAGTGCGAAACACACCATTTGGCAGACTTTACAAAACAAAAACAATAAAACAAAGTCTTAGCAAAGCGAGAGAGAAAAAAAGTAACGGTAGGTCCTTTTAATCGTTAAAACCTTAAAAAATAGACTGTTTATTTCCTTTTTTTTTTGTCTTAGTTGAATGAATATTTATTTATATATTTATATATATATTCTCTCTAATTCCAACAAGCCATTTCTTCTGTACAGGTGCACTGGGGCCAGGCTGAAGATCTAGGATGATCCGAGTCCAGTATTAGCAGGAGAGGAGATAAGCAGATTCCACTCTATACTGGCTCACTTCTGAGTGGCTCTGTCTGTCGGCGCACTACAGATATGCACCTTCTGACGGTCTGCATGGGAATCAGTTTTGCCTTTTCACTTCTCACAAACAAAACAACTGCCAAATCAATATCCACAATAATCAAAATAAGAGATGGACGGATGGGAATAGCAAAAGGAGACTTTGACCTGACCTGATCCTCGGCCAAAGAACTTATAGATTTGCGCTGCTTTTAAATTATGACAAGTAACGGGGACTCCAAATGATGATGGATCACTGTTCGTTTGTTGTTCTAATGATAATATACACAGTTTGCATTGATACAATTTCAGTTGCTGCCCTTTGAAATGTTGCTTGAGTACTAATATTGTAATAAAAAAAAGTTTCAAGACACTCTTGAGCCTGGTCAAAGTAGTGCACGAAATAGGGAATAGAGTGCCATCACTAACGGCTTCATTAGACAAAACAAATATTTGTTATTCATTACTTCGTCTGCAGTGACTTCAGGCAGATCAAACAACTGGTTTCATCATTATAGGTGGTTTGTAGTTCAGGTGCAACAGTTTTCCAGCTAAAGAAACAACTAGCTACAAAATAAAAAGCTAAAATCTCATCGACCCAAAATTGGTAAAATAATAATGATAAATAAAATGAACAAAATAAAAAATGTATGTGCCTTTGAGTGAGGGAAACAGTGGACATCATCATCTCTGTAGATGTTATGGATAATCTACCTTGACTGCCACGTACAAAATACCCCCCCCCCCTAAAACCTTTATAAAAAAGAAAACAAGAGACGTCTTTACCTATTCAACATACCACAGAATGACATCTGTCTTTACACTAAGTGGTAGGATACATCCATAGAGAGAGATAGAGGACTTTAGTGCCTAAAAGCCCATTTTATCATGGGCAGTGCCATTGAGGACTTTTACCATTTTGAAGTAGTCAACTGGGTGGGACTTCCTATGGGTTAAGGAAGGATCACATAATTCCATCCAGGTCACCAGGAGGGATCAGCCAATGAAGTATACGCATGAGCAAACATTCCAGAACTGCAGGTAAACTGCAGGTAAATTGCCAACCTTGGCTTTAAACCTGTTTAAACCTGTTCATACACACTCCAGCTGTCAATATACACCCTTTCAGTTTGTTTGCCAACTCATGGTAGAAGAAAATTGACTACTTCAAAATGGAGATGGACTCAATGGGCTGCCCATGCCCTCACAGATGCCATAATGGGACAGATACAATGATGCGATGTCTATCTAAGACTATGGATTAAACTAGTTAAGGCCCAAAATGAAGTCTGTCTCGTCTCATATTCAGTCGCACACAACCTTGTGGGAAAGAAAGTGTGTGTGTGGATCACAGTATTACAATACTTCCATATACAGTAGTAAGTGGACCATGCAAATTACATGAGACATTTAACTAATCCTCAAGTTTTCTTCCGGGGACATTCTGTCTGTTGGGTAGGATATACAGTGGAGACGTTACACAGCACAGTATGTATCCACAGGATGAGGCTAGTGGAAGCTAACGACCACTTGCCTTCGACACACTTCTCAAACATGTACAATGTCAGCAAACAACATTACATACAGTATAACAAATTGACAAATTACATTTTATAACCATGTACTGTTTGCATAAAATCATTCAGAAACAGAAGTTTCGGGAATCCAAAACGTTCTTAGCTGAGATTTTGAGCAGGAGGAGTTACTGTGAGGGAGAGCACACACACTCACTGTTAAAAAAAACACAGGTAGGTGAACATGCTTTCAGAGACGAGGAACAGTCAAACAACAACAAAACAAAATACGGAAGCGCTAGTAGAGGATCCCCAGGCACAGAACCCAGAAGGTGACAAATAGGTTAAGAAGCGTAACAGGCAAGTTAACTGAAATAAAAAGCGACATGGGCAATACCCCCCCCCGGAGCAGAGCTGTAGGGTGGCGAGTCAAAGAGGAGACAGGGCATGCATGCATACTGCACGCACTGCCCGAGAGGAGCCCCATCCTAAGCTGTGACATGGCCATCAACGCAGCCAATGACCAGCATCTGGGGTTTGAGGAGGGGAGGGGTGTGGCCAGAGAGAGGAGCAGACGAGATCAGTGGTGTATAGTACTTCAAAGTAAAAATATTTTTAAGTCATTTTTTGGGATATCTGTAATTGAATTTACTATTCATATTTTGGACAAATTTTACTTCACTACATTCCTAAAGAAAATAGTGTACTTTCTACTCCATACATTTTACCTGACACCCAAAAGTACTCGTTACATTTTGAATACTTAGCAGGACAGGAAAATGTTGCAATTCACTCACTTATCAAGAGACCATCCCTGGTCATCCTTACTGCTTCTGATCTGGCAGACTCATTAAACAAGAATGCTTCGTTTGATATTTGTTTGAGTGTTGCCTGAGTGTTGGAGTGTGCCCCTGGCTATCTGTTTATTTAAAAAACAAGAAAATAGTGCCTCCTAGTTTGCTTAATATAAGGAATGTGAAATCATTTGTACTTTTACTTTTGATACGTAAGTATATTTTAGCAATGACATTTACTTTTGATACTTAAGTATATTTAAAACCAAATGCTTATATACTTTTACTCAAGTAATATTTTACTGGGTGACTTCAACTTTTAATTTAGTAATTTTCTATTAAGGTATCTTTACTTTTACTCAAGTATGACAATTGGATACTTTTTCCACCACTTTGAGTGGATGCCAGTAACAACACATGATAGTATGGTAGGGAGAGAGTGCAGGTGAGATGAAGTAAAGTGAACCTGTCCCCTTTCCCACCCCAACCCCTCTCGGTCCTGGAGCTCCTAGTCCTGTCCCCTCCCCAGTCACGTATGGAGGATGTACATGATACTGACAAACACCACAGAAGACACACACCATAAATGAAGCTTTTTCATACACACATACAGTAAGATGACCAATCGGTCCATGTTTTAGTCCATTTGAAACCTGCAAAATATGGAGCTGCGGTCTGAGAGAGTGGAATGACTGCGTTGTTTCCATGGGTACTCCACGGCTCTCCAAGTGATGCTGAATCTGGACGGTTCCTTCTATGATGATGGCTCTGAGTCAATGAGTGAGAGAGAGAGATACGGCAACTGTATCCACCTGATTGGTTTGAATGCAAGGGTGGACTGGAGGGACACGGTTTGGCTTCCTCTCCAGCCTTCCTGTCTGATGGTCTGGTCAGGTGAGATGGTATGGGTGGGGTGTAAGCGGGTTTGTGGGGGGAGATTGTGTTGCTTCTTCCCCCCTTCCATGAGGGGGAGCTGGTCTTGCCTCTGACCACACCCTGCCGTGCTTTAGGAAGGGGTTTGGGGAGGGGTGGCATGGGAGCGGGTTGGGATTTGAGGCGAGAGAGCTAACAGCCGCCATGGTAACGCTGCGTAGCGGAAGCTGAGTTAGTACATCGAGAGGCAAAGCTTTGCAGCGACAACGGAAGCAAAATTATAAATGTGTAATGGACTATTAAAAGATTTACGGGTGCAAAATTGTGATGCTTATTATTGTTGCTTCTGGTCAGAAACTGTTGCAAAAGAAGAGAACTCTACGTATGTATCGGGTTGGAAATTGAGATGCATCATTATCGATCTCCCGTTTTTGTCTCGGTCATGTCTCTCTCTCTTTCTGACTCTATGACAATAAAAGGAACGTGAATGTGGTTGCTCTGTCTCCGAGGCTGCTTGCCCTGCCATTTCTGAGCCAGCCTCTCACACTTTTAGGAATCTGCAATTTGAAAGAAAAAAAACAACAAACAAACAAAAAATGAAGGAAAAAAAAGAACACGTTAGAGAGAGAGATCTCAGGGAAAGAAAATGTAGTTCACATACTAAATGAGGTGGAAGAAGAACTATTCTTTGCAATTTCCTTTGAAAGGAAATAATACTGTTCTCTGTCGTTAATATCAGTTGCTGTACCTTAAAAATATTTTTTATGATACTGTTTCTAAATGTTAAGTCTGGTGTGAATCTATCATTCCCAAAAACGAAAAGAGACACTTAAGCTTGTAACATGCACAAAAAAAAAATGACCATAACATGCCTCACATTTCATTTGGACCCCCATTTAGCAGGGTGATGAAATGGTTGTGTTAATAGCACTGTCAGAGACGGGATTACTTTCACCGGTATAGGAGAAAGAGTTGCGGAAGCATATTTGTTGAGCTTTTTGAGATTTGACAACAAAGTTGGAGTCTCTTCCAGCATGCCTTTTGGCCCTACGTTTGCACACTTCAGTAATCTTTAAAAGAGAAATGGCTGGATGTTTTAGTGGCATAAAACAGTTTCAACACCATACTGTAGCACAGACCATGCTTCTCAAATGGACTTATCTGCACCGAGGTGCTAATCAAAACCCATGCATGATCTGGCAACCAAGCACCGATGTTACAATCAGCCACACAACAACAAAAAATCCGTTCTCACAATGTTCTCACCAAGAATGAGGGAGAGAATAATGGTACAGCTCATTCTCAATCCTGAATTCCTCTACAACCGTTCTGGAAAATAAAGGCCCAGAAAGAAAAAAAAAATAGCCCCTTCCTTGGACCTTTTAGTCTGTGACAATCGTGCATCTTTAACAGTAGAGGAGTGAGACAATCCAGGATAGAGGAGTTGATATTCACTGAGCACTATAATAGCCTCCTGAGCTACAGAATGCAGTCCTATGTATGGGGGTGAAGCGTTGTGATTCGGTACATTCATTTGTCACAGTACAAAACAAATATGATTGCATATGTTTGTTTTTTTTGTTTTTTTTTACAGCAGAATCAAATAATAATTTGCATATTTCTACATTGTACAATCTAGCATGCTTTACTACTGGGGACAGCAAGCAGTTTTTTCCCCACACACACGATCCCGTGGTTTAACCTAAAAAAAAGTGTATTATAATATTTTGTTCTCTCCAAATATCACCTCGATACTGGCCTCTGTGGGAATATGATTCAGTGGTTAAGACCATCAACATTTGTAGTCAAACACACACTTACATTTTGCCTTTTGATTTTCATCCTGACCACAACTCTAGTCTACCTTTGAGGCCAGTTTCTATATGATAAAATACACCTTTGTCAGGTGATAAGAACATTTTGGGGGAAATATGACTGCAAGCATGTCAAGAACAAAAAAGACAGCAGCACTCATTGATATCGTCCGTACAACCGGCCCTGATTCCCATCGAGTTGACTGGAAGTAACGACAGAAAGTTCTCCTGGCAAACAAGAGGTAACGAGGAGAGAATTCTCTCAGAACCGGTGGGAAAAGAACGCTCCGAGGTCAAGTTTCCCCCTTGGTACAGATCTAGGATCAGCTTCCCCACCCCCAATCATGATCTTAACCATTATTGTGGGAAATGTAAAAAAACGACCCAAGATCAGTGTCTAGGGATAACTTCGCCCTACACCAAAAATAGCCAATACCTCTTTTAAAACTATCCTGTCTCCCAAATGCATTGAGATACCCATCACATACAACACCACAGTGCATGGGACCGGTCTCAGCTACATGGTAATCATGACAGAGGCACATGGAGACTTCTGGTTGGTCCATCATTCAGAGTGAAAGAGAGTGGGAGGAGTGTACTCGACTCCCCGAGTGCCCCCCCCTGAAAACGAAAAAAAAAATGCCCTCGGCCCCAAAAGAAAACCCCTTCAGTTAAATGTACGTCATAGCACCTTTGGCGTTTGTTTCCAAAAGGACCTCGACATAAGACGTGGGCACGTAGCCTTCCTCCTCTTCGTTTCTGCGGACGCGTGTCCAGCCATCACCTTTATCCTCCTCTATCACATACAACAGCTCTCCCTCTGTCACTGATATAGTCCCCTCATTATGACCTAGTGGAGGGGAGGAGGAGGAAAATAGGTGGAATAAGAAAGAGAGAAAGTGAGAAGGAGAGGGGGGGAGAGAGAGAAAGGCAGTAAAGTGTCAAAACAAGGTGGAAGAGTGTTATTGTTGCATATCTCTCAAATAGTCAAATAGATGTTCAAGCCCACATTACCCGTGTTGTTGTCTCTGATTGGTGTATTACCTGTTAAAGGTGTATTACCTTCAAATTGGTAGATGGCTTTACAGGTGCCGATAGTGGGCAGCGTCTCCTCATCCCCATCGTCAAACTCATCATCAAACTCTGGAGTGTTGGCTATGGCCACCTTGACCTGAGTCTCTGAACTCTGCTCCTCTGTGTAACTGCCATCCGGGCTGCTCAAGGACCAACACACACACACACAGTAACTATAGCAACCTCACAACACAACATTACAGTAACAAACTACAAAGTGTTGAATAATGTGTGTGTGTGTGTGTGTTTACTGTACCTCTCTCTGTCCTGTGCACAGTTGTTGGCAACCGTGCTGCTGTTGCTGTTCTGTGTCTCGTACAGACCACTCTGTCTCCTGGGAGGATCGCTCTTCGATGGTAACCTCCCCTCCACCTCAGCTAGCCATCCCTGGTACAGACGCGCGCGCGCACACACACACACTTACGTTAGGATTGTGAGATGAGATTTGCTAGTGCAGTGCAGTCCAGAGTCAGATATAGCCTTCTTACTAAGGCTCCTTTCTCTATTACACCAAGCCAGAACAAATAGAGGCCGCCAAGGCAGTGCATCATTTCCAAATAAGGAAGAGGAGAGACTCTGGAGCACTTTACTGTTTGATCTAATGAGGTACTGCCTTAGCAAAGCCAAACAAGATAACTATGCTACTAACAACACTGAGTACATCCAGCATCTAGAAATACAGTACATTCCTATCTGGGATAGTTTGAGATTAGTTACTCAAGACTCACCTCGAATTTCTGCACCTCGGACTGCAGTTTCTCAATGTTCATTGCCATCTCTACTAGGCGGGGGTCCACACTGGCAGGGTCACCCATCTGAGGGTTCTTCTCATACACCCCCTTCATCTTAGTTAGGGCATCTCTGACGGACAGAGGAAGAGAGAGTGACACATGAATACTCAAGACATGCTCCGACAAATAGATAGCTTAGTCTAAAGCTGATCAAGACAACCACATTTCCCCTAAATCTACCCCTGAGTATTAATATCCATCCCAAAGTTTTACTGGGCAAATTTTGGTCCATAAAAAGTCTGGCTGACAGTAAAGACTTGGGGGAGCTTTTATGGAGGAGTTAGGACATCATTTCCATACAAATATGGCTGAGGCTTATGTTGCAGACACACACACACACACACACACACACACACACACACACACACACACACACACACACACACACACACACACACACACTTACTTCTGGTCCATCTCTTTCTGGATGTCCTTGTTTAAGTCGTCTATCTTGGCCTGAAGCTTCTTTCTTCTCTGCTCTGGGGGCAGGTGGCTGAAGTCCTCTGGTCCAGAGCCCTTATGGAGAGAGATAAATACAAAAATTAAAAAGAGAGAGAGATAGTGGAAGAGAGGAAGAAAAGTTGTGGACAAAGTGAGTTTCAGGAGCATTCTACATTGTGTCTCTAAACGGATGAATATACAGTATAACATATTCTAACACCCCTCTCAGATGTTCAGTATCTCTATGTAACACCATAATCCTTCAGGTGCTTAGAATCCTTCAGAATCCTTAGGGGGTTTCTCTGTGTACTTGTGAGCCATTCAACCACCTATAACCTATTCAGTCCCAAGCCTGAAAAGATATTAGGATGTATCACATTACTTCTTATCCAGTCAAATCACATTTTCGGTGTTCATATTTCAGTATCACCATAACTGCCAAGAGAGAAGCGTAAAAGGAGGTAGTGTATCTGAAATGGAAACTGTGGGGCCATTTAAGGGCAGAGGATCACATTTCCTAATGAAGGAGCTTCCTGGATAGAATAAATATCGATCATCTCTGATGATGAGTCATTCACTCTGTTTTCTGTGTTCAATTGGGCCTGCTCTACTTTCCCAAGTAAGCTGCCTGTATATGTCCTGTATATACTGCAGTTCATAGATACACCACTTGGTGGTACTATTTGGTTATATTTCTTACATACACAGGTAATTATTGTGTCACAAATCCCTGTAAAGCAATACAATACAATGGATAATTATACATTAATTAACTGTCATTGTATTGTTAGCAATTCAAATGATATTCATTGTTGCTTTCCTCACATTTTATATATTGCTTTCAGATTGGCTTATTTGACTAGCCATAGTATTCATGGTATTTATCTGATCATGTGCTTGGACTGGATATGTTAAGGCTCAGACAACAATACTTGTATCATAAAAGGGACAAAGGTCAACGTCCTACTTCGCCAGGCGTCAAGGGTCAGAGGTCACTGGGGTTTACTGGTGAGAAAGCCAATATAAGCACAGTAGCAGGCCAGGCTACCACGGCGATGACCTTCCTTACCTCATTAGCTGCACTGCGTGCAACACTTACCAACCAGAAAACATGCAACATTGTCTGGTTCATGCTCAAATTCATACTTACATGATTTATACAAATGGTTGATCACTAGAATAAAGAACAGCCTGCTTGCTGTTGATTGATGTAAAAACAAAATACTCCACACAGGCGATAATTATTTCATGAGACAAGGTGCTATACAGGTGAGACACAATATATACAAAATTATGTGGACACCCCTTCAAATTAGTGGATTCGGTTATTGCAGCCACACCTGTAGCAAGCTCCATATAGAAATGGTTTGTCAAGATCGGTGTGGAAGAACTTGACTGGCCTGCACAGAGCCTTGACCTCAACCCCATCGAACACCTTTGGGATGAATTGGAACACCGACTGCGAGCCAAGCCTAATCGCCGAACATAAGTGCCCGACCTCACTAATGCTCTTGTGGCTGAATGGAAGCAATTCCCCCGCAGCAACGTTCCAACATCTAGTGGAAAACCTTCCCAGGAGAGTGGAGGCTGTTATAGCAGCAAAGCAAAGGGGGGGGGGGGGGGGGGGGAGACCAACTCCATTGACTTTGGAATGAGGTGTTCGACAAGTAGGTGTCCACATACCTTTGGTCATGTTGTGTATCTTTACCCAGAAACTTACCTGTTCAACATACATTTCACACTCAGATATACATTTGCATATCTACTTGATTACATTTAACCACTGGTCAACTGATCTCGATCCTTTCTAATCTCTTGCCAAAGGATTTGTTTGACATGCATTTGTCAATGTTGACCACTCAATAATTACTACTACACACAAAGTAATGAACTAATGATCATCACGTGGCTTATGTTATTGGGGTTGACTAAGGAGATTTACAGCAATTATTTTGAGGCAGTGTATTCTGTAGTTTATGATTTATCAAATCAAAATTCCCACAGGGCTCCAATGTAGAAGTCTGATGCAGAGGACTTGAAGACTGCCAAAAATGGAATTTGAAATAAGATTCTACCTAATCTCCTCCACCACCAACTCTCTCTCTCTCTCTCTCTCTGCAGCAATTGAGCCTGGGGAAGAGGTTCGTTTCTACATAGAATTAGGAATTAGCCATTTTGGTCAGGGAGTTGGTCAACCATGGTTTGCCAGTGCTGTAATAGGATATTGTGTAAAATAAAGTAAAGTAAAATAATGCATTTACAGAATTGATCTTTGAGAGGAATGATTCCATAAATGTTTCCAAATTAAACAGCCAATATGCCAACATTCCATTCAAACAATGTGGTCAACCCACAGCCAATACAGTACACTGGCTGAAATCAGTTGACGATAAGACTTTGACAAGTTGTAAATGCAACAAGTATTGATATTGAAAACCAAAATTCAGATATTTATGGCCTGTTTACATATATTTCATACATACAATTGGTATAAAACCTGTTTAAACTGTATTTATATGACAATATTTTAGGTTGACAATAATTCTAGTACACAATTACTGATATATGCCTTACTTTTATTTTCCAGGATTATGCCTCTACTGCCATTCATTCCAATAAGACTGGTTTTGATTATTTCTCTCTGACCAATATGGATGCCATTTTCACCCCATTCCGGAACGTTGAGTGTTTATGACATAGCCCCTCTAGTAATGTAATAGGATCTCTGAGTTTCTACCTGACTGAGACAAAAAAAAAAGCTCAATTTCATTTGTTCCCATCTGTTCTGCATTTCAGTGGAAAATACTTGGTATTCCTGGAAGGCTCGGCATCGTCTGGACATTTTAGTTTAGCTCTTTTTGGGCCATTAATTTCTACATCAAAACCACTCTGAGCTTGGCAGCGAAGGCTGAAAAACATCATCTTTAGAGGCTTGCAAAGTGCATACTAAGAACACTGTTAATGACTATTTATCAAAATCAGCATGTATCACATCTTTGATTTTACAGTATCTACCCATCTACCAGCTTTGATTATTATGCATCTATTGGAATCATCCATCTTTGCATCTAACGAGTATGAGGACAAATCAAAGGGGATGGAACTAGCAGACAGACAGACGGACCTAAGTTCAAATACTATTTGAAATCCTTTCAAATACTTGACCGAGCTTGTCTGTTGCGATGAAATGAAAAGAAAATGACTTCAACGATTTCAAATAGTATTCGAAAACCCAGGTCTGACTGACAAACAAAACATTAACTGTAATTCTGATCACCTCAATAAGATTCCGGACGTGGGAATTGAGTGTGATCTGCACAGAGCACACAGGCACAGTGGGGAGAGACACAACAAACAATAATAATACACACAAAAACAAAAATTATGAGACAACAACACGGGTCTGCATCGGCAAAATCCATCCTCATGTCACAACAAAATGACTAAATAAATGAAAGACAACGGACGACAGGAACCAAATGCCAACAAACAGCGGCCACACAAGAATTCTCAACCACGTCGTGGTGCTAGGTGGACGTGCACACGACGCTCAGAATGCGGTTCACGCCACTACGGTCATGCAGTGTTACGGTCATGCTTACCAGCTTGAGAGAAAGCTTCATGGGTAGAAGAGAGGCGAGAGAAACGGCAGGAGGAGCAGGAGAGAAAGAGAACAGATAAAAGTCAGACAACAGCAGAATAACACATAGCAATTGTCCATTTCGGTTCCTCCTGGTACTGCATGCACATGCACAGCATGTCGTTAGTTGTTGACATGGATATTGAGAAGAAAAAGCAGTTCCTTAGCCAAACTTCACCATATGAGGAAAATAATTGGGTGTTTCAAAACCTGGAAAGGGCAAGGTAGAAGTCTTGGATGCTTTGTATATGGTAGATTGCTGCGGTCATTGGATTCGAAGATGTTCGTCTTGACCAAGGTGATAACCAGAGCTTTCACAAACTGAACAGCAAATGCATAGACCCATCATCATTTGTGAAAAACGGCAGATCAGATACGTGAGGTGCAACAGGTCTGAGGCTCTTTGCAGATGCTGGTTCGTTTGGACGCTCCCACAGTTTGTTCTAATTACAATGGAAAAAACAAAGTCTGCAATACCTCAGCGAGACGCTATTCCAAGACAATAACCGGTCATTCTCAGGACTATCTCCCGATATAACGTAATGGCTCTAGTTAACTCTTCTCTCGTCTGGTGAAGTTCAACGTCAGGTTTCAGGGATGAATGACAAAATAAGAGTTGGGTTTTAAAATGACTTGAGGTGATGACAAGGAAGCCAACTCACAAGTCTAGACTGCACAGGACGGCGAATGAGAGCGAGCAAAGTGAGAGAAGGAGAGACAGAGAGAGAGAGAGGTGAGTCGAGACACCCACTGCAGGAAAACAGGAGGACAGAGGATGGATGATAACACCCCCCTCTCTGTTCTCCCTGTACCCCCCCCCCCACACACACACACACACACACACACACACACACACACACACACACACACACACACACACACAATGACAGCATTTAACAGGTGGCTACGTGTGTCACAGTAAAGCATGATGACAGTTTGCATGTTCACATAGAGACGATATGTTTCAAACAGTGACATTCACTCATGGGAGAGGTGAGCCTAAGTGCCAGTCTGTTTGGGCCAGTCTGAGTTGTCAAGAAAGCACAAACAGACTGGCACTCAGACTAGGGAGAAGTTGCTCATAGATTCAAAGCTATAGCAGGCAGGATACATGCCCATGAGCACAAGTAATCAGGAACTAGTAGCAGCCTTCTTTATCAATGAGTTCAGTAAGGTCGAACTACAACCATAACCACTTGGTTCATCAAAGATTCATTATTAATTATATTTGTTTGATTTAAAGGACAATTAAGGCAAATGATAGAAGAAGAAAAAGAGAACTGGAAAAATCATAATGTAAGAGGTTGCTTCGGTTTAATTGCACATACAGGGATTGCACTATTAAAGATCGTTAGAGCCTATTGTGAGCTCCATGGTTATAGAGAGGAGAGATACTTTTAACACCCACTGGGTCACTCCAGCTTTAATCCCTGTAATGACTTACTATGAGGGGGTAGTTTGTAGGAAACAAAGGAAAGAGATACTTTTGACACACTGGGTCGCTCCAGCTACAGCGAACGACCTGTAATCCAGTTAACAGCTCAAAGGCCGCACTCGGGGGGGCCATGATGAGGCCAGGCCATACTCCCTTTGGTCCTGTAATCAAGTCATTCACCTGGAATGGGCCTTCCATCAGCCTCCCCATCGTGCCTAATTATCCCTCTCGACATTGACAATTGTTCTCACTGTGGTATTTCCGTTAAGAACTTGCTGGTGTAATAGACAGGGGAGGTCTGTTGTTCCCCAGTATCTGTTGTAGCTGAGTGTATAGGGTCAAAACGTGACGTGTCAGACGTCTCAGACAGATGGGTAGATATAGGTACATGGTATACAGATAGGCTATGGTGCCATGGTGCCAGCACATAGAAGGATGCGCTGGAGGGGTGAATTCTGGGTAGATTAAACCCTACCAAAAAAAAGTGTTATGAGCACCACAACCCAATGTTGTGAACCCCAGAAAACAAGATGAAGGAGCAAATGGTGGGGAGACCCATCATTCACCACGCTCCAATCCCACTTCCTTAGTTTAAGGGTCGTGCTTGTGACACTTTGAGAATTGACCCCTACCAAAAATGTGCACTGCAGCAGGAGTCCAATGCAATACTGGGGTTGGTGGTGTTGCAACAGAAAGCGCCACAAGCTGAGATGTGGGACAGGAAATGAGGTCATCCCTGGTTCTGATCATTTGGATAGTGTGGTCTTACAACAGGGCAGAAGGGTCATGTGAAATACAGTGAGGCAGTCACAGACACTAGCCTCATTTAGAAGGAAACAAAAATATCTAAAATGGCAACAGTGTCTTACTGGAAATAAATTATTATTTCTATGTATTGTCCTTGTGTTTGAAAGAAAATCACCTTTTTTTTGTCCATAAAATGAGCATCAAATTGATCAGAAATACAGTGTAGTCATTGTTAATGTTGTAAATGACTATTGTAGCTGGAAACAGACAATTTTTTTATGGAATATCTACATAGGCGTACAGAGGACCATAATCAGCAACCATCACTCCTGTGATCCACTGGCACGTTGTGCTAGCTAATCCAAGTTGATCATTTTAAATGGCTAATTGATCATTAGAAAACCCTTTTGCAATTATGTTAGCACTGAAAACTGTTGTGCTGATTAAAGAAGCAATAAAACGGGCCTTCTTCAGACTAGTTGAGTATCTGGAGCATGAGCATTTGTGGGTTCGATTATAGACTCAAAATGGCCAGAAACAAAGACCTTTCTTCTGAAACTCATCAGTCTATTCTTGTTCTGAGAAATGAAGGCTATTCCATGCGAAATCTGCCGTTTCCAGCAATAGTCATTTACAACATTAACAATGTCCACACTGTATTTCTGATCAATTTGATGTTATTTTATGTCCTTTCAAAAACAAGGACATTTCAAAGTGACCCCAAACTTTTGAACGGTAGTGTATATACTGTCAATGCATCATCATGATATGAGACTACTGTCTGTGCTGCACATGGCTGAGACACACACACATATTTCCTAATTAAGGCACGCACGCATCGGCCAACATACACACTTACAACATATTGTCTGGCCTCGAAAGCGTACGTGGGTATGCCCTGAGTCCTCCAGTCTTTGTGATAACAGAGCGAGAGAGGGCGAGTAGGAGGCTGCTGCCATGGTTATGAGAGAGAACAACACAGCTTCATCAATTAGCACAGGGCTACTAATGAGGCTAATGGGTTTTCACTCTCCCCCGCATGCACGCACGCACGCACGCACGTACGCACACACACACACACACACATCATCCATCTCTCTTTCTTTCTGTGTTTTCTCAGAGAAACACTCTCTGACTCACTCTGATGATGCTGTCATCATTTATCCTTGCTATATCCACCACACACACTCTCACTCTCTCTCTCTCTCTCTCTCTCTCTCTCTCTCTCTCTCTCTCTCTCTCTCTCTCTCTCTCTCTGTCTCTCTGTCTCTCTGTCTCTGTCTCTCTGTATATCTGGCGTTGGATCAGAGGGCTGGCCCCAGAGGGCTGAGGAATGACAAGCCCTCCCACTGGGGGATGCTGGGTAAAGCATACCTCTGCTGTGCAGCTGTTGGCCAAAGACTGAACCCAGAACCCAACCTACAGACACAACTAGCATGACATTAAAATACACACTCATATCACATGTTATATAACCTGTCATAAGGAAAGAAAACGGACATTGGCTATCTCAAAGCCATTGGCCCTGTCAAAGATATCACATTTCATAACTAATATTTTGCTCAGTCAATACTGAGGTTTATTGAAATGATAATATTCATATTTTCACTCACTAATAGCACCTGTGCAGTGTAGTGCTGTACTACGATTGACAAATAACTTGGTTAGAATTAGGAATTAGAATACTACAACGGACATGAATCTTCTTATGACGGTACAAAAGGTCAGCCATGTTGGTAAGGGAGTTGGTCAGCCAATGCTGTGATGAGATATGTGTAAAACAATGAATTTGAAGATTATCTGCCCAGTATGTTTGTTAGCTAGCCAGCCAGCCAGTTTAAGTGGAATGATTTCAATAAAGTTTCAAATTACCTGTCAATATAACATTCCATACAAACAATGCAGTCAACCTACAGCCAAACCCAGGCTGAAATAATTTGATGATAGGACATAGACAAGTTGTAATTGCAACAAGTACTGTATCATAATATGACAAAGCTTTCCAAGAAAACAAACATTGGGACATTTATGGTCTATTTACATATATATTTTAGAGGCTATTCATACAGGCAATTTTTAGAAACCTGTGTAAATTGTATTTCTAATTTGATGACAATATTTTAGGTTGACAATAATTCTATTACACAATTACTGATTTATCACATGCCTTACTTTAAATTTCCTTCATCAGTAAAAGCAGGAAATGCATCACCTATCCCTCTAATGCCATTCATTCCAATTAGACTGCTTTGGATTTCTCCCTGACCACAATGGAGGCCATAAAGAGGTCAATGGGTGGTAGAAGAAGGACGCCGGATTGGCCCACATTCAACAAATCTGATCTAACAAAGTGGATATATGTCAAATCCGTCCGGATTTTATGTATTGTAACAGGCCCACAATGTGCTGACTTCAGATAGATTTTTAGATTTTGGGCAGTTTTCGCTGCATAGCATTTAGAAGCTGTCCCTTTTCAGGCTTCGAAAGACATGACTGTTAAATGCTAACTCCCATTCGTATAAGCTGGTAGCATAGCTAGCATACCTGAGCGGCAGGTAGCCTGGAGGTTAAAAATGTTGGGTCAGTAACCAAAAGGTTGCTGGTTCGATTCCCTGAGCCGGCAAGGTGGGAAAATGTGCCCATCTGCCCTTTGAGCAAGGCAGTTAACCCCCAACAACAACTGCTCCTTGGGCGCTGACATTGATTAAGGCAGCCCCCCCCCTGCACCTCTCTGATTCAGAGGGGTTGGGTTAAATGCGGAAGACACATTTCGGGTGAATGCATTCAGTTGACTGACTAGGTATCCCCCTTTCCCTACAGAAACCAGTGGTGGTATTTTTTAACTGTAATGCAGTTGATTGGTGACAATGGCATGAACATGTGTTGGGGTTGACATCCATACAAGCAATTTACTCCAATTTTTACTTCAACATAGTATGAAATACACATATAAACAATAGCCTAACTGTAGGTTCATTTTCCTGTGGGGCAATGAGGAGATTCAGGATCTTCCCCCATGCATTACCATGGCATTTCCATTGTTTTGGTCGAGTACGATTCACCTCTTTACCGCATGTATGGCTGCCATTTTCATACCATGCTGGAAATTTGAGGGGTTTGACATAGCACCTCTAGTCATTTAATAGGATCTCTATGCGTGTGACCAGTGATAGAGGGCTTCTTTAAGAGGCCTTGTGGATTACTATGACACTGAGGTGCTGTGCAGTTGCACAGCAGCTGTTTAAGCAGGGCAGGCAATATGGCCGCCCGTTCCAGCTTGTGCAGAGCAGACGGCTCATGTTTGAAGTGACTTCTCTACTGCTTTTAAAATGAGTTCCTAAAAGAAAAGAAAGTTTAACACAAAACTGATGTCTACGAGTATTCTTAACAACGTTAATATACACATACAAAAACAACAGAAATACTTCATCCATATGGATAATGAAAAGGAGTGAAGAGAATGTTGAGAGATTCATATTTAGCACTATTAATCTTAAAACATAGGCAATCTCGTGCTCAATACATCGCCCTGCCCGACCAAAACAAAAACCTGACCTTTTTCCTTTCTTTCCCTTCACTTCATTCAAATGTTACAGAAAGGTCATACAGGAATGAACTCATTTGAATCTGCAACATTAACAGAAAACAATGCTTCAGATATAGAACTACCCTGGCCTGCCAGTTTAGAAGATGGTCATTGCTCCACTTCCTGTTTGGGAAATGTTCACTTCCTGATAGATTTGCCCTACTTCCTCCTTCTCCTGACCTTCAATAATTTATCACAGGAGAACATTGTTTTAATTACACTACTACTACTATTGTTCCTTTGATTTCACAGACATCATAGATTGTGGGCCGGGCTATGAGAAATATATGGCTCTACTGCATTCTAACTGTTGCCCTTCAAAAGATACGAACATAAACAAACTGTATTAGTTGAGGCCGGAAGGAACACGTGAGCAGCTAAGCACGTTCTTGACCTCAAGAGGGAGCTCTGTCGGCCCCGTGGGTGTGACTTGGACAGGGATCACGGTTCTGGCTGATTTAGGAATAGAAACTCGCCATGACACCACATAGCTGCAGCGTGTGTGTGTGCCTGCAGATAAAGAGGGTGTGTCGAACCCCACGGTCGTCTAAAAAAGCCCTGCTTGCAAGCCAGGCCAGGCCCGGCCCGACAGACTCAGTGACTCAATCAGCCAATAGCGGCCAGCGCAACGTCCTAATCAATATACTGTGACTTTTGACTTCATGCATAATCTTAACACATTATACTGTTACTGATTTTCAGTTTGACCCAGATAGGCGGAAGGAAGGAAGTAGTTCTTGACTAAAAAACAAAACTTCTTCCAGTTGCTTATACTCTCCCTATTACTACACCTAGCAAATGTACTACTTGTGCTTTCTTTCATTGCATCATCATGGCGACTCTCCAAGGAGAGCTACAATGTGGTAGGATACCTACAGTGCCTTGCGAAAGTATTCGGCCCCCTTGAACTTTGCGACCTTTTGCCACATTTCAGGCTTCAAACATAAAGATATAAAACAGTATTTTTTTGTGAAGAATCAACAACAAGTGGGACACAATCATGAAGTGGAATTACATTTATTGGATATTTCAAACTTTTTTAACAAATCAAAAACTGAAAAATTGGGCGTGCAAAATTATTCAGCCCCCTTAAGTTAATACTTTGTAGCGCCACCTTTTGCTGCGATTACAGCTGTAAGTCGCTTGGGGTATGTCTCTATCAGTTTTGCACATCGAGAGACTGAAATTTTTTCCCATTCTTCCTTGCAAAACAGCTCGAGCTCAGTGAGGTTGGATGGAGAGCATTTGTGAACAGCAGTTTTCAGTTCTTTCCACAGATTCTCAATTAGATTCAGGTCTGGACTTTGACTTGGCCATTCTAACACCTGGATATGTTTATTTTTGAACCATTCCATTGTAGATTTTGCTTTATGTTTTGGATCATTGTCTTGTTGGAAGACAAATCTCCGTCCCAGTCTCAGGTCTTTTGCAGACTCCATCAGGTTCTTCCAACAAGATTCTTCCAGAATCGTCCTGTATTTGGCTCTATCCATCTTCCCATCAATTTTAACCATCTTCCCTGTCCCTGCTGAAGAAAAGAAGGCCTAAACCATGATGCTGCCACCACCATGTTTGACAGTGGGGATGGTGTGTTCAGCTGTGTTGCTTTTACGCCAAACATAACGTTTTGCATTGTTGCCAAAAAGTTCAATTTTGGTTTCATCTGACCAGAGTACCTGCTTCCACATGTTTGGTGTGTCTCCCAGGTGGCTTGTGGCAAACTTTAAACAACACTTTTTATGGATATCTTTAAGAAATGGCTTTCTTCTTGCCACTCTTCCATAAAGGCCAGATTTGTGCAATATACGACTGATTGTTGTCCTATGGACAGAGTCTCCCACCTCAGCTGTAGATCTCTGCAGTTCATCCAGAGTGATCATGGGCCTCTTGGCTGCATCTCTGATCAGTCTTCTCCTTGTATGAGCTGAAAGTGTAGAGGGACGGCCAGGTCTTGGTAGATTTGCAGTGGTCTGATACTCCTTCCATTTCAATATTATCACTTGCACAGTGCTCCTTGGGATGTTTAAAGCTTGGGAAATATTTTTGTATCCAAATCCGGCTTTAAACTTCTTCACAACAGTATCTCGGACCTGCCTGGTGTGTTCCTTGTTCTTCATGATGCTCTCTGCGCTTTTAACGGACCTCTGAGACTATCACAGTGCAGGTGCATTTATACGGAGACTTGATTACACACAGGTGGATTGTATTTATCATCATTAGTCATTTAGGTCAACATTGGATCATTCAGAGATCCTCACTGAACTTCTGGAGAGAGTTTGCTGCACTGAAAGTAAAGGGGCTGAATAATTTTGCACGCCCAATTTTTCAGTTTTTGATTTGTTAAAAAAGTTTGAAATATCCAATAAATGTCGTTCCACTTTATGATTGTGTCCCACTTGTTGTTGATTCTTCACAAAAAAATACAGTTTTATATCTTTATGTTTGATGCCTGAAATGTGGCAAAAGGTCGCAAAGTTCAAGGGGGCCGAATACTTTCGCAAGGCACTGTACACATGTCTGTCATTGGGAGGGAGCTCTGGTGACACTGTCATTGTGTGTGAAGCAGTTTTAGAGTTCAAAGTGGAGACTGAGGAAACAGGTTGGAGAGTTCATGAGTTTATGTCTGGAAAGACAGACAGACAGACGACTGAATATGTGATTCCGCTAGCGCAGAACTATGGAAGCATGCTAGAGAAGCGTAACACAGATACAGACACAGGCAGAACGCCGTATGGAGGAGGCTGGAGGATAGACAGAGTTGTCCTAAATAGATTTGGACCAGCAAATTTCATTGTAAGGTTGAGATGTTATCTCTGGCACACTGGGAAATCATGAAGATCTAATCGATAGCCAATTACAGATTATTAAGAGATACCTGAAGAATTTAGGCCTGATGCCAACTGGAGTATAACCTCCCCCATACAGCGACGCCACAGAGCTCAGAGACAGGCGAGCACACACACATGCACGCACGCACACGCACACACTCACCACACTCTCACAGACACACAACCACAAACACTCACAGCACGACACACACACACTTACCCCTCGCCTCAGGCTCCGGAGGCAAGTCATTTTGGGTTTGGAGGCCATGAACTCATTGAAGCGATTGGAGAGGGGCTCCTTGTTCTGCTTGGGAGACTGGGGGTCGTTGGGAACAGCAGAGGGTGAGGGGGGGCTGGAGGCTGGGGGGGCAGGGGGGGGCTGGTGCGGGGACGTTAACAGGGACATAAGCTACCAGTATGAGAGGGAGCCGTGACGGAGGACAAGAAGAAGAGGAGGAGGAGGAAAAGGGGCAGAATCAAAACAAGAGGACAAAAAAGGAAGGAGGGAGGAACACAAAACGAGATAAATAAAGGCCCAAATAATGTTAAAAACAGGTAACAGAAAAACCCAACGGGAACAAAGACAACCAAAATAGATATCAAACACAAACAAACCCAGTGTCATAAGTAACCAGCTGTTATGTGGTATAATCTTGTCAGACAAACAAACGTGAAGTAAAAACAACTTGTCAAGCGACGGCCGTAACATTTCTAAACAGAGTGAGTCAGAAGTGTTAATAGAGTGTTATTGCAAGGTGCTGCAGCTGCCACACATTTAAACAGACAGCTTTACAGGAAGCACATGCAAGCTTCCATTTTGTAGCAAGTGGTTTTTGGGGGGGGGAAACGTCATCACATGCAAGCTCTTGGACTAGAAATTCACCATATCCTCCGAGATGTGACAGTGGCTGAATTTCAATCACAGAAACCGAACTCCTGCAATCCCAAACCACTTAATGCTCAATTAATGAGCTATCAGCCCTTTGGGAGCTAGAGAGAGATCTGCCATTTGTACTGACAGATTGCTTTGATACTCAGTGAGAGAACATGCATGAAAGCACTTTGGATACCCATCTTTTAAAACCAAAGTTAACGAAACGTAAATAAATCAAGTAAATGGTTTGCTGCTCTTTTAATTCAGAGAGAAGTTCTAGTTGGACATTCTATAGATAGCAAAGGGCTAGGATCTAACACGTGTCTTCCGTATCGGCTCTGCTCTGATACAAGTCTCACATGTTTTCACTGTGCAGGTAGCCTACTTGTTAGAGCGTTGGGCCAGTAACTGGAAAGTCCCTAGATCGAATCCGCGAGCTGACAAGGTATGTTATATGTTATATATGTTATACAATATGTTGTTCTGCCCCCTCAGCAAGGCAGTTAACCCACTGTTCCCCGGGCGCCAAAGACGTAGAGGTCGATTATGACAGCCACCCGCACCTCTCTGATTCCCTGTATGTGTGTGTCTGTGTCCTTCCTGGACATTCTGTTCCCCTAAAGGCGTCAGGATGCTTTGGTTTGAACGAAGACGAAGACCTTGGCTTGAAAAACAATAGGACTGTTTGTCCCTCTTGGGATGCTGTAGCCAGTATACACTTTCTCAAAATAGTCAGAATTAATCGAAGATAACTGAAAGAAATCTGTCATTAATTTTGACGTTTTTGCAGAGGAGCTCCTGGTCGCGCAATTTTACATCTCAGATGTTTGGTGCAGTATTTCTCGAGTGAAAAAATGTGCACGAAAACGAGGTGTCTCTCCTTGAATGACTTAATTGAAGAATCCCTACTGTTGACCAATCACCGGAAAAGGGGCGTAGACATCGCCTTCCGAACTTGGGCTTGCCTCAAGAAAAAATAGTGTGTGCACGAACAGCCGAAGACCAAAAACAAACAAAAAACGTCACAAAATGTTATCGTAATATACGCTCAAACTGTTTTGGATGGGAAGCATCTGGACGCCTTAACACTCTCGGGGTACAGTACGTGCATGGCCTTACAAAAAAAGGTAAGGACAAACACCCTGTCATTAGTTGTCCCTTACGCTTTAGAGTCTCATAAATATAACACACTTACAATATAACAGGACGAACACCAAACAGACAACACACATCATGCTCAAACCGCAGGGAGTCGGCGCTAGTGAGTGACATGCACACCCACACGCCACAGACGCTCACACACACCCTAGCTCTATCACGAAGTGACACCATTAGGTACGAATGGTGCCAATTCCAACATTAGACCCTCATCCCAAATGGCCCCGTGTTAGACAGCCTAGCCATACAGAACCAAGGGGCCGTGCTGTGGGAGAAGAGGCCATTCCAGACAGACCCCACCCCCGGTGTAAGAGGAGGGTCAATGAAGGAGACTGTTATTAGGCTACAGGACAGTGTGCAGGGGAGTGAGTTAATCTGTCCTGCCCAGAGAGAGGGAGTGGAAGGGAGGAGGGGGAGGACTCAGTTATTGAGGATGCATTAGTTGGTTGTTGTTGTTGTTGTTAT
Organism: Oncorhynchus mykiss; assembly: GCF_057628025.1. NCBI lineage: Eukaryota > Metazoa > Chordata > Actinopteri > Salmoniformes > Salmonidae > Oncorhynchus > Oncorhynchus mykiss. The sequence continues at coordinate 39,061,839 of NC_143050.1, read as the reverse complement.
GTTAACACGTTAAAGTTAAGAGTTGGTTGGTGGCTCAACGACAGTGAGGATGATGTTGATGACCAGTGAGTAACCAGCAGGGGTATGGGGGGGGTAAAGGGTGGCAAATAATAACACTGACAACACTACTAACGTACTGTAATCACAAAATGACCAGAACAATAAATAACAACCCAACAGAACTATAATGACAACCCAAATGAAACATTAAAGTCACATTTTACTGTTATTTACTACACAGTAACACCAAGACCTACAACAATGTCCCCTGAAGTCTCTGACAATTATCAAAGCCCTGTTAAAGACAGTATGGCCAAAAACAATGCACATTCTTGTCCTTTATTCTTGTACAGGGAGAATGAAGTGAGGCCAAAAAAAACTCCCCCCCAAATTTAGGCTTGACCTTCGAGTAGGTGTGTGAGAGAGTGTGTGTGTGTGTGTTACCTTGTTCTTGTTCTTAATGAAAGGCCACAGTTTGCCCTTGCTCTTGCCCCCGCTGGGTCGTTCCTTGACCTCTCCTCGTGAGTTGGACAGGCTGGTTTCGGAGACCGTCCTCTTCATGGACTGGCCTGGCCCATAGTCCTCAAATTCTACGTCCCCCGGGGGCTCGAACCCAGACTTATACGACTCCACCACCTGCTTCGAGTCCTGGTGGGGTGGGATCAAGTAGGGAGACAGATAGTAGGGGGAATTCAGATCTTATGGCTAAGCAAACATTTGAATATGACTGGATGGAGAAAAGATATAGACAGGATTGAAACACTGATCTAAAAGAAACAATTCTGTTCACTCTATTTCTATTCCTAAAACCAGATTGTGTTTTCCTCAACCAAGTCCAGAAATAGCATAGGACAGAAATGTCCTAGACCAGGAAGACTTGATTTGTTATTGTACTATTTCCAGTTGTTGTTATCAGTTCATTACTTCGGCTCAATCAAGATGGATGCAGGGGGTGACCGGAGGTCGGGGAGGCTCCACAGCCTGAACTGAGGAAGAGGGGAACGACCTGGAACTGTCACACAGGAGCTATGGTGAAAACACCAGACGTCAGGGACTGACAGTCAGGAAGCAGCTCGTTAATCAGCAGGCTGTGAGGTCTTGATCTCTATCCTATCTATACTGATAAGGTCAAAGGTTAGAGGTCATCAGCCTCTGTTATCCCTATTTTGTTTCCTGGAACAGGCAAAAGCACAGGCCTTAGCTTAGTCATCTCCCCTTCCTTCTCTAACCCACACACAAACACATCAAAAGCTGATGATTTTCTATTGCTTGCACTAAGATATGGTCCGCCATCTTAGCATACTGGATTGAATGCTTGAAAAATCTGATTGTTTTGGCCAATATCAATGACTCATGCATCAATGACTTGAGATAAAATAACAACATGGGTGTTTGTTATCTGGTTAAGTGCATCAGTTCATCTTCTCCCAGTTTTGTAGGGAACTGCTAGTTAACTTTGAGTGTGCAGACAATAAACTGGCCAGATCCAGAAAAGCTGCTCCCTCCTGCCATGATGTAGTGTGATACTTAATTTAGCAACATTCTCCATCCGGCAGAGGAGAGAGAGAGCCCCTTGGCGAAGACAGGAGGTTGGCAAAGACAGTTGTTTAATTGTGAGTGTAATTGTGAATTTCCGCTCTCAAAGCGAACCTTATCGCTCTCTCTCTCCACATCTTTCTCTCTCTCTCCTTCACATCTCTCTCTCTCCTTCACATCTCTCTCTCTCCTTCACATCTCTCTCTCTCTCCTTCACATCTCTCTCTCTCCCTCCTTCACATCTCTCTCTCTCTCCTTCACATCACTCACTCACTCCTTCACATCTCTCTCTCTCCTTCACATCTCTCTCTCTCTCCTTCACATCACTCACTCACTCACTCACTCACTCGCTCTCGCTTCCCACTTTCTCTCATTATTGCTCCTGCTTCCCTGCTGTTTTCCCAGCTCGCTCTCTGAAACCATTAACTTTAGGAGTGTCAGGAGACGGGGTCTAAATTAGCTCAGTGGTGATTGGTTGAGTCAGGTGGCTGAGTGAGTGAGTGACAGGGCTCCAGGGAAAAGAGTCACACCAGTTGTAATCCCAGGCTCTACTACGACCGAGCAGATGAGCATTTGAGGCAGATGGGCGAGGCACATACCTCCAGTGTTTTTGAATTTAGTCATACAAAGAGCCTGGACTCTGGTGAGGAGCAAATACCATCAACAACACATAGCACCCACATGGTTGTGACTTGGTACAGTACTAAACTCACAATTGTGTGTGTGTGTGTGTGTGTGTGTGTGTGTGTGTGTGTGTGTGTGTACTCACAGTCTTAGGCTCAATGGACTCGGCAGCCTTAGTCATTCCGTCTAGACATTTCCCTACGATAGGCAGCACCTCGCGGTCCACCTCCGCGTACGTCTTCATGGACACACCCACCCTCTCGATCCGCCTCTCCTCCATCTCCTGGAGTTTCTACACACCCCCACAAACACGTCATGTTCAGCACGCATGACAATGCTATTACAAACACCTGCTCACAGTGGCCCTGAAGTTGTCCCACACTACGCTGCTGAGGGGGTAGGACTAAACAGACTGATATATAAAGACATATAGGTCAGAAGACGTTGGGTCAATGCCCCACCAAAAGTTCTGAGCGCAGTGGTTTCAAGAACCTTCCATAGGTCTGAAAATGTACTCTCTGTCTCTCTATTGTTCTCTATCCAGTGATAAGGACTGTGGTTTTAGAGGTGCTCCACGTTTTTCCATTGGCTCTCAGGGAGACATACGAGAATTGAAATACTTTCTTCTTCCACTCGGAGCTACTCTGGACCTGTGTGTGTGTGTGTGTGTGTGTGTGTGTGTGTGTGTGTGTGTGTGTGTGATATATTGGGGATGAGAGTGAAGTAATGAATTACCTGGAATATATTGGGGATGAGAGTGTAGTAATGAATTACCTGAAATATATTGGGGATGAGAGTGTAGTAATGAATTACCTGGAATATATTGGGGATGAGAGTGTAGTAATGAATTACCTGGAATATATTGGGGATGAGAGTGTAGTAATGAATTACCTGGAATATATTGGGGATGAGAGTGTAGTAATGAATTACCTGAAATATATTGGGGATGAGAGTGTAGTAATGAATTACCTGGAATATATTGGGGATGAGAGTGTAGTAATGAATTACCTGGAATATATTGGGGATGAGAGTGTAGTAATGAATTACCTGAAATATATTGGGGATGAGAGTGTAGTAATGAATTACCTGGAATATATTGGGGATGAGAGTGTAGTAATGAATTACCTGAAATATATTGGGGATGAGAGTGTAGTAATGAATTACCTGGAATATATTGGGGATGAGAGTGTAGTAATGAATTACCTGGAATATATTGGGGATGAGAGTGTAGTAATGAATTACCTGAAATATATTGGGGATGAGAGTGTAGTAATGAATTACCTGGAATATATTGGGGATGAGAGTGAAGTAATGAATTACCTGGAATATATTGGGGATGAGAGTGTAGTAATGAATTACCTGAAATATATTGGGGATGAGAGTGTAGTAATGAATTACCTGGAATATATTGGGGATGAGAGTGTAGTAATGAATTACCTGGAATATATTGGGGATGAGAGTGTAGTAATGCTCGTTCTGTTCCTGGTTGAACTTGGTCAGGAAGTTGGAGTATTCACTCTTACTGTCAGCAGCCATCTGGTGTCTCATCTGAGCCTGCTGCCGTGCCTGAGGAGGACAACAAACACAAACACAAACACACACACACACACACACACACACACACACACACACACACACACACACACACACACACACACACACACACACACACACACACACACACACTTAATGAACTTGGTGGCCTCATGACACACACACACACACATACAGAGAGATTACTCACACATACGCACAAGCATAAACGCACACACACTATTACAGGTGCAGGTCTGTGGAGGGAGTAGCAGTAGCGGCAGCAGCCATTGGGGATGAGTGAGAAACACACACGTGAACAGGAAAGAACCGTAGGGGCGACAAATACTCCCAACTTAACCCTTGAATGGGAGGATTGGAATTCACCACAGACTAAAAAGCTATGTCATGTCATCTGTCATGTTGATTATCATGCCATCTGTCATTGATAAACCACCAACATCGACAAAACAAACATGTCAAGGGACATGGCCAAAGTCTTCTGCATCTCAGAGTCCTAGCAGGAGCATTAGAAGGACAGCGTCCAGTTTCACCCCCCACCCCCCACACACAGAGACAGAGGGACAGACAGGTGGGAGAGGTTTCATCTCCCCATTCCTCCTCCTACACATCTTGGAGGACAGAGACACAGTCTAGCCCAGACTTCTCCACCCACACATTAACCAGAGGTACACACACAGCCTAATGGGGAAGGACACAACCACTTCACTACCACACCTATACAGAAGACCTGTGAATGCGTGTAAGAGAGAGGCAGGTGTGCGGAAGGACAGGCACACACCACCATGGCAACACGACTGATGACAAAACCTCTCAGCCCCTTTCACATCCTGTCGACGCTCTAGGAAGCAAACAGCAGCTAACCTACGTTCCTCTGTGATACACACACACACCACTCCCACCTCTTCTGTAGAAGACGCTTCAATCTCGAAAACAAAACCGAAAGCGTCAAAGCTATTCCGAGACTGAAATGTCTTACACACATCAATGTACCTTACAGGCGAAAATGTGGTAATGGTAGTGTGAGTGTTTTGGGAAAAGAAGAAAATGGAGATAACTTATAGATGCTTTTGCTTGCATAGTTCCATAAGCCGAGCAAGATGTGGATTCATGTGAACGGTATGAGGATAAAGCAAAGCAGAAGTTTACACACATCGAGTGACTGAGATGTCAATTCTCTGTTCTTACACAGAAAAAAAAGAAAACGGTACAAAGACACCAAAGATAAGTTATTAAAAGGTAAAAATAAAATAAAAACTACAATACAGAGCTATACAGATATACCTGAGAGGACATATGGACATTGTCCAGTACTGGACAGAGTACAGATATAGGACAGTGCTCAATGAGAGTCGGTGTGGTCACTAGCAAGGCTTGAACAGGTGATTGTGTTTTTGGGGGTGACCTGTGTGTTGAGAAACAAGGTCGAGACTCGAGACGGTGTGTGTGTGTTTGTGTGTGTGCGTTCCCACAGATATAAACACATGCTCTGCCCAGTGTGGACCTACCTTGTGGGAACTTCGCTTCAAGGTATGGCAGGAAAATAAATAACAACAACAAAAATACACACACAAAAGTGTTAGCCACTTCCTGCTGAACAGGACCCAGTTTAGTCCTAGCAGAGGGGTAAAAAAAACGGAAGTAAAAATACTTTAAAGTACTACTTAAGTAGTTTTTTGGGGGTGTCTGTACTTTACTTTACTATTTATATTTTTTGACAACTTGAATTTTTACTTCATTACATCCCTAAAGACAATGATGTACTTTTTACTCCATACATTTTCCCTGACACCCAAAAGTATTCATTACATGTTGAATGCTTAGCAAGACATTAAAATGGTCAAATTCATGCACTTATCAAGAGAACATCCCTGGTCATCCCTACTCACCAAACGCAAATGCTTCACTTGTGTTGCGCGAGCGTTTGAGTGTACACCTGGCTATCCGTAAATTTAAAAAACAAGAAAATGGTGCCGTCTGGTTTGCTTAATTCTTGAAAGGAAAGGAATTTGAAATGATTTATAGTATATAAAGTATATTTTAGCAGTTACATTTACTTTTGATACTTAAGTATATTTTAAAACCAAAAACTTTTACTCAAGTAGTATTTTACTGGGTGACTTTCACTTTTGCTTGAGTCATTTCCTATTAAGATATCTTTACTTTTGCTCAAGTATGACAATTGGCAACTTTTTCCACCACTGAGTCATTGCTACATCTCCTCGAGTTCATCCAGAGAAGGGGGAAGTACGTGGGTGATGGGTAAATCAACACAAAGCTGTGCCAGAACAGGGTAACAACATCACGTTAGGGCTACTTTATCACTGGTATTGTTAACCACGGTAGCTAAACAAATACAGAATTACTCTTTTGTTGCTGAGAATTTTTCCTGCAAAGCAGTGTATTGGAGTTTTAAAAAGGCTTCTAAATGTTTGTAATTCCCACTGAAATGTCCATAATTTACAAGTGGTAGGCCTCTATCGTGCCTTTCTAGAGTACTTTACAACTGAGGTGTGAGGGGCACCGAGCAGTAGAACTTATTTTCTACCATCGTCAGTGCTTTCCAACTAAGACTAGGAGTCATAGGCATAGGAGACTCAGTGAAAGTGCGGGATCCACACAGAGCCATACGGGGACCTGTCTAAATCTAAGCCGTGAAGCAGCCAAACCGTAATTGCGGTATTTTTTTCCCCATCAGTGGAAGACAGGAAGCTGTGAGGTTTGCGCCAGCTGCTTACTAAAACCACAAGAACCCCAGCTCAACAAACTCCAGTCTCTCTGATTATTACCGACCGCTCTGAGATATGGTCCTAACTGAGACTACACAGCCTTGGATTTCCCTAGTCCAAATATATCCCATGTGGAATACTGCTATTATCTTAAACATAGTTAGGAGTGTATTAAGGTTAAGATTTACAACAGTTTCCGCATTATCGAATTCTCTCGGCAGTGCTTGTGATAACATACCACAAGATAAACACATAAAAACACAATCCAACACTGAGTGATCCAACCATCACCATAACTCAAATCAACATATTCATGGTTGGGGTGGTGACATGTCGTGCCTTCGTAACACTCCCAAGGTCTTCGAAAATGACCGAGGGAGGGAATCGGTCTCTTCAGACAGAGTAGGAGCAAGAACACATGGAGGAGTTTTGGTTTCACACGGCTGAACTGTCTGCCAGGATCATCGAGCAGACCTCTTACGTGGCCTGGGGTAGCCCTTTCCTAAGTCAGTGACCAAAAGCGCCCTCTTTGGCCTCGCGGGTGGAACGTTATTAATATGTTTCGTAAAGAAAACCTGATGAGAATCCAGTGTTTCTATGTCAAACAGTTTCGTTCTATTTCAGTCTTCAGGGATGTGTATGAAGTGTAATGTTGGGATGCAACCTTAAAACGGAACACATTTCAATCTGACGTGGTACAGGCGCCCTCTCCTTTCTAAACCCATAAGCACGTGTGTGAGATGTGCACCTTTTGTTTCAGAGTAGATTTGTTCAAGGATAACAAGAATCGCTCTGTTTGTGATAGAAAGTGATGGATTTGGTACACGACTTTGTACTAGTGATCTCAGCGTGTTTGCAATGCTGTGTCCATGATGATATTATGTGCCAGTGTGAGAGAGAGAGTTGAGGAACACAGGTCACGTTAAAATAGTAAGGCACCATTCCACCCCAGCTCTCCGATTCCCAGACTGAAACAGAAAGACACACATTTTCCCCATCTGACACTATGATCAGAGCGATAGCGGGCCGCTTATGGTCTGCCACGACAACAGCAACGAGACAAAGGCTGAGTAACTGTTGGAAAGAAGACGGCACAGAGTAAAAGAGCAGATGCCGGGAAATTATGTCACAAAAATAATAAAAAGGAAGGGAAAAATTGAAAATGAACTTCCCAAAGTCAGCTTGGTGTATTATAAAAGAGGAAATGAAAGCGTTATCGATTTCTGCGTTTTATTTTTCTCCATGTCTTCGGAAGAGAAAGCGAATCGGAGAATGTTAAAGGAGGAGAGTGAGGTCAGAGTCAAAAACACCCATGCAACAGATTACGAATAATGTAGTACGAATAATGTAGGAACTGTTAACACTGCTGCAGTGTTCCGTTAGATAAAAAAACACACAACTGGAGAACACAGCAATGTGTGTACTGTGTGTGGGGGTAGAGTGTGAGTACTTACAGACTCGTGCTTATCTATGACTGGGCCTGTTTACCACAAGTGGAATGTTAATGTATCAGACAATCCACTGGCAATGATAAGCTCTACATACAAGACTCCCAAGAGCTATGTTGCCTTCCCTTACCATAACATTATATATAGAGTGTCACCAATTTTACGTTGACTAACATCAATCTTCACATGCAGTAAAAACATCCATGTTATTACTAAAGACTTGTTGGTTTCTCATAACCAAGCAGGGAATTACTTGAGAGATCATTTCCAAAAACATAGGGGACTCATACACAGTGCCACTCTTGTTTCCCAGACTTGGTTATGTGGTCTGTTTTTGTTGTTGAGGGAGAATCAGGGCTGATATTGTATCTCAGTTCAGTTCCTGTCAGTCCAGTTCTGTACAGTGCTGCTCTGGTCCGAGCCAATGGTCTGAGCCCACCCATTGTGGCTGTTTGGCTGTGAGTCAGTCTCAGTGGGGACATAGAGGCTTCTTGTTCAGGCCTGTATTAGCATCATAATCGGATCTGAGCCATGTCAGCTCTGAGCTCTGAGCCTGGGTCGCTGCTGGGCGGACTGCTGATGAAGCAACACGCCGGGATGCTGGCGGTGGTGACCCATGATGCCTTGCAGCATGGCATGGCGTGGGCGGCACTGTGTGGGTTAAAGGCAAGGACGTCAGAGGCTATCCCGATTCCCGACCGATGATTCGGGACACATGAGGTGGCATCGACACAAGGCCCCAAAAGCTTTTTTATAAAAAGGCCACAATTGAGGTGACTGGTGAGATTGGCCAGGGAGAGCAGAAACACAGATAAACAGACAACACATTCACACGACTCAAATACTACTTTTCCCAGCACGCATGGATGGAGGCTTGGATAGAGACAACAATGTACACACACACACACAAACACACACACAACCCCCCCTCCCTCAACCCACACAAGGACACAAAGCTGGTTGTGCTGCCAAGCGACACGGTAGACAGGCAGGCCACAGTGACTGGCTACTCTGCTTCTGGCCTGGCCAGCAGTGATAATGGGGACTCAGTCAGTTCTGCTATCAGCCATGGTGAGAAGTGGGAGATCACTGTCATTGTGCTGCTGCTGACTGAGAGAGACAGTGCCAGCCTGTACAGAAAGCCCTGCAGCGAAACAAACTGTTACTGATGCCTCACCCTCATGGGGTGGGTGAGAGAGGGAGAGAGGGAGAGAGAGAGCAAGAGAGAGGGAGAGAGGGGGGGGCGTGGTACAGTACAAAGAGAGGGATTGGTCGGGTGTAGAGCAGGAGAGCAGTGAGCATCTGCATTTGTTTGGTTAGTGTTAAGCAGGAGAGTTTGTGATGGGTTGGTGTTAAGCAGGAGAGTCTGTGATTGGTTTGTGGTAAGCGGGAGAGCAGTGACAGAACATACCTTCTCCACGTCTGCCTTCGTCACATTGATGTCGGCGTCCATTCTCTCAAAGTACTGCTGCGCCCTGTCCGCCTCTTTACAGTCCCTCTCGAACCGCCGTTTACTCTGAGGGGAGAAGTCACACAGTTCATTTAGATGTCACTCATACATATTATGGTCTAGATAAGCTCACTAATATAACATTACCTCAGTCGGTGCAATATATCTACTGTAGTATATTATATTCACTCATATACAGTATGGCCTAGACATGCTCACTAATAATATAGGCTAATATACATTTGCCCTTTGGAAACTTGGGAGAATGGAGAGGGATTTGACGTCACACAGAGTGGACGTCATATAGTTGCAAATGAGACATTGTGTGCCATAGACGTCAGTTATCCTACATTGGACATGCGGCTTCTGACACAGCCAGAGGCTCTCTCTCTCAAAGTCAAGTCTGTCTGAAGATTAAATAAATGTTCATGGTGGCCGTTTGTGCGCAAAACCATCCCTTCTTCCATCCCTTGCTCTGAACAATTAGTGTTTGTTCTGTGAGGGTGCACTCTGATCCCTGCCTAGCTGCTCCAAGCACAATGGGGACATTGAGGACAGAGAGCGGGAGGAGAGCTGCCATGTTCTCTCTCTCTATATACAGTATATTTTTCCCTCTCTCTATGTTTTCTCCCTCTTTCTCTCCCTCACTCCTTCTCTCTCCATCTGTTTTCCTCTCTCTGTTTTCTCTCTCTTCCTCTCACTCCCTCAAAGGACAACCACACCGTGATAGGGAATGCCCTGCACAGGCTATAAAAAAAAAATCACAGGGATAGGCTCTTCTTTACAGAGAAAACAAACACATAGACACTCCTTCCACTCCTTTCTTCCACGCCTTCATTTTGTTGGCCTCTCCTGCTTCACGACTTGAGATCAGCTTGGAGAGAACCCTTTATTCTAGGCTTGTCCAGGAAAAATGCTTCAGGAATGCACAATACTTGCTGCAGTGTCCTTGAAACTCTACTAAACACAGCTGTTCTGAGATCAGAGGTTCTCGATAACAAAGCGTCCGTGTTTCTGAGAACCTCAGTCGGACCTGTTAACCTGTTAATGAGGGAATATCTTAATCTGCTTCCATGCATTCTGACCAGTCTCTGGCAGTGCATTTAACAAGGCTAATGGTCAAATGTTATTATAAATGAAACCTTCGATACAAATCTACTTGTCCAGGAAGCATAGGGCACCACACAATTTCCCCACCTGCACTTCACTTCTCAATCTGATCTAATCTCAATCTCAATCTGAGATGCAGTTATGACCGTTGATAAACTTTGAGCTCTGCCGTTCTAGTCTCGACACTCTTTCTCATTCCCAATAAAAGGGCCATTGTTTCGGTTTAGTTTCTCATTGGGATGGAATGGCTTCGGGAGGAAGGCTGTATTACGGCTGTATTTTATGAGTATACTCCTGTGTAAATTCCTGCCTAGTGATTTTTATTCAACAGTTCAATACCCACTAAACTTGACTAGCTGCCATTCTCACTGCCAGGTAATGGGCTTCAATTTTTCCACCTACCATACTGCAATGTAGCAACTGCATGCACACTATGACTACTGCGATGTCATAACTGTAGTAGTACTCTGACTATAATACTCTAGTCGGTAATACTACACTGCACACAGTACTCACCGACTCCAGCTGTTTCCACGAGCATTCAATGTGTTGCTGTGCTTTACGTCCATCATGGAAATGCTGAGAGAAAGAGAGAGAGAGAGAGAGAGAGAGAGAGAGAGAGAGAGAGAGAGAGAGAGAGAGAGAGAGAGAGAGAGAGAGAGAGAGAGAGAGAGAGAGAGAGAGAGAGAGAGAGAGAGAGAGAGAGAGAGAGAGAGAGAGATAGAGAGAGAGAGAGAGAGAGATTATTATTATTATTACAATGTCTGCTTATAAATCATATCTACACGGGCAGTGGATCAAGAAATCAAGGGAGGGGGATAAAGACATAGAGGGAGAGAAACGCAGAGTTTGCCCTTGATGAAAGAGAAGGAAGGTAGATGAAATGAGGGGTGGTTGACGTTTCTGTCAGGACGCATGCCGTGAAACACCAGGAGATTCTCATTACAACATCCAACATAATGTTACTTTAAAAATGAAAAAATGCAGAACAAAACAGAAGCTGGTTGGTAAATTAGAGCAGTGTTTCCCAACCACCGGTCCTCCAGTACACCCAACAGTACACATTTTGTATTGTAACCATGGACAACAAGCACACCTGATTCAACTTGTCAACCAATCATCAAGCCCTCAATGAGTTGAACGAGGTGTGTTTGTCTGGGAGTACTCGAGGACCCGGGCAGGGAAACAACGGGGATTAGAGTGTTGCACTGCAGAGTCACATGCTCTGACACTAGTGACATATTACAGGTAGGTGAGAGCAAGCTACTGATGATTACCATGCCTGGGGATAGGACACCCATCTTCACCCCCCCCCCCCCCCCCCCCCAATGTAACACGGGTGGCCAGAGCCCAGAGGACCAGAAAACAATTAGGCTGTACTGAGGCATGACCATGGACGGTGTGTATGGCTCTATGTTTGTATGTATGTGTGTGTGTCTGTGTGTGTGAGAGAGAGAGAGAGAGAGAGAGAGAGAGAGAGAGAGAGAGAGAGAGAAACAGAAACAGAGGAAGAGGAATTTAGAGAGGGGGGGAGAGAAAGAGAGCGAGAGAGAAAAGAAAGAGAAATGGAGGGGGAAAAGGAAAGATAGTGAGAGAGAAAATGTTGGCATAGACAGGAAAGACAGGGAGATATAAAAGGGCAGCAGGAAAGGACATAGACATACCCAGACAAACACAGATAGAGATTGATACAGAGAGAGATATTCTAAGATGGCTGCCAGTGCCAGCCTTGCCAAGCGTGGCATATTGCGCACGGAGGACATGGCAGCTGTTGGTCTGGGCACGCTCAGTAAACACGCTGGGTGTTTTTCTAACAGGCCCCACTTGGCCTCCCCCCTCCAGGGAAAGAATGAGAGAAGGAGATGACTGAGACCACACGTGGCCAAAAGACAGAGCACGTTTCTCTGCAGCCATCTTAGTGGAAAAAAATGTATACTGGTATACACAAAAGTGAGTACTTCTTCTCTGGATTGTCATTGAACATGTTAAAAAGAAAGACTAAAAAACGGACATAAAAATCTGCGTTATCAGTTATAAAGGTCTAATAATATATCGCTCCTGAAGCAGTTGAAACCAACAACGAATGAAAGAGAGCTTTACCCAGCAGGCACCAGTCTGTGCTGGTCTCAGCCTCAGTAGCTGTGTTGCATATCTACCCCAGGCGTTCAATAAAGGACACAGGCTATTACACAGAATGAAAATCCCAGCGATTGTATTTCAGTGACGTGTCAGTGGTTCTAATCTAAATGGCCTCTGCCAGTAACTCTTGTACTCAGCACACGCGCACACACACACACACACACACACACACACACACACACACACACACACACACACACACACACACACACACACACACATACACACACACACACGTCGACAGGCACAAATGCATGCATGTCGCACACAACAAACACGCGCACACACACACAGACACACGTACTTACACACGCACACATACACACACACACACACAAACACACATACAAACACACATGACAAGAAATTAACAAAGAATTAACGTCTCCCCAATTAAATAGTTACAGTACATGTCTATCAATGTCTAGGCTTTATGAATGAACTGGGTTGACCTTGGGAATCTCAATTCTCACTTCCCTATCTCCCTGGTAAAACCATGACTATCTTTGGGGAAGCTGTCAAAGGAAGAAGTCCTCAAACTGTTTCAGAGGAAGTCCTTTAGTTCTTAAAGGGAATGGCTCACCCACACAATGGTGTGAGCCACTTTAAAGGGTATGTAGCATAAACGTAACCACATGTAACATATGGATTTGTATTACGATACACATCAAAAGTCCCAATGCAGTTTCTTTGTCCTGTATCTTTCTATGGATGCGACCCAGTCGTTTGTTCTAAATGTTCCATTGCTATACTGGCTGGGAGCGTTCTTATCTCTTGCTTGCTAGCTAGCCAACTACGGCTAATTTACAGTCACGTCAAACAGCGCAGCCAGAATAACAACAGTAGTTGCATTTGCATTTGCGATCATTTTAAGCTGTTTTCAGGTGACATTTATTTGGATACATCCATAACAATGAGCTAATGAGGAGCGATTTCGCCTGGTATAGAAAATGTGCTGTTGTTCAGAGGAGCTAGCCAACAACACAGCTAACACAATCACTTCAAACTGAATCTGGAAAGACTGTAAACTAGCTGCACTTAGTTTAGTTTGACCTTTTTTCAATTGACATATCTTTGTATATATCCATAAAAATGTGGCCAACTGATTCATGATTTCAACTGGTTGAGAGATGCTGCCTGCCTGCCATCCTGCCTGCCTGTCTGTCAGTCTGTCTGTCTCGTCCCGACTCCCGACACGTTCATTACTATGGGACAGGTGGAGATCGAATTTGAATATTGAAACAATGTTGCAAATGTCGGAGAGACAGACAACAATGTTTATACAAATCTCCGCTGTTGAAAACTAAATCTTAGTCTAAAAGAATTGTGAGAAAATGTCTAGATGTGTAAAGTGTACGCTAAGAATGGGGAAGCAAGAACAGGGAGTGAATTTAGTAAATACCGGAACAAAACAAGAAACACAAGTAGCATACAGACATGAAACAAAGAAACAGAATCAATAACACCTGGGGAAATAACCAAAGGGAGTGACAGATATAGGGGAGGTAATCAGGAAGGTGATGGAGTCCAGGTGAGTCTCATGAGGTGCAGGTGCGCGTAACGACGGTGGCAGGTGTGCGTAAAAATGAGTAAACTGGCAACATCGAGGGCTGGAGAGGGGGAGCGGGAGTAGACGTGACAAGATGCTTTTTATAGTGGAGATCAAGTTTATAAATTGCCTGGCTGGGCTGATCGGACAGTGGATTGCGCAGTCAGATGGAACAGAGTAAATAGGCATTTTAACTTCATAGATTTAGCCGGTGGTAACTTGTGGAATAGACACGGGCTGGAATGCGGTTTTAATCAATCAGCATTCAGGATTAAAGCCACCCGTTATATACATTTGTAACAACCCAAAAAGGTGTTTGTACTTACAGGTAACCAGACCGTGACTACAACTAAGTTCATACATCTTTGACCACACTGTGGTGTTACATGCTTCCTACCCTTTAAAATGCATTGGGGAGTCCAGTGGTGTAGTCAAGTGTCTCAGCTCTTTAACTGAAAATATACTAAAGGATCGCTCCCCAAACTCCCCTTTAAAATGTAACATGTCTGTAAATGTATCATAACTGACAGAATAATATTTACTTCCTCAGGTCGCCACACAGAGAGGCAGGCGACAAGTCATTTCACAAGACACAAGACACTGAAAGGACCGGATCAAGTGACATTGTTAATGTCCAACTCTCTCCGTGAAGCAAATATTTGTTTCTCCATGACAACATTTCTGAGGGAAGTTTACGAAAGCAAAGGCAACGGAGACTGTGTTTTAGGGGGAAGACAGCCAACTCTCCATGTCGTTTCAAATCAACCCTTCTTCCATCACATCAAAGATAAACAAACCACACTGAGGCTGTGTTCCAAATTACGCCCTATTCCATTTATATAGTACACTTCTTTTGACCAGGGCTCATAGGGAATAGGGTGCCATATGGGACACAAACTGAGACACTAACACTCCTCCCCAAACAAGCTACTCTTGAGAACAACCAATGCTTCAGTACTGTAGTACGGAGGGCTGTGATGGAATATATAGTCCTACAGTATGTGGCAGAGATACAGTGCCTTGCGAAAGTATTCGGCCCCCTTGAACTTTGCGACCTTTTGCCACATTTCAGGCTTCAAACATAAAGATATAAAACTTTATTTTTTTGTGAAGAATCAACAACAAGTGGGACACAATCATGAAGTGGAACAACATTTATTGGATATTTCAAACTTTTTTAACAAATCAAAAACTGAAAAATTGGGCGTGCAAAATTATTCAGCCCCCTTAAGTTAATACTTTGTAGCGCCACCTTTTGCTGCGATTACAGCTGTAAGTCGCTTGGGGTATGTCTCTATCAGTTTTGCACATCGAGAGACTGAACATTTTTCCCATTCCTCCTTGCAAAACAGCTCGAGCTCAGTGAGGTTGGATGGAGAGCATTTGTGAACAGCAGTTTTCAGTTCTTTCCACAGATTCTCGATTGGATTCAGGTCTGGACTTTGACTTGTCCATTCTAACACCTGGATATGTTTATTTTTGAACCATTACATTGTAGATTTTGCTTTATGTTTTGGATCATTGTCTTGTTGGAATACAAATCTCCGTCCCAGTCTCAGGTCTTTTGCAGACTCCATCAGGTTTTCTTCCAGAATGGTCCTGTATTTGGCTCCATCCATCTTCCCATCAATTTTAACCATCTTCCCTGTCCCTGCTGAAGAAAAGCAGGCCCAAACCATGATGCTGCCACCACCATGTTTGACAGTGGGGATGGTGTGTTCAGCTGTGTTGCTTTTACGCCAAACATAACGTTTTGCATTGTTGCCAAAAAGTTCAATTTTGGTTTCATCTGACCAGAGCACCTTCTTCCACATGTTTGGTGTGTCTCCCAGGTGGCTTGTGGCAAACTTTAAACAACACTTTTTATGGATATCTTTAAGAAATGGCTTTCTTCTTGCCACTCTTCCATAAAGGCCAGATTTGTGCAATATACGACTGATTGTTGTCCTATGGACAGAGTCTCCCACCTCAGCTGTAGATCTCTGCAGTTCATCCAGAGTGATCATGGGCCTCTTGGCTGCATCTCTGATCAGTCTTCTCCTTGTATGAGCTGAAAGTTTAGAGGGACGGCCAGGTCTTGGTAGATTTGCAGTGGTCTGATACTCCTTCCATTTCAATATTATCGCTTGCACAGTGCTCCTTGGGATGTTTAAAGCTTGGGAAATCTTTTTGTATCCAAATCCGGCTTTAAACTTCTTCACAACAGTATCTCGGACCTAACTGGTGTGTTCCTTGTTCTTCAAGATGCTCTCTGCGCTTTTAACGGACCTCTGAGACAATCACAGTGCAGGTGCATTTATACGGAGACTTGATTACACACAGGTGGATTGTATTTATCATCATTAGTCATTTAGGTCAACATTGGATCATTCAGAGATCCTCACTGAACTTCTGTAGAGAGTTTGCTGCACTGAAAGTAAAGGGGCTGAATAATTTTGCACGCCCAATTTTTCAGTTTTTGATTTGTTAAAAAAGTTTGAAATATCCAATAAATGTCGTTCCACTTCATGATTGTGTCCCACTTGTTGTTGATTCTTCACAAAAAAAAAAAGTTTTATATCTTTATGTTTGAAGCCTGAAATGTGGCAAAAGGTCGCAAAGTTCAAGGGGGCCGAATACTTTCGCAAGGCACTGTATATGCCATACGATGCATACGATCCATACGATGCATGGACGCCATATGAAAACATTAGCGAGTCTAAAGTAAAACGAGTTTTCTAAGTGTATGATTCTGACCTGGACATCTTTACGAGGCATGGGCACCATCTAAAACTAAAAGAGTCTGCCTCATGTTTCTGATTCAGACCCATCTATAATAAAGATGCTGCAGGTCTAGTCTGATGAGAACATATACTACACTTTTTTTTCCAAGGGTTCCTCTATGGGAAGAGTTCTTCATGGAACCAAAAGGGTTCTACCTGGAACCAAAAGGAGGTCTTCAAAGGGTTATCCTATGGGGACAGCCAAAGAACCCTTTTAGGTTCTAGATAGCACCTTTTTCCCCATAAGATTGTACATGTGCATCTGTGTGGGCAACATAGTCTACAGACAGTGCTTCTCAGTGTCTGCCAGTCTAACTGGCCATTTAAAATTACTGGACTGCCTTGCAGTGATCCACTTGGCCCCGGTCCATACAGAACGTATGGTCCACACCAGGGGAGGGGAACACACCTCTTATCTCCCCTCTCACATAGCCTCCCCTTCTCCTTCCCCTCTCCTCCACTCTTCAGAACAGCAACATGTTAACTGCCGGGGCTTGGGGCTGCCAAGGAGCCCGCTGGCATTTCAACAGGTCAATGACCTGAAGCTCTGAAGGCTCTCACATTCAGAGGACGGGAGACTCGCAGAGAGACATGCATTATTGAAAGGCTGATTAATGTTCCAAACATGCACTTTGGCTTGTAATTCCCCTCTGTCTAAATTACCATGTTCTTGACTTTCTCCAAAATCTTTGCTGGTTGACTAGATTTTGGGATAATGATTAAGAATGCGGGTTGAGTCCAAGTCAGGTAGAAGAGATTTTGAAAAGATCGGTAAGATGAAGTGTCTCATGTGATGCCAGGTTCAGTTGGTAGCCTTTTACTTGGACACGTGTTCTTCTCCCAGACAAAGGAATTGTGCACTATGCTCCTGGTACAGAAAATAAAATACTCTCTCTCTCACACACCAACATTTAGGACTCACCTTACAAAAAATTAGTGAACCCCCTGAACCACACAATCTCTTTAGTTCTTCAGAGGATTAGATCCATGCCAGTTCGAGAGAGAGAGATTTGAAAAAGTTATTTTTATTTTTATGGTAGACCTGTAGCATTGTTGTGTGCAGAATATAAGATCATATTTCATATCTAAGCCGGTCATCATTCCGCCTGCTAAAGCAGATTAGAAAGGTGGTCTGTGATTCCTTTCCAGCAATCTATCAAGGTTTTGCGTTCCACAGCACACATTCTGACCAGTGGACTGAGGGCCAAGAGTGAGTCCTCCCCGCCCTGAATGTCACTGCTGCTGTTGCGTGGGCAGTGCAGGAGGGCGAGGGTCTGCTGCTGTCATTCATGACCCCAGAACTGGGGAGTTCAAGGCAGTTGGAAAGAATATGATGTACACAACATGTGTGAATGCACGTACTCTGGAAGGGGTGAAGTCAATGAGGTGGGCTGAGTTGTTTGGTTCAGGCACTTCCCCAAAAGGCTGTTGGTGATCGCTATACAAGCGGCCAATCGACAAATGGACAGCTGACCTCCAATGGAGGATTATACATTGGGCAATGAGTGGGATCTGGAGTTGTTCTCTTAAACTCTCTCAAACTGCTGTTTTTTTCACAGGCTGGTACACATGAGTGCGGTGGTGCATGATTTCAGATTGAATATTCAAGCACTGTACGGTCTTGACCCAATAAAGGGGATTTAAAAATGATTTTAAAAAGTCTCTCTCTCTCACACACACACATACACACACACACACACACACTCACATCTCTCTCTCTCTCTCCCTCCCTGGTTCTCTCTCACGTGTACACATACACACACACCATGCCAGGCTCATGAGTCCAATCATCATTCTCTCGGAGTGATATGTATTATGGTGGGAGCTGTGGGACTGGAGTGGAATAGATGGACCGGGATCAGATGTGTATTATTGGGTTATCTGTGTCTTTCTGGCACCAGCTATTATGATCAGTGCGCAGGTGCACATTTTTCACTGTCAGGTCTGGAGAATTAGTGACCCGAGTGCAGCTAACCGTATCGAAGACACACATACACACTAACTCTGACTGGCGGATATAAAGACCCACAATTTATCCACCAGTGTGTCTGCACAGACACAGACATATATGAGACGCTACGAAAACCTAGCGAAACACTAACCCTCGTGTTTAGCTCATTGAAGGACACTTCAGACAGTATAGAGTCACAGTCATAAATGACCGCTCCTGGTCATTTATGACTGGGGTCTGGGTCTGTCTGGGGGGAGAGAACAGGAGACCTCGGCCCCCCACCTCTTCCTCCTCCCCTCCCCTCATCCTCATCCTCCTTCTGCTCCCCTCCTCTTCCACCTCCTCTCTTTGGTTTTGATTTATCTTTCCACACAACGGGAGAGAAATGTAACAGGCAGAGCAAAGCAGACCGTCCCAGCCTCCAGACCAGCTCCAGATACGAAACATTCTCAACGACTCAGCTGCACCGTTCTTCCCATGATGAATGAGAGCTGTATCCCTCGCCAAGCTAGCCAAGGACATTTATGACCCTTTTGTTTTTCCCTTTTAGTTTTTCAACAGATTCTTTCAATCGTTTTTTCACATCTCTAACAGTTGGTTTTGTTTATATTTGATGGCCGACGTGGACAGTTGTCACATTGTGGTCTGGTTAGAACTTCTGGGCAACCTAATCCTAATCCTCAAACACACTGCTAGAGCAATGTTGTTGTTTTTTTCAAAATAGGCCTAAACAGATCAGGCAATTAATTTGATAAAATCATCAGAGACCCATTATCAAGACCTCTACAAGCGTACTTACTAATCATCTAATCCCAGCGCTACTGCCAGCATGTTTACTTCATATAACGACACAGAAATACATGAAAATACCATTCAGACGCCCATCATGACATCTACAAGTAGTCCAACTAATCAGCAATCCCAGATGCTCTCGACAGCATTTAACAGCGATTAACGTTACGAGGTCTTTCCAGGCCCTTCTACAGCATGCAGCTAAAGCCTTCTGAGCGGGGCAGGGCATGGAGGTCCATAGAGGACAGTCAGCAGACCTGTGTTCAAATACATGTGTATTTGAGTATTTGTTATTTAAATACTTTGTTCTGTGTATTGAGTATTTTCAAATACACAGCCCAAAAGAAGTACTTTTATTTGAGCCTTTGAATGGTTATTTATTTTAAAAAATACAAAATAAAAAAAAGTCAACCAAATTGTACTTCAATGTATTTTTCAAAAACGGTTTAAAATACTATTTTCAAATACCTGGGTTAAACGTATGGGATATGTTTGAGTCAGAGCATTTTACTATTTTAAAATACTATTTTCAAATACCTGGGTTATGGGATATGTTTGAGTCAGAGCATTTTACTATTTTAAAATACTATTTTCAAATACCTGGGTTAAACGTATGGGATATGTTTGAGTCAGAGCATTTTACTATTTTAAAATACTATTTTCAAATACCTGGGTTAAACGTATGGGATATGTTTGATTCAGAGCATTTTACTATTTTAAAATACTATTTTCAAATACCTGGGTTAAACGTATGGGATATGTTTGAGTCAGAGCATTTTACTATTTTAAAATACTATTTTCAAATACCTGGGTTAAACGTATGGGATATGTTTGAGTCAGAGCATTTTACTATTTTAAAATACTATTTTCAAATACCTGGGTTAAACGTATGGGATATGTTTGAGTCAGAGCATTTTACTATTTTAAAATACTATTTTCAAATACCTGGGTTAAACGTATGGGATATGTTTGATTCAGAGCATTTTACTATTTTAAAATACTATTTTCAAATACCTGGGTTAAACGTATGGGATATGTTTGAGTCAGAGCATTTTACTATTTTAAAATACTATTTTCAAATACCTGGGTTAAACGTATGGGATATGTTTGATTCAGAGCATTTTACTATTTTAAAATACTATTTTCAAATACCTGGGTTAAACGTATGGGATATGTTTGAGTCAGAGCATTTTACTATTTTAAAATACTATTTTCAAATACCTGGGTTAAACGTATGGGATATGTTTGAGTCAGAGCATTTTACTATTTTAAAATACTATTTTCAAATACCTGGGTTAAACGTATGGGATATGTTTGAGTCAGAGCATTTTACTATTTTAAAATACTATTTTCAAATACCTGGGTTAAACGTATGGGATATGTTTGAGTCAGAGCATTTTACTATTTTAAAATACTATTTTCAAATACCTGGGTTAAACGTATGGGATATGTTTGAGTCAGAGCATTTTACTATTTTAAAATACTATTTTCAAATACCTGGGTTAAACGTATGGGATATGTTTGATTCAGAGCATTTTACTATTTTAAAATACTATTTTCAAATACCTGGGTTAAACGTATGGGATATGTTTGAGTCAGAGCATTTTACTATTTTAAAATACTATTTTCAAATACCTGGGTTAAACGTATGGGATATGTTTGAGTCAGAGCATTTTACTATTTTAAAATACTATTTTCAAATACCTGGGTTAAACGTATGGGATATGTTTGAGTCAGAGCATTTTACTATTTTAAAATACTATTTTCAAATACCTGGGTTAAACGTATGGGATATGTTTGAGTCAGAGCATTTTACTATTTTAAAATACTATTTTCAAATACCTGGGTTAAACGTATGGGATATGTTTGAGTCAGAGCATTTTACTATTTTAAAATACTATTTTCAAATACCTGGGTTAAACGTATGGGATATGTTTGATTCAGAGCATTTTACTATTTTAAAATACTATTTTCAAATACCTGGGTTAAACGTATGGGATATGTTTGAGTCAGAGCATTTTACTATTTTAAAATACTATTTTCAAATACCTGGGTTAAACGTATGGGATATGTTTGATTCAGAGCATTTTACTATTTTAAAATACTATTTTCAAATACCTGGGTTAAACGTATGGGATATGTTTGAGTCAGAGCATTTTACTATTTTAAAATACTATTTTCAAATACCTGGGTTAAACGTATGGGATATGTTTGATTCAGAGCATTTTACTATTTTAAAATACTATTTTCAAATACCTGGGTTAAACGTATGGGATATGTTTGATTCAGAGCATTTTACTATTTTAAAATACTATTTTCAAATACCTGGGTTAAACGTATGGGATATGTTTGATTCAGAGCATTTTACTATTTTAAAATACTATTTTCAAATACCTGGGTTAAACGTATGGGATATGTTTGAGTCAGAGCATTTTACTATTTTAAAATACTATTTTCAAATACCTGGGTTAAACGTATGGGATATGTTTGAGTCAGAGCATTTTACTATTTTAAAATACTATTTTCAAATACCTGGGTTAAACGTATGGGATATGTTTGAGTCAGAGCATTTTACTGTTACGGTGCGTGAATGAGGACCCAAAAGCGAATTAACGTAAACAGAACTTCTTTAATAACAAAACATAGGTAGGCTCAGATGGACCGGCAGATTCCGACAGGACAGGACAAGGTTGCAGCAAACATGACGATAGTCTGGTTCAGGCATGAAAAACACAAACAAGAATCCGACAAAGACAGGAACAAAAACAGAGAGAGATATAGAGGACTAATCAGAGGGAAAAAGGGAACAGGTGGGAAAAGGGGTGACGAGGTAGTTAGGAGGAGACAAGGAACAGCTGGGGGAAAGAGGGGGAGAAAAGGTAACCTAATAACGACCAGCAGAGGGAGACAGGGTGAAGGGAAAGGACAGAAACAAGACACAACATGACAATACATGACAGTACCCCCCCACTCACCGAGCGCCTCCTGGCGCACTCGAGGAGGAAACCTGGCGGCAACGGAGGAAATCATCGATCAGCGCACGGTCCAGCACGTCCCGAGAGGGA
Source organism: Oncorhynchus mykiss (assembly GCF_057628025.1). NCBI lineage: Eukaryota > Metazoa > Chordata > Actinopteri > Salmoniformes > Salmonidae > Oncorhynchus > Oncorhynchus mykiss. Next base: position 39,039,130 of record NC_143050.1, on the reverse strand, counting down.
ACCCAACTCCTCTCCTCAGGACCGTACCCCTCCCAATCTACTAGGTACTGATGACAACGGCCCCGAGGACGCATGTCCAAAATCCTACGGACCCTGTAGATGGGTGTGCCCTCGACAAGGATGGGGGGGGGGGGAAGACGAGCGGGGGCGCGAAGAACGGGCTTGACACAGGAGACATGGAAGACCGGGTGGACGCGACGAAGATATCGCGGAAGAAGAAGTCGCACTGCGACAGGATTAATGATCCGAGAAATACGGAACGGACCAATGAACCGCGGGGTCAACTTGCGAGAAGCGGTCTTAAGGGGAAGGTTCTGAGTGGAGAGCCAAACTCTCTGACCGCGACAATATCTAGGACTCTTAGTTCTACGCTTATTAGCAGCTCTCACAGTCTGCGCCCTATAACGGCAAAGTGCAGACCTGACCCTCTTCCAGGTGCGCTCGCAACGTTGGACAAAAGCCTGAGCGGAGGGGACGCTGGACTCGGCGAACTGAGATGAGAACAGCGGAGGCTGGTACCCGAGGCTACTCTGAAAAGGAGATAGCCCGGTCGCAGACGAAGGAAGCGAGTTGTGGGCGTATTCTGCCCAGGGGAGCTGTTCTGACCAAGACGCAGGGTTGCGAAAAGAAAGACTGCGTAAGATGCGACCAATAGTCTGATTGGCCCGTTCTGCTTGACCGTTAGACTGGGGGTGAAAGCCGGAAGAGAGACTGACGGAAGCCCCAATCAAACGGCAAAACTCCCTCCAAAATTGAGACGTGAATTGCGGACCTCTGTCCGAAACGACGTCTGACGGAAGGCCATGAATTCTGAAAACATTCTCGATGATGATTTGTGCCATCTCTTTAGCAGAAGGAATCTTAGCAAGGGGAATAAAATGAGCCGCCTTAGAGAACCTGTCGACAACCGTAAGAATAACAGTCTTCCCCGCTGACGAAGGCAGTCCGGTGACAAAATCTAAGGCGATGTGAGACCACGGTCGAGAGGGAATGGGAAGCGGCCTGAGACGGCCGGCAGGAGGGGAGTTACCGGACTTAGTCTGCGCGCAGACCGAACAAGCAGCCACGAAGCGACGCGTGTCATGCTCCCGGGTGGGCCACCAAAAACGCTGGCGAATGGAAGCAAGCGTACCCCGAACGCCAGGATGGCCGGCTAACTTGGCAGAGTGAGCCCACTGAAGAACGGCCAGACGAGTAGGAACGGGAACGAAAAGAAGGTTCCTAGGACAAGCGCGCGGCGACGGAGTTTGAGTGAGTGCTTGCTTTACCTGCCTCTCAATTCCCCAGACAGTCAACCCGACAACACGCCCCTCAGGGAGAATCCCCTCGGGGTCAGTGGAGGCTACTGAAGAACTGAAGAGACGAGATAAAGCATCAGGCTTGGTGTTCTTAGAGCCCGGACGATAAGAAATCACGAACTCGAAACGAGCGAAAAACAGCGCCCAGCGCGAAAGCGCTGCAGCTCGACGCGTGACTTAGGGACGGGCCAATCAATGACAGCTTGGACCTTAGCGGGATCCATCTTAATGCCTTCAGCGGAAATAACAGAACCGAGAAATGTGACGGAGGAGGCATGAAAAGAGCACTTCTCAGCCTTCACAAAAAGACAATTCTCTAAAAGGCGCTGGAGGACACGTCGAACGTGCTGAACATGAATCTGGAGTGACGGTGAAAAAATCAGGATATCGTCAAGGTAAACGAAAACAAAGATGTTCAGCATGTCTCTCAGGACATCATTGACTAATGCCTGAAAGACAGCTGGAGCGTTAGCGAGGCCGAAAGGAAGAACCCGGTATTCAAAGTGCCCTAACGGAGTGTTAAACGCCGTCTTCCACTCGTCCCCCTCCCTGATGCGCACGAGATGGTAAGCGTTACGAAGGTCCAACTTAGTGAAAAACCTGGCTCCCTGCAGGATCTCGAAGGCTGAAGACATAAGAGGAAGCGGATAACGATTCTTCACTGTTATGTCATTCAGCCCTCGATAATCTATGCAGGGGCGCAGGGACCCGTCCTTCTTCTTAACAAAAAAAAACCCCGCTCCGGCGGGAGAGGAGGAGGGGACTATGGTACCGGCGGCAAGAGCTACAGACAAATAATCTTCGAGAGCCTTACGTTCGGGAGCCGACAGAGAGTATAGTCTACCCCGGGGGGGAGTGGTTCCCGGAAGGAGATCAATACTACAATCATACGACCGGTGTGGGGGAAGAGAGGTGGCCCTGGACCGACTGAACACCGTGCGCAGATCGTGATATTCCTCCGGCACCCCTGTCAAATCACCAGGCTCCTCCTGTGAAGAAGAGACAGAGGAAACAGGAGGGATAGCAGACATTAAACATTTCACATGACAAGAGACGTTCCAGGAGAGGATAGAATTACTAGACCAATTAATGGAAGGATTATGACAAACTAGCCAGGGATGGCCCAAAACAACAGGTGTAAAAGGTGAACGAAAAATTAAAAAAGAAATGGTTTCGCTATGATTACCAGAAACAGTGAGGGTTAAAGGTAGCGTCTCACGCTGAATCCTGGGGAGAGGACTACCATCCAGGGCGAACAAGGCCGTGGACTCCCTTAACTGTCTGAGAGGAATGTCATGTTCCCGAGCCCAGGTCTCGTCCATAAAACAGCCCTCCGCCCCAGAGTCTATTAAGGCACTGCAGGAAGCTGACGAACCGGTCCAGCGTAGATGGACCGACAAGGTAGTGCAGGATCTTGAAGGAGAGACAGGAGTAGTAGCGCTCACCAGTAGCCCTCCGCTTACTGATGAGCTCTGGCTTTTACTGGACATGAAGTGACAAAATGACCAGCAGAACCGCAATAGAGACAGAGGCGGTTGGTGATTCTCCGTTCCCTCTCCTTAGTCGAGATGCGGATACCTCCCAGCTGCATAGGCTCAGCACCCGAGCCGGCAGAGGAAGATGGTAGTGATGCGGAGAGGGGGGCAACGGAGAACGCAAGCTCCTTTCCACGAGCTCGGTGACGAAGATCAACCCGTCGCTCAATGCGAATAGCGAGTTCAATCAAGGAATCCACGCTGGAAGGAACCTCCCGGGAGAGAATCTCATCCTTTACCTCTGCGCGGAGACCCTCCAGAAAACGAGCGAGCAAAGCCGGCTCGTTCCAGCCACTGGAGGCAGCAAGAGTGCGAAACTCAATAGAGTAGTCTGTTATGGATCGATTACCTTGACATAGGGAAGACAGGGCCCTGGAAGCCTCCTCCCCAAAAACAGATCGATCAAAAACCCGTATCATCTCCTCCTTAAAGTCCTGATACTGGTTAGTACACTCAGCCCTTGCCTCCCAGATTGCCGTGCCCCACTCACGAGCCCGTCCAGTAAGGAGAGATATGACGTAGGCGACACGAGCAGTGCTCCTGGAGTAAGTGTTGGGCTGGAGAGAAAACACAATATCACACTGGGTGAGGAACGAGCGGCATTCAGTGGGCTCCCCAGAGTAACACGGCGGGTTATTGATTCTGGGCTCCGGAGATTCGAAAGCCCTGGAAGTGGCCGGTGGATCGAGGCGGAGATGGTGAACCTGTTCTGTGAGGTTGGAGACTTGGGTGGCCAGGGTCTCAACGGCATGTCGAGCAGCAGACAATTCCTGCTCGTGTCTGCCTAGCATCGCTCCCTGGATCTCGACGGCTGAGTGGAGAGGATCCGAAGTCGCTGGGTCCATTCTTGGTCGGATTCTTCTGTTACGGTGCGTGAATGAGGACCCAAAAGCGAATTAACGTAAACAGAACTTCTTTAATAACAAAACATAGGTAGGCTCAGATGGACCGGCAGATTCCGACAGGACAGGACAAGGTTGCAGCAAACATGACGATAGTCTGGTTCAGGCATGAAAAACACAAACAAGAATCCGACAAAGACAGGAACAAAAACAGAGAGAGATATAGAGGACTAATCAGAGGGAAAAAGGGAACAGGTGGGTTAGGGGTGACGAGGTAGTTAGGAGGAGACAAGGAACAGCTGGGGGAAAGAGGGGGAGAAAAGGTAACCTAATAACGACCAGCAGAGGGAGACAGGGTGAAGGGAAAGGACAGAAACAAGACACAACATGACAATACATGACATTTACTATTTTAAAATACTATTTTCAAATACCTGGGTTAAACGTATGGGATATGTTTGATTCAGAGCATTTTACTATTTTAAAATACTATTTTCAAATACCTGGGTTAAACGTATGGGATATGTTTGAGTCAGAGCATTTTACTATTTTAAAATACTATTTTCAAATACCTGGGTTAAACGTATGGGATATGTTTGATTCAGAGCATTTTACTATTTTAAAATACTATTTTCAAATACCTGGGTTAAACGTATGGGATATGTTTGATTCAGAGCATTTTACTATTTTAAAATACTATTTTCAAATACCTGGGTTAAACGTATGGGATATGTTTGATTCAGAGCATTTTACTATTTTAAAATACTATTTTCAAATACCTGGGTTAAACGTATGGGATATGTTTGAGTCAGAGCATTTTACTATTTTAAAATACTATTTTCAAATACCTGGGTTAAACGTATGGGATATGTTTGAGTCAGAGCATTTTACTATTTTAAAATACTATTTTCAAATACCTGGGTTAAACGTATGGGATATGTTTGAGTCAGAGCATTTTACTATTTTAAAATACTATTTTCAAATACCTGGGTTAAACGTATGGGATATGTTTGAGTCAGAGCATTTTACTATTTTAAAATACTATTTTAAAATACCTGGGTTAAACGTATGGGATATGTTTGAGTCAGAGCATTTTACTATTTTAAAATACTATTTTCAAATACCTGGGTTAAACGTATGGGATATGTTTGAGTCAGAGCATTTTACTATTTTAAAATACTATTTTCAAATACCTGGGTTAAACGTATGGGATATGTTTGAGTCAGAGCATTTTACTATTTTAAAATACTATTTTCAAATACCTGGGTTAAACGTATGGGATATGTTTGAGTCAGAGCATTTTACTATTTTAAAATACTATTTTCAAATACCTGGGTTAAACGTATGGGATATGTTTGAGTCAGAGCATTTTACTATTTTAAAATACTATTTTCAAATACCTGGGTTAAACGTATGGGATATGTTTGATTCAGAGCATTTTACTATTTTAAAATACTATTTTCAAATACCTGGGTTAAACGTATGGGATATGTTTGATTCAGAGCATTTTACTATTTTAAAATACTATTTTCAAATACCTGGGTTAAACGTATGGGATATGTTTGAGTCAGAGCATTTTACTATTTTAAAATACTATTTTCAAATACCTGGGTTAAACATATGGGATATGTTTGATTCAGAGCATTTTACTATTTTAAAATACTATTTTCAAATACCTGGGTTAAACGTATGGGATATGTTTGATTCAGAGCATTTTACTATTTTAAAATACTATTTTCAAATACCTGGGTTAAACGTATGGGATATGTTTGAGTCAGAGCATTTTACTATTTTAAAATACTATTTTCAAATACCTGGGTTAAACGTATGGGATATGTTTGAGTCAGAGCATTTTACTATTTTAAAATACTATTTTCAAATACCTGGGTTAAACGTATGGGATATGTTTGAGTCAGAGCATTTTACTATATAAAAATACTTTCCAAGTGTTTTTCCAAATGCATTCTAATACTCAACTACTTGTTTTTCTCAAATAAAGGCTACCTGAATAAACCTGTTTTGAAATGTATTGAAGACTAATTGAAATACCTGAAATAGTATTTAAACCCAGGTCTGCTACTCAGGGCAGGCTGTGTGTTGTTGCTGAGTGACCATCTTAATGATTCCTCAGCATAAACTCAGCAACTGTACTAAGGCCTCAGAGACTTAGCCGTCTCATCACATATTAACCCTGCCTGCTCTATACACACCATGTGTTGTCATCTGGCTAGCCTCATCCACCCTTGGATATGGACTGTGCTGTGTTTTTATGGCAGCATTAATGTTAATGTGTCACTCAAATCTCCCACATGACTCAATGAACACATATTTCAATGTATGTATTTAGCCTAATTGTATGTAAAAATGTGTATGTGTGCAGCACCTACTTTCAGGCGGCAGTGACTCTTCTTACCTCTAGGGGCCTACTACAGCACTAAGACCAAAAAGAGGGATACAGCCACTTCCATAAACCAGACCCACCTGGCCTGACTCCCAGCGGAGAGACTGCCATATACCGTAAGCTCAGAAGCATCTGGGAAGGAGGAGGACTGACCCCCCTCTCACATCATCTGCCCCCTTCCCCACCTCCCCACCTCCCCCTGTCCCCCAGAGCTGGGCTTTCTGAGGGTTCTAACAGGGAGAAATGGAAGGAGAAGGAGGATGAAGAGGAGGGGGAGGGAGGCAGGGAGGGAGAGGGGAGAGGAGGTGGGGGGTTCCAGTCCAAAACCCAGCTCCATAACTGTGGAATTAATGGAGGTTAAGGTATTCATTTAATGCTCCTATCATTCTGTGCTGTAGATCGATTACACCTGCGCTGTGCTGTCCCACTGAAAGGCCAGTAGGCCACTGTAAGCCCCCAGAAGGGATATCCGTAGACAAGACTGACTCAGCCATCCTATAATCCCTCTGTCTGTCTATGTCTGCAGATATCGGTCTGTTTCTACAGCAAAACAAATGGCTACAGTAGATACTGATGACTGTGTTAATGCTTGCATGTGTCCAAAAGATTAAAAGAGAGGCAGAACTTACTCCCATTCTCCCACTGCTAAATAACAGTCCAGTATCTATACATATTAGGCTACTTACTCTGGGCCACACGCTTAGCGTAGAGGGTCTCTCTGAAGAAGGCCACCTATTTCTATTCTAGACTGCTTCTTCTGATGCTTCATATAGCCAATGCTATGTTACTACAAGCAAACTAGTAAACAGATACGCTCATAAATTATGAATAAGCATGTGTAGCTCTCGGGCTTCGCGTGTTATCGACATGCACAGACATAACGTTCTATTTTCAACAACACCGTCACAACACAGGTGCTCTGTACAACAACCTGTTCCAGTCGGTTTCTGCTGCGTGTTTGGCATGACAACGACGAGGAAGTTGGCTGCTAGACAGAGCTAAAAACAGACTGACCACCAGGTTACAGCACTCCACAAACAGGCTAACAACCTGGTAGCACAACAAACAACCACTTCCAAATGCTGTGGTATTCTTACCAATAAGGAAATAAGGACAACATTGAACAAAGGGCCAGAATCGAGCCCCAAACAGTGTCTCTATGGGCCAATAAACCAGGGTTTGACTGACTTAGGGTTAGTTACAGAGGGAATAATAAGAAAATATAGCTGAATACTGGAGAACAGAGTCAGTTGGAATGAATACGATGGGAGACAGAGTGCTGGCTTCAAGCGCAGGGTGCAGCAGGTGTTTATTTGCAAAGGACCACAGGAGGAGGCAGGTAGTTGGGTCCGGGGAGAGGCAGAAGGTCATACACAGGGGCTCCAAAAAGGCGACAGTACAGGCAGGGAAAAGGGCTAATAACGTAGTCTCTGAGATCAGGCAAGAGGTTGACGACAGGCAGTCGTTGTTAGTGAGGAGAAGAACTATGATACACGTGAGGACTAATATGGATATAAACAGAGCTCTGAATAGAACGTGTAACAAAAAAAAAACAATACCTCACAATGATGGGGTGCAAAGGAACTGAACTGAATAGTGTGTGTAAATGATATACAGGTGTGTGAACAGGTGATCAGAATTCAGGTGATTGGGATCTGGAGAGTGAGCTGCGTTCAGGGGATCTGCAGTTGAAGTAGGAAGTTTACATACACTCTGGCCAAATACATTTACACTCAGTTTTTTACAATTCCTGACAGTTAATCATAGTAGAAATTCCCTGTCTTAGGTCAGTTAGGTTCACCACTTTATTTTAAGATTGTGAAATGTCAGAATAATAGTTGATTTATTTCAGCTTTTATTTCTTTCATCACATTTCCAGTGGGTCAGAAGTTTACATTCACCCAGTATTTGGTAGCATTGCCTTTAAATTGTTTAACTTGGGTCAAACATTTCAGGTAGCCTTCCACACGCTTCCCACAATAAGTTGGGTGAATTTTGGCCCATTCCTCCTGACAGAGCTGGTGTAACGGAGTCAGGTTGTCACGACTTCCGCCGAAGTTGGCTCCCCTGCCTGTTCGGGCTGATTCCACCCACCACTCCTAGTATTTCGTGACAGAATCCCGCACCGGAATAATGGAATCAGCAGGAGCAGCCTCGTCTCCTCTCCCATCGATGGAGGAGAGGGTCCTCCATCACACCAGCGTGCTTCACAGGATTGGTTCGGCCATGGACCAAATGATAGAGAGGATGGATCGATGGGAGAGGAGAGGCCTTCCCACCTCATCTCCAGCACCCCCTCCTTCAGCACCTCCTGTTCCTGCAACCACATCTGGCTCCGGGGCTCTTCGGCTGACGCTAATCTGTCTGTAAACAATTGTTGGAAAAATGACTTGTGTCATGCTCAAAGTAGATGTCCTAACCGACTTGCCAAAACTATAGTTTGTTAACAAGAAATGTGTGGAATGGTTGAAAAACAAGTTTTAACGACTCCAACCTAAGTGTATGTAAACTTCCGACTTCAACTGTATGTGTTTGAGAGTGTGAGCTGGAAAGTGAGCTGAGTTCAGGGGATCTATGTATTTGAGAGTGTGACTTGGAAGCAGACGTTACATCAGTCATCTCTATCATGCAGATAAAAACAATTTACTGTCCTTAAAACCATGTTTTTGAAAAGCCCCTTCAATGTTGGCTTACAAGAGAGGCTACTATCGCTGGATGTGGGCATTTGTTGGTTTAGAGTTAGATACGAGGCTAGCTGGCAGTCCTCAAGGCAACATTGTGATTGTAGCCAAACGTTATTAAATTGAGCAGGAAGATGGATGACGGACTACCAGGTGACGAGTGTGTAAGTGTAAGAAATGTAATTAAAGACTGGAAAAAAGAGAGGTGAATAAGAAAAGAGAGCAAACTGCCCTGGGAAAAGCAGAGAGACGGAGGAGGCGGAAAAGGAGGGTGTGCGCGAGTGTGCCGGTTGGTTGCAATAGCATCCTGCAGGCAGTCTGAGGGGAACATTTCTAGTGCATTTCTAGGGCCAATCCTTTGGGAGCGGGGCCAAACACAAGACAATAGACAGACAGAGACCCAGACCTGAGGCCAGACCCAGGCCGAGCCAAGCCCGGCTAGACCAAACCAGACCCAAAGCCTACAGACCAGGGCAAACCCTGAGGGCCTGAGGATTCCTCTTCAAACAAACTCAAGAGACATTTAGAAGAGCCCCCTGGAAATCCCCATCTCTGTGTTCGCAATCTCTATGTTGTTCTAACTGAGCTTTAGGAAAAAAATGGCTGAATCAATAGTCCTTCGGGGTTCCTTGTTTTCCTGCTGTGGTCTTTTAAGGGAAGCTCAAGAGGGAGGGCATACAGTGTCTTGTCCTTGACTGTGTGGTGTGTAGACACATGCTTAGAGAGGTCAGTGGGAAAGGTCATGTCAGCCACTGACGCCCTGCAGCTCTTTACAGTTTTTAACTCTGAATTATTCCCTAGCAGAGCTTCCGTGACATGATGGGCCGTGACAGTTTTTCTGACAAACTGCTCTTTTTCTAGTTGAGTAGTTTCTCCTTGCCTCTGACCAAAACTAATGTCTAAAAGGTGGCCTCTATTTTGTTTTCCTTGAATCCTAACTAAGATATTACTACTGTGTTAATGCATGTTTACAATGGGAAGGACAAGTGTGTTAAAAGGGAGTTTATAAGAGAAAAATATCCTCTAAATGATAGATGAGTCTAAGATTTGTTCCATATAAGTCATAGGCTGCAACCCTAATGGTACCTATTCTGTTTGGTCAAAAGTAGTGCCCTATATAGGGAATAGGGTGCCATTTGGGACACACCCATAGAGTCATGTGTTGGCCCAATGGCCAGTCTTTGGGCGGTGTATCTACAGTATCTTGACACAACTATGACCTCAGTGTACAGAATAGGGCAAGCGGACGGGATAGGCCTCGCTCTCTCTCTTTCCTGTGGGCAAGTGTGTCTGGGTTTCTGGATAAAGCTTGAAAGTTTTACTGTCTATAAAATAAACTGTATGGTTATGGGTAAGTAGTGTAGAAGAGCAAGACTGACCGCAAACATAGACCAATAGACAACCCGATATGGCGCCAACAGACACGGCAGCCCTGCTTCTAGCTCCAAAGCAACTTTGCAGTATTTCGTTTTTTTGTGTGTTATATCTTACATTATTAGCCCAGAATGTTTTTTTGTGTTATTACATACAGCTGGAAATAACTTTTCGATATCAGAGCGGCGGTAACTCACCAGCATTACGACCAGGAATACAACTTTCCCGAATTGGATCCTTTGTCTATACCCCCCAGGGCAATTGAACTTATCCCAGAGGCTGAGGTATTCGGAGTGGATTTCTATTCCGACTCAGGAGGCGTGCACACCATCCACCACTTCCGAGTATATTATTCCGTAATGTAGAGTCTCTGGACAATAAAGTAGACAAGCTCAAGGCGAGGATATCCTTCCAGAGAGACGTCTGTAACATACTCTATTTCACGGAATCATGGCTCTCTCCGGAAAAACTGTCAGCTGGGTTCTCAGTACATCGCACAGACAGGCATAAAGAACTCTCCGGGAAGAAGAAAGCCTTTGGTGTATGTTTCATGATTAACTAGTCATGGTGTGATTGTGATAACATACAGAAACTAAAGTACTTTTGTTCACCTGACCTAGAATACCTCACGATCAAATGCTCCCAAGAGAATTCTCTTCGGTTATAGACACAGCAGTGTATATTCCCCCTCAAGCCGATACCACGACGGCCCTCAAGGAAATACACTGGACTTTGTGCAAACTGGAAGCCACATATCCTGAGGCCTGAATTTATTGTAGCTGGGGATTTTAACAATGCAAATTTGAGGAAAATACTACCGAAGTTCTATAACACATTGGCTGTAGTACCTACGCTGCTAAAACACTCGACCAATGTAACTCCCCCTTACGGGATGCTTACAAAGCCCTCCGCCGCCCTCCCTTCGGCCAATCAGATCACGACTCCATTTTGCTCCTCCCTTCCTATAGGCTGAAACTCCAGCAGGAAGTACCTGTGCTAAGATCTACTCAACACTGATCTGACCAATCGGAATCCATGCTTCAAGTTTACTTTGATCATGCTGACTGGGATATGTTCTGGGTAGCCTCTGAGATTAACATTGACATATACATGGACACAGTGACTGAGTTCAACAGGAAGTGTATAAGGCATGTTGACTATTAAAACCTACCCAAACCAGAAACCATGCATAGATGGTGAACCGTTTCCCTCAGGTGGTGAAGGTAGGAAACAACACCTCCACTTCACTGATCCTCAACACAGGGGCTCCACAAGGGTGCGTGCTCAGCCCTCTCCTGTACTCTCTGTTCACCCATGACTACATGGCCACACACTCCTTCAACTCAATCATCAAGTTTGCAGACGACACAACGGTAGTAGGCCTGATTAGCAACAATGACGTGACAGCCTACAGGGAAGAGATGAGGGCCTTGGCGGAGTGGTGCCAGGCAAATAACCTCTCGCTCAACGTCAACAAAATGAAGGAGCTGATCCTGGGCTTCAGGAAACAGCAGAGGCAGCACGCCTCTGTCCACATCGAGGGGACAGCAGTGGAGAAGGTAAAAAGCTTCAAGGTCCTCGGCCTACATACAGTGGGGCAAAAAAGTATTTAGTCAGCCACCAATTAGTCAGCCACCAATTGTGCAAGTTCTCCCACTTAAAAAGATGAGAGGCCTGTAATTGTCATCATAGGTACACTTCAACTATGACAGACAAAATGAGAAAAAAAATCCAGAAAATCACATTTGAATGAATTTATTTGCAAATTATGGTGGAAAATAAGTATTTGGTCACCTACAAACAAGCAAGATTTCTGGCTCTCACAGACCTGGAACTTCTTCTTTAAGAGGCTCCTCTGTCCTCCACTCGTTACCTGTATTAATGGCACCTGTTTGAACTTGTTATCAGTATAAAAGACACCTGTCCACAACCTCAAACAGTCACACTCCAAACTCCACTATGGCCAAGACCAAAGAGCTGTCAAAGGACACCAGAAACAAAATTGTAGACCTGCACCAGGCTGGGAAGACTGAATCTGCAATAGGTAAGCAGCTTGGTTTGAAGAAATCAACTGTGGGAGCAATTATTAGGAAATGGAAGACATACAAGACCACTGATAATCTCCCTCGATCTGGGGCTCCACGCAAGATCTCACCCCGTGGGGTCAAATGATCACAAGAACGGTGAGCAAAAATCCCAGAACCACACGGGGGGACCTAGTGAATGACCTGCAGAGAGCTGGGACCAAAGTAACAAAGCCTACCATCAGTAACACACTACGCCGCCAGGGACTCAAATCCTGCAGTGCCAGACGTGTCCCCCTGCTTAAGCCAGTACATGTCCAGGACCGACTGAAGTTTGCTAGAGAGCATTTGGATGATCCAGAAGAAGATTGGGAGAATGTCATATGGTCAGATGAAACCAAAATATAACTTTTTGGAAAAAACTCAACTTGTCGTGTTTGGAGGACAAAGAATGCTGAGTTGCATCCAAAGAACATCATACCTACTGTGAAGCATGGGGGTGGAAACATAATGCTTTGGGGCTGTTTTTCTGCAAAGGGACCAGGACGACTGATCCGTGTAAAGGAAAGAATGAATGGGGCCATGTATCGTGAGATTTTGAGTGAAAACCTCCTACCATCAGCAAGGGCATTGAAGATGAAACGTGGCTGGGTCTTTCAGCATGACAATCATCCCAAACACACCGCCCGGGCAACGAAGGAGTGGCTTCGTAAGAAGCATTTCAAGGTCCTGGAGTGGCCTAGCCAGTCTCCAGATCTCAACCCCATAGAACATTTTTGGAGGGAGTTGAAAGTCCGTGTTGCCCAGCAACAGCCCCAAAACATCACTGCTCTAGAGGAGATCTGCATGGAGGAATGGGCCAAAATACCAGCAACAGTGTGTGAAAACCTTGTGAAGACTTACAGAAAGTGTTTGACCTCTGTCATTGCCAACAAAAGGTATATAACAAAGCATTGAGATAAACTTCTGTTATTGACCAAATACTTATTTTCCACCATAATTTGCAAATAAATTCATAAAAAATCAGACAATGTGATTTTCTGGAATTTCGTTTCTTGTTTTGTCTGTCATAGTTGAAGTGTATCTATGATGACAATTACAGGCCTCGCTCATCTTTTTAAGTGGGAGAACTTGCACAATTGGTGGCTGACTAAATACTTTTTTGCCCCACTGTATCACTGACAATATGAAATGGTTCACCCACACAGTGTGGTGAAGGAGGCGCAACAGCGCCTCATCAACCTCAGGAGGCTGAAGAAATTTGTCTTGGCCCCTAAGACCCTCACAAACTTCTATAAATGCACAATTGAGAGCATCCTGTCGGGATGTATCACCGCATGGTACGGCAACTGCACAACCCGCAACTGCAGGGCTCTCCAGAGGGTGGTGCGGTCTGCCCAACCCATCACACTGGCACACTGACTGCCCTCCAGGACACCTACAGCACCCAATGTCACAGGAAGGCCAAAAAGATCATCAAGGACATCTGAAAAACAGCTTCTATCTCAAGACCATCAGACTGTTAAATAGCCATCACTAGCCGGGTACCACCCGGTTACTCAACCAGGCACCTTAGAGGCTGCTGCCTTATAGACATAGAATCACTGGTCACTTTAATAATGGAACACAAGTCACTTTAGGCACAAGGCACATTATCAGCAACCGTCACTCCTGTGTTCCAATGGCACATTGTGTGAGCTAATCCAAGTTTATCATTTTAAATGGCTAATTGATCATTAGAAAACCCTTTTGCTATTATGTTAGCGCAGCTGAAAACTGTTGTCCTGATTAAAGAAGCAATAAAACTGGCCTTTTTTTAGACTGAAATTCGTCAGTCTATTCTTGTTCTGAAAAATTAAGGCTATTCCATGCGACAAATTGCCAAGAAACTGAAGATCTTGTACGACGCTGTGTACTACTCCCTTCACAGAACAGCACAAACTGGCACTAACCAGAATAGAAAGAGGAGTGGGAGGCCCCGGTGCACAACTGAGCAAGACGACAAGTACAGTAGAGTGTCTAGTTTGAGAAACAGACGCCTCACAAGTCCTCAACTGGCAGCTTCATTAAATAGTATCCGCAAAACACCAGTCTCAACGTCAACAGTGAAGAGGCGACTCCGGGATGCTAGCCTTCTAGGCAGAGTTGCAAAGAAAAAGGCATATATCTGTCCAGTGTCTGTGTTCTTTTGCCCATCTTAATCTTTTATTTTTATTGACCAGTCTGAGATATGGATTTTTCTTTTCAACACTGCCTAGAAGGTCAACATCCCGGAGTCGCCTCTTCACTGACCGACAGTCTATTGAGAGACAGACCAGTCTACTGAGAGACAGACCAGTCTACTGAGAGACAGACCAGTCTACTGAGAGACAGAACAGAGAGATGGATGGATGGATGGATCAATGGATGGGTATAAATAAATAGAAGATAGATATCACATACCGTATAAAATAATAGAGTCGAACAGAATAGAAAATAATATACAGTACATGGAGGGCATCAGAATATAAACAGGAAGTGTGGTCTCACCGATTTCCTCTCGGCCTTGAGTTCCGTGAGGTACCGCAAGAGTTCTGTGATGATCTGAGAGGTCAGGTTCTCAGCGATGACTTCGTGCTGACCTGCGTAGTCGTTCAGCTCATTCAGTGTCGACAGGAAGGCCCGGCATGACGTGTACCTGACAGGTCAGAGGTCACAAAAAGTGATGTCAGAGGAGGAGGGGCTGACACAGCAATTGATGGGTCATGACAACATGCTCAAGTCGTGTCATTCATTGAAGAAAAAATAAACATCAATGATTTGCAATGGTCGCATTGCAAAGTCTCAAACTCACTTGTTCTCCTCCTCCTCTTTTGAGTTCTTCTTGGGTTGATACTTCTTTGATAGATTCCTGTGAGGAGAGAAGAACCGTAGTCTGTTATTTCAGTACTGGGTAACAATATGTTGGATTCTTTTTACTATTTTAAGCATGTGTATACTATCCAATTGGGTTGATACAATAGGACAGCAGGCGGGCTGAACATACCCTAATGCCTCCTCCATTACTGATGTCCATGTCACTGTGCCAATGGATCATCCACTACTGTTCAATCTGCCAGAGTGCTTTATGCCATCGCCCCCCTCCCCACATCCATCATCTATCCCCCTCTTCCAGTAATAATGCTTATGGCCTCGGGAGCGCGAACACACAATCAGTCACCAAGAAGATGCATGAGACGAGTGAGTAGAATAGAACAGGCCAGCACTAGTAAAATGCTGAAAAGGGGGGGGTGGGGTTATGGTTAGGGACAGAAGATTTTCCAGACCACGTGACCTGGCCAGGACAAAATCTCTGTCTCTCTCGCTTCCTTCCTTCCTTTCTCTCTTTAACCCTCACTCTGTCTCCTTCATTTCCCCTGTCTCTTTCTCTCTGTCAGCCTCTCTCTCTCTCTCTGTTTGCTAGCGATAGTCGGCTCAACTCCTTACCTATTTCTGGTTATCGCTCTGTACCTGCTATATGTCACACAGTTTAATAACAGTCACATGCACGCACACACAGTAGGTTACTCAATCTACACTGAGTGTACAAAACATTAGGAACACCTTCCTAATATTGAGTTGCAGCCCATTTTGCCCTCAGAACAGCCTCAATTCATCTCGGCATGGACTCTACAAGGTTTTCACAGGGATGCTGGCCCATGTTGACTCCAATACTTCCCACAGTTGTTTCAAGTTTTCTGGAGGTCCTTTGGGTGGTGGACTATTCTTGATACACACAGGAAACTGTTGAGCAAGAAAAACCCAGAAGTTTTGCAATTCTTGACACACTCAAACCGGTGCGCCTAGCACCTACTACCATACACCGTTCAAAAGGCACTTAAATATTTTGTCTTGTCCATTCCCCCTCTGAATGGCACACATACACAATCCATGTCTCAATTGTCTCAAGGCCTAAAAAAAATCTTATTTAACCTGTCTCCTCCCCTTCATCTACAATGATTGAAGTGGATGTAACAAGTGACATCAAGAAGAGATCATCGATTTCACCTGGATTCACCTGGTCAGTCATTGTCATGGAAAGAGCAGGTGTTTTGTACACTCAGTGTATGTACAGTAGACTCTACCAGACAGCCAATAAAAACAGGTAAACCAATTAGAAGAATCCACCTAGAAACGGCAACACACCACACAAGCCAATAAGACTTCAGCAGACAGATGCAGAGCGAATCAGGAAGCAATGAGGCGTGCTGCATGGCAGCCAGGCAGCGAATGGTGAGTCATATCAGGGCTCCATTATGCCACCATTTTACTCGCATACGCACCAAAATATTTAGCTGTGCCACCTGGAACTTTTTATTTTATTTAGGAGCACCAGTACACCTCGAAAAATGAAGGAATTCTATCTTTATTACTTAAAAAAAAAATAAAAATTGTGCTCCAAAATACGCACTACCCTCTGCAGCCGCCTTATAGCCGAATGCCGAGCAGTTGCCATACCAGGCGATGATGCAACTGGTCAGGATGCTCTCTCCCTCTTCACGACTTTCCTGGTGTGTTTGGACCCTGCTACCTACATCTTTCAACTTCGGAGCACATGTGCTCCTTGTAAAGAGCGTAGATCAAATCAAATGTTATTTGTCACATGCGCCGAGTAAACAGGTGTAGAATATACCGTGAAATGCTTACTTTACAAGCCCTTAACCAACAATGCAGTTGAAGAAACAGAGTTAAGAAAATATTTACTAAATAAACTAAAGTAAAAACATTTATAAAAACGAACACAATAAAATAACGAGGCTATATACAGGGGGTACAGGTTAGTCGAGGTAATATGTACATGTAGGTAGGTGTAAAGTGACTGCATAGATAATAAACAGCGAGTAGCAGCAGTGTAAAAACAAAGAGGCGGTGTGTCAATGTAAATAGTCCGGGTGGCCATTTGATGAATTGTTCAGCACTCTTATGGCTTGGGGGTTAGAAGCTGTTAAAGGGCCTTTTGGACCTAGACTTGGCGCTCTGATAGCGCTTGCCGTGCGGTAGCAGAGAGAACAGTCTATGTCTTGGGTCTTTGACAATTTTTTGGGGGCCATCCTCTGACACCGCCTAGTACATAGGTCCTGCGATGGCAGGACGCTTGGCCGCAGTGATGTACTGGGCCGTACGCACTACCCTCTGCAGCCGCCCCACAGCCGAATGCCGAGCATATGCCATACCAGGCGGTGATGCAACCGGTCAGGATGCTCTCTTGGCGTGCCCTCTTCACGACTTTCCTGGTGTGTTTGGACCCTGCTATATTGTAGCTAGGCCTTCTCACTCATGCATGGTGTGCTGTTTACTATGCTGATGTTTGGACCATTAACCCTCTCATTTGGGGAATGGAGGTCAGGTCGCACATGGTGAGCACAATGAAGGTCAATAGAAACACTAGAATATCAACAGAACCCCTGCGACGACGTGGTCATTAATATTAATGGTCAATGGCGGGGGGGGGGGGGGGGGGGGGATACGAAACGACTGCTGCCTCTTCAACGACTAAGCTACTGCGGCAATATAATAGAGGCAATATTAATAATACTGGTACAACAACTGTAATGGCCATTGACAGTAGCAAAGGTCATTATTAGGCTACCATGTGGGCCTAACTCTGCCAATGAGACATGCACGTGTTCCTCCTCGGCAGTACTAGCATTGAAATACCACGCATGTGATGTGTTAAAAAAAAAAAAAGAATGAACGAATCATGGTAAAAACACTACAGCATGTCTGCTCGTTCACTGTCACTCTCTCTCTATCTCTCTCTCTCTCCACCACAACCCCCTACTACTCTCCCCTGGTGTCTGCTCTGTTGCCAGGCAGATCTATCTCTTCCCCCGCTCTTCTTCATTTTCTCTCTTGCTTTTACCCTGCCTGTCTCTCATGGCCAGATGTCATTTCAAAATGCATTTGGCTTTCCTCCTCCTCCTCCATAGAGTATTTAACCAACACACAGACAGACAGGGGTGCTCATAGGACTTAACAAGGATTAGACCAGTGTGTGTGTGTGTGTGTGCGCGTGTGTGTGTGCCCCATATTGGGTGATACGGTGTCGTTTTCTCTAGACAGTGTGTTTGTAACACCCACACCCCCATTCTTCTTAGTAGTATGCACAATGATAGTCCTCAGCCTACTGTACTCTACTGTACTGTGGATTATGCCAATGTGTGTTACTGTGCTTGGGGGAGGAAACGTAATGCCTTCTGTACTATAATGAAACATTGTGCGTGTTTATCCATTCGGTACAGTGGAGGAGGATTTAACCTAGATTATACCAGCGCATGCTGTTTGGTTTGGTGAAATGGTAGGTCTAATGGTACTGTGCACCGTGTATTGTGCAGCCAGCCATGCCGCCTGTCTACACACTATATCATGCACAGTTTAAATACAGTGACCATTTTGTTGTTGTTTTGGCTCTGTACTCCAGCACTTTGGATTTGAAATTATACAATGACTATAAGGTTAACGCACAGACTGTCCGCACAAACATCATACCCCCCCAAAAATGCCCAGAGGCCCAGAGACCATAGAACAGATCTATCAAAGATCCAACAGACATCGCAGCTCTATCAGAACTCACACGGACAAGGTCAAGCTACAGCAGAATTGCAGCAGCGAGGGGGAAAAACCTCAAAAAAGGTTCAAGAGAGGGAGGAGAGGAAAAAGAGACACATACGGGGGAGAAGAGAGGCAGGAAAGAGAGCGAGGAGAAGAAAAAAATCTATAAATCTAACTTCCTCCAGCATAGAGGTGTGACGAGGGGCGGATGATCCAAGGGCCAATTTCATTAGCGTTTATTAGATCTAGGAGTGATCCAGGTACATTTGATCTGCTTTAACGAGCTAAATTGATTGGTTGGAGACTAATTAGTCCAAAGATGCACATACAATGATGCACATTGTGTCAAAAAAAAAAAAAACAGAATAACCTTGTTGAAAGCTTTAGAAACAGGGCTATCTATTCTGTCACTTGCAAATCATATTTTTCTGTGATAGCAGTAGGTCGTCTGGGTGAGAAACCCGGTCTCCTGCATGTCACAGGACTGTGTTAGCCCACTTAGACGAAGCCCATAGGGATTAGTCCAGGAAGCTAACACAAGTCGTCAAGTCTCGGGTTACATTTCACCCCTCTTTGACCTCATACTCAGAGATCACGACACCAATATAACTGACTGGGTTCGAAATCAGGCCTACTGCACAGCCACAACACTTTCTGTGGCAAACAGAAGCAGAAGGATCTGTTGCACTCCAATTAATGAGTGCAACAGAGGCGGTTTGGTGATCCATCCATGTGATGAGTAACCTCGTAAATACCAGACTGATTAACGCGTGTAGCGAACCGTTCATGTAAGCTCGTGGGATCAGACTGCCCGCGAGGCCATGTAATGAACAACCTTGGCTGAGACATGAAGACGTGTTAGTTTGACTGACTGGGTTATAACACAGGTCTCCTGTGCACTAGAAAATGCAACTTTCTTATCACACGAGCGTGGTCACAGAACCACCTGTGTTACACTTCACCCTCCTTTGACCTATTTGAAGAGATCCATCCAAGTCACAGGACCAATGGCTAGGCTTTAGCCTAGGCTTTAGCTCAACAGGCTAACACAGTCTCAACCGAGTCAAATGTTAATCTTATAATGACTACCCTTGCTGTAGACTTGAAACCAGGGGCAGACTGGGACCAAAACCTAGCCCTGGCATTTTGAACACACCGGCCCATTCTTTTCCATGCGGCCCCCATTATTAGCCAAATAACTTAGCCAAAACATGCTAGACAGGCCCAATGGGCGAAAAAATGTACCAGTCCATCTGGCATTTGCACGAAATACCAGGTGGCCAGTCTGCCCTGCTTGAAACTAGACTATGTCTAACACAAACAAACACATGTCAAACTAACACGTCTTCAGGTCTCAGGCAAGGTTCTCATCACATAAGCATGGATCTCCAAACCACGCCAAGTCACCTTGCTGGATTTCGAAGACTTGTATTAGTGTAGCAGATCATTTCAAAGTATCGGCCCTTGCGCAATTTGAAGTAGGCCTTTTTTAAAAAAATAGCACGATGGGTTGAAATGCTTCAGGAGGGCGGTCACATGTGTTTTCGAGGCAGAAGTCCTAAGTTCGAGTCTCCATATGAGCTGAATCAGGGGGAAGCGGTATTCGCTAAGCAGGCAGCGTGACGTCCATTGCAATGGTGCCACTGGACTCTACAGTAGCGCTGGTTCAACCGCTGGGGTCGCTGTGGAGTGAGTTAAGGAGGTGAATGTAGCAGATAGGGATCTGTGAAACTCACTTATCAGCCTGAAGTGTCGCTCCTTGCACAATTTTCAATAGTGCGGTGGGTTGGAGTGCTTCAGGTGAGCGGTCACGTGTTTGCGAGGCAGAGGTCCTGAGTTTGCGTCTCGGTATGAGCTAAAATCAGGGGGAAGGGGTACTCGTTAAGCAAGCATTGTGTCGTCCTTTACATGAACTTATCTTTATAGGCTTTAACTAAGTGGGCTAACTCAGTCTTGTGACACGCAGGAGAACGGGTTCTAACCCAGTCAGTCACAAAAGCCAGGGAGTGGAGAGTGGAGAGGCTATCCCTAGAAGGGCTATGACAGGGCATTTCAACTATACTGAACAAAACTATATTTACGCAAAATGCAATATTTTCTAAGATTTTTTACAGTTTATATAAAGTCAATCAGTTAATTTTAAAAAATTCATTAGGCCCCAATCTATTGATTTCACATGACTGGGAATACAGATTTGCATCTTTGGAACAGATACTTTTTTTTTTTAAAGGTACGGGCGTGGATCAGAAAACCTGTGGCCTGTGGAATGTTGTCCCACTCGTCTTCAATGGCTGTGCAAAGTTGCTGGATATTGGCGGGAACTGGAACACTCTGTCGTAGACGTCAATCCAGAGCATCCCAAACATGCTCAATGGATGACATGTCTGGTGAGTATGAAGGCCATGGAAGAACTGGAACATGTTCAGCTTCCAGGAATTGTGTACAGATCCTTGCGACATAGGGCCGTGCGTTATCATGCTGAAACACGAGGTGATGGTGGCGGATGAATGCACAACAATAGGCCTCAGGATCTCGCCACGGTATCTCTGTGCATTCAAATTGTCTTCGATAAAATGCAATTGTGTTCATTGTTCATAGCTTATGCCTGCCCATATCATAACCCCACCACCACCATGGGGCACTCTGTTCACAACGATGACATCAGCAAACTGCTCGTCCACACGACGCCATACACATGGCGGTGTAGGCAAGTTGGCACTGAAATCGCTCCATAAAATATTATCTCTGTGTTATTATAATATTATCTCTCAGATACCAAAGTCCGACACAGATGGAAACTAATTAGGGCATGTGGTGTGTGTGTGTGTGTGTGTGTGTGTGTACGAACATGCGTGTGTGTGCGCTATGCATGCAAACAGAGAGTGAGGAACTAATAGTTCTATTATCTCCTTGGTAAAGGAATATTTATCTAGAAAGAGAAGGAGGTGGGGTTAGGGGTGCAGAGGAGGGGTGCTGGATGGGGGTTGGTCAGTAGTCAGTACTTAGAGTGTTTAGCCCTCTTATGGGCCCTCTCTAGGGAACGAGATAAGGGATTTGGGGGGAAGATCCCTGCTGCTTGTTGTTGGGGTGTAAGAGGACTTAGGAAGAATATCCCCTCACCCCTACCCTCCTTCCTGGGGAACCAAATCCCAAAATGTGGTTTGATGGAATTTGAGGGGAGGAAGAGCGCAGGTTTAAAAGGGGGGCGGGACTAAACGACTGACACTCCCCCGTGTTTGGAAAAAAATAAATGTGGGTCAGCGCTGGCTGGGGTTGATAATGATGATACCGCGTTACTATGGCAACACATGCCCCCAACCCGCCCCCCACCTTACTTCTTCTCGCCTCCAGCGGAAAACAGCGAGAGAAAAACACTATCGTGCCAGAGGGAGAGAGAGAGAGAGAGAAATGAGAGAGTGAGACGCAGAGAGAAACAAAGAAAGAGAGACCGAGAGAGAAACAGACAGCTAGAGAGAGAGAGAGAGATGGAAAGAAAGAAAGCGAGAGAATACCGCTCCAGGCATCCCTTTTCTGTTTATTTAGCCCCCCACCTGACTAAAGCTAACATCGCTGAGTCTGCCAGGCTCTCTGATACGACCTCACTAAAACCAACACAGTAGTGATGTGCTCACTGCAGGCTGAATGAGATGAACACCGTCAAACTGTCATTGACTTTGCCTGTGCGGAAGCATGACATGTTTGTTTTTAATGGCAGTGAAATATCTTATATGTTATAATCATTATATACTCTGTACGCTGAAGAAGGCTGAGACTGAAATGATTACATTATTAAAGAGTACTATCCATTTCATTCACCCGTGAAACATCTAGACAGAGGCCTAGACTAAGGTCATAACTGGGCAATAAAGAAGCAGAACTCACTTAATCTGCTTTGCATAGTTGATTTCAATCTCCGATCGCTCTTTGACGAATTTGGTGTACCTCTCCACAAACTCGATGCCCGACTGTGTATGCTTCTCCAAGTTATCAAACTGATCCTGTAAACAGAGGAGAGAGAGAGAGAGAGAACGATGCAAGAATGAATATAACATCCCAATACAGTTCTAACGTTTTTGACGCAGCATTCTGAGATTTGGTTAAGGGCAGCCATCTTGCAGTGACACAAACCTCAGTACAGTAGTTGCCAAGGACCAAAAGTTGACTACATGACCTTTTCCATGCGTGTTGATAACGCGGCAGCAGCTTTGAAATGTCAAGAGGTTTAACAGTTCCAGGTATCCATTATTTTTTTTACCTTTATTTAACCAGGCAAGTCAGTTAAGAACAAATTCTTATTTTCAATGACGGCCTGGGAACAACTGCCTGTTCAGGGGCAGAACAACAGTACCTTGTCAGCTCGGGGGTTTGAACTCGCAACCTTCCGGTTACTAGTCCAACGCTCTAACCACTAGGCTACCCTGCCGCCCCATTATAATGGCTGTACCTTGCCTACACAAAATTACTCACGGCAACACTGTTTGTGCTAATATTTTCCCTTCTCAAAAGGCCAAGGGTTTTACAGTCGACAATTAGACCTACTCTCTCGCGTTGCTGCTGCCACTTAACTTGTTATCCAAGTCTATTTGGCACACCTGCCGTCTAATAAGGCAACGGGGTAAAACAGAAAGAGTTGAGGTCACTTAATTGAACAGTGGGTCTAGCTAGCCTTTCTAACTTAGTGTTGTTTGTCTGTTAGTAAAAGTCTTATGGGTCTGGTACTTCTTGGAGCTAGCGGTACCGATTCCAAAGAGACTGTTTTTACCAGCCAAAGCCACCAATCAGACACAACGCTTGACTTACTTTATAGACTGTCTGATATGTGTAATTCATGTATTGGGTGCCGTTGTGGGGTTTTGGTTTTCTTTCTTCTTCTAAACAGCTAATAGTGTGGGTACGACATCCATGGTCCTCCTAGTCTCTTAAATGAGATACTGGCGCCCCGTAGTATTGCTGTACACTAGTGGTTACAAGCAGAAACACCTCCACTGACGAACTCCTTGACCCCACCATTTACAAAAACACATTCAGCCTCCTCTTCACTTCCAAGTAAAATGACTTTCACTGTAGGCTACTTTTAGCCTACAGTGAAATGCATGACTATGGCCAGTGACAGTGTCTTGTGAAAGGCTAACCCACAATGGCCTTGTAAATTCTTCATAGATTCGTTCAGTTATTCAACCTAACTGTACTCATCTGTACCTTGGAGTTGAACAGGAAGCATGAGGTACATGATAGTCACACAAATCCTTTTCATGCAACATCTCTCCTCTGTCATATAGCCTAAGTATGTGTAGAATAGAGAAAAAGTTGATGATGTTATTAAAGCGAAAATCAGCAAAATCACCACGTGGCAGGAAAACATCTAAATACCATACAAACAGGGTAGCCCCTATACAAGAAGAACATACACACCAAAATATGTGAGTTCCTCAAGAGTCCTTTGGAAGGGTGATGGTTCTACGTGGAACCATAATGACTCATAATGACTCAAAGAACCATTTGAGCTCTTCAATGGTTCTTTGCAGTTCACAAAATGATCCTCCGCTCTTTTAGTGATAATTAAAATGCTGGGGAGGCAGCTCATTCGAATATTTTGGGGCGTGGTTTGCTCCTAGTTCTTTTTGTGCAACAGTGAGTAAGGGTGTCATTCCAAAAAAATGGTTCTAGATAGCCCCAAAAAGATTTGTACCCATAGCGGAACCCTTTTTTGGTGCTATATAGAACCTTTAGTACGGACTCAGGAGAAGCAAAGGTCAAGCAAGAGCCATGTGTCCTCTGAAACACAACCCAGCTTAACCCGGAAGCCAGCCACACCAATGTGTCAGAGGAAACACCGTACACCCCGGCCCGGAGTCACTAGGAGTCGCTAGAGGACAAGGACTAACCGGCCAGCCAAACCCTCCCCTAACCCGGGCGACATTGCTGAGACATCGCCTAACCCGTACGACGCCGGGCCAATTGTGTGCCACCCCATAGGTTTCCCGGTCATGGCCATCTGCAACAGCGCCTGGACTCGAACCAGCATCTGTAGTGGCACAGCTAGCACTGCCTTAGACCACTGCGCCACTCGGCCACTATACATAACCTTTTTTAATGGCGCTTTATAGAACCTTAGGAAAGGGTTCCTTATAGCACCATTTAGAACCTTATGAGGATGGTTCTTTACTGAACCTTCAAAAAAGGGTTCTACTGTATCACCAAAAAGGGTTCAACAACAGTTATAAGCCAAATAACCCCCATCTGGTAGTATTTAGATGTTTGACATTTTTTGTGTGTAGCTTACAAAAAAACATCCCTACTGTAGTAGAGGATAACACACTCCAGTGCACCACAAAACATTGCGCAATCATGCTTCTCTACAGCTACCGTCCACTTACAGTATTGACAGTAACAAATTCACCTTGGTATAGCTCCAACAGTCCCCCATCATCTGTAGTCCACCTCAACCAAAGCAGAATCCCTCGGTGCAGGATATTCCCCAACTGTCGACCGAGCTACCGTCCCAGTCAGCAATACAGTGTTCTTAGTGGGGGTGTCTTTTGTGCTGCTTTAATCCATCGTTTTACGCAGCCAGCCTGCTACAGCTAGCTAGCTCATTGCCACAGGAAGTGGATGTGGGTTCTGCAGTTTAGTATATGGGCTTGATTTTGGGGGACAGTTATTTTTTTCTGTAGGCTATCATTAGTGCTGAGCGAATAGTGCTTTTTTTAGGTTGGTTCAGTTTCGGGTTAAATTATTAACAAATAATCAAGTTTCGATTTCAGTCTTCACTATTTTTGTAAACGCTATGCATTATGCGGGTTGCAAAATGCTGCAAAAAAATTAAAATAAAAAAACAATTAATAAAAGTCCCATGATGGTCGTGACTTCCCATTACTGCTTATTTATTCACATTGCTTTACTTTTTAAAAATACATCAGTTGAAGTGTATATTAAAATGTGTTTAATTTGACGACTTTATTATTTCATTTCAAGTTATCATCTCATCTCCATAGAGCTGCCGCCTATGCTGTCTGACACAATCACTATTTTAGTAGTTCTTCAAAGTAAACAAGGCATACTTTTATGACTGCAGAATAGCAGCTATCAATCACTTAGATCATGGATTTTCAGGAAGAGATAGCTTGCGAAACAACTGCTCTCCATCCCTCTCCATCCATCTTCTCTCCCTTCCCCGCACTAACCTGATGTAGCAGGCATATACGTACTCGGTTGAAGGTTTACACATGAACATCCCTCAGTGTGAACACTCATGTGAAGAGAATTATAAAACATTTGGCTATTCTATTGAAATAAAAAGACATGCCCGTGTAGCTTCCTCCATATCATATTCTTTCTTTCTTTGTCTTTATCCCTCACTCCCCCCTCTCTCACGCACTCTCTGCAGCATGCTCTCCTCTTTCTTTCTCACTCTCTCTCTCTGCTCCCTTCTTCATCCCTTCGTCCCTGAAGCGGTGCTCGCCACTCATTGCCAGCCTCTGTGCCAAATAGATTCAGCAGATCTCCTCACAGGGTTTGGTTAATTAAAACACTGGATAGCAGCCACTCGACAGGATCTCACCATACAACCACATAATGAGCGTCCTCCAAATTAAAATGTGCTATAATACGGAACTTCTCCACACCCCCACTGCATCCAAACATGCCGCGCACTAACACGCACAAACATCCCCCCCACTCACACACGCATCCCTCCACAGAAGTAGGAGGACCACTTTGGAAATTCATGTTTCAAGTTCGACCCTCTGGGATCCAATGCATATCTTGCCAGTGTATTATTTGACCCAAAATACGTAGGCTAAGTCACATTACCCTTCTTAGTTGAGGCAGTTGAGGCAGCATGGTATCCTATAGTCGCAGGGGGGGGGGGGGATCCACCCTTGTCCAACGTCAAAATCCAACCAAGGTCCAACTCTCCTCTGCCCAGAGTGGAACAGCCAGTCAAGCCTCACTGTGGTTCGGTTGGAAAGGGTATCATTCTCCAGAAAATACTGACGGTATCCAGTCCCATTGAAAGTACACAGAAAGGGTTACCAAGGAAGTCCAGTGACCATTCGAAGGGTCAAGCGCACTATTCCTATCCCCTATTTTCACCAAGGAGACCAAAATCTACCCTGGTGTGTCTGAGAGAACGAAGGGAAGGGGTCCCGGAGCAAGAGAGAGGGATACAGTACTGAGACACACATACACACACTCCTCCTACACACACTCTGCATCTGCGGCCAGCCGTAGCCTGGGAGCATGCAAGCTAAATGCTCCGTCAGGCGTGAGATGAACTCAGTGGGATGTCAGAGGAGGAATGATTCAGAGAGGGGGGGGGGGGATGGAGGGGCGTAAAAGAGGTGGAGAAGAAAGAAAAGGATGGGTTGAGAGGGACTGGACTGGAGAAAAAGGGAGGGGTAACTTTGATGAAAGATAATGCAGATGACCGACATCCCCTCATTCATTAGCTGGACAACCCAAGGCAGGACAGTGGGGGACACTTCTGGGAAAAGATGTGTCACAATGGTGACACGTGGTCTGAATACACGACCAAGAAGACACGTTCTACCGCATAAAGAGAGAGATCTCAGAAAAAGGAGAGAGAAGAAAGGGAGCGAATGGCTTTCCACTAGAAAGGGAGAAAAAAAACACCTTGGCCAGGCGATTCCCACAGGCGGAAAAAGTGCTAATAAATTATGAATAACACTGCATATCAGAACAATATATCAAGGAAAACGACAGAGAGTATAGGAATCTGTGTCAAAGGTGCACTCTGATATCACAGAAAACCATCACCACAATTCTCTACTGCCTTGACACGTCAAAACAATGTGTTTAGACAATCCGGAAGAGGCAGGGGACCAGACAGTCACAGCATTTGTAGTCTCGCTCATCAGAAACTTGTGCGCTCGGCTTCATGAGACACTCCATCTTCATTGTTTCAATCTATTTCTGAATCTGAAATCTATAGAAATTCCCTGTCGGCATCTGCCTTCGTGTTCAAAACCCCTCACGCTGTCCCATTGTTTCATTCCCGAGGAAAACATCCTGACTATGGGGCGCAGTCCCTCTCTCTCCTCTCACCCCCTCCTCTGATCCCCTCCATTCATTCTTTCCTCTCACCCCCTCCTATCCCATGGCCCCCTGCTCGTGCCCCACTTCTGTATCAGCTGTAACCTCTGACCTCATTTCCACAGCGATCTGGGACAGGCACAGCCGTTCCTACACTTGTTGTTTCAGGCCTTATCCGATTCACTATTGTACTGCACATCGGATCGGCCCATTTAATTATATTTAGTCAAATCAATATACCGTACTGTAGGCTATATCACCCCACTCCTCCATGAGATGTGCGAAGGCTTGAAATGAACAACAAAGGAGGCTAATGCTATACAGTATGTTACAATAATGCACAAAGATGTGCTTGTTTGTGGTAAAGTAGCTTAGCAAAGGATTTTGTTTAAGGCCTATGCCTACCTATATAGGCCTTTGCTTACCTATATATCTCTATACTACTATATGGCTCTGTGTAGGTAGGCCAGTTGACAAGCATTAGCATGCAGGGGAATGCAATCTGATTTTATATTTAATCCCATAGTTTGGTTTGGTCATCTCTCCAGGGCTGCTAATACATGATGAAGCTTCAGAGTGCACCAGGCTTCTCTCTCTGCTACCCTTCTGTGTCACGCCTGGTATTATCCAGGCTTCTCTCTCTGGTACCCTTCTGTGTCAAGCCTGTTATTATCCAGGCTTCTCTCTATCTGCTACCCTTCTGTGTCAAGCCTGTTATTATCCAGGCTTCTCTCTCTCTGCTACCCTTCTGTGTCATGCCTGGTATTATCCAGGCTTCTCTCTCTGCTACCCTTCTGTGTCAAGCCTGTTATTATCCAGGCTTCTCTCTCTCTGCTACCCTTCTGTGTCATGCCTGGTATTATCCAGGCTTCTCTCTCTCTGCTACCCTTCTGTGTCAAGCCTGTTATTATCCAGGCTTCTCTCTCTCTGCTACCCTTCTGTGTCAAGCCTGTTATTATCCAGGCTTCTCTCTCTCTGCTACCCTTCTGTGTCATGCCTGGTATTATCCAGGCTTCTCTCTCTCTGCTACCCTTCTGTGTCAAGCCTGTTATTATCCAGGCTTCGCTCTCTCTGCTACCCTTCTGTGTCATGCCTGGTATTATCCAGGCTTCTCTCTCTCTGCTACCCTTCTGTGTCACGCCTGGTATTATCCAGGCTTCTCTCTCTGCTACCCTTCTGTATCACTCTCTCTCTCTCTTCCTTCTTCTCATCCTCTTCCTTCTCCTCTCTCCTTAGCCCCTTACTGTAATCTAACACAGAATGAAAGGTAAAATATAACTTCTGTTGGCACTGAAAAATAATGCAATGACTTTGCATAAAGCCCCCTAGGCAATAACCTGGCTAGTTTCTACACTTTTTTTTCAACTACAGAGGGTAACAATGCCCCCATTATGCTGGCCCCCGAAGGTGGTCAACAACACTTAGATAGGGTCTGTAAATCATTGACTACTGCCAAATATTTTGGAAGGCTCTCTCTCTCCCCCTCAAACCTCCCTCCCTCCCTCCCTCCCTCCCTCCCTCCCTCCCTCCCTCCCTCCCTCCCTTGACAGCTCAACTCTCCAGAGAGACTGCTGTTGTTGCTTCTGTTTAATCTCTGTTCAGAACAGAACACCAAAGAGCCGCAATCTCCCAGAGACAAGACGTGTATAATAACGGCCCCGTAAGCTCCAACATAGGATGATTCACCACGACAGGCCTTGGAAGAAGACAACAACTTCTGATGAAACGTTTGACACGGCGCCCTCTCTTCTTGACGGGAGAGAGGACACAAGGAAGCCAGATCTAGAGAAACCTCCTCTATAAGCTTTTTAGATTGCGATTCCCATTATTTTATTGGCACCTAACTCTAGGTTGGTGGTTTGCTGTTTTCCTTTCATACCAATGAAAGACTGTAGTAGACCGTTCAGACTCAAAAACCCTGCTGATCATTACAGGCTAGGACTAGTCTGTCTCATACCTTATCATAAGTTACAATCCAAATGTTGTAGCCTGCCCATCCACAACCAACTACCTCCAACCCTTCTTTACAGGTCAGTGTTCTCAATAAATGGAAAGCTGTGCCCAGTGGGAAGAGGCATTCAATAGGCCATTAGAAAGAGAGAGAGAGAGGGGAGAGGGGTCTGTGTTTAAGGTTGAACAGGTCAGCTGAAATAAGAGAACGCTATCTAATAGCCTGTTAAGTAGTTGTCCAAGTGAGCAAGAGTCATGGACCTACATGTTTCTGTGGGTCACAAAATCTTAAGGACGCACGCACGCACACACGCACGCACACACACACACACATACATGCACACAAACACACGCACACACACACGCACCAACCAGGTGCTAAAGATAGGCCTACACATAGGTAGCTTATTATCGCATAGTCACAGAAATGTCATAAATGGGAGTGAGTCTACAAAACACCATGCTTTCAAACACGTCATGTCATCAAGGCAAAGGGTGGCTACTTTGAAGAATAACTAATGTTTTGTTTAACACTATTTTTTGGTTACTACATGATTCTATATGTTAATTCATAGTTTTGATGTGTTGACTGTTCTACAATGTATATATATATATACACACACAGTACCGGATACACCTGCTCATTCAAGGGTTTTTATTTATTTCTACTATATATATATATATATATAGAGAGAGAGAGGCTGTCATTGTAAATAAGAATTTGTTAATAACTGATTTACATAGTTATATAAAAAAAAATATGAATACCACCAGTAATAATTTATTTTTATTTTATTCAACTAGGCAAGTCAGTTAAGAACAAATTCTTATTTTACAATTTACAATGACGGACTACAGTGGCCAAACCCGGATGACGCTGGGCAAATTATGCACCACCCTATGGGACTCCCAATCACGGCAAGTTGTGATACAGCCTGGATTCAAACCAAGGTGTCTGTAGTGATGCCTCTAGCACTGAGATGCAGTGCCTTAGACCGCTGCGCCACTCTGGAGCCCCATAATATCATGCAGACAGAAAACATTAACATTCAGAAGTAGCATCGTCTCCCACTGTTCCTCCAGAAATAATAGTCATACCACAGGACACACGTGGAGAGAGAGAGAGGGGGACACCAGATGTCCCAACAGAGGTGACACAGAGAGACAGAGGGGACAGATGTTCTGCTGGGCGGATAGACAGGATAGACAATGTGACTATAACTAATGAGGGCACAAAAGTCATTGTCTCGGTCAGAGATCCTTTACATCACAGTAGAATAGAATAGAAGTGTGTCGTAGGACAGAAGTGTGGACCAGATGTTATGAGTAGGGCTCAGAGGAGACTTTCCTGATCACATGACCTGACAAGGAAAAATGGATTGGCTATAGGCCTAACTACGGCCCAGAGGTTTTCCTGGTCAGTTCACATGGTCAGAGACAAACTCCCGGCCCTTGTCACGAGGAATAAGTAATTCCACTGAAAAGTATCACGTAGTATTAACAGTAGCGCAATTAGGGTGATTTGGTTTCTTCTAAATAACAGACCAGGATAATAATCAGGAATCCGATCCTGATCTTAGCATTTATCTTTTTGTTGCTGAGATACCGAACTACTGGACCTACGCACCGAGTCATATGATGTAGCCTAAAGTCCTTAGGACTTGTGGTCCTTACAACTCCTTATTTAAACTAAACATACAGAGCAAACGGTCATCAGCATCACCGTTGTTTAGCTAACAGGGACAAAGTACTTTCCTAATACGGCATTATCTTTGATCTCTGTATGTCATATCTACTTCACAAGAGTGGGAGGTGAAAGGGGGGTTTCAATTAGGTCTTCCTAAGAATATCTCTCAACGAGAAACTCTGATGAACAATAAATCCCTGATCGGTTGGTTGGTTGTGTAAAAGCCCCCCCCCCCCCGCCGCCGCCGCCGCCGCCGCCCAATCGGTCATTAGCTCTTTGTGATGAATATCCAATTGGTGCTAACAAGTCCACATGCACCGACAGAAGTTCTAGTCCTTGCCTGTCTAATAAACTACAGCAGCATAGAGGAAAATGTATGATTGCTCAGTAGTTTTCCTATTCTAAACAACCAACAAATGTCATGACATATAACAATCTCCCCTCTCTCTCTCTCTCTCTGTCTGACCTCAACACAAAGGCACAGTAGAGCAGAGAGGAGAGTTGTACTCTGCAAAATAGTTGTTTTGTTTCCTCCCGGCCCTATCAATGCATTAGGCTACTCCAGTGTGTCTCACGAGTATTGGGCGTCTGACCACCAGGGCAAATATTTAGTGGGAGATGCCGACCTGGGTCCCGAGCACACAGAGGCTTTGTCCATTGGACTGGGTAGGAATAATAATCTCCACTGGAGGACTCAGTAACCCCTAGGCGGAGGGGACAGACACACACACACACAAAGGGACACACACACCACACAGAAATACACATACACACACACACACAGCTCTCCACTGGACAGTGAGTATCACCACAAACATTTGCCTTGCTGAACTAAAAAGGCACAAAAGCACCTTAAGTGCCCCCTTCAACCCCACTGCCCCCCTGCCCTACTCCCCCCTAAACAATGACTTTACACAAGACTGTAATCATTAACCTAGACCTCTCCCTTCCTTCCCTTCTCTTGATGTGGCCGTTTCAGCCTGTTCTGAACCACAAGCAATGACTCCACATCACCCTGACTAAAACCAGCTCTGATCTTCCCCATGCAATATAAAAAGCCTATATGGCATTTAGAATGTAAGTTCTCCCTTAATATTTAGCCTCATATAAGCATACTTTTGTTTCAGCTGTCGGAGAGTTTTACTCCACCCAGTTGAGCTGTTGATAAAGTATTCAAAGCGGCCCTCTAAAAATATGTATACACACACCTCCTTTTTTTGCATAAACGGAGCTGTCTGAGTGTGCTGACATCAGCATGTGTGTTAGTGCTGTTGTTTGCATGCCACGCACATATTTATAGCAACATGACCGTGGCTAGTCGTGGTGTCTGTCCACACGTGTGTGCGTTCTGCTGTTAGCAGGGCTCTAAAGTGAGGCCATTGTGGTCGCATATGCTCCTAAATATTTAGCTGTGCTAATTGGAATTTTATTTTGGGAGCATCAATATGACTAGGGGAGAAGAAAAATAAATTGTTGTTATGACTAGGCTTTGCTGTACTGCTGCCTCCGAGTGCCATACCCCGCAGGCACCTATAGTGCACCTATAGGCCTAAGGCTCGTCAATCAGATGGCCCTACGATTACAGTGTCTGCAGCTTCCTCGAGAGGACAGCAAAATGGATACTGTGAGAGTTCCAAACGTTTAAAAGAGAGACTGTCGACGAATACAGCAAAGAGCTGCTGTTTTTATGAGTGAGTTGTTCATGTTTACGTTTTCATTCAGCTCTGTCAACCCCCTTTTTATTCAACACTTTTATACGCCATAAAACGAGATTCTCCCTTCTTCCACTTCAACCAGCACTGCAGCTGCAATGAACGAGTGTATCAAAAGGCTTGCATTGTTATTATTAGTGGAAATACTTCACTTTCTCTGGTCATAGGAGTAACATGAATTTGTAGATGAGGCCAAAATAATGCGGAGTGACTCAAGTTTCGCCATCAGCTGGAAGACGGTGTCCCCTTTTTGGTCATGGTCAGTCTCAGCGGACGGTGAGAGAGCAGAGGGCTGCTCCCTCCCTCCCTCCACTAAAGACTGATCATCAGATGCAGGCATCGTCAGTAAATTGAAATAAAATAAAAAAAGTTTATGCCCACTCAGCTGTGCCTCACAAGCAATACAACAACTGATCTATTACCGGTGTGATCATAAACCTTAAGTTTTGAAATATCACTGTTTTGAATAGGTTATTGTTGCATAGGCTTAAGATTTTTAAATCATCTTTAAAATACATCTGAGCAGTAGATCTCAGCTTGCAGGTATTTGTATCAACATTTTAGCTTTTTATAATAAACAAAAAAACTAGATTTCACCTCCTTCCTATAGGCTATAGTAATCAACTAAAATTCCAGACTTTGAACAAGCTACAGTCATGACATTTTGTACATACAGTATTTGCATCTCCTCTTAAGCAACATGTTTCCCATAAGGACTAGGGCTGAATGTCCTTTAGGTGCCATTTGGCAAACTCCAAGCGGACCTTTCACTGAGGAGCGGCTTCCGTCTGGCTTGGTTTTTGCACTGACATGCACTGTCAACTGTGGGACCTATATAGACAGGTGTGTGCCTTTCCAAATCATGTCCAATCTGAATTTAGCACAGGTGGACTCCAATCAAGTTGTAGAAACATCTTAAGGATGATCAATGAAAACAGAATGCACCTGAGCTCAATTTCGACTCTCATAGCAAAGGGTACTTTGTAAGTGAGGTATTTCTGTTTTACATTTTTTATACATTTGCAAACATTTCTAAAAACCTGTTTACACTTTGTCATTATGGGGTATTGTGTGTAGATTGATGAGGAAAACAAACTATTGCATCAATTTTAGAATAAGGCTGTACCTTAACACAATGTGGAAAGAGTTAAGGAGTCTGAATACTTTCCGAATGTACTTTATATGCTTTATAATGCTTTTCAATGACTTCCGGTTTTGGTGGGAAATACCAGGTTTCCCGAGAGAACAGTGATTTATTCTTGGGATGGAACATCTGTAAAATACTGGAAAAACATTCAACCCTCTTAAGGACCTATAAGCTCGGCTCCTTATATTTCCTGCATTTTTTTTGTTCCCCACCGAACTTTGAACAAGCATATATCCTGTCCCTTTTGAGCTACAGTCATGACATTTTGTACAGTGCCTTGCAAAAGTATTCACCCCCCTTCGTGTTTTTCCTATTTTTGTTGCATTACAACCAGTAATTTAAATGGATTTATATTTGGATTTCATGTAATGGACATACACAAAATAGTCCAAATTAGTGAAGTGAAATTACTTGTTTCCCAAAAATTGTTTTACTGGTCCGTGCATATGTATTCACCCCCTTTGCTATGAAGCCCCTAAATAAGATCTGGTGCAACCAATTACCTTCAGAAGTCACATAATTAGTTAAATAAAGTCCACCTGTGTGCAATCTAAGTGTCACATGATCTCAGTATATATACAGCTGTTCTGTAAGGCCCACCAAGCTAGCGGCACCATGAAGACCAAGGAGCTCTCTAAACAGGTCAGGGACAAAGTTGTGGAGAAGTTCAGATCAGGGTTGGTTTATAAAAAATATCTGAAACTTTTAACCTCCCACGGAGCACCATTAAATCCATCCTAACATTTTTTAAAGAATATGGAACCACAACAAACCAGCCAAGATAGGGCCGCCCACCAGAGAGGCATTAACCAGAGAGGCAACAAAGAGACCAATGATAACCCTGAACGAGCTGCAAAGCTCCACAGCAGAGATTGGAGCATCTGTCCATAGGACCACTTTAAGCTGTACACTCCACAGAGCTGGGCTTTATGAAAGAGTGTCCAGAAAAAAAAGAAACAAACACATTTGGTGTTTGCCAAAAGGCATGTGGGAGACTCCCAAAACATATGGAAGAAGGTACTCTGGTCAGATGAGACTAAACTTTATATTTTTTGGCATCAAGGAAAATGCTATGTCTGTTGCAAACCTAACACCTCTCATCACCCCGAGAACAGTGAAGCATGGTGGTAGCAGCATCATGCTATGGGGATGTTCTTCATCGGCAGAGACTGGGAAACTGGTCAGAATTGATGGAAGGTGCTAAATACAGGGAAATTCTAGATGAAAACCTGTTTCAGCCTTCCAGAGATTTGAGACTGGGACGGAGGTTCACCTTCCAGCAGGACAATGACCCTAAGCATACTGCTAAAGCAACACTTGAGTGGTTTAAGGGGAAACACTTAAAAGTCTTGGAGTGGCCTAGTCAAAGCCCAGACCTCAATCCAATTGAGAATCTGTGGTCTGACTTCAAAATTGCTGTTTTTCCTTGAAGAATGGGCAAAAATGGGGGGGGTGAATAGTTATGCACGCTCATGTTTTCAGTTTTTGTTGTCTTATTTCTTGTTTGTTTCACAATAAAAAAAAAAATGTTGCATGTTGTGTAAATCAAATGATACAAACTCCCCCCAAAACATCTATTTTAATTCCAGGTTGTAAGGGAACAAAATAGGAAAAATGCCGGGGGGGGGGGGTGAATACTTTCGCCAGCCACTGTACATATATGCATCTCCTCATGAGAAATAAGTTCCCCATAAGGATCTAGAAGCTCCGCCCATTCACAAATGGTGAACATTTTGAAAGAGTGTGTCGACTATCTACAGGCACTGTAATTCTATACAGATGCAGCTAACAATGTATTAACGTTGGCAATGGGTGGGACTATGAATCTATCGCCGTGCGTTAGTTACACACGATACCTCAGACACCACTGGCCCTATTTTGACGAAACTTGGGTGAATGATGTGTCTCGCCACGGAGATCCGACATTCACAAAATTACACTGATTGGCGAAAGGGAGGCGCTATAGTAATAACTGAAAACTTCAATGCATCTCTCTATCAAGCAGTCGAGTCCGTTCTCTGACGTCCCATCCATTGTGAGCTATCAGTGCGGATTTCCGGCGAGGGAAAAAAATACTTAATTGTTTGAATAATTGTCACAAATTGGGGCGGGGGGGTTGCTGCCTAAATCGTGGGAGACAACATGTTTATTGTTGCCTTGTTTTAGTTAGGAGCACCAGTGCTACCAATTAAAACATGTTGATTTAGATCCCTGGCTGTGAGTCACTGTAACTGGAAGGGTGGTAATGACTCATTCATTGAGGCCTTTACAGCAGAAATCATTTAGGCTTTGCTCATCAGGGAAAGTCCTTGTCAGTTGTCCAACTGATTGTATTCAACTGAAATGTGTCTTCCACATTTAACCCAACCCCCTCTGAATCAGAGAGGTGCGGGGGGCTGCCTTAATCAACATCCACGGCACCCAGGGAAAAGTGGGTTAATTGCCTTGCTCAGAACAACATATTTATTCCTTGTCAGCTCGGGGATTCGATCCAGCAACCTTCCGGTTACTGGCAACGCTCGAACCACTAGGCTAACCGCCGCCATGTGACAAATAAACGCCCTGTAATAAACGCCCTGTCCCTGAGCTCCGAAGTTCAACTGACACCAAGTGACAGTAGATTTGTGCTAGTGTTACATAGCCAACATTTAATTTAAACCAAGTAAGGTTCCTTCAGATACTGTATCATGTATTTTTTTTTTATTAATGCATTGCAGATTAAATTCCTACTAACGGTATTGTACAGACTGTGGCGCTCAGGTGCGTAATGTTGAAGATGAGGATAGAATCACCAGTTACTGATGTACACTCACAGAGCTGGTAATCTTCATCTGCAGTAGGGTCTGCAGATACTCCTCAGACGGGGTCAGCTGCTGGGTCTCATGGCTCAACCCCGTCCCTGCACCCATCCCCGGGTTCGGCGCCGAGGCCCTTCTCAGCACATCCGTTTTCATCGTGTCTGTTTTGGGCGAGCACACAGTGTCCAGGAGTCCAAAGAACTCACTCCGCCTGCGCAACATGCTCATGGTCATTGCACACCAATTTAGGAGAATGGTATAGGGCAGACAAGGACTTTAATCCATTTCAGAAGGTGAAAAAACACAATGGAGGAAAATAATACACGTTCTGACCAAGATGGCCTTTGTAGATCACAACAATAACTCCAACAGACCAAAGATTCTAACAAAAAAAGGATGAAAGAACCAAAAGGGACAAAGATAGAAACCAAGGATGAAGAGAGACTTCCAGAACCAATCTAACCAGTCTAGAACATTACCAGCCTTTACCCAGAATGCCCACGACTCATGACATGACTCAGTAGAAACCTGGTTTTGACGTGGTTATTAATCTGATTACAAACCCTTTCGCCTCACCCCGACCCCCCCCGCTACCCCACCGCCCAATCAAATGTCACTGTTCTCTCTGAGATTACTACACCGGGCCAATGAACACACGTCAGCCATTGTTCTTAGAGCTGTTTTTCAGAGTTTGTTATTTTTGAAAGAGATCAAAGTCTTATTTCTTACATAATCACATTTTGTCTAGAATAAAAGGCAAACGGTGAAAATAAAGAGAGATTTCTAGGATTTAACCAACCATGTGATAGAGCTATGCAGATGAAGAGTGGGTGGAAAAACATATAGCCTAAAGCATACTGAACTATAGGCTTATAGGCTCTTGCTGGTATAATATATTAGGGAATTGGAACACATCCATACTGTATAAGGAAATTGGAACCCATACAGCTTTCCAATACTCTAGAGCCCTCAAACTCAACTATGGACCTCTGATTTAGATCTGGGACACCCGGTGGGTGCAATTCATTATCAGGTCGAAAAGAAAATCAGCAGGCTCTGGACCTTGTAGGGTAAGAGTTGAACACCTCTGCTCTAGAGGGTCTCTGTTCAGGATCTGATCTGGTCTGGAACCAGGGATGGGCAACTCCAGTCCTCAGGGCCTGATTGGTGTCACACTTTTGCCCCAGCCCCAGCATACACACCCGACTCCAATAATCGAATCAGGATCTTCAGTTTAGAACGCAATTAGTTTAACAGCTGTGTTTTCTAGGGATGGGGGGGAAAAAGTGTGACACCACTCCGGCCCACGAGGATAGAAGTTGCCCAACCCTGTGCTAGACCTTGATAACATTGGGTGGCTGGGTGACATGGAAGGGTGATTCCGATTAGTCCACATCTTCCCAGCTGCACAGTGCAGGCCCTGTGTTGTTGTTACTGTAGGCCTTACCATGCTAGCTAGTGGTCCTACTACTTTACATCAACGAATCAACCTTAAGTCCCAAACATACAGCCAACTGGCAGCCTCCATGCCCTGCCGCAGACTAGCACTCACGCTGAGCATCGGCGTGTTTAATGGGCAAGGGCGAGCAGTTAACAGTAAATGTAATGTCACGACAATGGCACCCCTGCCCAGAGGACCAGCTGTCCAGAGATAGCACTGTGGTTGAATCCAAATTGGCACCATATTCCCTATGTAGTGCACTACTTCAGACCATAGTAGTGGTCAAAAGTAGTGCACTAAGTACAGTAGATACTAGGCTGCCATTTCAGACGCAAGACTCAATCCCTCTCCAAGGCCACCAACACTAGGCTTATGCAGATCCAGACCACAGCAAGCAAGGGAAACTCTTCAGAGCATTTCAGTTATAAGCTATCGTAACGTGCAGGGGTGTCATGCACCCCCAAAATCTGAGGGGGCATAAAGGATGTGAGGATGGCTATTTCCAGCAAACATGAGCCATAGTCATTATGCTTAGTTCTATGTCAAAAATATGTTTATTTTTCTGCATATCTAAGCATACATTGTTAGAAAAAAGGGTTCCAAAAGGGTCATGTAGAACCCTCTACCTGGAACCAAAAAGGGTTATTCAACGAGTACTCCTATGGGGACAGCTGAAGAACCCTTTTAGGTTTGAGATAGCACCTTGATCTGTCTGTATCCTCCTGAATGGTGGTTATTCTGTTAAAAAAGATCGGACCCTTTTTTTATATTTCCGCCTAAAATGACATACCCAAATCTAACTGCCTGTAGCTCAGGACCTGAAGCAAGGATATGCATATTCTTGATACCATTTGAAAGGAAACACTTTGAAGTTTGTGTTGATGTGAAACTAATGTAGGAGAATATAACACAATAGATCTGGTAAAAGATAATACAAACAAAAAAACATGCAGTTTCATTTTGTTTTGGTATCGTCTTTGAAATGCAAGAGAAAGGCCATACATTCAGATAGGAGTATAGGTGTAATTTAGATTTTGGCCACCAGATGGCATCAGTGTGTGTGCAGAGTTTCAGACAAATCCAGTGAAGAATTACATCACTACATAATAAGTCTGCCAGGAGTTTTCCCAAACAATATGAGCTCTACTTTTAAAAATCCAACTTTCCAGAAACAAGTCTCTCACCGTTGCCGCTTGCTATAGACCACCTTCTGCCCCCAGCTGTGCCCTGAACACCATATGGGGATTGATTGCCCCCATCTATCTTCAGAGCTCGTGCTGTTAGGTGACCTAAACTGGGACATGCTTAACACCCCGGGCATACTACAAT
Organism: Oncorhynchus mykiss; assembly: GCF_057628025.1. Lineage (NCBI taxonomy): Eukaryota > Metazoa > Chordata > Actinopteri > Salmoniformes > Salmonidae > Oncorhynchus > Oncorhynchus mykiss. The sequence goes on along the minus strand of NC_143050.1, from coordinate 38,999,287 downwards.
CTAAGCTTGAATGCCCTCAATCTCACACAAATTATCAATGAACCTACCAGGTACAACCCCAAATCCGTAGACACAGGCACCCTCATCGATATCATCCTAACCAACCTACCCTCCAAATACACCTCTGCTGTCTTCAACTAGGATCTCAGCGATCACTGCCTCATTGATTGCATCTGTAATGGGTCTGCGGTCAAACGACCACCCCTCATCACTGTCAAACGCTCCCTAAAACACTTCAGCGAGCAGGCCTTTCTAATCGACCTGACCCGGGTAGCCTGGAAAGACATTGAACTCATTCCGTCAGTAGAAGATGCCTGGTTATTCTTTAAAAGTGCTTTGCTCACCATCTTAAATAAGCATGCCCCATTAAAAAAATGTACAACCAGGAACAGATAAAGCCTGTGGTTCACTCCAGACCTGACTGCCCTTAACCAGCACAAAAACAACCTGTAGCGTGCTGCATTAGCATCGAATAGCCCCCGTGATATGCACATTTTCAGGGAAGTTAGGAACCAATATAAACAGGCAGTTAGGAAAGCAAAGGCTAGCTTTTTCAAACAGACATTTGCATCCTGCAGCACAAATCCAAAAAGATCTGGGACACTAAAGTCCATGAAGAATAAGAGCAGCTCCTCCCAGCTGACCACTGCACTGAGGCTAGAAAACAAGAGCACCACCAATAAATCCACGATAATTGAGAATTTCAATAAGCATTTTTCTACATCTGGCCATGCTTTCCACTTGGCCACCTCTGCCCTGGTCAACAGGCCTGCACCCCCACAGCAACTTGTCCAATCCTCCCCCATTTCTCCTTCAACCTAATCCAGATAGCTGATGTTCTGAAAGAGCTGCAAAATCTGGACCCCTACAAATCAGCAGGACTAGACAATCTGGAACCTCTCTTTCTAAAATTATCCGCTGAAATTGTTGCAACCCCTATTACTAGCCTGTTCAACCTCTCTTTCGTATCGTCTGAGATCCCAAAGGATTGGAAAGCTGCTGTGGTCATCCCCCTCTTCAAAGGGGGAGACACTCTAGACCCAAACTGCTACAGACCTATATCTATCCTACCCTGCCTTTCTAAGGTCTTCGAAAGCCAAGTTAACAAACAGATCACCGATCATTTTGTCCGGACCTCTCAATAGGGGTGCCACAGGGTTCAATTCTCGGGCCGACTCTTTTCTCTGTATACTTTTCTCTGTATACTATATTTCTCTGTATATTTACAAAATATTCCCCAACACTCTACTCAGCAAATTGGATGCAGTCTATCACAGTGCCATTCATTTTGTCACCAAAGCCCCATATACTACCCACCACTGTGATCTGTATGCTCTCGTTGGCTGGCCCTCGCTTCATATTCGTCGCCAAACCCACTGGCTCCAGGTCATCTATAAGTCTTTGCCTCATCTAAAGCCCCGCCTCATCTAAAGCCCCGCCTCATCTCAGCTCACTGGTCACCATAGCAGCACCCACCCGTAGCACGTGCTCCAGCAGGTATATTTCACTGGTCACCCCCAAAGCCAATTCCTACTTTGGCCGCCTTTTCTTCCAGTTCTCTGCTGCCAATGACTGGAACAAATTGCAAAAATCACTGAAGCTGGAGACTCCTATCTCCCTCATTAACTTTAAGCAGCAGCTGTCAGAGCAGCTCACAGATCACTGCACCTGTACATAGCCCATCTGTAAATAGCCCATCTGTAAATAGCCCATCCAACTATCTCATCCCCATACTCTTATTTTTGTTGTTGTTGCTCCTTTGCAACCCAGTATCACAACTTGCGCATTCATCTTCTGCACGTCTATCACTCCAATGTGTAATTGCTAAATTGTAATTATTTTGCCACTATGGCCTTAGTTATTGCCTTACCTCCCTTATCTTACCTCATTTGCACACACTGTATATAGACTTTTTTCTATTGTGAATTGACTGTATGTTTTGTTTATTCCATGTGTAACTCTGTGCTGTTGTTTGTGTCGCACTGCTTTGCTTTATCTTGGCCAGGTCGCAGTTGAAAGTGAAAACTTGTTCTCAACTAGCCTGCCTGGTTAAATAAAGGTGAAATAAAAGTAAATACCTTTTTAAAAGATGTGCCGAATTGGTCAATTGATACATTTTGAAGTACATAACTATATGGAACATACAAAAATGCTATGATAATAAAAAATGTAATTTTACACACCCCAGGAATGTCATACATGATGAATAATTAGCTTCCCTACAGGAAAATACACTAACCTTCACACATCTAGATGGCCGGAGACAGCAGTGGTTCAAACTGTAGAACCCAGTTTCTACATTTGAATATAAACAATTATTTTATCAAAACAAAACTATGCCTACATCTGGGACCCTCAGGATGACAAATCAGAGCAAGATTACTGAATGTAAGTACTTCATTTACCTTCATAGGTGAATGTATCAAACCAGTTGCCGTGGTAAAAAATGTTTTGTTGTTGTGCACTCTCCTCAAACAATAGCATGGTATTTTTTCACTGTAATAGCTACTGTTAATTGGACACTGCAGTTAGATTAACATGTATTTATTCCAGGAGGGGAGTGTCTCTGCTGCTGTTACTAAGAAGCTTGATCTTGCAAGCTATTGTTAGCCACTTAGTTTGCAAAACCCAGCTGGAGAGAATGTGCAGTTATAATTCAATAGTTCTAAGATATATAGATGGCAAACAGTAGTGAATTTCATACAAGTGTAAATTGATCACCGCACTTAAATTGAGCTGCAGGAGTGACTCACCTCACGAAGCTCCCACTTTGCCTGTTGTGCTTCTTTGTAAACAAACACAAGTGACTGGCTCAAACCTGTTTTGGGAAACTAGTACCGGAAAAGCTTCATGATGAAAAAGCTTCATAATGAAAAATTATCTAAGGGGCGAAATTATGAATGCGATCTGCTTTATCTATTACCTAGTGCACAAGTTGACTGCAGGTATTTATTTAAAAATAAACTAATATTCAAAGCCCCAAAAAAAGAACTTACCAGAATGCTAACAAAATGCTAACAAGTACACTACATGACCAAAAGTATGTGTACAACTGCTTGTCGAATATCTCATTCCAAAATCATGGACATTAATATGGAGTTGGTCCCCCCTTTGCTGCTATAACAGCCTCCACTCTTCTGGGAAAGCTTTAGATTTTGTAACATTGCTGTGGGGACTTGCTTCCCTTCAGCCAAAATAACATTAATGAGGTTGGGCACTGATGTTGGGCAATTAGGCCTGGCTAGTAGTCGATTAGGCCTAGCTAGTAGTCCCAATTCATACCAAAGGTGTTCGATGGGGTTGAGGTCAGGGCTCTGTGCAGGCCAGTCTAGTTCTTCCATACCGATCTCGACAAACCATTTCTGTATGGACCTCGCTTTGTGCACGAGGGCATTGTCATGCTGAAACAGGACAGGGCCTTCCCCAAACTGTCACAAAGTTGGAAGCACAGAATCTTCTAGAATGTCATTGAATGCTGTAGCGTTAATATTTCCCTTCACAGGAACTAAGGGGCATAGCGCAAACCATGAAAAACAGCCCCTGACCATTATTCCTCCTCCAACAAACTTTTATAGTTGGCACTATGCATTCAAGAAGGTAGCGTTCTCTTGGCATCCACCAATCCCAGATTTGTCCGTCGGACTGCCAGATGGTGAAGCGTGATTCATCACTCCAGAGAACGCGTTTCCACTGCTCCAGAGTTTAATGGCAGAGAGCTTTACACCACTGCAGTTGACGCTTGGCATAGCACTTAGGCTTGTGTGTGGCTGCTCGGCCATGGAAACCCATTTCATGAAGCTCCCGACGAAAACAGTTATTGTGTTGACATTGCTTCCAGAGGCAGTTTGGAACTCGGTAGTGGGCGCTACGCGCTTCAACACCTGGTGATCGCATTCTGTGAGCTTGTGTGGCCTACCATTTCGCAGCTGAGCTGTTGTTGCTCCTAGACGTTTCCAGTTCACATTAACACGACTTACAGTTGACCGGGGCAGCTCTACCGGGGCAGCTCTAGCAGGGCAGAAATTTGACGAACTGACTTGTTGGAAAGGTGGCATCCTGAGGGTGCTACGTTGAAAGTCACTGAGCTCTTCAGTAAAGCCATTCAACTGCCAATGTTTTTGCTATGGATATTGCATGGCTGTGCACTTGATTTTATACACCTATCAGCAATGGGTGTGACTGAAATAACCAAATCCACTAATTTGAAGGGGTGTCCACATACTCTTGTATATAACGTAAACTCACTCACTTTTGTACAACGCCTTATTTTAGCGCCCCAAAAACGTAATACTTCCAGATCAACTGTAATGTCAATACCATTGTAAAGCACAATTTCTCCCCTTTCCAACAGAATCAATTACATGACCTAAACGCTGCCCTTTTCTGCATAATTCAAGAAGACAATGAGCCCTGTCGGGTCTTTTTTTTAAATGGAGGGTGGGGAAGCGAAACTAATGCGTGATAGTGAGAAGGAGAGATGTTGTGTGAAAAATTGCTTTGTTTCACTCATTCTGTCCAACTTATCACCTTATCGCCTCTAAGATGTAAATAAAACACTATAAAGAGTTTATATAATGTGTCATTACATAGCTATTTGAAGGTTTGTGTCGAATTTGAACAGCGGCTTTGAGAATGATGATGGCATGCAATGATGACGCAAAAAATGACTAGGTGTCCCCCCTTACCCCATTTCTGTCCATTTCTTGTTTTTAAATGATGAGGGAAGTTCTACACCTGGTGGAGAGAGATTGTAAGACAGAAATAGTTGCTTTATGCGTGCTGTACGTTACGACATGACGTAACGGAGGGTCCGTTTTTTCAACTTTTATCCAATACTATAGAGCCCTTACCATGTCGATCAACGCTTGAATGGAAACCTAGTTCACACCCCCGGTTTTGAAGTCAACACAGTCGCTACAGTCCCATTAGTTTTCTTTGTAGCCTCATTTGAATGTTGCGGTTGCGCACATTTGTACGGAATGGGGTGAGTTTACGTTATAGTGTACTAAGGACTCCATAGAGAGAGCAACATAAATGCTAACGAGTGTATTGCGAACATTTTGAAGATGCTCACCACTTAGCTAGATAGCTAACTAGCTACTAAATTAGAAAACCAAATGCACAATTGCAGAGCATCTAGCACATTTCAGACAGTTATTGACACACCTCCAGAAACACATTAGTCTCAGGGACCAGATAGTTAGTTATAAGATATCTAGCTGGCAAACATTTATTTTGGCATTCCATACTGTAATTAGATCACCTGGTACACTCTGCACGACAGTGAGTGACAAAAGGCGCCGGTCTCTTTTCGTTGGTCTCTTTTGCGTGTAAACAAACACCACGTGACTGGGGACGACCATAAGCTACATAATAATGTGACGGATGAAATGAAGAGCGCAATGTTCTTCATCTCCTAACGTACTGCACAAGGTGACTGCAGGTATTTACTTCAAAAGTAGCTACAGATATTCAAATCTATAAATGACATTTAAAAAAATCTAATAAATAGTTATTGGTATTGACGGTATTGAAAAACCATCCTGTGAGTTTTTCCAAATATGAATATTACAGAAAAACATTAAACAAAACATTTGCTTTGGAGGACTGCCTAGAATTGTGAGCATGACCACACAATTTATTGTCATCATGAGCCAAATCTATTGGTTTCTACCCAAAGTTGCAAAGGAAATGTTGTGATCTATTTAATAAACACAAGAGACATGCAAAAATGGATAAACAAGTGTGCTGGTATAGCATGAACAGCGGCATCTATTGGTCAGAACCTGTTACTTTCACACTACTTTACGGTAAATAATGCAACCGGCTTCAATAACTAATTGCTCTGAACAGGGGGGGGGGGGGAAACATCACTAGATTCACAGGGAATACGTTACATAGTATGGGCTATGTAAGCAATACTTCAGGCTGCAGCTTCCTACTACTTGTCAAACATAGAGAACTGATGATACTGTATACTGGTTGTCGGGGTGGGGTTGGCATGGGTGTGGGTTCCGTGGGTGGCTTAAAAAAAGAAAGATTTCTCATGTCTTTCTCATTGGTAAGAAGAAGTTTGGTCCAAATTGGATGTTGGATACCATATTTATTGAAAGAAATGATCAATTTGGGTGCAATCAATTAGTTTAGCTGAGATACAATTACATTTCTACAAAATAATTGTTCAGGAATGCCAATCGTACCTGTTTCTAACTCCAGAAACAATTTCAGAACAATCTGAGATGGTGGGTGTCATGGCTTGCTGAAATGACACGGAACGACTCACCAAAGACCTCTGTTCATAAATAGCCTATAGCCTTTCACTGAAGGCTAAAGGAAGGAGGGTAGTGTAACTCTAGTAGAAGGGCTTCTCGTTTTACCGTGGCCCTCCCAATCTTAGTTAGCACTGCTTCATATCGCAGTCCAGGAAGACCAGCAGGGTCAGTTCACACCACAAGGGGGAGGATCACATCACCCCCAAGTAGGAATCCACCTCAACACAACCTCCTGCCAGCCACTATACACCCAACGCTCTATTTTGGGGGGCTCAGATTGCCTGTACCGCATGTCTTTTAAGCAGGCACGCACCCTCCAGGTAAACACAACAGTGTATGGTGTCTGTTCCCGTGTTTTAGTTTAGTCAACACTCCAACATCGTACATAAATCTTTGACTAATGACATAGTACCTCTCTCTACATCACGTAGAGGCCCGGAAAGGCCGTGACCTCATGGTCTGTACAGACATAAACACAGACAGAAATGGCAAGGGCAACAATTTGGCCGTAAAGGTTAAAGTGTCGAGATGGGGCAGTATAGACATACTCTGTGTGAAGTAGGAAACAACCGTAAAGCCTTTTGTGAAGTGACCCTTTCTCTCTCTCTCCAATCATCAGAGAGGGTTTCATGCAGTCTGGACTGGAGACATTTCTATTTTATTAGTCATTTAGTCAGTTGTGATTAGAGATATTTCCTAAACCACCAAATAAAGGAATGCTGTTTTGGTTGCGTCTACTGCTCTGGCTCCTGGCTGTCACTCTGGCAAGTTCTTTTGGATGATCTGGCAGTACACCGTGTCTATCCATATATGGTTTGAGGCATGGTGGGTATGTGGAGTGAGGGATAAGATTCCATTATGTTTGTGTGGTCCAACTCTACTGTACCTCCATGGGGCTAGTCGGAGGCGAGCTGCATGCATGAGTACGTATCAAAGTAGGCCATTGTGGAAATGAGAACCAGGTTTTACGTAAGAGAGAGAGAGAGAGAGAGAGAGAGAGAGACACGTCAGCCTACTTATGCACCTTCCTCTCATTTCAAACCCGAAAATAGAAGGTATGACACTTCACAGATCTATCACCCGGACTGAGAATGTGCCTGTGGACGGTGATGAAATGGTATGCCCTTGCAGATGGTCCTTCTGGGGGAATGGATGTTGTCGGGGACATACTGGTTAATTAGTCTGCTATGGATGGAAGAGCAAAGATGTTCTGCAGTGACGATGACATGAAAGCTTAGGGCCACATGGGGTTACAGAGACTGCACTTTGGGGAGATGGGGTGGCTTCTACATTGCTGTACAATCTAACATGGACAAACATCTGGATATTAGTTTTGATTCAGCAATTGAAAGTTAATGTGATGAATTTACGGATTTGAGGAGACAAGCGTTAGAATGTCCTCACCAACATTCAGACTCGCCTCACAAAACAAAAAGAATCCCTGCATTGCTGTTAGTGAACCCCCTGAACCACACGATCTCTTCGGTTCTTCAGAGGATTAGATCCATGACAGTTTGAGTGAGTGAGTGAGTGAGTGAGTGAGTGAGTGAGTGAGTGAGTGAGTGAGTGAGTGAGTGAGTGAGTGAGTGAGTGAGCGAGTGAAGCAATGTAGGCTGGATCTGCCTAAAAGGCTATAGTTCATTCTTACTCCGCTACTTAGGCTAGCAGCCAGTGAGATACATACTCATTTAACTGACACAAGAGATAGGCCTGGGCCAATCAGTTAAATCATCGAAATCACTTGACATCAAACGGCCATTAAAAGTACCTGCCTTCCAAAGCACAGAGTCCTCGCTCTTTCATGTACTGTGTAAGCACATCTGGTCTGCATATTATCTCCCCCCCAAAAATCTAACGTTTTATTGTTTTTGTTGTTACGACTTCTATTTTTCTACTTTAATTTTCTTGTATGCATTTGTTGCTTTAGGTTACGGGTCATATTTTTCAACAACAATCCGTGCAGTTGGAATTGAAAAGACAAAATAAAAGGGGGGGATCTCTACTGTGAAATCAGTGGAACGCTGCATGCTTGCCAGCCGTAGAGCCCTTTACAAACACGTCTGTTGAGAGTGACTTGTGGCATACCCTCTCGATCTGGTCCCTGAGACTAATTTGTTTCTGGAGGTTTGTCAATAGCTTTCGGACCACTTCCCTGCATTTTGTATCACTGGATAGGGAGGACAACGTGGTGGACGGATTTGTCATATTATACTGTGGCCAGTTTGATTCTCTCTCTGTTTTCCTAACATCCTTCACAATACATTTATAGACACATAGTCTACACTGCAAGGTAGGACTCAATGCAGGACTCTGTGCAAAACGATGGAGAACTATCAGGGTATCGCAACAACTTCCTGTTTCAAAAGGTCTGTTTCCTCTCCAAAGAAACAACAGTTACTTCTACCCAGGGGACCAATCAATGGACCTGTTTCCTTTTGAAAATAAAAAAAAATCCACACAACACCTGGCATAATGAACTGCTGTCCCACGGTGATTGAAAAACAGGAACGATTTGAATACCTGATGGCGGAGATATAAGAAAACAGACAGGCCGAGAGGCACACTGTTCATGTCATAAGAGGAAATAATGCAAAGTTCTACGAGGAAGAAACATGGAGCTATGCCTACTAGACCTGGGAGGCGGTTTTCTTCCTCGTGTTAGCCAGGTGAAGCGAAAAAGGAAAGTGGCACGTCATCCTTTCAGTATTTGGACAGGAGAAAAATCAAACATTACTGAAACGTATGGTACTTACTAGAGGTCGACCGATTATGATTTTTCAACGCCGATACCGATTATTGGAGGACCAAAAAAGCAGATACCGATTAATCGGACGATTTATTTAAAAAAAATAATAATAATGACAATTACAACAATACTGAATGAACACTTATTTTAACTTAATATAATACATCAATAAAATCAATTTATCCTCAAGTAAATAATGAAACATGTTCAATTTGGTTTAAATAATGCAAAAACAAAGTGTTGGAGAAGAAAGTAAAAGTGCAATATGTACTATGTAAGTACACTAATGTTTCAGTTCCTTGCTCAGAACATGAGAACATATGAAAGCTGGTGGTTCCTTTTAACATGAGTCTTCAATATTAACAGGTTGTAGTTATTATAGGAATTATAGGACTATTTCCCTCTATACCATTTGTATCTCATTAACCTTTGACTATTGGATGTTCTTATAGGCACTTTAGTATTGCCAGTGTAACAGTATAGCTTCCGTCCCTCTCCTCGCTCCTCCCTGGGCTCAAACCAGCAACACAACGACAACAGCCACCATCGAAGCAGCGTTGCCCATGCAGAGCAAGGGAAACAACCACCCCAAGGCTCAGAGTGAGTGACGTTTGAAACGCTATTAGCGCGCGCTAACTAGCTAGCCATTTCACTTCGGTTACACCAGCCTCATCTCAGGAGTTGATAGGCTTGAAGTCATAAACAGCGCAATGCTTGACGCACAACAAAGAGCTGCTGGCAAAACGCACGAAAGTGCTGTTTGAATGAATGTTTACGCACCTGCTTCTGCCTACCACCGCTCAGTCAGATACTTAGATACTTGTATGCTTGTATGCTCAGTCAGATTATATGTAACGCAGGACACGCTAGATAATATCTAGTAATATCATCAACCATGTGTAGTTAACTAGTGATTATGATTGATTGTTTTTTATAAGATAAGTTTAATGCTAGCTAGCAACTTACCTTGGCTTACTGCATTCGCTTAACAGTCAGTCTCCTTGTGGAGTGCAACGAGAGAGAGGCAGGTCGTTATTGCGTTGGACTAGTTAACTGTAAGGTTGCAATATTGAATCCCCCGAGCTGACAAGGTGAAAATCTGTCGTTCTGCCCCTGAACAAGGCAGATAACCCACCGTTCCCAGGCCGTCATTGAAAATAAGAATGTGTTCTTAACTGACTTGCCTAGTTAAAAATAAAGGTATAAAAAAAATACAGATTTCCGATTGTTATGAAAACTTGAAATCGGCCCTAATTAAATCGGCCATACCGATTAATCGGTCGACCTCTAGTACTTGCATGACCATTTGACTACATTAGTGAGAGGATGGTGATGCGGTCTCTCTGTCTTCCAAAGAAGAAGTCCTCCATCAGAGCATCTGACAGCATGAGATAGGATAGGTCGACCTTGCGGCGATCGTCCTTGTTGGATGCACGACACACTAGAACTGACTGATGCAATCATCAGCCAGTCATTTGCCTTTGCCCTGAGAGAGAGCAAAATCAATGACGAGTCAGGAGTGATCAACCATGACGGCTGCACTAGCTACAGATCAATCCTCTTTATAAACAACCACGCACCATTATTGCCTAGATACAGTGCAGGTTAAGTTCATTTTGGATATGAGATCTCGAGTAAAAAGTCTAGGCCTGTTTTGCCTCTCATCACTCAAGGCAAGAGCAATCGAATGTTTCCAACATGAGCATAGATCTATCATGTCAGATATCTTGACCCAGAGCAGCAGATATACTCCACCACAGACCACACATTAGGCCTGGGGGAAACATAGATATCCTGGGTCATCATCACTAAATGGATGAGTTTAACCCGGGACCTGGCAAGTGGGGCACACACTGTGACATCATCATTGTCAGACAGGGGATGGAGAGAACAGAGGGGACCCGTCTGGCACGTGTCACAAACCGTTACCCATGGGGATAGGCCTGGGGCTAGTTCCTCCACATTGCCCCACCCGAGAGAGAGGGGGAGAGAGAGAGGGGGAGAGAGAGAGAGAGAGAGAGAGAGAGAGAGAGAGAGAGAGAGAGAGAGAGAGAGAGAGAACAGACATTCTGTGGTCTGACGCAGAGATGAGTTGGAACATTGGAGGAAATCCTGTTCTCATATGACAAGCAAACATACACCGTTTGCAAGAAGAAATTGCTAGATTTATATTTTATATTGTTCCCAAACATCTGTTCATCTCAACTTTCTATCAACGGTGAAGTCAACAACATCTTGGTTTGTTTGTGTTTTCTTCTTGCCTGCATCTCAAGAGTCAATCTCAAACCAGATAAATATTTATTCAGTTCATGTTTTAGGTTGCTAAGCAACATGTGTGGTGCAAGAGCCAATAATCTGCATGAGGGAGGCCCAGGGTCAACTTCTGCTTCAGAGAAACATTGGTAGCACTCACTTGTTCGGACTTCTCTCTCTGCGCTTGTGATCTAGGCTCATCGTGTGTAGGCCTACATCACTGATTAAACTGTGGAAACCTGTGGTGAATGTTTCAATTTAATTTTAACTATTGAAGCCTGTAGCTTCAAACAGTCACAGACAAAACACTGACTGTAGAGCACACCCACTTGACTCGAGAGATGTGCAAGCTATTAATAAGCACATAGTCCGGCCTACACCTATCTTCAACTCACCCCAACTATGAAATGCAAGTGAAAATATCAGGATATAATGCATTAATCAAGACGTGTTTTCTTTTCATCCCCTACTGAAAGTACAGTAAGATAACCATTTAAAGGAGACCATTAGCCAAAAACTTAACTGGACTGGATCTAAGGTTTTGATTGGGCTACATACAGTAGCTAATTTACAATCTGAGTTGTTGTTTCATGAGCCTTGAGATGTGTGTGACAAGTTAAGGAAGAGAGCGATCATTGCGTTTTGTCTTCTCTGGCACAGCAAGGTATGCAGGGAGCCGACACAAAACATGACAAATGACAGTCATTTGTTCCCCATTATTGTTTACTGTGGATCAAATAGCAGACAGCATTAGGGGCGGAGAGGGGGGGGGGGGGTGGGACCAGGTTCAGGTAACACACTGATTCACACAGGTGATTCACACAGGTGGCCAGGGCTACTGTGATTAGGCTCCACTCGTGTTCTCTCACGGTGTTGATGAGAGGGTTACAAAGACAGAGACGTCTCCTGACGATTACAGGTCCTACAGCACAGTGAGAAGGAAGACCTCAGTCCTTCCCATAGGAACACAGGGATGGGAGCCACACAAAATCATGTCCCCAACAGTAGTAGGGGAGAGTGGGGGGAGACCAGACACTCCGTCACCTGTCCTAAACAAGCTTAGTGTGTGTGGTAGACTAAACCAGATTAAACAGAACCCATTTGAATCATAGAGCCAAGGTTCTGCTATTTGTCATTGAAAATGTGGTTGAGTAGTTTCCTTCTCCCCCTTAACGTTTCACTCTTCTCCTTATCTCCTCCTCCTCCTCCTCCCCTGTGGAGCTCTTGAGTGGCACAGCGGTCTAAGGCATTGCATCTCAGTGCTAGAAGCATCACTACAGACACTCTGGTTCAAATCCAGGCTGTATCACAACCGGCCGTGATTGGGAGTCCAATAGGGCAGTGCACAATTGGCCCAGCGTCGTTTGGCTGGTGTCGACCGTCATGGTAAATAAGAATTTGTTCTTAACTGACTTGCCTAGTTAAATAAAAGTTTACTTTTAGTGTAGCCTGTCGTTGATTTGGCTACCGGTTTCAGGAGAGCAGTTCCCTTTAGGGAAAGAGACTGAGAAACTGAGGAGGCACATCCCGTGAAACCACACAATGACAGAAAGGCAGAAGCAATGTGAAAAGCAACACATCATATCATGCAAATCATTAGGCTACTGCTATCATGCCTGGCGAAAATCTGCATATCCCTACATCTCTCTCCCTGTCTTTCTCACACTTTCCCTTATTTCCCTAAAACACAGCACACCCTTTAATGCCTTCGCTCTTTCCTTCTGCCCTTCACCCTTCACTCTTCTCCTTCTCTCCTCCTCCTCCTCCTCCCCTGTGGAGAAAATTGGTTCTCCTTATCTCTTTCAATGCTCCTGAGCTCTTTCTCCTTTGTCCCTCCTTCCATCCTTGGAGTCATGTGGAAGAATTAGAGGTGAACCTATTCAGGCGGTGAACCTATTCAGGCGTCCTTGAGGGTCAGAGAGGGAGTTAGGGGGAGGGGGAGACATTAATAACACTGCCACTCGGCAGGTGGGTGAAGGAGTTGTGAAAAGAGGGAGGAAAAGGAGGAGGAGGAAGAGGAGCATGGGACCCCCTCTGTCCCAACAGGGAAAGGGGACATTGGGCCTATCTCCCCCACTAGGGTCCCAGTCCCCTGACCTCCCACTTCATTAAAGGAAAGGTTCACCCATTAGGAATGTTAATATTGCTCTCGAATGAGCCATTGATCATGTTTTTACGAAATTCCTACCTCGAGAAATGTTTAATTTAACGGAGGCTCTAGCACATTTCTCCTATTTGTCTGCCTCTTTAGCCCAGGGTGCATATCATGGTGCAGTTGCCAGAGATATTATAGAAAGGAGATAGGAATCCAATGAATGAAGGAGCGTATCACACACCCCCTCCCCCCAGCAGACTGTCGACCAATCGCGTGCACACAGCCATGCAATCTCCATAGAAAATCAGCAGTAGAATGGCCTTACTGAAGAACTCAGTGACTTTCAATGTGGCACTGTCATAGGATGCCACCTTTCCAACAAGTCAGTTCGGCAAATTTCTGCCCTGCTACCGCTGCCCTGGTCAACTGTAACTGTGGAAGAACTTGACTGGCCTCACTAATGCTCTTGTGGCTGAATAGAAGGAAGTCCCTGCAGCATGTTCCAACATCTAGTGGAAATCCTTCCCAGAACAGTAGAGGTTGTTATAGCAGCAAAGACAGGACCAAGTCCATATTAATGGCCATTATTTTGTAATGAGATTTTCGATGAGCAGGTGTCCACATACTTTTCGTCATGTAGTGTAGCTACATTTGCTAGATAGCTAGCTATCCAGCCCATAGAGAGAACATTGCATTGTGGATTTTGTAGTGAACTTGAGCCACAATGATTTTACATGTTGCTACCAACTTTATTATAATGCCAAAATTAAACATTTGTTCACAAAGAATATTGTTCTCAAAAATGAGTGTTATTTAACACTGTAAATTAAAGGAATGAGGGTGGATTTTTCCATTAAGACTCTCTCACTGAGAGGAAACAAGCAGGCTTGGGTTTCAGCCCTGGAAGTGACCTGAATGTCAAGTGAACCGCATGGGGTACATTGCAAGGGACAGGGACCCTGGGGGAATCCAGGGCCAGACCAGAGGTGTGGATCGGAACAGCGGAGGAGAAGGAACTCAGGAAACTAGAGAGGAAAGCCACATCTCAAACTTTAAAACCCTAGGCCATTCACAGCCCAGTACTGTACTCAGTACTTATCTAACAAGAGCTCGGCATTGTCTGTATCTATTACAACTATCGATGCATGAGCGCCAGTCAAACAAACAAAGCCCATGAGGTTTAGATTAATCTCAGTGAGTCTGGGACTCCAGCCCTGCCCTGTGGCTGCAGTCTGGAACCCTCCACTACACTACACTAAAACAGTGTGAGAGAAAAGCAACTTGAGGTACTTTCAAAGGGCCTCCTCGAGTCCCCGACAAACCACTTTCCCCTTTTTTATTAAATTAACGGGTGTCGGGCCAACAGACAGGCATGTGGCTACAATTAAACCACTAGACCCAGGCTAACATTCCTCCCTCTACTCCCCCGCTGCTGCTGTCCCCATCGAACCTGTCAGCTAAACATGCAGCTATTAAGGGCCAAGACTGGCACAGAAATGTGTTCAATTTCTTGTTGTGGAGTTGTGGTTGAGCCAACAAAAAAAACTCACTTTCAGTTGCTGCTCTCTGAGCAGTGTCGCCCTCCCTGATTCCATCGGCCGGTCAATGAGAGAGTGAGAGCTGCCTCAATGTGTGTATGGGAATGTGTGAGTATAAGTGAGAGTATCTACAGCGTCAGTGAAACGTTTGGACACACCTACTCAAAGCTGTCATTAAGGCAAAGGGTGGCTACTTTGAAGAATCTCCAACACTTTTTTGGTTACTGCGTGATTCCATATGTGATATTTCGTCGTTTTGAGGTCTTCGCTATTATTCGACAATGTAGAAAATAGTACAAATAGTTCAAATAGTTCAACCTTTTGACTGGTACTGTATGTCTGTGTGTGTTTGTCTGTCTCCTTCTCATGCTAACCCTGGCCAAACTCCTATGAGAAGTGAAAAACTAAACGGAGTGTTGAACTTGTTAAAGTAATAACCCCGAAAACGTTCTTCCCTTTCAGAGCCGGGATTTGAGCAGTGTACTGTGTAGTATGTGTACGGTCTACTTGCTATGATCCCTCTAGCGTAACTGAATTAAGAGCTTTATTAAGATTATAGGAACGTAAATGATTAGGCTTCCCTCTGTCATGGAATGTTGCCATGCTGAGTGGCGATCCGTCGCTCGGGGCAGGTGGAGCAGAGCTCCGACCTGAAGATCACTGATGTCAGGATTCAACCTTGTTCCCAGTTGTCGTGAAAGCAGCATACATCCAGAGAATGCCAGACTTTGATGACACCGTTTTATGACCAAATTTGCCCACAAGAAGGACCGCCGCGCCACCTTCCTGTTCAAGTGACCACAGCATAATAGTGATTCCAAAAATGTCTTGCATGCTGCTGTATAAATGATGTAATATGCCAGGGAGATATGCACACTGTAGCTAAGAAAGTAATACTGAGTGTATGTTGTGTAGTAAGCTGTTAGTAGCCCATGTGCCTCACCCTAATAATTGTGTCCCTTTCCCCTTCATAACTTAGCCTACTGTTCTGACTTGGTGGTGCACATGTAGCCTATAGCCTGTTTTAGATAAATGTTATGGGTAGTTTCATCATAGTGCTTGATGGTTTTTGCGACTGCACTGAAATGTTCCAAATTGACTGACCTTTATGTCTTAAAGTAATGCTGGACTGTCGTTTCCCTTTGCTTATTTGACCTATTCTTGACATAATATGGACTTGGTCTTTTACCAAATAGGGCTATCATCTGTATACCACCCCTACATTGCCACAACACAACTGATTGGCTCGAACGCATTACGAAGGAAAGAAATTCCACAAATTAACTTTTAACAAGGCACACCTGTTAATTGAAATGCATTCCAGGTGACTACCTCATGAAGTTGGTTGAGAAAATGCCAAGAGTGTGCAAAGCTGTCATCAAGGCAAAGGGTGGCTACTTTGAAGAACCTCAAATATAAAATATATTGTGATTTGTTTAACACTTTTTTTGGTTACTACATGATTCCATCTTTGTTATTTCATAGTTTTGAGGTCTTCGCTATTATTCTACAATGTAGAAAATAGTAAATAAAATAAAATAATGCATATAGATCAGAGTGGCAGCAAGTATCAAACCTTTAATGGTTGAGTGTTTAGCCATGTCCTTTTGATTGGTTTTGTCCTGCACTCACTGCCAATTTAGAAGCCTTTGTTAAGGTCTCTACAAGTGCAAGTGATATAAAACACCAACTATTAATTGGTATGCTGTAATACATAATTACATATAGTCTAAACAAAGGAAACACTCCCAGAGCAGAATTAGTTCAGTGAAGATCTTACACACCTACATTTAGAAATTGAGAGATTTTTATTTTTTACCTTTATTTAACTAAGCAAGTCGGTTAAGAACACATTCTTATTTTCAATGACGGCCTAGGAACAGTGGGTTAACTGCCTGTTCAGGGGCAGAACGACAGATTTGTACCTTGTCAGCTCGGGGATTTGAACTTGCAACCATCCAGTTACTAGTCCAACGCTCTAACCACTAGGATACCCTACCACCCCGATGGTCATGAGATGTTGTTTGGGTCCTAATATTAATGAGGTAGAACTACTACCACATATCACGTCAATTGGTACAGCACTCTCACGAACGGGTGCAACAAGTATAGCCTCTTAGAAGGCACGCCTCCAAATGTGTTGATGAGCCACAACAATACCAGGTGTTCCAAAATTACAGTATGGTACTGTATTCTGTGGGGGTGGTACTGAATTACAGTAAATTACTGGCAGCACAATAGCCAGGAAAATACTGTAGACTTACGGGAAAATGTTTTTAGATTCAAAAATACTAAACAAAACAGTATGGTACTGTAAGGGGGCAACAAATATAGCCTCTATCAAGGTTTCATTGTAATTCTACAGCAGTGTAACTGAATGCCATTGAGCCCCCATGATGCATTGCTTTTTACAGTACTGTACTGTAATATAGAATTACAGTCGGTAACTGTAACAAACTTGCTGCAATGTGTTACAGTGTAGAGTTCAGTGCTTCTGTAGTTACAAAATGTTTTCCTGGCCCGGTCCCCACTGCGAACCAATCACGGTTCACCACCCATGACTTTCTCCGTCAATAGCAGCATTTGTACGCAGCAGAGCTTCAGAGAAGGAAGAGAGAGGGGGTGCTCGGTGAGACTAAAGCTGTGCATACACAAGATACTGGTTTCCTTACTCAACTTATGCAAACAAAGAGAGAGAGAGAGAGGCAGGGAGAGGTCCAGTGTTCATACCTCCTGATGGGTTACAAGAGGGACACAGACACCTCAGGAGAGACTACATGCCCTCTGGACCAGAGAATGATCCACAGAGATTAGGCCTACACATGACATATTAAATATGGCACCAGTGGGCCTATATTTAGTACTAGCTCCGAGAAAAGGTATTCATAACAAAAACAAAACAAACCTAGTGAACAGGTAGGAGTAATCTGCCTATTTATTTGAATGTAATTTTGCATCATCAATTATAACAATGAGGAACGACAGCTAGGCCTACTATATAAGAACACTGAATTCGGAGCTGCAAGGCCAAGAGAAAGGATTTGTCCAAAAGAACTAAGAGCCAATAGAATGCGAGTTAGATTTACCGAGTCACTTCTGAGTTCGGTCTACACTGTTCAGAACTTTCTGCTCTCTGTGTCAAGTGGAAAATGCCTGTCTGTAGGTCAATAGAAATCAGATTATTTCTGAAGTCAACCAATAAACTGTCTAACTGAGACTCCCTTTACCTCAGTGGAAGGCTGTGTGCAGTGTAGGAGTAGCCTATGGACGACATCACTACTAGCTGAAGGAATGCGGCCATGGACCTATTCCTTTTCATTTAGACATGACAAGATTCATCCCCAGTATCATTACGTGGGGGTAGGCGATACACTACCACAAGTGATTCTACTCATATGGAATGCAATAACTCTAAGCCTGTTATGTCAGCCCATCGGTAGCCTATTACTGGTATTATTCACTCGCAAAGGCTCGCACACGCAGACACACACACAAGTACCTCACCAAAGGTATCTGTTTGATGAGAAACATAAATAAGTTGAATGACCACATAGGCCTACAGCAACTCTTGTTGACCACAGTTGTGTGTCAAATTCTCTCTCACAACCACTCCAAAAAAAGCATTGGGGAGCTGCTGCTTTGTTACAATGAAGCCAGAGTTGAAAACAGATAGTAACTAAGAACGATTTTCAATTAAACAGAAAAGAGCAACTAACCAAAACTGTACCATTACTACCTAAATGGAACATTCTCTCTCTAACGACGGGTAACCTGGTCTTTCCCTGCCTTTTCATTTCAAGACCAGCAGAAGCATCTGAGAGCGTC
Organism: Oncorhynchus mykiss; assembly: GCF_057628025.1. Taxonomy (NCBI): domain Eukaryota; kingdom Metazoa; phylum Chordata; class Actinopteri; order Salmoniformes; family Salmonidae; genus Oncorhynchus; species Oncorhynchus mykiss. The sequence continues at coordinate 38,980,558 of NC_143050.1, read as the reverse complement.
ACATCACAAGAAGTCTGTCCACTTGGTCTATAACTCTCTCCAGTGATGTTCTTCTCTAGTGGTTGAGAAACACGGCTTGTTAACTGTGACACTGACTTCACTTCCTGAAATATCACTTCCTCACTCTCTGTGTGTGCTCAGGCCGAAAACACCACGAGCTGAGCTTGATAAGACCCATGGGGCAACACACCATTCCATAGGCCTACAAACGTAAGTTAAGATGCACTTGAAGAGTTTCATTCCAAAACGCTATATAATAATTTTCAGAAATGCTGGTGAATTAATATTTTATTGTTTTAAAGAAATTATGAAAGAGATTGGTGTATTTTCCCCACTATCTAATCATGGCATGGGGTTGTTAAATGTTTAAAATCTATCACTTGATGGTTTAATTTCGAGAGACAAATAATAATGTTTTTTTTTGCTAAATGCTATATATCCGCCTCACTCTCAGAGATATAAGTAGCACTGCTAGGTTTTATAAAATCAAATGTAACAAATGACAAAACATTTTATAACGAAATGTATAAATAATGCATTTGTGACATCAATATTTAGAAAAAAAATGTTTTTATTCACTACAGTAATATGAGATATGTATGTAAAACATTTATTTACATTTGACATTTCAGTCATTTAACAGACGCTCTTATCCAGAGTGACGTACACTAAGGGCATTCATCTTAAAATAGCTAGGTGAGACAACCACATATCACAATCAAATATACAGGATATGAACATTCCATTCTAGATAAACAATTGACATAGTGTTTTGTATCTAAAATCTATGAATGAAAAATCCTAGAACACTAATATTTTAAACACACATGAGGGTACCCATAAGCAATCATTTCAGAAGAAAGAAAGAGCTGTGAAAAATTGGTGCATATAGCGTTTTGGAAATAAACTCTTCACTTGTTCTACAAATGACAGCATAGAGATGTCACCACAGGACAAAGGGTGAAGACAGTGCCTACCCCAATCTTAAATTGGGTTTTGCATGACAGCAAGGGACACCAAACACACTAGCAGCTTTACCACTACTAGGCTACTGTAACGGATGTGAAATGGCTAGCTAGTTAGCGGTGTTAGCACTAAATAGCGTTTCAATCGGTGACGTCACTTGCTCTGAGACCTTGAAGCAGTGGTTCCCCTTGCTCTGCAAGGGCCGCGGCTTTTGTGGAGCGATGGGTAACGATGCTTTGTGGGTGACTGTTGTTGATGTGTGCAGAGAGTCCCTGGTTTGCGCCAGGGTATGGGCGAGGGGACGGTCTAAACTTATACTGTTACATTGGTGCCGTGACCCGGATCACTGGTTGCTGCAGAAAAGGAGGAGGTCAAAAGGGGGGTGAGGGTAACGGATGTGAAATGGCTAGCTAGTTAGCGCTAAATAGCGTTTCAATCGGTGACGTCACTTGCTCTGAGACCTTGAAGTAGTGGTTCCCCTTGCTCTGCAAGGGCCGTGGCTTTTGTGGAGCGATGGGTAACGATGCTTCGTGGGTGACTGTTGTTGATGTGTGCAGAGAGTCCCTGGTTCGCGCCCGGGTATGGGCGAGGGGACGGTCTAAACTTATACTGTTACACTACAGTCTGTTTGGTTGTAAAAAAAATTTTTTAAAGAGTGTCTGGTTCTTATTCAGCCCCATCAAAGCACTGAGCATCTAGTTGCAATGCATTATTTGCAAACGGTCCACCTCCACTGTGAACACTACCACTGTATGCTTTTCTGAAAGAAAGCAGACAGGAAAGCGTTTTGGAACACCCTGGGGCAATTATCTATCACCATTATCTGGCCAGCAGAGCACTGCATCTTGGTTCGGCAATAAGCTAGCGGTTAAGAGCGTTGGACCTGTAACGAAAGGTCGCTGGTTCGAATCCCTGAGCCGACTAGGTGAGAAATCTGTTGATGTGCCCTTGAGCAAGTTACTTGACCCTAATTTCTCCTGTAGGATGCTCTGGATAAGAGCGTCAGTCTGCTAAATGACTAAACTGTAGTAAGAAAAATAGGGCTGATGTCATGGCACAAATACGAGGCCTCAGAAGCACTAAGTGTTCTCCATAAACTTGGACCAGGGAAATTATTGGAGAAGAATTCAGGAGAACTGACCCGTTTGTAGCCCTCTCCTTCTCCCCACCTCTCTCTCTACCTCCGTCTCTCTCATGAGGAGAAACACGTACCAGATTTAACCATCTCCAGACCCCGCTGTTTCTCCATCTGCTAAAACTGACTTCATCTGTAGGAGGCAGGGAACTTAGCACACACAAGATTTCCCACTTGTTCCTATCACTGAGATTGAAGCATGTTTCAGATGTGAAGTACGCAACAGGCAATCAAGCAGGTTCTCATGGCATCCCACACTGTAACTTTGGAACCAGTGTCTCATTTTACAGCACAACAACAACTTCTGAAACAAAAGGCAAACAAGAGGAATTCCACAGGCTGTGACTGCTTATTAGGGCTCCGTAAAAATAGCTGTGGCAGTCCTGTAATCTTCTTCATTCTCATGCCGGAGTTTATGACACATTATGTGGGATTTGGGTTTTGTGTGTGTGGTCTGTTGTAGGCCTGTATCTTGGAATCCATCACATCTGAAGCACCTCTTCGAATATAGAATTAAGTTGCTTTCTTTTGGGCACCAAAAGCAGACAAGCTGAAATAAGTGAGAGCCTTTCTTCAAGGCTATTATACAGGGATTGATGTCTGTTGTAGGTCAACTTACAGCTTACATTTTTCTTCAAATTCTGGTATCAGGGCACATGAGTGGGTGGATGAAATGTGGGATCATAGCTGTGGAATTTGCAGTGGTATTCAGCTCTTCCCCCTACTTCTATTTGACTTCCTCACCCTCTTCCTCCTCCTCTTTATTTAAAATAAAGTTGAACAGAGGGCAATCACACGGTTTGGTTTCGCTAAATCAAGTGAGTTTTGACGATCCAGCATTGCACAACCAGTTTTGATTATGGTGCTTGCTTGATTGTTGGTTCTATGTGTGAGACATGAGAGGAGAACTAACTGTCATACAGCCCAGTGAGTGAGTGAGTTGTGTCAGTGTCGGTTCTGAGAAACCGCAGCCCTGGTATATCCTGTTCAACTTCCAACCGTCAACTCAGACTCTCCTCTGTTGCCAAGACAAACCATATATAGGAAATGTGTAGGCCGCTTAAATCTAAAACAAAATCCATAAGCACTGATAAGAATCCATCATATACCTGCTGCTCTTTTTTTGTTAAATATTCACACAATGTAGGCAAACTCATATTTTCAGAGTTTACAGGTACCCCACATCCACCAAACATTAATTTACATAGAATAATGTGTAGTCCGTGTCAATATGTAGGCTATTACAGTGTGTTCAGCTTTCTCATAACAAGAGAGACCAATTCATATGGTCAGGAATGGAATAGCGGTGAAATAGCCGAAGCACTGCCTGGAAACCCGAAGAAAGGGGTGTGTTTCAGATACGCATGTTAGTGTTATGTTGAATTGTGTTGAATTGGATGCATTGTGAAATAGCTCAGTGAAGATCATCATTATGATGTACAATCTACAACAGCCACATGCACAGCGGTCTGGAAAACCTAACTGCCTCAGTTAGAACTGGACATATTGACCACATCTATACAATAGCCTAGGCTACATGTCAGTCAAGGCAGGGAACATGATCAATTTCAATTCGCCTTCGTTGGAATGAGCTGATTGACTACTGGGAAAGATGGTATGGCTTTTATAGCAGTTGTTGCAATGTAGCTAATAAACATTCAGGCTTGGTTTGCAAGCAGTCTTCGGGATATTTCCTACTATTGATAGCCACTGATAGACCGTTATCTGCGCTGGTACTTACCCATAGCTCTGACCCCCAGCTCATGGTTCCAATGCGCTTTCCTCGTAATAATCCACGATTCAGACGGGGTGTACCGATGGTAAACCACTGAGGCGGGTATATATATCTATATCTTTTTTTTTATCTTGCTTTCAGGCTGACTGTCTCTTCGTGAGCGCCCTCCGAATTTGTCCTTCCCTCCTAGTGCGTTATTTTTTTCTTCTTCACCTCCTCATTCTGCCTTCTACAAAATGGCCAGAAGCCGCAGCATAATCTTCAAACGGAGAATGTGGTGCTGCTGTTCCGTGCTGAGGGCGGGAACAGCAATGACAGCGGCGGAGGCGCGTGCACTCAGGAAAAACGCACGAGAGTTTACGTAGTTGTGTGTGTGTGTGTGTGTGTGTGTGTGTATAACTTTTGTATATTATCTACCTCACTTGCTTTGGCAGTGTTAACACATGTTTCCCATGCCAATAAAGCCCCTTGAATTGAATTGGATTGATTCGTGTGACAATTGATAATCACATTATGATATGTATTTTTACACTGCGGTGACTGCCACCGATTTGCTCCTCAACCGTCCGTGTTTTGAATTAATTAACCATGACATACACATGGAGTAACGCTAAGAACAAATCATCCTATTAATAATGGGCCATGTCATATTATGGCCTTTATCGAAGTTCTAAAGGTTATGTAATATTTGTATCACTAGCCACTTTAAACAATTTCACTTTTATATGTTTACATACCCTACATTACTCATCTCAGTGTATATACTGCACTCTATACCATCTACTGCATCTTGCCTATGCCGTCCTGTACCATCACTCATTCATATATCTTTATGTACATATTCTTCATCCCTTTACACTTGTGTGTATAAGGTAGTTGTTGTGAAATTGTTAGGTTCGATTACTCGTTGGTTATTACTGCATTGTCGGAACTAGAAGCACAAGCATTTCGCTACACTCGCATTAACATCTGCTTACCATGTGTATGTGACCAATACAATTGGATTTGATTTGATTTGATGCATAAAGAATACTTCAAATGTAGACCTACATGTATTGTATGTATGTTGAAGTGTGATTTGGGTGCAGTGCTCTGAAACAGGATGAATGTGATGAATCATTAAGACAACACTGCTCCCTTGTGTTAAAGGATTTTTGTGAAAAACCTTTCTATGCCATCTCCTACTGGTTATCGTGGTTATTGCTGGGGATCAGAAATTATCTGTTCAGAGAGGCAGGTTGAGGGGATTTGGGGCATGGAGGTTGGGTTTGTTGTATTACTATATGGATCACACAACGTTGTTTTATTGATCTGTGTGTCAGTGTCAGCAGAGTATGCTACCTTGTAATTTAGTCGTATAAAAAAATATTATGCTAATGACGAGGAGGAAAGCGGTCCCATGCTGGACAGAGGAGTGTGGGGCAATGGTGAGGAGTAGGAACAGGGCATTTAGAGTACTGAAAAGCTTTCAACATCTGATTCAGCGTAAGCAGGCCCTGGTGAGGATAACTATCTGTCAGGCAAAGAGGCCATGTTGGCGTCGGTTCTGTGACAACATTGGAAGGGCGACACCTGTGGGAGAAGTGTGGGGGATGATTAAGAGGATGAGTGGGGTCAGAGGGGAGTGGGATTATCCAGTGTTGACGAGTGGGAAGGATGTGGCTGTAACAGATGAGGAGTAGGCAGAGATGATGGCCAAAGCGTTTGTCCAAGGCATAGCTCTGCAAATGTGTCAGGGGAAGGGCAGAGGGGGAGAGATAGAATGAGAGAGGAACATCCTGGAGTGCTGGATAGAAGGGAGGATGTAAATAAGGTGAAAAGGGCAATCGGTAAGGCTGGGTTAACCTCACCTGGGAAAGATGAGGTGTGCTATGTTATGTTGGCCCATCTTAGTGATGAGGCACTGGATAAGGTTTTGGTGTTGTACAACACAGTGTGGGAGGAGGGGAAACTACCAGGCAGTTGGAGGGAGGCAGTAGTGGTACCAATCTGGAAGCCAGGGAAGGACCCAACGAGACCAACAAGCTATCGGCCAGTAGCTTTAACATCACATGAATGTAAGATTATGGAACGTATGATTACAGAGAGGCTAACTTACTTCCTGGAGAGCAGGGGGCTAGTATGGCCACATCAGAGAGGGTTCAGGAAGGGAAGGGGAACTATGGACCCAGTGCTCTGCTTAGAAGCAGAGGTCAGGAAGGCTCAGGTGAACAAGGAGACTGTTGTAGCTGCCTTTTTTGATGTGGAGAAGGCGTATGATATGATGTGGAAGAAGGGGTTGTAATCAAGTTTGATGTTAATCTGGATAGAAGAAAGAATGTACAACTGGATAAAGGATTTCCTGTTTGGAAGGTCTATCCAGGTGATGGTGTGGAAGTCTCTATCAGGCCTGGTGGATAATGGTACACCACAAGGGAGTGTGATTAGTCCTCTGTTGTTCTCAATCATGATAAATTATGTTTACTCTCAGGTACAGCCAGATGTTAGGATGTCGTTATTTGCAGATGATGGGGCCTCATGGAAGAGGGTAAGAAATGTGCCATACATAGGCAGGAAGGTACAGGAAGCAATTGATGAGGTAGAGCGGTGGGCATTAATGTGGGGATTCAGGTTCTCTGTAGAGAAAACCCAGTGGTGGTAAATGTGATATGCTGTCTGACTAGGAAGGAGTGGGGAGCTGGTCTTTCCTCATTGAGGACCTTGTATGCTGCATTTATTCGATCTGTAATAGACTATGGCCGTATAGCGTATTAGACCTCATTGGAAAGGCTAAATGTCATACAAGGGCAAGGACTCAGAATATGTAGTGGGGCGTTTCGGATCTCCCCAGTGGCTGCACTACAGGTGGAGATGGGGGATATGGCATTGCGGATTAGGAGACAACAGCTGGCAATGCATTTTTGGGTCAACCTACAGGGACATGGGGTGTCTCATCCTGCAAAAGGGATTTTAAAGGCATGCTGGGAACATGAGCGAAAACAGAACACAAGCTTTGGGTGGGTGGGTAATACCCAGGTCAAAGGAGATGGGACTGTATTGAAGGGAGTTTAGTCCCACGGTAGCTATTCCTGTAAATGCACTGTGGCTACTCCCGCCTCCAGTAGTTAATCTAGAAGTGTTGGAGAGACTACAGAAAGAAAGGGAGGGTGTTGATCCATCTGATTAGTTTAAGAGGAGTCTGGATACTGTGTATCAGGATTTTGTGGCCATTTACACAGATGGTTCAAAAGATCCAATGACAGGACGTACTGGGTCAGCATTTGTCGTGCAGGAATGTGGGGTGGGAGTCATGAAACGTATTACAGATCGTCTGGCTATACAGTGCCTTGAGAAAGTATTCGGCCCCCTTGAACTTTGTGACCTTTTGCCACATTTCAGGCTTCAAACATAAAGATATAAAACTGTATTTTTTTGTGAAGAATCAACAACAAGTGGGACACAATCATGAAGTGGAACGACATTTATTGGATATTTCAAACTTTTTTAACAAATCAAAAACTGAAAAATTGGGCGTGCAAAATTATTCAGCCCCCTTAAGTTAATACTTTGTAGCGCCACCTTTTGCTGCGATTACAGCTGTAAGTCGCTTGGGGTATTTCTCTATCAGTTTTGCACATCGAGAGACTGACATTTTTTCCCATTCCTCCTTGCAAAACAGCTCGAGCTCAGTGAGGTTGGATGGAGAGCATTTGTGAACAGCAGTTTTCAGTTCTTTCCACAGATTCTCGATTGGATTCAGGTCTGGACTTTGACTTGGCCATTCTAACACCTGGATATGTTTATTTTTGAACCATTCCATTGTAGATTTTGCTTTATGTTTTGGATCATTGTCTTGTTGGAAGACAAATCTCCGTCCCAGTCTCAGGTCTTTTGCAGACTCCATCAGGTTTTCTTCCAGAATGGTCCTGTATTTGGCTCCATCCATCTTCCCATCAATTTTAACCATCTTCCCTGTCCCTGCTGAAGAAAAGCAGGCCCAAACCATGATGCTGCCACCACCATGTTTGACAGTGGCGATGGTGTGTTCAGCTGTGTTGCTTTTACGCCAAACATAACGTTTTGCATTGTTGCCAAAAAGTTCAATTTTGGTTTCATCTGACCAGAGCACCTTCTTCCACATGTTTGGTGTGTCTCCCAGGTGGCTTGTGGCAAACTTTAAACGACACTTTTTATGCATATCTTTAAGAAATGGCTTTCTTCTTGCCACTCTTCCATAAAGGCCAGATTTGTGCAATATACGACTGTTGTCCTATGGACAGAGTCTCCCACCTCAGCTGTAGATTTCTGCAGTTCATCCAGAGTGATCATAGGCCTCTTGGCTGCATCTCTGATCAGTCTTCTCCTTGTATGAGCTGAAAGTTTAGAGGGACCGCCAGGTCTTGGTAGATTTGCAGTGGTCTGATACTCCTTCCATTTCAATATTATCGCTTGCACAGTGCTCCTTGGGATGTTTAAAGCTTGGGAAATCTTTTTGTATCCAAATCCGGCTTTAAACTTCTTCACAACAGTATCTCGGACCTGCCTGGTGTGTTCCTTGTTCTTCATGATGCTCTCTGCGCTTTTAACGGACCTCTGAGACTATCACAGTGCAGGTGCATTTATACGGAGACTTGATTACACACAGGTGGATTGTATTTATTTTTTATTTATTTTTATTTTACCTTTATTTAACCAGGTAGGCAAGTTGAGAACAAGTTCTCATTTACAATTGCGACCTGGCCAAGATAAAGCAAAGCAGTTCGACAGATACAACAACACAGAGTTACACATGGAGTAAAACAAACATACAGTCAATAATAAAGTATAAACAAGTCTATATACAATGTGAGCAAATGAGGTGAGAAGGGAGGTAAAGGCAAAAAAAAAAAAAAAGGCCTTGGTGGCAAGGTAAATACAATATAGCAAGTAAAACACTGGAATGGTAGTTTTGCAATGGAAGAATGTGCAAAGTAGAAATAAAAATAATGGGGTGCAAAGGAGCAAAATAAATAAATAAATTAAATACAGTTGGGAAAGAGGTAGTTGATAGGGCTAAATTATATGTGGGCTATGTACAGGTGCAGTAATCTGTGAGCTGCTCTGACAGTTGGTGCTTAAAGCTAGTGAGGGAGATATCATCATCATTAGTCATTTAGGTCAACATTGGATCATTCAGAGATCCTCACTGAACTTCTGGAGAGAGTTTGCTGCACTGAAAGTAAAGGGGCTGAATAATTTTGCACGCCCAATTTTTCAGTTTTTGATTTGTTAAAAAAGTTTGAAATATCCAATAAATGTTGTTCCACTTCATAATTGTGTCCCACTTGTTGTTGATTCTTCACAAAAAAATACAGTTTTATACCTTTATGTTTGAAGCCTGAAATGTGGCAAAAGTTCGCAAAGTTCAAGGGGGCCGAATACTTTCGCAAGGCACTGTATATGCGGTGGAGCTGATAGCCATACTATTGGCCTTGCAGTGGGTGGAGGAAGTCAAGCCACACAGAGTAGTTATTTGCTCTGATTCATGTGCAGTGTTGATGAGTCTGCAGTCCTTTAGCTCACGTAGCAGACAAGACCTGCTTTATGAGGTGATACGAACCCATTGTAGGATTAGTCAAATTTGTATACAGATAAGATTTTCTTGGGTCCCACCCCGTATGGGGTGGATGGGAACGAGACAGTTGATCTACTGGCTAAACAAGCACTTAGTAGTGGGGATGTTGAGGTTTTAGTTTCAATGAGCAAGGAAGAGACAAAAATCCTGATATGGACAGTGATGTTGCAGAGATGGCAGGAGCAGTGGAGGGCAGGCATTTTTTTCAAGTACAGAGGAAAGTCGGGGAGGGGAGGGGAGGATTGCAGGAAGGGACAGAAGAGAGGAGGGTATTTACATAAGATTAAGGCTGGGACACAGCCAGTTGAATAAGACCTTAAATGTGATCGGAAAGCATCCAAGGGGAAAGTGTGAATATTGCCAGGAAACAGAGATCGTGGAGCATGTATTGCTAAAGTGTGGGCAGTATCAGAGGGAAAGAGAGAGGCTGAGATCTAGTATGTGGGAGAAGGCGATACAGGAAATTAGTTTAAAGAATATATTGAGTAGAACGTCATTAGATATAGTCTCAAATAGTTTGTTATATTTTTTAAGAGAAACGGGGCTGGCAGGTATGATTTAGTTTCTCCCTGTCTCTGGCCCACACTCCAGTACAGTAGGTGGCGGTAATGCACCATAATGTTGGATGCCAATCACCGATAAACCCCACTGAAGAAGCGGACTTGCTGTATGTATTGTCTGAGCACGGTGTAGATTTGATCCATAGTTCGGGGAATGGGAAATGGTGGTGAGTAGTGCGGATGAAATGGAGGAAATTGAGAAAAAGTTGGTGAAGCAACAGCTGTGCTGGAACGCAAACAATATGGGTGTCAGTTGTGATGATTTGGACCAGGAGGATGAGGGACAAGGACTGGAATGGTCGGTAGTGGAAAGATAGGAAAATGAGAGATCATGATACAGAAAGCAGTGGAGCATCTAGTAAAGAAAGCATGAAGAGGGCCAAGGTAGGAAGCAAAAGTACTTACGTGTTGGAGTGGAAAGTGTTGATAGTGTTTGATGAGACCACAGGGCCTCACTTACACCCTATCCAACTAACTAATGCCGTAGAGAAATAGGTAGGTGAAGTGAAATTAGCTCGATTAATGGAAATGGTAGATTGTTAATATTGTGTGGTAGCCTGGCCCCGCAATGTGTGGAAGCCATGTCCCTGGTGCTTATGCTAGATTGAGGGGAGTCATCACTGGGGTCCCAATATCTATGTCCACAGATGATATTAAAGAAAATGTGAAGGGAGGCAGAGAGATTGAGCCCAAAAGGTTGATCAGTAGGAAAGAGGGTCAAAGAAGTGAAAGCTTCTGTGATGTCAGTGATGCTGAGGTTTGAGAAAGTCTTGCCGGGAAACGTACAGGTAGGATTCCTTAGTTTCAATGTTAGAGAACTTGTCCCATATGCACTGCAGTGTTTTAAATGACAAAGAATGTGACGTGTAAAAGTGTAAAGGAAAGAAAATATGTGCCAAGTGTGGAGGGGCACATGATTACGGCAAAGCAATGTGAAGGTTAAGTGCTGTAATTGTGGGGGAGAACACAGTGCAGCATTTGGTGGATGCCATTGTTTGTAACAGTATAATTTTAAACCGTCCCTCGCCCATACCCGGGCGCGAACCAGGGACCTTCTGCACACATCAACAGTCACCCTCGAAGCATCGTTACCCATCGCTCCACAAAAGCCGCGGCCCTTGCAGAGCAAGGCGCACACTGCTAACTAAACTAGCCGTTTCACATCCGTTACACCATGTACAGAGAGGCTAGAGAGGCTCAGAGATATAGGATCAGTCATGATGTATCGTATGCAGAGGCCGTCAAACAGTTTTGTAGAACTACAGTGCGGACTGATGGAGCTTACATGGATGTACCTGGAGTAAGTGGACCTAATGTCAGGGCTGGTGCTTCTGATGGTCCTGGCATGGTTTTGAGGCCTGTTCAGAAATCTTGTGCTCATGAATGTGCTGTGTCAAATGACACTTTGATAATTGAATGAAATTGTCTTCATAGATTGTATTGGTAAGGTTATCAATACGACTCGGGATGTGGAAAGCAGAAATGCCAGGTAGAAGGTTATTGCGGAGACCGCAAAAGAGATATTGGGGGTAACAGATTGAAATGGTTGTTGACATGCAGAACAATCCTAAGGGTGGAGTGTTTCAGCATGATATAGATCAAGTTTAATGTGTTTGGGGAGGGTGTGGTAGAAGTCAGGGATTTATTTGTTGTTTTTTTTTAAATCATGGTAGTGCTGAATTAAGCAGATCGTGATTGATCGTACATTCCAGCACAGCATGCGGCATGCGATTGTTTGCGGACCGCCATTATAGCATAGAAGAAACGAAGAAAGAAAATGTTTCTAGGAACCAAGACCAACCCTCGTTTCCTGTCGGACATTCACATTTGTGACACATTGCAGAAGTACACATTTCAGCACGACGTACGGAAAAACATGTGTAGATATCTGTTTGTAAAGCATAACGAGTATGGCGAGTTTGTAAGTATTCATTAAGGTATTTGTAGAGGTGAACTATTGCGGTTCAAACCGTCAAATCATTGCTTTAGCAAATGTAATTAGCCAGCTAATTCACTAACTAATGCTTGATCTCCTGATCACATGTTAGCAAAACTAGCTAGCAAGCTAACGTCATCCAAGAAGCCAATTTACTGAGCAACAGGACGTTTGAAGTATAGTCGGCTGTCACATATTAAGTCAAACGCTAGTCGCTTAGCAATGTTTACTTTTTAGAATGAGACGTGAAGACCTAAAGTTATAATGAAAGTTCAGGCTGCCATTACACTGCAACGTGTCTTTAGCAGCTAACGTTAGCTTGCCTAACTCAAAAAAATAATTCGAAGAGGAGAATTGACAGACATATTTTCGAAATCAAAGCTCATAGTCCTCGAGATATGTCTAAAGTCAAGCCAGAGAAAACGGACTCTGCTGCTTCTTCTAAAACGCCAGAACCCAGCCAGGACCAAAAGAAAAAGAAACCTGTAAAGAAAAAGTTTTTTGAACACACCAAGAAACAACCAGTGGCTAAAGATCACGGTAAAACCAATGCATTGCTTCCCCCGAAAGATGCCGAACAGTTTTCAGCCAACTGGAAAACGTTACTAGAGGTAAGGACTTGGTAATGACTTGGCTAAGTCAGAAATGTTGTGATAAATATTTTGGATAGATGATAACAGACCTGAAGGCATTGGTGCAATGTCATTACTGTCTAAAATGGGATGTTGTGATGCTATTAAAGCTTGCTCACTCTCTACTTGCAGGTGTTCAAATCCAATCCCCTGCCAGTAAAAAATAAACCAGTTCAGCAGAACTCAAAGAAGGAAGTCCCTAAGAAACCCACTAAATACATTTCAAAGAAGGACGAGGTGGTGGAGGATAAGAAGCCTGCTAAAGACTTATCAAAGACAGTGAATGATGCAAAGCCCATGCAGGTGTACAGCAGGAAAGTAGGGAAGGACAGTGCCGTTCCCAATAAATCCCAGGTGAATGGGAAAGGTCCAGGAACATCGGGGACAGAACAGCCTAATGCCAAGAAGAAGAAACCGAACAACGCCCAGGTGGAGGGTAACACACAGATGAAGAAGAAGAAGAAAATAGAGGAAGTGGAGGAAAAGAAACCCACTGAGTAAGTCCATCCAGTGTTACCAATATCGCTCATAAGCAAAACATCTGACAGGTGTGTGTGTGTATAAATAACTATTGAGATTTTGACTTCAACAACCTCTCACTGTAGTGGAAGGCATGTGCACGGTTTGTGTCCGAGTGTTCAGTCACTTCAATAGTCAGTTGTCAAACTTGCATCCAAACATAAGATCAAATTGTCACATTATTTCCACTGGCACCTCAGTGTTGGTTAATGTGTGTGGGGGTTAATACATGTAATCTTTCCTCTACTAGATCGGACATGTGGTTTGATGGCGTGGACCCTGACGACATTGAGGCCACAGTGGGGACAGAGGCAGCGGATATCATGAGGAAGATGCAAGGCATTCGGAAGACAGATGCCCAGACCACAGAGAAGGCGCTGGTCAAGGACAGGGGGTTCGAGGGGTAAGTTAGAGGACACCAGCAGCTCCTAATCGTAAGGTGTATATCTGCATGTGCTCTATGACAGTAGCAACTGAGTTGGAAAAGTAGCGCTTTCTATAACAGACTATATGGCCAGATCCTGGATTAGCAGTCCTACTCTGAGACATTTTGTGGATATGGGCCCTGAGCTTACTTCACCATAAAGTACAGAGCAGAATGTTGTTGGCTGTCTTCAGTCACTTGAATGAAAAAAAAAATCTGGTGTGACCAAGCCTTTTTCTCTCCCTGTTCATCATGGCACTTGTCAGCCTTACTAAGGCGGTAGCTATGGACTGTGAGATGGTGGGTGTGGGGCCAGATGGAGAGGACAGCATTGTAGCCCGGGTCTCCCTTGTCAACCAGTTTGGGAAGTGCATCTACGACAAACACGTCAAGCCCACCGAGAAGGTGACAGACTACAGGACAGCTGTTAGCGGCATCCGGCCGGAGAACATCAAAAACGGTGCCCAGCATGAGCCAACCTCAGACCTCTTTTAACACTATATTAATTAATATTCATGTTCTTATGATGGCTTTGGAAATTTTGGACTAGATTTTCTGCGCATTGTTTTCAAATGTGACTTTTGTGTCATCAATGCTGTTATATGCTGCAGGTGAGAATGTAAAGACTGTACAGACAGAGGTGGCTGAGATCCTCCAGGGGAGAACGCTAGTGGGACACGCCATTCACAATGACCTTAAGGTACACTTCTATGATCTAACCTACACTAACTAAAACCTGACTTGACTTGAGAACATTGTCGACATTTACATAAACTTTCCATATTGAAATCTTTCAGATTTTGCTCTTGGATCACCCAAAAAAGAGAATCAGAGACACACAGAAGTATAAACCTTTCAAGAAAATTGTGAAGGTAAAGGCTGTTTTTTTGGGGGGGCAGGTATTATGTGTGACAGAAGGGGTTATAATAACACTATAAGAGGAATGTATGAACAGTGTCATTTTCTTTTCAGAGTGGTCGGCCCTCTCTGAAACTCCTGTGTAGAGAAATACTTAACGTCAAAGTACAGCAGGGAGAACATTCATCCGTAAATCAGCTTTTTATCAACATTTTTAAACATTTTTTAGATCACAATTATACAGTAGTCCTCTGTGAGCCGTAGCCAATGTCTGAGAATGTTTTGCAGGTCCAAGACGCCCAGGCGACTATGAGATTGTACACGATGGCGAAGAAGAATTGGGAAGCAGAGATCAAGGCTAGTCATAACAACCCAGACTTAACCAAGAAGACCAAAGAACCAAGGAAGCCCAAATTAGCAAAAGTCAAATGAACCTGACTGGTTCTGAAGTCTTAACTGCATCATTCTGTTATGGGACTGTGGACTAACCAGGTGGCTTGACTGAATTAATAACAAGTGTGTCTTTGGGAAGTGGATCGTTTGGTGACCCATAAGGATTGCACAAAGAAGTTTGTTCAAATGGATATTGACTTTATTCAAATCCCACACAGCCCAAATCACTCAAATATCCTAGTGCTCCTTCAACTATGCATCGATCTTTCATTCATTGTCTGGTACATCCTCTTAAGTGTTCAGATCGGGGTTTTAAAATGTAATCTCTTTATCTTCTAACGTCCACAGGTTAGGTTTAGAGAAGCTGTTGCATTTGTGGGCTTTAACATTAAACGTTTGATATCTTTAATCACATGCAGTATGTAATGTTTTTACACTTATGGATCATGTAATAACTGGGAAAAGACGGGCATTGTTTTAAAAGGCAGAATGTTTTTATTTTTGTCAGATGGGGAGAGAACAATGCCATATAATAAGCAACTGAGTTTGTGGCCTCCTTTTGAAGTTCCAGTTCATCGTGACATAAATAAGCGACCAACCAAATTCAACATCAATACACAGAAGCATATGCACGCAAACTACAGGTCAGTTATAATTTCTACTGCACGGGCAACCTGTTAACGTTTAAGATTAACGCTTCCCTTTTTTTGAGCCCATTGTTCCATAACAATATTGTGTGGCTGTATAGTGTAGGCATGAAGAACTACTGTGCCAAGAGATCATGACAAACTAAGGATTAGTGTCCCTCCTGTATATGGGCAATAGAGACCTCTGGTTTAATGCATGAAACATGTAGTCAACCCAATTTCTAGCTCTTTCCCAGTTGCTTTCTGTGTCAGGGAAGGTAACTGAAGCTACATTAGACAGCTGCTAACATGCTTATGTTGCATATTAATGAACTTAAGCCTAAATAGTATTTTATATTGTATGCCTTAGTGAGATTATCGCTGGTGTTCCTTCAGTGTTTCATTTTTTTAAATTTTTTTTTACAAAAGCTGGTTCATGTGGATAGTACCTTTTGCATTGGTTAAAGTGACCTGCAATAGCATGTTAGCTAGTTATCCAGTATCTAGGAAACAAAATAGGCCTACCTGAGAACTGGTTGTGGGTGACCATTTCAATGAGTAACTAAATTATTTCCAATCCAGAGCTAGTGGGAAATAATCCCAACGGTAGCATGTTGCTGAACACACCTGTGATCAGAGGTTGGACATAACAGTGTATATTTCACCTGACTGAGGGACAAAGGCAAATCATGGCTCTGTGTGTTACACACGAAATAGTCCCTGAATCAAGACACATTCCCTCATCAGTCCTTTAAAGCATGCTTCCATGGGGCAGATCCCACTACTGTATGTAGGGTCACAAACATTCTGAGGTGGCATAGATCAATCAGGTTCTAGAAGAGAACACCAATAGCATTTGAAAGGTTAAGAGGTGCTAAAGCAGCATAGCTATTCAACTCACATTCTTAATCGGGTTTTCTCAAGACACACGCAACATGCAGCTGTTTGATTAGATGCACATTTTTAGAATGCTGAGAAAGTAGCTCTTATACATGCACTGAAAGCTGTTATGATTCACGGTTACATCATAGTTCCGTGTCCGAGGTCCTCTGTAGGTACATTAAACCTAAACATCCATTGTATATCGCAAGTAATGGATATTAAACAAAAAGAGGACTTGTTATCTTTGGGTTTACTGGATGGAATGTATATACGTTTGGGATAACTGTCAATGGATGAATTTCCGGCGGCACAATGAGTAACATGATTTGGGGAAATAACTTCACAAAAACAAAGCTTTCACATTCACTATCGCCCAGGTTTCTTGAAAGGCGGATTGGCTAAGAGGGTAGATAACTTTTCCTACTTGCCAAAAAGGGTAACCAGGAAAACAAAAACAGCACAGCAGCTAAACCTTTATGTTAAAATGTCATGAAAACAAAATTCACACTAAGGACCAAACAACATTAAATATATATGGAAAAATTACACCAAGTAAGACATCAAAGATGCAGCCATTTAGGTAAATAAATAAACTCAGTAACAGAGGGAGGAAAGGAGAGGAGCAGGGATGACATCATTGTCCCTTGGTTAAGGATAGTGTTGTTCCTCTGTGGGAACAGATAAAGGGATGATGGGATAGCCATCTCACTATATTGACCCGTCAGTCGTCCCGGTCATCTTCTCCTCATCCCCCTGTTTCTCATGATTCAGCCTGGCGTAACTCACCGCATCGCCCCTGAAAGAGGGAGGAGAGAGAAGCAGGGAAGAAAGCATGACAAGTTAAATCTTATTCGTCACAAGCGCCGAATATGCAGTTAAGAAAATATTTACTAAATAAACTAAAGTTAAAAAAGATATAATAATGAGGCTATATACAGGGGGTACTGGATTAATGTGCTGGGGTACAGGTTAGTCAAGGTAATTTGTACATGTAGGTAGAGGAAAAGTGACTGCATAGATGTAACAGCAGTGTAAAATCAAAGAGAGGGGTGTCAATGTAAATAGTCCGGGTGGCCATTTGATTAGTTGTTCAGCAGTCTTATGGCTTGGGGATAGAAGATGTTAAGGAGCCTTTTGGATCTAGACTTGGGGCTCCGGTACCGCTGGCCGTGCGGTAGCAGAGAGAACAGTCTATGACTTCGGTGTTTGGAGTCTTTGCCGATTTTTTTGCCTAGTATATAGGTCCTGGATGGTAGGAAACTTGGCCTCAGTGATGTACTGGGCTGTACACACTACCCTCTGTAGCGCCTTATGGTCGGATGCTGGGAAGTTGCCATACCAGGCGATGCAACCGGTCAGTGCAGCCGTAAAACTTTTTGAGGATCTGGGGACCCATGCCAAATCTTCTTGAGGGGGAAACGGCATTGTCGTGTCCTCTTCACGTCTTTCTTGGTGTGTTTGGACCATGATAGTTTGTTGGTGGTGTGGAATTTAACTCTCGACCCGCTCTGTCGATGTGAATTGCGGTGTGTTTGGCTCTCCTTTTCCTGTAGTCCATGATCATCTTCTGTGTCTTGCTCATGTTGAGGGAGAGGTTGATGTCCTGGCACCACTGCCAGGTCTCTGACCTCCTCCCTATAGGCTGTCTTTATCGTTGTCGGTAATCAGGCCTACCTCCGTTGTGTCATCAGCAAACCTAATGATGGTGTTGGAGTCGTGCTTGGCCACGCAGTTGTGGGTGAACAGGGAGTACAGGAGGGGACTGAGCACCCACCCCTGAGGGGGCCCTGTGTTGAGGATCAGCATGGCAGATGTGTTGTTGCCTATCCTTACCACCTGGCTGCGGCCCGTCAGGAAGCCCAGGATCCAGTTGAAGAGGCAGGTGTTTAGTCCCAAGGTCCTTAGATTAGTGATTGAGCTTTGAGGGCAATATGGTGTTGAACGCTGATCTGTAGTCAATGAACAGCATTCTCACATAGGTGGTCCTTTTTTCCAGGTGGGAAAGGACAGTGTAGAGTGCGATTACGTCATCTGTGGATCTGTTGGGTCGGTCTGCGAATTGGAGTGGGTCTAGGGTTTCTGGGATAATGGTGTTGATGTGAGCCATGACCAGCCTTTCAAAGCACTTCATGGCTACCGACTTGAGTGCTACGCAGCGGTAATCATTTAGGCAGGTTACCTTTGCTTTCTTGGGCACAGGGACTATGATGGTCTGCTTGGGAGTTTTTCCTAGCCACTGTGCTTCTACACCTGCATTGCTTGCTATTTGGGGTTTTAGGCTGGGTTTCTGTACAGCACTTTGATATAGCAGCTAATGTAAGAAGGGCTATATAAATACATTTGAACATGTAGGTATTACAGACTCGGTCTGGGAGAGGTTGAAAATGTCAGTGAAAACACTTGCCAGTTGGTCCGCGTATGCTCAGAGTACACGTCCTGGTAATCCATCTGGCGCCGTGGCCTTGTGAATGTTTATTAAAGGTCTTGCTCACATTGGCTACGGAGAGCGTGATCACACAGTCATCCGGAACAGCTGGTGCTCTCATGCATGCTTCATTGTTGCTTGCCTCAAAGTGAGAATAAAAGGCATTTAGCCCATCTGGTAGGCTCGCGTCACTGGGCAGCTTGCAGCTGAATTTCCCTTTGTAGTCCGTAATATTTTGCGAGCCCAGCCACATCCAACAAGCGTCAGAGCCGGTGTGGTAGGACTTAATGTTAATCCTGTATTGAAGCTTTGACTGATGGTTCATCTGAGGGCATAGCGGAATTTCTTATAAGCGTAGCGATTAGTGTCCCGCTCCTTGAAAGTGGCAGCCTATAGCTCGGTGTGGATGTTGCCTGTAATCTATGGCTTCTGGTTTGGATATGTATGTACGGTCACTATGAGGACGAAGTCGATGAACTTATTGATAAAGCCATATTCCAGTCTGTGCTAGCAAAACAGAGCAGCATCCACGTCACTGGTACTTCCTGCTTTAGTTTTTGCTTGTAAGCAGGAATCGGGATAGAATTATGGTCAGATTTTCTGAAGAAAACAGGGAGATGTTGAATGTGAGATTCACAGGGTTACTTTGTCACTCAAGTGTATAAGGGGTATGAACAAAGCAGTCTCCTGTTACAAGACGTTACATTATTTTACATTTAATGAATCTTGTTACTGATTAATAACACCTGAAAATCTAAATGTTGATTGAGAAATTTAAACTGAAAGGGGAAAAAGTGCGAGAAAAAAATTTACATCTAAAATACGTACACTATGTACACACACAGTACATTCAAACCAAAATCTTGTCAATAAAAGTCTAAATAGAAAAGTCATACTTTTTGCCCAGGGAGGCGAGACCATAGAGGACACCTGTAGCAAAGGCAATGGCATTCCCAAACAACGTGGTGATGGAGAAGCTCAGGAATATGGGAAACAGTGCCATCCTGGAAATAAGAGAAACACAGGGATTGATTAAAGAGAATATGAAGTGTGTTTTTCAACTGTGATATAGGAAAAAGTGCCATCCTAAAAAATGAGTGTTTCCCAAACTCGGTCCCTTGGACCCCAAGGGGGGTCTTGCCCTAGAACTACACATCTGATTGAAATAATCATCAAGGTTAATTTTAATCAATTGTGTAGTGCTAGGACAAAAAACAAAATGTGCACCCCTTAAGGGTCCCAAGGAAGGAGTATGGGAAACACTGGATCACATTAAACCGGTAGTGGGTTTATCAACTGGTTAAAGGTTCATTTAAATTCTAGGCCAAGACAAATGGACAGGTGAGACCTGTGAAGCCAGCAGGTCTCAGTCCAGTTCTTACCCACAGTAGAAGAAGGCTTTCTGCCATGGCTTGAATTTGTCCGCTCTAGCCGCCACTGCATTCGCAAACTCAATGAACTGGCAGCAGAATGGGACTTCACACAGGAACAACACAAAGGCATTCAACCTTGAAACAGGAGGAGAACGTTAACACAGCGCTGGTGAATATTTTTTACACACACGAGCAAACACACAAAGGCACACACGTAAGGATCATATTGTGGAAAACTGAAACTTACACCATCCATACTCCAGCTGCGATGTTTAAGGGGTTGACAGTGACACACATCCACACTCCTGAGATGGCACATGCTTCAGTGGGAGAGAAAATTATATTACATGCAATGTTACATTTCTCATTATGCAACCAGATCAAGTACATACAGGCACAAATAGGGACACCATGAATACCAACAGACTATAATAAAAGGAGTCTTTGTTCCAAGTTAGAAAGATGATTCATACAAACTTATTCATACAAACTCAAATCAAATAAAGCTTAACTAGAAACCACAAGGGCCTGAATTTGTCATTTAAACGTGGTTTTGATACCAGGGAAACCAACACAAGAGGCTCAGCTCTTCTCTGGCAGAGAGCTATATTTGAGACAAATAGGAGGCAGATGATGGGTATTAATCAGAGTTTACAGGCCCCCTGCTAAGTTCCTACAAGGCCCCTGCTATGCACTGCCTGGTTGGCTCTGCTGGGTGCTACCAGTCCACTGTGAGCATGATTAGGGACCCAGACAATGGACAGATGGGATACTTACTCGTATTATATCCATTGTACTGTGTACACACACAAGTTGGTACAGACTTAAGTAAATTAATTCACACAGCCCACTACAGTAGCTCATCTTGTCTTTTGTACCCAACTTTGATTTTGGCAAAATTATTAACTTGTGGGGTTTGAAACCATTGAAAGATGCAGTATGCAGAAATTGCTCAAGCCATTTCCTGGTTGCTAAAATTCTAATAGTTTGCCTAATTTCAGTTTGTGACAAAACAAGCAAGTAAAGTGTAGAGAATCATTGTACCATCTAAACAGCTGTGAAATATTTTCCATAACCGACAATATTGTATTTTCAGCTGTTTGAAACTGGTGTACAACACCGAAAATAAAAGACATGAAGCATAGAAATAGCGCACTTAAAACAGATCTACCACTTCTTAGACATGCTTTCAATGAGAATGGCATATCTGTAACTTCTATTTCTATGTGAATTTGGTTAGGTCACCCAAAAAGTTACATACTGCAGCATAGAAAATCTTGAAAACACGGCTCAGGATTTCTATCAGGAGAGAAACCTTAAAAAAAATAATTGACTCCCTTTTTCTCCCCAATTTCGTGAAATCCAATTGGTAGTGACAGTCCTGTCCCATCACGGCAACTCCCGAGCCATGCGTCCTCCGAAACAGACCCTGCTAAGCCGCACTGCTTTTTGACACACTGCTCGCTAAACCCGGAAGCCAGCCGCACCAATGTGCATGCGACCGGCCCCCCACAAGGAGTCGCTAGAGGGCGATGAGACAAGGACATCCTGACTAAACCATCATGACGCTGGGCCAATTGTGCGCCGCCTCATGGGTCTCCCGGTCGCGGCAAGCTGCGACACAGCCCGGGATCAAACCCGGGTCTGTAGTGAACGCCTTATGCAGTGCCTTAGACCGCTGCACCACTCCGGAGGCTCTTGATGGAGATCTTATACTAGTGTGATTAAATGAAAAGTTATGGCACTGAATTTTTTTTTTTAATCCCACAGTACCAGACGAGACCATTCAGCTAACTAGCACACTCATGCCATACAACCACAGACACCCACACACAAGAAGACACACATACATGCAGTACTCTGCAGCAGCTAACATCAGAGGAAGCATATAGGACCTATCCTGCACTCTGATTCTACATCATGCTGAATAATACAGAGCCCATTGACTATGCAACGGTCCTGCATGGGAATGTGATACAGCGGCCAATACTCCGGTATCACAGCCACAGCAAGGCAGGAAAGGGATAGGTGGGAAGGGAGGGCAGGGCTGCAATAGACCTAATGCTGGGGAAGTGCAACATAAGCACAAACATCAACTCTGTCTGTCTCACAAAATGACTGTATAAATGAATGGACAAAGCCATTGATCATGTGTCACCATACATTCCTATGTGAAAATTTGGCTTCAATGCGCCATTGAGTTAAGTCGGTTATGATGGCGTCTCATGGAGGCGTAACATGTGCAGTTTGAGCTCGTCCAGGAAGTGAAGCAATTATTGGTACCTTGATTAAATTTTTTACTTATTTACATGAAAACTGACCACGAAGATTGCTATTTTTCCATTCACTATGAATAGGGGAACCTTTTTTCTGCTAACAATGCCTTCAGTCAGCCTTGAACCTCCGTGGCTTTAATAAGAAGGGCAGTCTTCTCCCCTGGTCCCACACAGAGTCCCTGAGGGAAGATATACTCTAGCAGACATTATAAAATAGAAGCTATCACTGAATAGATGACTTAGAAGATGTGTGCCAGTCAGGCAAGCAGACAGCCTATGATTGTGCCCATTCCCAGCCTCCTGGTGCAGTGAGGGGAAAAGGGGATACCTAGTCAGTTGCACAACTGAATGCATTTAACCCAACCACTCTGAATCAGAACATGTGACCAATGGGTTTAGCGCTGTACAAAGAGATGGGGTAGAGTGGTGTGCCAGTGCTTTGTCTGGGCGGGCAGACAGGGGCTCAGTGAGGAGACTGAAGGCCTTGACTAAACACTGTAATATTTCAAAGAATGCACATCAACAGAGCTTCCTAAAGAGAATATAGCCTCATTATCCAACAGCACAATACTCACAATTCTGTGTGTGTGTATCAACAATACTCGTATCACTGCCTGGTATGGCAACTGCTTAGCATCCGACCTTAAGGCGCTACAGAGGTTGGTGCATAGAGCCCAGTACATCAATGGGGCCAAGCTTCCTGCCGTTCAGGACCTATATATAAATGGTTGTCTCTACAACCGCACGGCAAGTGGTACTGGAGCGCCAAGTCTAGGTCCAAAAGGCTTCTACCCCAAGCCATAAGACTGCTGAACAATTAATCAAATGGCCACCCAGACTATTTACATTGACACCCCCCCCTGTTTTTACACTTCTGCTACTAGCTGTTTATTATCTATGCATAGTCACTTTACCCCTACCTTACAAATGACTTCGACTAACCTGTACCCCTGCACATGGACTCGTACCGGTACCCCCTGTATATAGCATCCTTATTGTTATTTTATTGTGTTACTTTTTTTTTCTTTTCATTTTTTACTTTTGTTTATTTAGTAAATGACTACTTATTGAACTGCATTGTTAGTTAAGGACTTAAGCATTTCACGGTAAGGTCTACACCTATTGTATTGGGCGATACAATACAATAGGATAAATACAACTTTATTTTATTCGATTTTTGGTCAAGGGCCATGTTAAGAAAATAAACAATAGGCTAGTATGCCAGGAATAGGTCATGAGAAAACCGTTTAAAATACTTGCCGGTAACATGCTTCATGATCTGTCACTGTCATGAAAGGCATAGACCCATTAAAACATTTAGAGACTGTAGACGTGGAAGCAGGGTGCGCCAGGACCGATTAGAATCGGACGGTCGTGTATACAGTAAGCAGGTGCAACCACAGGAGATAAGAAAATGGATGGTTAGCGTTTACTTACATACACCGCCCAGGACCCCAGCGATTTTGCAGAGCCATCGATACCACCATGACATGCCATCATCATCGGTGACAGGTTTTGGAGCTGCTGCCTCGTCGGAGTTCATTTTGCCCCAATAAATTATTCAGTGACTTGCCTTGTCAATATAACAATGGCCATTGGCTGGGGCTCACTAGGACAACGAAAGCTAACGTTACCTGGCCAACGTCAATGATATTGCTAACAGTTGACTAAAAACATATATTTCGTGTTAACGATAGCTTTGATCGTGTCTCTACTCTGGCTAGCTAGATAACAATCTATGGCGGTTATCAACTGAGCATGGTTTTGTCTTCAAGATAGCTCATAGCTAGCAGACTGGTTAACTTAGACGCTAACGGTTGCCTCTGTCGCCAAAGCCTGTTCGCTTGTGTCACTGCCAGTCGCCAAATCCTGTTAGCTTGTGTCACTGCCAATGTTAACCAACTTTCCTATCCAACAAACTTGCCAGTTATCCGTTTTTCTTTCAAATTAGACAGCTACCATTATTCATTTACACCATTCAAAAAGGACGATTATTACGACCTGCTCTCTCCACTGTTTCTTGTCCTGTCTTCTTCGGTGGGGTTTATCGGCGGTTGGCATCCAACGTTATGGCGCAGTACCGCCACGTACTGTACTGGAGTGTGGGCCAGAAACGGGGAGAAACAAAATCCTACCTGCCAGCCCGGTTGTCCTTAAAAATATTTCAAAATATTCGAGACTATATCTAATGACGTTCTACTTAATATACTCTTTAAACGAATTTCCTGTATCCCCTTCTCCCTCATACTAGATTCCAGCCTCTTTCACATATAAGAATTTATTGAACTTGCTGTGTTCCACCCTTAATCTTGTAAAAATAGCCTTGTCTCTTCTGTCCCTAAAAATAGCCTTGCCTGCCCTTAGTATCTCTATTCCACAGCTCCTGCCATCTCTGCACCATCACTGTCCATATCAGGATTTTTGTCTCTTCCTTGCTCATTGAAACTACAACATCAACATCCCCACTTCTAAGTGCTTGTTTAGCCAGTACATCAACTGCCTCGTTCCCTTCCACCCCCAAATGGGCTGGGACCAAAGTAAATCTTATCGGTTTAACCCTGCCATGGGTTTGCAGCACCTCATAAAGCAGGTCTTGTCTGCTACGTGAGCTAAAGGACTGGAGACTCATCAACACTGCACATGAATCAGAGCAAATAACTACTCTGTGTGGCTTGACTTCCTCCACCCACTGCAAGGCCAATAGTATGGCTATCAGCTCCGCCATATATACAGTCAGATGATCTGTAATACGTTTCCTGACTGCCACCCCACATTCCTGCACGACAAATGCTGACCCAGTACGTCCTGTCATTGGATCTTTTGAACCATCTGTGTAAATGGCCACAAAATCCTGATACACAGTATCCAGACTTCTCTTAAATGAATCAGATGGATCATCACCCTCCCTATCTTTTTGTAGTCTCTCCAACTCTTCTAGATTAACTACTGGAGGCGGGAGTAGTCACAGTGCATTTACAGGAATAGCTACCGTGGGACTAAACTCCCTTCAATACAGTCCCATTTCCTTTGACCTGGGTATTACCCACCCACCCAAAGCTTGTGTTCTGTTTTCGCTCATGTTCCCAGCATGCCTTTAAAATCCCTTTTGCAGGATGAGACACCCCATGTCCCTGTAGGTTGACCCAAAAATGCATTGCCAGCTGTTGTCTCCTAATCCGCAATGCCATATCCCCCATCTCCACCTGTAGTGCAGCCACTGGGGAGATCCGAAACGCCCCACTACATATTCTGAGTCCTTGCCCTTGTATGACATGTAGCCTTTCCAATGAGGTCTAATACGCTATACGGCCATAGTCTATTACAGATCGAATCAATACAGCAGCATACATGGTCCTCAATGAGGAAAGCCCAGCTCCCCACTCCTTCCTCGTCAGACAGCATATCACATTTACCACCACTGAATTTTCTCTACAGAGAACCGGAATCCCCACATTAATGCCCACCGCTCTTCCTCCTCAATTGCTTCCTGTACCTTCCTGACTATGTATGGCACATTTCTTCCCCTCTTCCATGAGGCCCCATCATCTGCAAATAACGACCTCCCAATATCTGGCTGTACCTGAGTAAACATCATTGATCATGATTGTGAACAACAGAGGACTAATCACGCTCCCCTGTGGTGTACCATTATCCACCAGGTGGCTGCTTGATAGTGACTTTCCCACCCTCACCTGAATATACCTTTCAAACAGGAAATCCTTTATCCAGTTGTACATTCTTCCTCCTGCCCCATAAAATCAAGCTTGATTAACAACCCCTCCTTCCACATCATATCATACGCCTTCTCCACATCAAAAAAGGCAGCTACAACAGTCTCCTTGTTCACCTGAGCCTTCCTGACCTCTGATTCTAAGCAGAGCACTGGGTCCATAGTTCCCCTTCCCTTCCTGAACCCACTCTGATGTGGCGATACTAGCCCCCTGCTCTCCAGAAAGTAAGTTAGCCTCTCTGTAATGATACGTTCCATAATCTTACATGCATGTGATGTTAAAGCTACTGGCCGATAGCTTGTTGGTCTCGTTGGGTCCTTCCCTGGCTTCCAGATTGGTACCACTACTGCCTCCCTCCAACTGCCTGGTAGTTTCCCCTCCTCCCACACTGTGTTGTACAACACCAAAACCTTATCCGGTGCCTCATCACTAAAATGGGCCAACATAACATAGCATACCTCATCTTTCCCAGGTGAGGTTAACCCAGCCTTACCTATTGCCATTTTCACCTCTGCCATGGTAAATGGTGCATTCAACACATCACTGACATCCTTCCTCCTATCCAGCACTCCAGGATGTTCCTCCCTCATTCTATCTCTCCCCCTCTGCCCCTCCTCTGACAAATTTGCAGAGCTATGCACTTCGACAAACGTTTTGGCCATCATCTCTGCCTTCTCCTTATCTGTTACTGCCACATCCTTCCCACTCGTCAACACTGGATAATCCCACTCCATTCTAACCCCACTCATCCTCTTAATCATCCCCCACACTTCTCCCACAGGTGTCACCCTTCCACTGGTGTCACAGAACCGATGCCAACATGACCTCTTTGCCTGACGGATAGTTCTCCTGACCAGGGCCTGCTTACACTGAATCAGATGTTGGAAGTCATGCATCCTTTTCAGTACTCTAAATGCCCTGTTCCTACTCCTCACCATTTCCCCTCACTCCTCCATCCACCATTGGACTGCTTTCCTCCTCCTCCTCCCTGAACTGTTTGGTATAGCCTCAGTAGCTGCCCCCACAAATGCTGTTCTCACCCAGTTATTCATACTATCCACATCCCCTCTCATATCCACCCAAGCCATCACCTGCTCCCTCAGCTCCTGAAATGTATCCCACTTTGCCCTTCCAAACACCCACCTACGTAGCACCCCTCCTCTCAACCACACCTCCACCACCACACATTCCCATCTAATACCTTTGCCTAGCATCCTATAAGGATTATCTTGCATTATGAAGGTGGCATATCCCACCCTACATCTCTGTCCCTACGAACCACTACATGTCCCTCAACTCCACAGTCGGTTTGAGACTGTACACACATCACATCAGGCTTAGCTGGCATATCTACAATGAACTACTTGAACTCCTGCCCATAAGCCAACAGGCTTTGAGCATTCCATTGTAGTACTACCACCATAACTAAGATCCAGTAATACATGACTCCACCCTCGGCTGATTGAGGTAATCTCGAACCTCTTCCCATGTCACCCTGTCGTACTCAGATGTCTCCCAGCAGCTTTCACTATTAGCTGAATCCGCTCTGTTTTACTTTAGCAGTGCTATTGATAGCTCCTGCTATGAACGTCACCAGCATTCTATTATCTATGTATCCCATATCGCCGCCTACCTGCCCCGTAATCCCCAGTCTAGATGCTCCTAACCATCTCTCCCTTGAACCTGTATCTCCCTGGACCTGGACCACCCTCACTGCATCAGCATATAACACCATTCTCTCCAATCTCACTTATTGCACCTCCACTGCCTGCTTCATTGCCTCACACCCACTATATGCCACATTTTGAGCACAGCTGCAGCATTTTGGTTGTACACGATCCCCACACTTCCCATACTCATGCTCCCCTCCATACATGGCACGCCTCTTTTTCTCTTTACAGGCTGTTACCACATGCCCAAACCTCTGGGAGTTATAAAATCTTAAAGCGTTCGGTACATAAGCCCTCACATAGTAACTCATACAGTACCAGTCAAAAGTTTGGACACACCAACTCATTCAAGGGCTTTTCTTTATTTTTTACTATTTTCTACATTGTAGAATAATAGTGAAGTCATCAAAACTATGGAATAACACATATATAACACATAATAACACATAGAATCATGTAGTTACCTAAAAAGGGTTAAACAAATCAAAATCTATTTGCATCAGATGACCTGGCCTCCACAATCACCTGACTGACCTCAACCCAAGACTGTTGGAAAAGCATTCCTCATGAAGCTGGTTTAGAGACTGCCAAGATTGTGCAAAGCAGTCATCAAGGCAAAGGGTGGCTATTTGAAGAATCTCAAATGTAAAACATGTTTTGATTTGTTTAACACTTTTTTTGGTTATTACATGATTCCATATGTGTTATTTCATAGTTTAGATGTCTTCACTATTATTCTACAATGTAGAAAATAGTAAAAATAAAGAAAAACCCTTGAATGAGTATGTGTGTCCAAACTTTTGACTGGTACTGTATATCCTATGATGACTTTATTTGGCAGTACCTGGTCCTTGAAGTGGAACAGAATAGACAGGTTATCTACCCTAACTCCACCCCTTGTTTTGTTTTTTTTTTACCTTATTTAACTAGGCAAGTCAGTTAAGAACAAATTCTTATTTTCAATGACGGCCTAGGAACAGTGGGTTAACTGCCTGTTCAGGGGCAGCTCGGGGGTTTGAACTTTCAACCTTCCGGTTACTAGTCCAACGCTCTAACCACTAGGCTATCTTGCAATCTTTGAACATTCACTCTCCTCTTTAGTGCTAACACTCACTCCTGTTATCACCCCTTTAATCCACTGCTTGATCAGTCCAGCTGCTCGGCACCACCTTATACTTCCCTATTTGCTTCCCTCTGAGAGCTTTTTCCCTCCGCGCCATGACTTTACAGAACACCAACAAGCTCCCATCTCTTAACACTTTAGCATGGATAACTTCCCCAATCAAGTATTTTATCACAGCCGTCAACCTTATCGGACTCATTGCCCCAACTCTCCCTTTCCTCCCTAAACTTCAGAATCACTTTATGCTCCTCCTCACCTCCATGCTCCCCTCGCGACTTATCTTGCCCTTCCTCTGCACTCTCTACCTCTGAACTGCCGCTAGCGTTGGAAGCTACGTTTCTCTCCTCAAACTCCTTTTTCTGCCTCCATAGACCTCTCGCTCCCCATCAAACCCCTACTCCCTTTCTCTCCCACTTTCTTTTTCTCACTCCCCTCTTTATTTGTACCACTATGCTCCATACTTGCTTCACTTTCTTCTCCATCACTATCCCCTACCATCTTTGACCCAGTCACAGCACAGCAGTGCCGAACCGCTCCCACACCGAGTAAAGTTTGATTGATTGATTGATTGTTTGATTATCAACGATTGATCGCTAGCCACAGCTTTCAGCCTCTCCCTCACTTCTGTCCACCATGAACCTCCCTGGACTGATTAAAATATTGTACGTCACCATTTGTTTACATGTGGGTGTGTTTCTAGCGTGTTTCTAGCAGTAACCTAACGTAGCCTGCCAGCACGTCGCAGGGGTAAAATAAACGCCTGAAACTAGATCAAAATCAAATCAAATTTTATTGGTCACATGCACATATTTAGCAGATGTTATTTCGGGTTTAGAGAAATGCTTGTGTTCCTGGCTCCAATGGTGCAGTAATATCTAACAATTCACAACAATACACACAAATCTAAAGTAAAAGAATGGAGTTAAGAAATATATAAATATTTGGATGAGCAATGTCAGAGTGGCATTGACTAGAATGCAGTAAATACATATAAAATGATTAAGGCAGTATGTAAACATTAAAGTGACCAGTGTTCCATTCCAAGCTATGTATATTTAGGGCAGCAGTCTAGGGCCCTGGCGGAGTGGTGTAGGGTTGAGTAACCAGGGGGTAGCCGGCTAGTGATGGATATTTAACAGTCTGATAGCCTTGAGATAGAAGCTGATTCACAGTCTCTTGGTCCGTGCTTTGATGTACCTGTACTGACCACACCTTCTGGGTGGTAGCGGGATGAACAGGCCGTGGCTCGTGGTTTGATGTTCTTGATGATCTTTTGGCCTTCCTGTGACATCGGGTGCTGTAGGTGTCATGGAGGGCAGGCAGTGTGCCCCCGGTGATGCGTTGGGCAGACCGCACCACCCTATTGAAAGCCCTGCGATTGCGGGCAGTGCAGTTGCCGTACCAGGTGGTGATGCAGCCCGACAGGATGCTTTAAATTTTGCATCTGTAAAAGTTTTTGAGGGTCTTAGGGGCCATGCCGAATTTCTTCAGCCTCCTGAGGTTGAAGAGACGCTGTTGCGCCTCGTTCACCACACTGTCTGTGTGGGTGGACCATTTCAGATCAACAGTTATGTGTACGTCAAGGATATTGAAGCTTTTCACCTTCTCCACTGCGGTCTCATCGATGTGGATAGGGGCGTGCTCTCTCTGCTGTTTCCTGAAGTCCACGATCAGCTCCTTCATTTTGTTGATGTTGAGGGAGAGGTTATTTTCCTTGCACCACTTCGCCAGGGCCCTCACCTTTTCCCTGTAGGTTTTCTCATCATTGTTGATAATCAGGTCTACTGTTGTGTCGTCTGGAAACTTGATGATTGAGTAGGAGGCATGCGTGGCCACACAGGTATGGATGAACAGGGAGTACAGGAGGGGGCTGAGCACGCACCCTTGTGGGGCCCCTGTGCTGTGGATCAGCAAAGTGGAGGTGTTGTTTCCCACCTTCACCACCTGGGGGTGGCCCGTCAGGAAGTCCAGGACTCAGTTGCACAGGGCGGGGTTCAGAGGGCGTAGCAGTGCAGACGTGGTTTGTCATCCTCTTGTTTGCTGTTTGTATTTTTCGTCTTTTTTGTATATATTTCAATTTATTTTTCAATCCCTTTTCCATTTTTTAAATTAAAAATACCTTCCGTTATTAACCCACCTCACTACAACTACAATACCTCTTTCGCCATCTGGCCCGGTCCCTTCGTTGACACGGCGCCCCGCCATACCACCACAACTGGTCCGCAGACATAATTCCATCCGCTGTGCCCTCAATCGGCCTTTGCCGGACGTCGGAGCAGATGCTTCTACTCACCCCGGCCTGCTAACTTTAAATGCAGTGTAGTAACGACTACGCCGCAGCTTCCCTGCTCCATCTATTGCTGTTCACTGGACCCTATGATCACTTGGCTACATAGCTGATGCTGGCTGGACTGTTAATTTATCACGGTACTCCATTTTGCTTTAGTTTTTTTGTTTATCTGTCGGCCCTAGCCCCGAACTCAGACCCTGTGTGTAGTTAACCGACCCTCTGCCCATTCATTGCCATTTTACCTGTTGTTGTTGTCTTCGCTAATTAGCTGTTCTTGTCTTACCCATTCTTGTCTTAGCTAGCTCTCCCAATCAACACATGTGATTGCTTTATGCCTCGCTTTATGTCTCTCTTAAATGTCAATATGCCTTGTATACTGTTGTTTAGCATAGTTATCATTGTTTTAGTTTACAGTGGAGCCCCTAGCCCCACTCTACATGCCTCAGATTCCTCCTTTGTCCCACCTCCCACACGTGCGGTGACCTCATCCAGTATAACCAGTACATCCAGAGAGGCAACCTCTCTTATCATCACATAATACACTCACTGCCTGGGCTTACCTCCACCATACCCCTGTCTGCACATTATGCCTTGAATCTATTCTACTACGCCCAGAAATCTGCCCCTTTTATTCTCTGTCCCCAACGCACTAGACGACCAGTCTTGATAGCCTTTAGCCGTACCCTCATCCTACTCCTCCTCTGTTCCACGGGTGAGGTTAACCCAGGCCCTGTGTGTCCCCAGGCACTCTCATTTGTTGACTTCAGTAATTGAAAAAGCCTTGGTTTCATGCATGTTAACATCAGAAGCCTCCTTCCTAAGTTTGTTTTACTCACTGCTTTTGCACACTCCGCCAACCCTGATGTCCTTGCCAAGTCTGAATCCTGGCTTAGGAAGGCCACCAAAAATTCTGAAATTTCCATACCCAACTACAACATTTTCCGTCAAGATAGAACTGGGGGGAGGAGTTGCAATCTACTGCAGATATTCTGTCATACTTTCCAGGTCTATGCCCAAACGGTTTGAACTTCTAATTTAAAAAATGAATCTCTCCAGAAATAAGTCTCTCACTGTTGCCGCCGGTTATAGACCCCCCTCAGCTCCCAGCTTTGCCCTGGACACCATATGAGAATTGATTGCCCCTCATCTATCTTCAGAGTTCGTTCTGTCAGGTGACCTAAACTGGGATATGCTTAACACCCTGACAGTCCAACAATCTAAGCTAGATGCCCTCAATCTCACACAAATCATAAAGGAACCCACCAGGTACAACCCTAAATCTGTAAACATGGGCACCCTCATAGATATTATTCTGACCAACTTGCCCTCCAAATACACGTCTGCTGTTTTCAATCAGGATCTTAGCAATCACTGCCTCATTGCCTGCATCCGCTATGGGTCCGCGGTCAAACGACCACCCCTCCTCACTGTCAAATGCTCCCTAAAGCCCTTCTGCGAGCAGGCCTTTGTAATCGACCTGGCCCGAGTATTCTGGAAGGATATTGACATCATCCCGTCAGTCGAGGATGCCTGGTCGTTCTTTAAAAGTAATTTCCTCACAATCTTAAATAAGCATGCCCCTTACAAAAAAATGTAGAACTAAGAACAGATATAGTCCTTCGTTCACTCCAGACCTGACTACCTTTGACCAGCACAAAAACATCCTGTGTGGGACTGCAATAGCATCGAATAGTCCCCGCGATATGCAACTGTTCAGGGAACTCAGGAACCAATACACACAGAAATTTGCATCCTGTAGCTCTAACTCCAAAACGTTTTGGGACACTGTAAAGTCCATGGAGAACAAGAGCACCTTATCCCAGCTGCCCACTGCACTGAGGCTAGGAAACACGGTCACCACCGATAAAATTATGATAATCGAACATTTTAATAAGCATTTCTCTACGGCTGGCCATGCTTTCCTCCTGGCTATCCCAACCCCAGCCAACAGCTCTAACCCCCTGCAGCTACTTGCCCGAGCCTCCCCAGCTTCTCCTTCACCCAAGTCCAGATAGCAGATGTTCTGAAAGAGCTGCAAAACCTAGATCAGTACAAATCAACTGGGCTAGACAATCTGGACCCTCTCTTTCTTAAACTTTCTGCCGCCATTGTTGCAACCCTTATTACCAGTCTGTTCAACCTCTCTTTCCTATCGTCCGAGATCCCTAAAGATTGGAAAGCTGCCGCGGTCATCCCCCTCTTCAAAGGGGGTCACACTCTAGACCCAAACTGTTATAGACCTATATCCATCCTGCCCTACCTTTCTAAAGTGTTTTGAATCCCACCGTACATTCTCCACTGTTCAATCCGGTTTCCGAGCTGGTCACGGGTGCAGATCAGCCACGCTCAAGGTACTAAACGATATCATAACCGCCATCGATAAAAGACTGTGCAGCCGTCTTCATCGACCTGGCCAAGGCTTTTGACTCAATCACCGTATTCTTATCAGCAGACTCAATAGCCTTGGTTTCTCAAATGACTGCCACGCCTGGTTCACCAACTACTTTGCAGACAGAGTTCAGTGTGTCAAATCGGAGGGCCTGTTGTCCGGACCTCTGGCCGTTTCTATGGCGGTACCACAGGGTTCAATTCTCGGGCCGACTCTTTTCTCTGTATATATCAATGATGTCGCTCTTGCTGTGGGTGATTCCCTGATCCATCTCTATGCAGGCAACACGATTCTGTATACATCTGGCCCTTCTTTGGACACTGTGTTAACTAACCTCCAAACAAGCTTCAATGCCATAACACTCCTTCCGTGGCCTCCAACTGCTCTTAAACGGCAGTAAAACCAAATGAATGCTCTTCAACCGTTTGCTGCCGGCACCCGCATGCCCGACTAGCATCACTACCCTGGACGGTTCTGACCTAGAATATGTGGACAACTACAAATATCTAGGTGTCTGGCTAGACTGTAAACTCTCCTTCCAGACTCATATTAAACATCTCCAATCCAAAATTAAATCTATAATCGGCTTTCTATTTCGCAACAAAGCCTCCTTCACTCACGCCGCCAAACATACCCTAGTAAAACTGACCCTCCTACCGATCCTCGACTTCAGCGATGTCATCTACAAAATAGCTTCCAATACTCTACTCAGCAAACTGGATGCAGTCTATCGCAGTGCCATCCATTTTGTTACCAAAGCCCCTTATACCACCAACCACTGCGACCTGTATGCTCTAGTCGGCTGGCCCTCGCTACATATTCGTCGCCAGACCCACTGGATCCAGGTCATCTATAAATCTATGCTAGGTAAAGCTCCACCTTATCTCTGCTCATGATAACAACACCCACCCTTAGCACGCACTCTAGACTGTATATCTCACTGGTCATCCCCAAAGCCGACACCTCCTTTGGCCGCCTTTCCTTCCAGTTCTCTGCTGCCAGTGACTGGAACGAATTCTTCCGATGGCATTGAGGAGTACACCACATCAGTCACTGGCTTTATCAATAAGTGCATCGAGGACGTCGTCCCCACAGTGACTGTACGTACATACCCCAACCAGAAGCCATGGATTACAGGAAACATTCGCACTGAGCTAAAGAGTAGAGCTGCCGCTTTCAAGGTGCGAGACTCTAACCCGGAAGCTTACAAGAAATCCCGCTATGCCCTGCGACGAACCATAAAACAGGCAAAGCGTCAATACAGGGCTAAGATTCAATCATACTACACCGGCTCCGATGCTCGTCTTATGTGGCAGGGCTTGCAAACTATTACAGACTACAAAGGGAAGCACAGCCGCGAGCTGCCCAGTGACACGAGCCTGCCATACGAGCTAAATCACTTCTATTCTCGCTTTGAGGCAAACAACACTGAGGCACGCATGAGAGCATCAGCTGTTCCGGATGACTATGATCGCGCTCTCCATAGCCGACGTGAGTAAGACCTTTAAACAGGTCAACATACACAAGGCTGCGGGAACAGATGGATTACCAGGACGTGTGCTCCGGGCATGTGCTGACCAACTGGCAGGTGTCTTCACTGACATTTTCAACATGTCCCTGACTGAGTCTGTAATACCAACATGTTTCAAGCAGACCACCATAGTCCCTGTGCCAACGAACACAAAGGCAACCTGCCAAATGACTACAGACCCATAGCACACACATCCGTAGCCATGAAGTGCTTTGAAAGGCTGGTAATGGCTCACATCAACATCATTATCCCAGAAACCCTAGACCCTATCCAATTTGCATCCCGCCCAAACAGATCCACAGATGATGCAATCTTTATTGCACTCCACACTGCCCTTTCCCACCTAGACAAAAGGAACACTTATGTGAGAATGCTATTCATTGACTACAGCTCAGCGTTCAACACCATAATACACTCAAAGCTCATCACTAAGCTATGGATGCTGGGACTAAACACCTCCCTCTGCAACTGGATCCTGGACATCCTGACGGGCCACCCACAGGTGGTGAGGGTAGGTAGCACATCTGCCATGCTGATCCTCAACACTGAAGCCCCCAGGGGTGCGTGCTCAGTCCCCTCCTGTACTCCCTGCTCACCCACAACTGCATGGCCAGACACGACTCCAACACCATCATTAAGTTTGCAGATGACACAACAGCCTGATCACCGACAATGACGAGACAGCCTATAGGGAGGAGGTCAGAGACCTGTCCGGGTGGTGCCAGAATAACAACATATCCCTCAACATATCCAAGACTAAGGAGATGATTGTGGACTACAGGAAAAGGAGGACCGAACACGCCCCCATTCTCATCGTAGGGGCTGTAGTGGAGCAAGTTGAGAGCTTCAAGTTCCTTGGTGTCCACATCACCAACAAACTAGAATGGTCCAGACACATCAAGACGGTTGTAAAGAGGGCACGACAAAGCCTATTCCCCCTCAGAAAACTAAAAAGATTTGTCATGGGTCCTGAGATCCTCAAAAGATTCTACAGCTGCAACATTGAGAGCATAGGGTTAGGGTTACATCACTGCCTGGTACGACAATTGCTCGGCCTTCGACCGCAAGGCACTACAGAGGGTAGTGCGTACGGCCCAGTACATCACTGGGGCAAAGCTGCCTGCCATCCAGGACCTCTACACCAGGAGGTGTCAGAGGAAGGCCCTAAAAATTGTCAAAGACCCAGCCACCCCAGTCATAGACTGTTCTCTCTACTACCGCATGGCAAGCGGTACCGGAGTGTGAAGTCTAGGACAAAAAGGCTTCTCAACAGTTTTTACCCCCAAGCCATAAGACTCCTGAACAGGTAATCAAATGGCTACCCGGACTATCTGCATTGTGTGCCACCCCCAACCCCTCTTTTACGCTGCAGCTACTCTCTGTTTATCATATATGCATAGTCACTTTAACTATACATTCATGTACATACTACCCCAATTGGCCCAACCAACCAGTACTCCCGCACATTGGCTAACCGGGCTATCTGCATTGTGTCCTGCCACCTACCACCCGCCAACCCCTCTTTTACGCTACTGCTCCTCTCTGTTCATCATATATGCATAGTCACTTTAACCATATCTACATGTACATACTACCTCAATCAGCCTGATTAACCGGTGTCTGTATGTAGCCTCGCTACTTTTATAGCTTCGCTACTGTATATAGCCTCGCTACTGTTATTTTTCACTGTCGCTTTTATTTCTTTACTTACCTATCGTTCACCTAATACCTTTTTTGCACAATTGGTTAAAGCCTGTAAGTAAGCATTTCACTGTAAGGTGAACACCTGTTGTATTCAGCACACATGGCAAATAAACGTTGATTTGATTTGAAGGCTGAGCTATAGTCAATGAACAGCATTCTTACATAGGTATTCCTCTTGTTCAGATGGGATAGGGCAGTGTGCAGTACGATGGTGATTGCATCGTCTGTGGATCTATTGGGGCGGTATGCAAATTGAAGTGGGTCTAGGGTGTCAAGTAAGGTAGAGGTGATATGATCCTTAACTAGCCTCTCAAAGCACTTCATGATGACAGAAGTGAGTGCTATGGGGCTATAGTCATTTGGTTTAGCTACCATTGCTTTCTTGGGTACAGGAACAATGGTGGACATCTTGAAGCAAGTTAGAACAGCAGACGGGGATAGGGAGAAATTGAATATGTATGTAAACACTCCAGCCAGGTGAGGATGCGGCTAGGGATGCCGTCTGGGCCGGCAGCCTTGCGAGGGTTAACACCTTTAAATGTCTCACTCATGTCGGCCATGGACAACATAGAACCCAAAGCCATTGGGAGCGGTCAGCGTCGGTGGCACAGTGTTAACCTCAAAGCAGGCGAAGAAGGTGTTTAGCTTCTCCGGGAGCAAGACCTGGGTGTCCACGACGTGGCTGGTTTTCCCTTTGTAATCCGTGATTGTCTGTAGACCCTGCCACATACGTCTCGTGTCTGAGCCGTTAAATTGCGACTCCACTTTGTCTCTGTACTGACATTTTGCCTGTTTGATTGCCTTATGGAGGGAATAATTACACTGTTTGTATTCAACCATACTTCCAGTCACCTTGCCATGGTTAAATACGATGGTTCGCGCTTTCAGTTTTCTATGAATGCTGTCATAGTCACAGTGGGAACAACATCTGCCTGATGAATTTAGTCACTGTGTCAGTGTATTCGTCGATGTTATTCTCAGAGGCTACCCGGAATATGTCCCAGTCCACATGATCAAAACAATTGTGAAGCAGCCTGCCGGGTGGCACAGTGGTTAAGTGGTTAAGGGCTCTGTACTGCAGCGCCAGCTGTGCCATCAGAGACTCGTCGTAACCGGCCGCGACCGGGAGGTCCGTGGGGCGACGCACAATTGGCCTAGCATCGTCCGGGTTAGGGAGGGCTTGGTAGGTAGGGTCCTTGTCTCATCGCGCACCAGCGACTCCTGTGGCGGGCCGGGCGCAGCGCGTGTTAACCAAGGTTGCCAGGTGCACGGTGTTTCCTCCGACACATTGGTGCTTCCGGGTTGGATGCGCTGTGTTAAGAAGCAGTGTGGCTTGGTTGGGTTGTGTATCGAAGGATGTGTGACTTTCAACCTTCGTCTCTCCCAAGCCTGTACGGGAGTTGTAGCGATGAGACAAGATAGTAGCTACTAAAACAATTGGATACCATGAAATTGGGGAGAAAAATGGGTACAATTTTAAATAAATAAAAAAATAAAAATAATTGTGAAGCAATTGGTCAGACCAGCGTTGAACAGACCTTAGCACGGGTACTTCCTGTTTGAGTTTCTGCCTACAAGAAGGGATGAGCAAAATGGAGTCATGATCTGATTTGTCGAAGTGAGGGCTGGGGAGGGCCATCCCAGAAGTTGGAGTAGCAGTGGTCAAGTGTTTTAGCATCGCAAGTACTACAGTCAATGTGTTAGTAGAACTTCAGTAGCGTTTTCTTTATTTGCTTTGTTAATATCCCCAGCTACAACAAATACGGCCTCAGAATATGTGGTTTCCAGTTTTCACAAAGTCCAGTGTAGTTCCTTGAGGGCCGTTGTGGTATCAGTTTAAGGGGGAATATACCCGGCTGTGAATAAAACCGAAGATAAATATCTTGGGAGGTAATACGGTCCGCTTTTGATTGTGAAGTATTCTAGGTCGGGTGAACAAAATGACTTGAGTTTCTGTACAAAAGTAATTTCCGACTGTATGTAATAACTTTCTGGGCTGATAATGTAAGAAATAACACACAAAAAAGCAAAATACTGCAAAGTTGCTAGAAACAGAGCTGCCATATCTGTCGGCGGCATCGTCTATACTACCTATATACTGGCGCATAATTTCTAGAACCATACTGTATGGTCTTTGATACTGGTTTTGATGAGAAGAAAAAACACGTTAGGGGGACGCTCTCCTTCCTGCATTGTTCAACCAATATAGTACATTCAGAGGTGGTAAGATATACTGTCGCCTTGTTAGTTGCGTTACAGCGTTATTATTATGTCTCAGTTTCAACTAGATAGCACAGCCACAAAGTCAAAATTGGCTATATTGAAAAAACTAATGAAAACAAACATTTCGCTTTTTGGTCATAGTTTAAGGTTAGGGTTAGGTATAAGGTTAGCAGTGTGGTTAAGCTTAGGGTTAATGTTAGCTTGAAATCACATTTTAACTCAATACATTATATTAATATGCAGTGTTTACGACCGTGGCCGTGGTAACTAGTGACGATGGTGCGTTTCCCCTGAAAACCGGAACATCATGTTGTTTTGGACTCAGCAGAGGGAGGCTAGTACCACAGATAGAGCAATGAGACAGATATTTCACCGGATGGATAAATGAGAAGCATCCGCTTGGCGGGTAGTTTGAGAAACCCCAGTGGCCAGCAGTGGGAGAAGATGGACCGATATGGATTTTGTCCGAAATTCTGCTAATTTTCTCTTCGATGAAACAGCTTAATACATTTTTCTGTTCCTAAAACTACAATTATGTTACGAACAGAGTGGACTAAGTTTAGTAGACTTTACCCTTTGCAAAAGTAAAAAAATAAAGAAGCGTTGTTTAGGAGTGCAAACGCGAATTGCGGTATTGCACATGCACACTTGGCAGAGTAGGCGTAACCTAACTGAAATATGCTGGAACGCATTGGATCCCAATAGGATCTCACTAGCTCGTGCTTGTTCTGCCCACTATGACTCATTTGTTTCCATCAGAAACGACACGCTGTGGTTTATCTTGGTTTAGTTATGACAATCTTTGCTGGTCCTGCAGATGCTGCACTCTACAGCGCCAATATTAAATGGGTGGGTGCATTCAAGATACAATCATGTGATCAGTGGTGTAAAATACTTATGTAAAAATACTTTAAAGTACTACTTAAGTCGTTTTCCGGGGCTATCTGTACTTCACTATTTATATTTTTGACCACTTTTATATATACTTCACTACATTCCAAAATAAAATAATGTCTTTTTTACTCAATACAGCTCACCTGACAACCAAAAGTACTCATTACATTTTGAATGCATAGCAGGACATGAAAATGATCTAATTGACATACTTATCAAGAGAACATCCCTGGTCATTCCCAATGCCTTGGATCTGGCTAACTCACTAAACACATGCTTTGTTTGTGATGTCTTGAGTGTTGGAGTGTGCCCCTGGCTATGTGTAAATTAAAACAAAACTTGAACATGTGGCCATCTGCTTTGCTTAACATTAGGAATTTGACATGATTTATACATTTACTTTTGATACTTAAGTATATCGAAAACCAAATACTTTTACTCAAGTAATATTTTACTGGGTGACTTTCACTTAGAGTCATTTTCTATTAAGGTATCTTTACTTTTACTCAAGTATGACAGTTGTGTACATTTTCCACCACTGCATGTAATGCTATTGTTTAGGGATACATAATGAGTGTTATGATTTACTCAGGTATATCTATGATGCATTTGTGTTATTGATTTTCTATTGTGTTATTGACTGTACGTTCATTTATCCCATATGTAACTCTGTGTTGTTTTTGTCGCACTGCTTTACTTCATCTTGGCCAGGTCGCAGTTGTAAATGAGAACTTGTTCTCAACTGGCCTACCTGGTTAAATAAAGGTGAAATAAAATGCATCTACCTAATGTAAGGAGGAACTGTTGACAGGAATCAAAGCAAAGTAGAGGAAAAATATTAGTGCTATCAAAACTAAGAAAAATACTGTTTTTATAGCATTCAATATTTAATACATTTTGATCAAACAATTACAGGTGTGTCTCACATACCCTTACATTCTTCTTTCCACACATTGCTGTCAATGTCTGATGTTATAGTGTTGCATTGATGTGAGGTGAGCATCCCTTGAATTCAAGGGAGCCTTTCCACAGCCAGGAGTTTATTCTTTCTGAAAGGCTCTAAAGGATCTCCCAAGCCATTGAACTTACAAGTATATCGGTTCCACCCTAAAGCATATTTTAGGATAGACCAAAAATACCAAGAAGGAAGGATACAGAGGGGTCTCTGGTTGAGAGGAAAGGTTGATTTCACTGAATGGTACAGTATAACTAAGGTCCAGGTGGAGAGAGAGAGAGCAAAGCTCAGAGACCATCTCTGTTCAGTCCCTTTTGAGTGGTGTGAGATGGCCATGACTGGGACAGCTAAGTTTAGGATGACTACATTGCAGTCGAACTGCACAGAATCACTGATCTACAAATCACCTTGCATCCCAAATAACTACTCATTATGGGGTCAAGATTGGTGATTCTGCACCACGAACCGATCCCCTCAAACATGCTGGGAGATACACCTAGTCCTCATCCTCACTCTGAGAGCAGAGTGGACTGCAGGGGCCTCAGAGTCCTCCGGCTGATCAATCTCTCCTCCATCATTCCTATGGGCATCCTCCTCTTCCCCGTGGGGGTGTGACACAACATTTCATCCAGGCTCCGTTGTGTCACCTGACCAGCATTTTGGAGACGGGACACTGCCTCCTCCACACCCGCCATTAAAGGACTGTCCTCACTCCGCAAACGCACCAGGTCCACCTAAGAAACACATCACACACGTATTGATTCATTATATTTGTGACTGGATAATAACGTATAGAGATAATAACGTATAGGAGATAATAACGTATAGGTTATGCATCAGACATTACAAACATCCATTTGTAGGGTGTTTTTCTCACCACTTCCTGTGCAAATTCAGGCTTCTTGATAAAGACAGTGGTGCTAGAACCCAAGGCTAGGGTCAGGATGAAGAGGGATTCTTTTACAGCTCCTGCCATAGCCAGTATCAGAACCTGGAACACCACCACAAAACTACATCAAATAGGCTGCTCCCAGGGTGGGAGCTAGACACATTACAAAGATATAGTGAAGACTGAATATTAGAACTCACTTTGAGATTTTGGCATATTCTGCTGTCAGTGCTCATAATCTGACCAAACATGGATTGTGCTTTTTCAACATCATTCTGGAAGGAAAATAAAATATATTGAATCACATTTGTATATGAGAGAGAAAGCGAGAGTGCGAGAGAGGATGGATGACCAACCTGTCTAAGTGCTAGCGCCACAGTGAAGCAGTAGGCGTGCCTGGGTATCATGTGTCCTTTGGTCTGTCCCTCCTCCATCAGGGCAGTACAGATTCTATAGGACTCTGGAGTGTTCTGGTAAACAGGAAACAGGGCATTACATCACCTATTGACAAATGTCATGCATATACTGATAAGATACATGTCACTATTGTAATCCCTTTTGGAATATTCAATGAGGGTTGTTGACGTCAACCGCCTGTATTCAGTTGAGCGAGATGCTATGTTACTAGCCTCATGCCATGAATATGCATTGTTTTTTTCCATCAAAGTTGACAGCATGTCACGTGTCCTACTTATTATCAGTACACTCCTAACAACTAAAGCATTACGAAACCTGTTTACATTGGACTCGTATGCTAGCTACATTTAGTTTTGTTCGATTAATTTCTCTCACGACAGCCAACAATTTATCTAGTTGGCTAACAAGGTACGCTGATCACGCTAGCTATGTGGTTATTTGCCGTGCTAGCCAATTTGCAGCTAGCTAACACCACCAAAGCAAAAAGAGAATGAACTGTGTCTCTTTTTAGTGTCTCTCTGGTAGCAAGTCAATTTGTGTATATGACACGTTTGTTCTGTTCTTTTTGGTTGAATCAAGAAATATGAACTTGTTATTTTGTGCTAGCTGGCCAACTAATTAGCTAGCTAGCACTGGATGTTTGCTCTGGAACCTCTTGGTTGTGCGTGCATATAGAATGTGTTATTGTTTTGACAGTTGAAAAGGTCTATAGGGTGGAACAATACAATGTCTGCAAGGTGGACAAATCCTCACCAGTTTATAGCAAGTACCAGTTGCTAATGTGAACGTGTCCTTGTTGAATGGCACACCTTGGTTCTTCATGTCTCGCAGTACATCCAGACCACCTAGTAGTATGGACAGGGTTTAGTGATGACAGAGATCAGTCATCTATAAATATACCTTTTCTTGTTGAATGCCTGCTGGCTTTTATTATTAAAAGGATGTCACTTACTCTCATATAATCCTTTCATAAACAGCATGTCT
The DNA here is from genome assembly GCF_057628025.1 of Oncorhynchus mykiss. Taxonomy (NCBI): domain Eukaryota; kingdom Metazoa; phylum Chordata; class Actinopteri; order Salmoniformes; family Salmonidae; genus Oncorhynchus; species Oncorhynchus mykiss. Next base: position 38,937,425 of record NC_143050.1, on the reverse strand, counting down.
ATGGCAATATTGAAGGAGGTTGAGTCCGAGAAGAATCCTCTCAAATCCTGTTAGAGAAAGAAGATCGTATATTTACAACTTGACCAAATACAGTATGTGTAAACTTCAATCAATGCCCTAGTCTATGGGACTGCACTAAAATAATTACATCATATGATCTCTATAGCACTTGTTATTCTTAGTTCATTCAGAGATGATTAATTATTATAGTCCGCATATTAATAGATTGTTTACCTTGTCTGTCAGTGTGGCAGCAGCCATCTCCTCCAGCCCCAGTTCATAGCACAGCCTCATGAAGAGAGGACCAAACTTAAACTCTCCAAATGCTACGTTTCTGTTCTCCTCATGGTACCTGGACAGCAGAACACACAAACATATACAAACACAGAAAGAACCATGACGAATTTCAACTGAATTTTGTTTTATTTAACTATTAGGCAAGACAGTTGAGAACAAATTCTTATTTACAATGACAGCCTCACCGGCCAAACCCTAACGATGCTGGGCCAATTGTGTCGCCACCCTATGGGACTCCCAATCATGGCTGGTTGTGATACAGCCTGGAATCGAACCAGGGTCTGTAGTGACGTCTCTAGCACTGAGATGCAATACCTTAGACCGCTGCGCCACTAAGGAGCCCCAGACTACCAGCATTAGTCAAACTACAAGATTGCATTAAACTATTTCAAACTTATGCTTTATCTGTCCCTAACACAGTTGAGGAGACTTCATCTTCTGGTCTGTTTTGACAGCTAATTGTGAGCATACTCAGGATAGAGTTTGTGAAGTATGTGAAGTATGAAATACTAAATCATCAGGCCAGTGGCCACAATGCATTAGCAAGAAACTAGTATCTCACTGTGACCCATACCTGTAGATGGCACCTCTGGCTGTGACCATGTCCTCTGCAGATTGGCAAAGGTGTAGAAGCAGCTTTAACTCATCCTTCAATACTAGCTGTTTCTTCATCAGCTTCTGATTAAATACCTCAATATAATGACCTGGAGAATATAACATGGGTCTGTCAACCTCAAAAGTAGTAGTTGTGGTACGGCAGTATTAGATCCAAACGGTAAGGTCATATCAGAATCAGTAGCCTACTTTTTGATCCGGACACTTGATGAGCCACTGCCAGTTTCCGCTGCTGAAATTCTTGTAGCTTGACAACATCCTCTGACAGCAGATGCCTTTTTGCTGAAATGAATGAAGCAACAGGAGTAGTCAGCATATACATGGATATTAATTAGCTTACGGTTAAGAAAGGGCTTTAGCTCAAATGCAACAAAAAAACTTTTGATGTCAATTTGACAAAAGCTGTAGGCCATCTGGACAGGACCGGGTACTGTACTGTACTTTCCCACTTATCTGAACAAGTTCAACACTTGTGATAATTGGCTGCATGCATTACACATTCGTATGGAAAGTTGAAGTAGTTCCAAGATAGATAAATATGATAACAGGACAGGAGAGACAGCTCAGCCGCCGTCACAACAACATTGATATTGAGTCGAGACAGATTCCGTGGTGGTCGACAAGCAAGCGCTAGCGGCACAGAAACTGCACCATGACATCATATACATAAAATACGTTAATCATATACCTCCTACCCTGCATGTCATACAGTCCGATTGTATGAGGCCACGACATAATCCCTTTGAGGGAATATCATGAAGCAGTACTCGGAAGCAGACACTGATTCTTCCAAGCGCCATGTTGCCCCCTGACTGTACAATTACTGCGACAACCAAGGGTGAATAAAAAAATCTGCTTTCGCTGCGCCGGGTTTGTTAGAAGCACAGCAAACTATTATACATTGACTAATTATAGTTATTGTTTACCATGCAATTAATAACTTATGTAACAATGGAGAAATATAAATATATACGTTTTATTCTCGACTTTTTCACGATTTAGTTGGTACATTCCAAAATGTCTGCGCCCTGTCACCGTGTTTACTAATTTTTTTTTTACATCGGATTTCCAAATGTCTACGTAAAACGAATATTTATTCTGACCAACGGACTGTCTTGGAGTAAAATAATCAATCTCTTTCCATCTCATTTCCATTCTTATTCGCTGTCCGATGTCTGGTAGTGTTTATATCAAGTCAAATAAATGAATTTCGCACATGCTGAACAGAAAGGTAAAACGTCATACAACCTGCAGGAGGCAGTGTTTCATACACAATTTGCTTCCAACCAATATGGTATAACAAAGATGTTATTTTATATTGACAAGATAGTCGAGTGACCACTATAATGGAAATATGTCCTCAAACACGAAATGTTAAGTGCTATCTGGCCTCCTTGGGACGTCCATACCGTAACCTTACCTTAAACATTTTACATTTCAACTACAATGGGGTAATGTGGGAGGCGCTATACGGACACTACATCACCAAAAGTATGTGGATACCCCTTCAAATTAGTGGATATGGCTATTTCAGCCACACCTGTTGCTGACAGAGGAGGAGAGTTTACAGTCTAGGCAGACACATAGGTATTTGTAGTTGTCCACGTATTCTAGCTCAGAACCGTCCAGAGTAGTGATGCTAGATGGGTGGGGCGGGTGTGGGCAGCGATCGGTTGAAAAGCATGCATTTGGTTTTGCTAGCGTTTAAGAGCAGTTGGAGGCCACAGAAGGAGTGTTGTATGCCATTGAAGCTCATTTGGAGGTTAGTTAACACAGCGTCCAAAGAAGGGCCAGATGTATACAGAATGGTATCGTCTGCGTAGAGTTGGATCAGGGAATCACCCGCAGCAAGAGCGACATCGTTGATATATACAGAGAAAAGAGTTGGCCAGAGAATTTAACCCTGTGGTACCCCCATAGAGACTGCCAGAGGTCCGGACAACAGGCCCTCCGATTTTGCACACTGAACTCTAACTTCGAAGTAGTTGGTGAACCAGGCGAGGTAGTCATTTGAGAAACCAAGGCTATTGAGTCTGCCGATAAGAATGCGGTGATTGACAGAGTTGAAAGCCTTGGCCAGGTCGATGAAGACGGCTGCACAGTACTGTCTTTTATCGATGGCGGTTATGATATTGTTTAGTACCTTGAGCATGGCTGAGGTGCACCTGTGACCAGCTCGGAAACCGAATTGCACAGCGGAGAAGGTACGGTGGGATTCTAAATGGTCAGTGATCTGTTTATTAACATGGCTTTTAAAGACATTAGAAAGGCAGGGCAGGATGGATATAGGTCTGTAACAGTTTGGGTCTAGAGTGTCACCTCCTTTGAAGAGGGGGGTGACCGCAGCAGCTTTCCAATCTTTAGGGATCTCGGACAAAATGAAAGAGAGGTTGAACAGACTGGTAATAGGGGTTGCAACAATGGCGGTGGATAATTTTAGCCCAGATGATTTGTACGGATCCAGGTTTTGCAGCTCTTTCAAAACATCTGCGATCTGGATTTGGGTGAACGAGAAGCTTTTTTGCTAAAACTATTATTATACTATTGATCAATGACATTTTCAGATCACCCAGTAGTGCTATCTGCAGGGTTAGCTCCAGGTAAATATTGCAGTTCTTCAGCCATTCCTGGACCTGTGACCAAAAACAAGCTACATACAGTATGGACAGTGCCAGAACAAATTATCTAATGATTCTGTCGCTTCGCAGCAAAATCTGCAGAGCTGGGAATGTTGTACATTTTGAATCCGGCGTCGTTTTGCATATCAATCAGTACGTCAAAAATCTCATCCCAACTATTTTGCAATCTTTATTGCATGGCTGTCAATTTGGTCCTTAAATGAAACTGGTATACTTTTGGATTTATCACAATTTTCTTTAACTAATTATGGTCTCTAATATAGGGCCGAAAGACAAGATCCTTACCTTTTCCTCCTCTTCCATTTTTGCGGTAATGCTGCAATTAGTTGGTTGTAATTTTGGTCAGAGCAGATACTGTATGTCCATATGCATGTGTGACATAACTCCAACAGTCCTATTTTTAATATAATTTATGAAGATTATTTTTTTATATATTTATTTTTTATTATCAATTCATTTTTTTAGATTTTAAACACAATATTTGTTGTATTATTTGTTCTGTCTTTTCTGGTGGATTAAATTGAAATTGCAACCAACTTCCTATGGCTTGTTTTAAAAATAGCGATATTTGGGAGATCATTTCCTTTTCAAATAACTGAAAGTGAGAGGTTGTGATCTGAATAAAGGGAAAAAGGCCATTCTTGAACATAGGGTGAGACGTTCTTACTAATTTGTTAGAAGACCAGTTCGGATTTAAGTATAACTTTTGTATGACTAAAGCCTTTAGGGAGAGGTCTAATGCTTTTATATTTAATAATTTCTGCCCTCCGAATTCATATTCATCTAATAAATGGACCTGTGATTTTTCCACAAATAGAAAGGTATTTTGCTTTCCATGGTAGCAAGATCTTATCTGTGTTTGCTAACTTTCTATTAAAATGTATTGGAGTGAGATCATTTCTTTCTTTCGGGATATGTATACCAAGTAAATCCACATCATCATCAGAACATTTTATTGGTAAACTACACGATAATGTAAAAGTTGTATTTTTAGTGATCAAATACATAATATAGTACACGTCATCATTTTGCCGTAATCCAGAGAGGTTAGAAACATTATCTAGATCCTCTATGAGGCTGTGGATGTCACATCCTGATCTGTTTCACCTGTCCATGTGCTTGTCTCCACCCCCTCCTGGTGTTGCTCATCTTCTCCATTATCCCCTGGGTACTTGTGTTCTCTGTTTGTCTGTTGCCAGTTCGTCTTGTTTGTCAAGTCAACCAGCGTTTTGTCTCAGCTTCTGCTTTTCCCCAGTCTCTCTTTTTGAAGCCCTGCTATTATTGTTGGATCTGATTTTAATGCTAAGATTTTGATGGCCATAATAATTAGATATGCCGATAGTGGACAACCTTGTTTTACTCCTCTTGACAGTTTAAAACTTTCTGAGATGTAGCCATTATTTACTATTTTACACCATGATTTTAACACATTTTGTAAGAGATTTTCTAAAATTGAAATGCTCCAGGCATTTATATATAAACTCCAGTTGTAATTTATCAAAGCCTTTCCAAAGTCAGCTATGAATAGCAGGCCTGGTTTCCTAGATTTTTCATTGTGTTCTATTGTTACCAGTACTTGCCTTACATTATCTCCAATGTATGGTCCATGTAAAAAAAACTGTATGATTAGAATGAATAATGTCCGACAATACCTTTTACATTTTATGTGCTATACATTTTGCTCAAATTGTTGCATCACAACACTGAAATGTAAAGGGGCCTCCAATTTTCATGGACTGGATTTTTATATTTCCCACTTGGATCCCGTTTCAGTAATAATTAAATCAGACCTCCTTGTTGAGTGTCTGCTAATCTACCTTTTACATAGGAGTGGTTAAAACATGCTGATAACGGTCCTATGTGTATGTCAAAAAAGGTTGGGTACGCCTCAACTGTTATGCCATCCAGCCCCAGAGTTTTCTCGGACTTAAAGGCTTTAATTGTATCAAGAATTTCCTCCTGTAATTTCTCCTCCACATGAGTCTTTCTGTATGGCTGTTAATTTTACATTATTAATAGAAAATCCATACAATTAGCTTTGGTTAGAGGATATTTTATTTATTTATCTAGGCAAGTCACGTAAGAACAAATTCTTATTTACAATGACGGCCTACCCCAGCCTAACCCTAACAAGGACGATGCTGGGCCATTTGTGCACCGCCCTATGGGACTCCCAATCACAGCCAGTGATTTGTTATTACGGTCTGTAGTGACACCTCTAAAACTGAGACACAGTGCCTTAGACCACTGTGCCACTTGGAAGCCCATAGGTTTAAAGTACTTTGCTTCCTCTTTCAAAATATAATTTGGTGAATTGTGGGTGACTCCGTCATTTGTAACAAGTTTCAGAAAATCATTTTTGGTAGCATTTCTATGATGAAGATACAGAAATATTTTGGGTGCATTTTTCCCCATATTCCATTCAGTTTGCTTCATTTTTTATAACATATTACACTTTATCTTTTTTGAATAAGTTCCTCCATTTCTTTTTGTTTTTCCTGTAACTTATTCTGAGCCTCTATGGTACAGTTTTTATTGCTATCTATCTGTTTTGTTAGACCTTCTACCTTGTTAGTATGGACTCTTTTGACCTAAATTGATTTTGTTTTAGAGATGAGTATTGAATTGCATGGCCTCTAAAGGCACATTTAAAAGTGTCCCAGGAGATTTGCTGTAGCTATGTTATGTTATGAACAATTCTGTTATAAATTCCTCTTCCCTAGTTAATAGGTTTTGATAAAAATGTCCTATATCCTTGCCCACATGGAAATTCAGTAACAGTAATGTATATGCCAATTATCTGATCGTCTGACCGCATTCTATCCATTATAAAAACCTTTTAAACATTTGGTGCCAACGAGAATGACATAAGAAAGAAGTCAAGAACACTGTGTTATCAGTCGGTCGGTCGGTCGGTCGGTCTCTCTCTCTGCATCTCTGTCTTTCGGTCTCTCCCTCTCTCTCTCTGCATCTCTCTCTCTTCCTCTCTCTCTGTCTCCCTCTCTCTCTCTCTTTCTTTCTTTCTTTCTGTCTGAACTCTCCTTCTCTCTCTCCCACACCCATTAATAGACAGTGTGGCCTTGGTGAATGTCCTTGACTAGACACATTCTTCTGACACTCTGACTGCCCCATCCTCTGTGTTGCTAGTCCTCTCCTCCCACATCCTGGCTGGTTTACATCCCTTGCTGGATTATCTGTGACATTGTGGAGCCTGAGTCTCTGATACAGTATGTACTTTTTGTAAGGCCTCCTAGACCTTAAAAAAGCTCTGTTCTTATGCCACTCCTTCTACCTGATGGTTTGAAAAACTTTCTGCATTTACAGTTATTGATCTCATTTAATATTCTGTCTTCATTTTGGAGAATAATAATGATCTTAAATGCAAATATCAGTTACAGTCATTCAGACATACTGCAGGTTTGTCCTGGCTTTTAAAGTGGACAGACACAACCAGCTGACCAATTCACATAGCTTATACAATGGGTCTAGTTTGCAACCCAGACTTTTTCCCCTGACTCTCTGCCAAGTTATTCCACTAACGACGGACTGTTCTTTGATTTATCCCTGTGTGCTCTTCGTCCGGGCGCTGGAAAGTGCCCCGGGGTGGGCCTGTGCCATCATCATTAATAAATAAATGTCCTGGCTGAAACGGTTGGCATGGGCCACCGAGTCGCTCTCTCTGACTCGCTCTCTGTTTACATCCCTGTTAGTGAGCATTTGATCTTTTGTCAAGATAATCCACCTGACAGGTGTGGCATATCAATAAGCTGATTAAACAGCATGATCATTACACAGGTGCACCTTGTGCGGGGACAATAAAAGGCCACTCTAAAATGTGCAGTTTTGTCACAACACAATGACAAATATGTCTCATGCAATTGGCATGCTGACTGTAGGAATGTCCACCAAAGCTGTTGCCAGATAATTTAATGTTAATTTCTCTACCATAAGCAGCCATCAACGTTGTTTTAGAGAATTTGGCAGTACGTCCAACCGGCCTCACAACCGCAGACCACTGTAACCACTCCAGCCCAGAACCTCCACATGTTCTTCACACATCTTCCAGCTTCTTCACCTGCAGGATCGTCAGTGAGGGGAGGGGCTGAGGAGTATTTTTGTCTGTAATAAAGCCCTATTGTGGGGTGAAAACTCATTATGATTGGCTGAGCCAGGCTCCCAAGTGGGTGGGCCTATGCCCTCCTAGGCCCGCCCATGGCTGCCCATCTGCCCAGTAATTTGAAATCCAATGATTAGGGACTAATTTATTTATTTCAGTTGACTGATTTCCTTATATGAACTGTAACTTAGCCAAATCTTTGAAATTGTTACATGTTATTGTATTTTTCAGAATAGATAGCGAGTGACAATGTCTGCACTCAGAATGACCCCATATGGCTACTGGGCTGGACACAGTTAATTAGGGTAATTCCCCATCAGCACTTCTGAGTAATTCATGTCATCTGGAGGAGTTACAAGTGTATGTGTGTGTTCTTGTGAGCGTGAGTGCGTGGTTGTGTCAATCTGGAGGGGTTACAGTGATAACCTTCCCCTGTAACTAGCTCATTAAGCCTCTGTTCCAACCTGTTCCAAACTGAACATGTGTTCTTGTGGCCCAAACAGACAGACACACGCTAACGTGCTGCTGGTAATGATGCTGCCATGGGAAAGGGCACCTTAAAAACTCTATAGACCACCTGCGAGTGCAATGCCCATGGGACAATGTGTGTCTCAAGGCGGGCTGCAGCCTAGACTAGACTAGCACGCCTATCCATCCCAGTGGTTATAACCAGTGTGACAAAAAGGTTGACTTCCTGGGCCTTCAATCTCTCCTCCCTCATCTCCATCTCTCCTCCCTTCTCTCTGTTCCTCACTATTATTCTACAATGTAGATATGAGTAAAAAATAAAATAAAACCTTGAAGGAGTAGGTGTGTCCAAACTTTTGACTGATATTGTACATTCATTCAGGAAAGAAGGACACCAAGACACACGTTCATGATTCTCCACAACATGAGTTTATTGTGGTTCTTTTTGTAGGTTTCCTTTTTAATAGTTGTGCCCTTTACATCAAATGTCCTATAGGAGGGGAGAGGAGATACTGCACGCAAATATCAGAAAAGCACTAAGTAATACTTTCACTTGAAACTAACCGCTACATTAGGTATGAGTTTGGAAAATGAGAGGGAGGATGCAGAGATCACGAGACAATTTTATATCACAAGGCTGCAGACAGTATTAACAATCATCCAAAAGAGAGAAAGATAGAGAGATTACAGGGATTATAGAAAGCAAGGAATACAATAAAGCAGTAGCGTGAGGAAAGGTCAAGAAAGAGTGGTGTGCGTGGTCGGTCGGTCACTATAGTTTGTAGTTGAACGGCAGAATGGTCATGTTTATGGTTAAAGGTTCCTGTTGCAGAGCTGTACAGGACAACTGGATAATTGCGTGGCCATGGAGACAGTAACTAAGTCCCTGCCTCTGGTTGGTTGACTGTACTAATTTGTCTACGTTGTGAGTTTTCACCTAACAGTGACCGTTCGTTCTGAGTAAAGGATGGTTGTATGTTCATGGCATCCAAATAGGCACGGTCATTTGTGGTTGACGTGTGCGGTTGGAGTTTTCTATTGTTCTGTTTATGGCTTCGCGTTACATTTCTTATTATTTGTCCTGGCTTTTAAAGTCTCTCGCTTTTTTGTCTTTCACACCTGGAACTCACACCCAAAACAGTCACTCTCCCTCGTGTTCTACTCTTCTCAAGGCGTATCTATACAGCGCTTTACTTGACTCATAGCGATTTTGGCAGAGGTACTGCCATATATATTTTTCTACAGACCTGTGGTTGGCCGAGGTTCTATACGTCCTCTTTGTGTAGCTACAGGGCCAAGGACTATGATGGAGCAGATTTAAAGACCTTAAAACGGCCAACATAGTCAGAGGATGGGGCTGCTTGTTTCACTTTTCACTCCATGCCATAATGGTGTAGCAGGCAACACCCCAAAGACAACCAACTATTAATGTACCTCCCACTGGGCAAAAACTGGTTGAATCAACATTGTTTCCACAACATTTCAAAAATTAAATTAAATGTGATGACGTTGAATCAATGTGAAAAAATGATTGGATTTGCAAAAAGTAATCAACATAAGCGAATTGACTCTTTTTTACACCCAACTTTTAATCTAAATCTAATCATGTCAACACTTTTTGTTGATTTCATGTTGAATTCACAATAGTTGGACGACTAATCCAAATGTAAATCAAAACTAGACGTTGAACCGACGTCTGTCCCCAGTGGGGCATGTCTTATATTAATTTGCACAGCCTTGCATTGTTATTTTGGCAGTTAAGGGCAGATTTCCCCATCCTTAAAAAGAGAAAAAATACTTGCTATATTTTACATTACTCATGCACATTTCTTTCGGCCAGTCACCCTGCCACAAAGCTATATATAATTATAGTACAGTGTTAAAAAAATAAAAATAAAATAATTCTAAGCTTAGGAACGCTTCACAAGCCGGAACATATTGTGGCACATTCAAGCAGTCGCTAGGGCTCCATTTGTGGTTGACACAAAAGGCTGCAGGACAGACTGAGCAGGAGAGTACAGTACATAGAGTTCTATTGAAATCAGTACAACACAAACGTTAGCAGACCATTTCTGGATCTTTCTGAACGTTACAGATATCATTTTGAAACAGTGCTTTTCAAATTCAATTGGTCAAGAAACATATTTGACATTTGGCCAACAAGTTCTACTTATTTGTAATGCACGTTTGACCTTGCATTAAACAATTCTCCCGCAAAAAGGTCATTATTTTTATACTGAATTGTATACGTTTAAAATGAATAAATAACAACTTTTAAAAACACTGAGATAAAATGTTTAAAATCATGAAGCCCATTATTAACTAATGGGCAAAACAATCAACAATATTTTGCAGAAACAGAATGGATACACAACGAATGGATACATCTTTACTAGAATTGTATTGTTCTCAAAATAGTCGCAATGGAATAAGACAGTTAACATGATCCACAGGCCCCTCAGTGCAGTTGAACTTTAACTTGCTCTATGTATTTCTTCATACTCCATCAATGCAGTGTCAAACGAAACTAGCTCTATACAGATAGAGACAGATATATGATAGTTGGGGACAAACTCGTTTTATTTTATTTTAAGTTTATGCTGCCTTCTATTTGTCCTCAGTGCATCAATCTTTTACATTCAATTCACTTCCTAAGGCAATAACTTAAATGAGTTCTCCTCGATCCTTTGGTGTATGCAGCTGGGTTAAATCAATCTTATATATTAGTTATTTTTATGGACAGAGATGTAATCAGTGGATTGAGACTGCTTGATGACCTATTAAACTATCAACTACCCAATATCTATGTTGTCAGCATGTACCAGAAGAATTTGGACTTTTAAATTGGTAGTCCCAACCTTGAGGATAAATTAATTTCATCATATCTATTTTTTATTATTGTTAGACCTATTTTTCCCCCAGTATGAACAAGTGTATTCTCATGGATTCTTCTATCTATATGTTACTTGATACATATATAATTGGTGCTCATGGGAAAGAGTTTTCTGAATAAATACATCTACGTCAAGAGCACCAATATATACGATGGGACCTTCTCTTCATGTTCTCCACACTGGTTTTAGGTCATATATTTAATACCAGATATTATTATAACATCATTCCTTATTCAAGGTGTTCCACAAAGCTGATGCTAACTTGTGTGAGATAGTTTGTTTGAGTATTGTGGACAATTACATTTGCGGTTGTCATTTCAAACTCAAACATAATTGTAATGTAAGCTATGCATTGTTCATTAATGTTGTTAAAGAGCCTTTGTTTAAATTACGTGTTTACGTGGTTTATACTCTATGTCTACGTCATCCCTCACCCCAACTCAAAGATACCACTAACAACATGATCCACTTGATCACTAGATCTCTCGGTTACTAGATCCTTTGATCAGGAGAGTCCAGAGGGTTGTTCCAATCTAAATTACTACGACCCCTTCCCTCCATCAGTCCCCTCACTCTGAAAGTGCATCTTGGAATGTCAATAGAGTGCACACTCCAGTGAAGGGAGAAATGAAGGGAAGAAGAGACGCATAATTTGGAACGGAACGAGGCCCGGGATCAGGTTCACAGCTCTATCTTGCAGGCGGGGAAGGACTCATCCTGCATGACCACGGTGGAGCTGGAGGCCAGCACCATTATGTTCAGGTCCTGCTGCTTCTCGTGAGTCTCCTGGTACCACTCCCTCATCACCTCTGAGTCATGGGTCGGGATCAGGGTCACCTGCCAACAGGGAAAAGAGGTTAGGGTTTGAATACAATATTTTCAAAAACTCAGAGCTTTGTTTGGTTCCGCTCTAAAAGGCCAATATATACAGGTATATATTATTTTTCCTCTATGTACACTTTTTAAGCCTCGTCTATCGTCTCTATCTTTCTGATACTATGGCATTATAACACAGTTAATTCCGATAGATTTTGACTGTCTCCCTGTACCTGCATGTTGTTTCCCCACGTGGCTTTGCCCTCCAGCAGTGAGTCCAGGACAGCTTTGCTGGGCTCCCGGGCCGTCTGGTCATTGCCACTGACTACATAGTAGGAGGACCTGACCCATTTGAAGAACTCTGCATCCACATTCTTGGCGCTGCAGTGGTTTGGGATGTAAACCAGGTCCATGTATGTGGGAGGGCAGTTGGGTACGGGCATTGCCGCTGCCGCCTTTCCACTACCTGAACCTGAGACAGAGATGTTAGAAAATCAACGTACATCATGGATGAAAGAAATGTGAAACTATACCGAGGCAAATAGCGCTTAAACCTTAAACTAGTTTTTTTTAAATCAGAAAAAGAAGCAAAGGATCTAAACACATGAGCAAGTATGAAAAGATGAGTGATGAGTACCAGGTCTTACCTGATGTGGCACTTTTCACACCCCTTGACGCAGAGGTATTGGTGGCATTTTTGGCATCTTTCCCTTCTCCTGCACTCTTTTTGGGAGAGGCCATTACTTTTGAATCCTTTACTTTTGAGAGCCCAGTCTTTCTGGCCGGAGAGGAGGACTTGGTCTTGGTGAGCTTCTTCTTCTTAGCTTTTTCAACTCCCTCTGCCTTTGAGTCCTTGTCCTTGGTCTGGTTGTTGTCGTCAGGGGGTGGCTTGTCGGCCTCCGGATCCACCATGGTGACATCTGGGTGGGCTGGAGACGGAGCAGAGTCCCTGGGGGCCACGGGAGGAGGATCTGCGTGTCTGTACGTTAGGGTTCTGTCAGTGGGAAGTGTCTCAGAATCATCCTCAGAGTCTATGTTTGCATCTGCGGTAATTGAAGGGCACTCCTCAGTCCCAGGGGGAACATCCGAATCTGTCTGGGACGGGGCAGATTCACTGATGGAGGTTGGTGGAGTCTCTTCACATTGCTTAGCGTGTAGTTTACTGCTGGGGGGTGGAGGTCCTCCATCTGACTTAGCCAGGGGCTTCTCTTCCTCCAGAGGGTTCTCCTCATTCATGAAGTACTCCAGGGGACTGGGGTTTATGAAGGAGGGGGACAGCTCTGTCTTAGGGTGTCGGTATTCACAGGAAGTCACCAAGCATAGGTCAACATCTGTTCTGGAACCAGAAGAAGGGCTCTTCTTGGAGGAGTCTGGATCCTTGGAGCCACCTGCACACTTCTGATAGTCTGAGAGGTTTGAGGAGAGTGGAAGGTAGGATGGGGAGGGAACCTTGGGACTGACAGGTGATTTGGAATCTCCACATTTGAAGGGATTAGTTTCTGCTCCCAGAGACATCTCTGTTTTCTGTGTGAAGCAAACATAGGAGGATGAAGAGGGGATGGCAGGGGATTTGTCCATCTGCTGGGCTAAGACAGGTGACATTTCCCTCATCTGACAAGGTGTAGTGGTCGAGGGGGTGGATTGGGATGCATCTGAAGGGGACACAGAGGTGGCGTGACTTGAGTCATTCTCTTTGAAGAGCATAGGCTTGTCCATAGTGGGTGGGCACTGCTCAGCGGGTCTCAAATCATTGTCCTCTGACGGGCTGTAGTCCACCTCTGTCGGCCCATTCTCCGTGGCGCGCAAGCTGCCTGCATAGGTGTGCTCTGGAGACTGTTTGTTGAAGTCCAGGGCTAATGAGTGGTCAGGGGACTCCTGACCAAATGACATAGTCGAATGTTCCGGGGATTTGGGCTCCTGTACTAGTGTCTTTGATTTGGCCGTCTTTGGTGAGATGTCTGGAGAGATTGACATGGGCCTGGGGCTGTCCCCCTTGGGAGAGATCTCTGCCTCCTGGAAGGGGGTTGGAGTCTGAACCACAGAGACAGACAAGGAGTCCTCCACCTCCGTTGATTGAGGGGAGCCGGCTTCAGCGTGGAGAGCAGGGGAAACGTCATCTGTCGTAGGCTCTGGGAATGAGCTGGTGGCCAGTGAGGTGGTGGAAGCCGAGGCGACGTGTGAAAAAGTGTCCTCTGCTACAGCCTCATCAACAGGGCTGCCCGATTTATCAGACGTGGTTCCCTCTGAGATCGACATTTTACTCTCCTCTTTGAAACCTGCGAAGGGGTTTGTGGATGAGACTGAGTTACTGTCTCTAGCTCCATTTTTCTTCTCATCTTGACTCAAGTGTATTGTTAACATTTGATCTAAATCAAAGTGTGTCTTTCCTCTTACTGGTGGTGGGCTCTTCATTGGGGAGAGCACCTTCTCTACAGGTGAGGTGTGGTCTGGAATTGGGTCATCCATGGGGCTGACCCTGATGGAATCCTCTTTGTCACCCGTAACCTCTACGATTACAGGACCATGGTCATTTGCAGGTGATATAGAGCCATACTTATCATCCACAGGAGACTGAAAGTAAGGTGTGTGACCAGAGGAATGAGGTGAGGTGGTTCCTTCCAATGTCTTGTCATCGGGGCTGGTGGAAGACCCTGCTGCTGCCTTTGATGATCCTGAAAGTGTTGTGCACAGCTCAATTGGTACAGCGAATCCAGAGGGGTATGAGTCAAAGGTTCCTTTAGGAGCTGAAGGGGAGCGTATGAGAGGAGAAGTAGTGGAGAGTGCAGAGCTGAGTCTTGCCGAATCAAGACCAAATTTGTCTGACTTGAATCCTTCCTCTTTGTCCTCTTCCAGTGACGATGGTGGAGATATTGTGGACGCAGAAGCGTGGTAGTCCCTGCCTTCAGTGGCATTACTCTTTGAATGGTCTGACTCTGGGCCGTCCTGTAGCGGAGACAGCCTCTTCCTCTCAAAGTCTCCTAACGTGGTTCCTCCAAACCTGGCCATGTCCTGAGAGGGAGAATCCTCTGTCTCATCGTTAGTGGTTTCATCACTCATAATGTCCCTTGGAGTGGACATTTCATCCATTGGAGTAGGCACACTGGAGATCTCAATAGTTGACTGGGTGTGGCCAGATGTAGCAGTGTATGCCTCGTCTCGGTTCTCATCATCTGAGGCTATTTCGTCTTCGTCGGAGCCAGCTGGAAGGGTCTCATCATGAATAGATGCAGCCGGAGAGAGAGGCTCAGATGTTATGTGAGGGTGTGTCACAGACAGACCCAGCTTCTGTACTTCTCTTTCATTTCTGTTATGATCTCTTACATATTGGTCTGCATCCGCACCCTCATCCTCAGAGTCCTTGTCTTCACTATCCTCAGCATGCTTGTCCATTTCCCTTCTCATTGGCTCATGGACCTCTTCTGTCTCTCCCTTCTTTTCATAATCTAGCCCAGTTCCCTCATCTTCAAACTTCTCACTGCCGCTGCCACTCAACTTGCCTTTATGCTCCTGTTCCTCTGGGGTCTCCCTGCTTTCTCCTTCATGCTCAGTGGTTGTGATCCCCTCATCCAGAGACTCTTCTGCTTCAGGAGACTCCTTAGAGTGCAGGAGGGCCTCTCTGTGGACCACCACCGGCTCTTCCTCCTGAACGATCTCCTCTTCTTTGAGCTCCTCAAAGTCCTTGGTGAGGTCCTCTGGAGAAGACATTGTGGCTCTTTCTGTCTCAAGGACCTCCGCAGCACAAGTGGCAGCTACCACTCCTGCTGTGACAGCTGCAGCTCCTGCAGCAGCAGATTTAGCATCCGTGGCTTTGGTGTCCTTCTTGGTGACCTTTGGTTTCCCCTTGGACTTAAAAGGGCTTCCAAAGTCTTTCTTTGTAGTGTCATCTTTTTTCAGAGGTTTTGGTTTTGGTGCAAGTTTTTTCCCTTCACCTAATGCAGATGAAGCATTTTTTACATCCTTGGATGGCTTCTTTATGTCTTTCTTTAGATCTTCTTTCTTTTGCTCCTTTTTCTCTTCCTTCCTTACCTTCATTGGGGAATCTCTCCTGAAATCTTTGTCTTTCTTTAAAATGTGTTTCTTTACCTCTTCTTTGTTTACCTTCTGTTCCTTTTTGGGTGTTTCTTGTTTCTGTTCCTTTTTGGGTGTTTCCTCCTTTTTAGATGTTAGCTTCTCATCTTCCTTCGCTACTTCTTTGTTTACCTCCTTTTCATCATTTTTCTTTTCTACAGACTTCCTGGGTTCTTTCTTGATAATCTTCTCCTTAAGAGCTTTTGGTTTAATTTCAGGCTTCTTCTTTTCTGGAGTTTCATGTGTCGGCTCTGCTTTAGCCTTCACTTCTTTTTCCGGTGCCTTCGCTTTCTCCTTTTTCACCAAAGGTTTCTCTTTTTTCTCAAATTTTTGGATCTTTTCTCGAGCTGATTCTGCGTCTGTCTTTGCCTTCTCTGGAGCTTCCTCCTTTGACTCCTTCTTGAAACTTTTGCTTGGTGATGGCCTTGAGACTGACTTCAGACTCTCCCTGCTGTCAGTTTTATGTTTCAACTTTGCCTGCTTCAAGGCTGGAGCCAAGTTAGAAGATAGCTCTTTCTGAGTGACAACTGGTTGCTTCAAAAAGTCCAAGTGTTTTAGTTTTTCCAAACCTTCAAGAATGTGATACTGAGTGGCATTTCCAGGGAAAAGAACTCGCACTATCTTCTCTGAAGGGTTTGATGGGTGCCACACGATCAATGAAGATATTGAGGTCATGTAAGAGATTGGGAGCTCTGATTCTTTTCCATTGGGCAGAAGAACAGAGGCTTTGTCTTTCTCACTACCTGTCCACTGCTTCATAAAGTGCTGCAGGTCCTTGCTGGTATTTGATGGGCTAAGCACATACATCTCAAGCTTCCCCACACCCATCTTCTGAAACAGAATGATGGGTTCGATTGTGTTCCCGACCGGCCTCTGCAGAGGCTCGGGCCTCAGATTCAGCTTGCTCAGGTAATGGAGAGTTTGTGCCACCTCTTCAATGTTTCTCCTCACCCTGAAGTTGGGTTCAGCAGGCTTCCCTATATTCTCAGGAATGTTCAAGAACACAACTCCAATGTCTGGGGATATGAGGTTCTTCACCCAGTCGCCGGTAGCTTGGGATCCATGGGACTGCTCTTCCTCCAGCTCAGCCATCTTCCTCTGGAGCATGCTGTTGATGCCAGGCAGGTTGTCATCCCCGATGTGGGTCAGGAGGATGGAGTCTACCCGGTCTAGGTGTCTCACCAGCTTCCAGAAGCAGGACTTACGGTCGGAGCCCCCGTTGATAAGCATGTTGAACCCATTCACCGCAAAGAGGGCTGAGTCGCCGCGGCCGCCGGGGAAGATGTAGCAGCATGGTTTTGAGAGCTTCAGGAAACCACCAGAGGTTGGTGGCTCCAACATGTCAAATGGCGATGGGATTTCTACTGACTCCGACAGGTATTCTGTGAACTCTGAGAGACCTTCCATCTCTGGGAGTATCAAGGGTGAGTTGAGCTTCATGTTGATGAAATCTTGTAGGTTGTGTTTGTCCAGGTTTGAATTTTTCCAGTCGCCTTGCTCAGGGCAGTAGAGGGCTAGGCTTGCTTTGTTTGCTGGGTGAATAGTGATGAGCAATTCACCAATCTGGGGAAGAGAGAGATATTTCCAGACTTGAGATAAAAATCATGACTGTTTGATCAAACAGAATATATTTATTAACACAATTATGACAGATAACAGATGACAAATGTATTGTATTGTTTCGGATGTATTGATGAGGGTTGCTCATTGATAGGTCAGTAAACTTCAGCAGATTAAGCATTGTATTACAAACTATACAATTATAATTGTATAGTAATTGTTTAGCAAACAATTTGCTCAATTTGTCTCACCTCGGGGTCTGTGAATATATCTATGAAGTTTAAGAAAGAGAATGAGCCGGACTGCAGAATCAGCTCTCCTGTGTCTTCAAAGCATTGTCCTGAAAGCACCAGCAGCTTGTGTCTGGCTGTGTCTGAGATCATTTGACAAACCTAGGCAGAAAAAAGGCATCAAACATGTCAGAAAGACATATGTTTCATTGGAGTTTCAGTGCAATTGTGACATGAATCTCTTTTGCAATCATAGTTTATGCTACCGCCAAAAACAGGAATAAATACAAGAAGGCCCACTATGACTTCTGCAGAGTCAAACTAGCAAAAGGACAATATAGGAAAAATGTGAAGTCATATTACACAGGCTCTGACGCCGGAGGCATGTGGCAGGGGCTACAATCCATTACGGATTGCAAGGAAGACCCAAACGTGATCTGCCCAACAATGCCTATCTACCAGACAAACTAAATGCATTTAATTTGGAGCCGGGCCATCACCGACCCAGAGGATTGGGTGATCTCGCTCTCCGAGGCTGACGTGAGAAGGGTCTTTAATCAGGTCAACACCTGCAAGGCCGCGGGCCCCGACAGTATTCCAGGGTGCATTCTCAGAGCATGCGCAAAACAGCTTGCAGGCATATTCATGGTAATTTTCAACCTCTCCTTGTCCTAGTCTGTAATCCCCATGTTTTAAGATGGCCACAATCATTCCTGTTCCTAAGAACTCTAAGGCTTCATGCCACAATGAATACCACCCTGTAGCACTCACTTCTGTAATCAAGTGCTTTGAGAGGCTGGTTATGACACACATTAACTCCTCCATTCCAGCCACACTAGACCCACTCCAATTTGCATACCGCCACAACAAATCCATAGACGGCACAATCTCAATTGCACTCCACACTGCCCTCACCCATCTAGATAAGAGGAATACCTATGTGAGAATGCTGTTCCTTGACTACAGCTCAGCGTTCAACACCATTGTCCCCTCCAAGCTCGGCACCAAGCTTTGGACTCTGGGTCTGAACACCTCCCTCTGCAACTGGATCCTGGACTTCCTGACGGGCTGACCCCAGGTGGTGAGGGTAGGCAACATCAACTCCACCACGTTGACCCTTAACACAGGGGCCCCCACTGTTCACCCACAACTGTGTGGCCACGCACAACTCCAAAACCATTATCAAGTTCGCTGACGACACGAAGTTGGTAGACCTGATCACCGGCAACGATGAGTCAGCCTACAGGGAGGAGGTCAGTGACCTTGCAGTGTGGTGCCGGAGCAACAACCTCTCCCTCAACATCAGCAAGACCAAGGAGCTGACCTTGGACTACAGGAAATGGTGGGGCGAGCATGCCCCATCCACATTGAAGGGGCGTCAGTGGAGCAGGTAGACAGCTTCAACTTCCTTGATGTCCAAATCACTAAAGACTTAAAATGGTCAAAACACACACGCACAGTCATGAAGAAGACTTGAAAAAGTTTGTCATGGGACCTCAAATCCTGAAAAGTTTCTACAGCTGTACCTTGAGAGTACATTGACTGGTTGCATCACTGCTTGGTATGGCAATAACACTGCCCTCAATCGCATGGCACTACAGAGGATTGTGCGGACAGCCTAGTACATCACTAGGGCTGTGCTCCCTGCCATCCAGGACCTCTATATCAGGTGGTGTGAAAAGACGGCCCGGAAAATCGTCAAAGACTCCAACCACAAGCCATGGACTATTTTCTCTGCTGCTGCATGGCAAGAGGTACCAGTGCATCAACTCTGACACCAACAGGCTCTTGAACAGCTTCTATCCCCAAGCAATACGACTGACGGACAGGACATGTCCCCCAAATTCTGAAATTGCATTTTTGTCCTCCTCAGTTTTATCATTGGAATGTCATACAAAACAAGGCAGCGGTGGGGTAGGCTGTTTATCCAACTGGATTTAGGGCCACTCTCACAGCGGGCTGATGGGCTGTGTGAAGGCAAAACTTCTGGAAGGCTGGCTGCACCAGCACGGGAGAGTTGAGCATAGTTCAGTGTATGTGTTGCGCTCGTTCACCGGCTTGTAAAATAAATAGAAACTGGCTACTCTTTAGTTGACTGATGTAGCTGGCAAGGTAACTGCTGTTTAACTAAACAGAAAAAAAACTAAACTAGTGTTTATTCGCAGTGCTGAGCTAGTATTGTAACCTGCAAGTAAAGTTAGCTAATGTTTCATACCCTCTCGACTGAGGTGAATAAATAGGTGAATGAATAAGCTATGCTAGTGAGTAGCTATCACAGCCTGATCAACTCTAGCCTCTAGTTATCTGTCAGATAGTAATAATAGCCACCTCATATTGCTATCTAACAGCAGATGTTTGTATGGACATGTTTTGTAGCCTTTGTTTTGTCACATTTCAGAAGTAAATGAACTTGGCAAGCTTTCGCCAGTTGATGTACCATTAGAGAGAGCGCTGGCTAAAAGTTGGCTTACATTAGCTATTATTTCTGCCTCAATCAAACTAAACCTGAATCAAACGATGAAACTAGAAGCCAAATTATTGAAGATTGATATTCTGACCTTTTAATCAGTGCAATGTGATTTGTATTAGTCAGTATATAAAATGTGCGTTGTTGATCTGTCAGTTTCCCAAGCTAATTCCCTACTTTTCACAATGGCACAGTAATAAACAGCAATAACATTACAGGCTTCACTGTCATGGTGCACAGTAGAGGTCACGCCCACACCTGCTGGCTTTCTGTCCGACTGTCACGTTCGTTGGAATGATGAGACCAAGGTGCAGCGTGGTATGCGTACATTCTCTATTTATTATATGAGCGCCGAACAAAAACAATAAAGAACACCCGAACCGTGCCGCTACTGAAGTGCACAACGACAACTTACTGTAGACAAGAACCCACAAACACCAAAGGGAAATGGCTACTTAAACATGATCCCCAATCAGAGACAACGATAAACAGCTGCCTCTGATTGGGAACCATATCAGGCCACCATAAACATACAAATACCTAGACCTACAAAACCCTAGACATACAAAAACACTAGACAATACAAAACTCCTAGACAATACAAAACCCCTAGACAATACAAAACTAGCGTATCCACCCTAGTATCCACCAAAATAAAAAAATATCTGAGATATCTCAGATCAGGGCGTGACACCGACTCCCACCTGCAACCGCAAGAACTGGTCCCAAACCCAACCGCAGTCCCACAATGTTATTTTAGGTGTACACTACCGTTCAAAAGTTTGGGGTCACTTAGAAATGTCCTTGTTTTTGAAAGAAAAGCACATTTTTTGTCCATTGAAAATAACACAGTATAGACATTGTTAATGTTTTAAATGACTATTGTAGCTGGAAACGGCATATTTTTTATGGAATATCTACATAGGCATACAGAGGCCCATTTTCAGCAAACATCACTCCTGTGTTCCAATGGCACGTAGTGTTAGCTAATCCCAATGTATCATTTTAAAGGGCTAATTGATCATTAGAAAACCCTTTTGCAATTATGTTAGCACAGGTGAAAACTGTTGTTCTGATTAAAGAAGCAATAAAACTGGCCTTCTTTAGACTAGTTGAGTATCTGGAGCATCAGCATTTCAGGCTCAAAATGTCCAGAAACAAATAACTTTCTTCTGGAACTCATCAGTCTATTCTTGTTCTGAGAAATGAAGGCTATTCCATGCGAGAAATTGCCAAAAAACTGAAGATCCCGTACAACGATGTGTACTACTCCTTTCACAGAACAGCGCAAACTAGCTCTAACCAGAATAGAAAGAGGAGATGGTGACAAGGGTCCCAGCAGGATCAGATGGTGATAGGGGTCCCAGCAGGGTCAGACAGCCAGGGAAGACCAGTGTACGGAGCTCAAGTGAATTTTCCATTATATTCAGTGAATGATACAAAGTTCCATCTTGAATTGATGGGTACAGTAGCAGTTTAAGATTAAAGTTACAGCCTGGGACCTGGGAATAATGGTCATTTCAATTATTGAACCATTGATTACATTCATGGATAATACACTGTTCAAAAAATAAAGGGAACACTAAAATAACACATCCTAGATCTGAATGAATGAAATATTCTTATTAAATACTTTTTTCTTTACACAGTTGAATGTGCTGACAACAAAATCACACAAATTATAAATGGAAATCACATTTATCAACCCATGGAGGTCTGGATTTGGAGTCACACTCAAAATTAAAGTGGAAAACCACACTACAGGCTGATCCAACTTTGATGTAATGTTCTTAAAACAAGTCAAAATGAGGCTCAGTAGAGTGTGTGGCCTCCACGTGCCTGTATGACCTCCCTACAACGCCTGGGCATGCTCCTGATGAGGTGGCGGATGGTCTCCAGAGGGATCTCCTCCCAGACCTGGACTAAAGCATCCGCCAACTCCTGGACAGTCTGTGGTGCATGGAGCGAGACATGATGTCCCAGATGTGCTCAATTGGATTCAGGTCTGGGGAACAGGCGGGCCAGTCCATAGCATCAACGCCTTCCTCTTGCAGGAACTATTGACACACTCCAGCCACATGAGGTCTAGCATTGTCTTGCATTAGGAGGAACCCAGGGCCAACCACACCAGCATATGGTCTCCCAAGGGGCCTGAGGAGCTCATCTCGGTACCAAATGGCAGTCAGGCTACCTCTGGCGAGCACATGGAGGCCCCCCAAAGAAATGCCACCCCACACCATGACTGACCCACCGCCAAACCGGTCATGCTGGAGGATGTTGCAGGCAGCAGAACGTTCTCCACGGCGTCTCCAGACTCTGTCACGTCTGTCACATGTGCTCAGTGTGAATCAGGTTCTCTCTGGCAAATGCCAAACGTCCTGCACGGTGTTGGGCTGTAAGCACAACCCCCACCTGTGGACGTCGGGCCCTCATACCACCCTCATGGAGTCTGTGTCTGACCATTTGAGCAGACACATGCACATTTGTGGCCTGCTGGAGGTCATTTTGCAGGGCTCTGGCAGTGCTCCTCCTGCTCCTCCTTGCACAAAGGCGGAGGTAGCGGTCCTGCTGCTGGGTTGTTGCCCTCCTACGGCCTCCTCCACATCTCCTGATGTACTGGCCTGTCTCCTGGTAGCGCCTCCATGCTCTGGACACGCTGACAGACACAGCAAACCTTCTTGCCACAGCTCGCATTGATGTGCCATCCTGGATGAGCTGCACTACCTGAGCCACTTGTGTGGGTTGTAGACTCCGTCTCAAGCTACCACTAGAGTGAAAGCACCGCCAGCATTCAAAAGTGACCAAAACATCAGCCAGGAAGCATAGGAACTGAGAAGTGGTCTGTGGTCCCCACCTGCAGAACCACTCCTTTATTGGGGGTGTCTTGCTAATTGCCTATAATTTCCACCTGTTGTCTATTCCATTTGCACAACAGCATGTGAAATTTATTGTCAATCAGTGTTGCTTCCTAAGTGGACAGTTTGATTTCACAGAAGTGTGATTGACTTGGAGTTACATTGTGTTGTTTAAGTGTTCCCTTTATTTTTTTGAGCAGTGTATAATGTATAAATGTACACAAAGGTAATTCTTTGTCATGCCTCATTTTAGTAGGATCAGATGGTGACAGGGGTCTCAGCAGAGTCAGGCAGCCAGGGAAGACCAGTCTGTGAGGTGATTTTTTGCAGATACAATACTTTATTCTCTCTATACAGCAATCACTGTACAAGCCAGATGCTATTTTAAGGCAGTCTGACAAACCTCTAAAGTTGATTTCCAAATGGTATTAAGGGTTGATAGAGATTTTTCCCGATGACACAAAACATGTCAAACAAAAATTGTGAGGAAGACCTGGGAGACGCTATTGATGATGATGAACGTAGAATGCCCAGTCATGTTCATATAATTTCAGACATAAATTACTGCAGTTTAAGACCAACCATTGAATGTACAATATGCCAGTGAAACTGAATATCATGCACTCAGAAATTGTATTATTCTGCTGGAAGTGTATAACACAAATGGGGACATATTTGCATATGTTGTGGTCTTGAAGGCTGGCTCAATTCTTTAATCTCAGCATGTCTACAGATTCTCCCTTCTCCCTATTTTTGTTTGCATGGAAATGTTGATACTGGAGACTGTTGTCAGAAGAAACTGTGTGACCTATCATTTATGAACTGTCTGTACTGGCAAAGGTTTTAGAAAACCTGATGAACTCACAGTTGAAAGACTTTCTTTGTAGTAACTCAGTTTCTATCTCCATTTCAGTCGGGTTTTCAAAGAATTACCTTGGTGTACATTTATACATTATATTATCCAAGAGAACCCTCAATGGGTTTTACCTCGTTAAATAAAGGTTAAATGAAAAAAAGATATATACAAAATTAATTGGAAGGTTGGTTATCCACCCACAATGTATGGAAGAAATGTCAAGTTATGTACAGTATCACTAGATTTGTTTTAAGATTAAGGGTATACTGTGCAACTTTCATAAGGTCTGGATGTCATATATGGAATACTGTATGACAAAAGGAGTCTATATTGAAAACATGCCCACGTCAGGGGAGATTTAGGCAATTCCTAGTTGCTGGGCTGCTCAGTCCTGGCCCTGGGGGTCTGCTGTACTGCTGTCACTCTGGCTTAGCATACCTGAAACCAATAATGAATGTTTCACTAAGATTCTAAAGCTGAGTGGGGTGTGTTAGGTTGGGGCGCTACGTGGACTCCTAGGGGCAGGACGGGGTGACCCAGCTATATTGTGTGCAAGTTATATTAGGCCTATGATATGAATTATATGGTGGGTGTACTGTTTTAAAGACAATCAAAAGTTGTATTTGAACTTTATTTGTAAGAGTTGTTCATTTGTTAGGCTATTGGTGTGCAACACAATATTGATTAATGTATTATCATGGATCGAGTTTAGTCTTATCAATCACTTAAACATATTTAATGATCTCTTACCTAGCTTGATGACTGTGGGCATTTTTGCTTACTTTTTGTTGTTCTAAATAGAGATGGCTAGAAGGGCCATGGGTCATATTATATTGTGTAGACATGCAGGAAATGTTCTTTAGATTTCCCACCAAAATGGGATGACCCCCAGACACCCTGCCAAGTTATGTCCCCCTCTGCAAATAGCACTGCTGGGTGATTTACAGCTTCTAACCCCAAGCCATAAGACGGCTGAACAATTACCTGGACTAACCTGTACCCCGGCACATTGACTCGGTACCGGTACCCCCTGTATATAGCCTCTTTATTGTTATTTTATTGTGTTACTTTTTTATTAAAAAGTCATAGTCAATAGATCAATAATATAATACTCTTAGAAAGAAAAAAATGACATGTACAATATGTAGAATCTATGAGAATAGAAAGGTTCGGAACTTTTGTGAAACATCACAGCACAGTTCAAAAATATTTGTCAAATAGAAATCAAAACTGGATGGTGTTCAGAGACAGATGGGAGGAGTTGAGTTGAGCTGAAGGATGGGACTAAAAACAAACAAAACATAACTATTGTAAAATATACTGGGTTCGTAGAAAATGTACGGTGCATTCGGAAAGTATTCAGACCCCTTCCCCTTTTCCAAATTGGTTTATGTTAAAGCCTTACTCTAAAATGAATTAAATATTTTTTTCCCTCCTCAATACCCTACAATGACAAAGCGAAAACAGGTTTTCGAAATTTTGCAAATGTATTCAAAATAAAAAACAGAAATACCTTAGTTGCATAAGTATTCAGACCCTTTGCAATGAGACTCTAAATTCAGCTCAGGTGCATCCTGTTTCCATTGATAATCCTTGAGATGTGTCTACAAGTGGACTGGAGTCCACCTGTGGTAAATACAATTGATTGGACATGATTTGGAAAGGCACACACCTGTCTGTATAAGGTCCCAGAGTTGAAAGTGCATGTCAGAGCAAAAACAACCAAGCCATCAGGTTGAAGGAATTGTCCATAGAGCTCAGAGACAGGATTGTGTCGAGGCACAGGTCAGGGGAAACTGAGCAATCGGGGGAGGAGGGCCTTAGTCAGGGAGGTGACCAAGAACCCGATGGTCACTCTGAAAGAGCTCCAGAGTTCCTCTGTGGAGATGGGAACCTTCCAGAAGGACAACCATCTCTGCAGCACTCCACCAATCAGGCCTTATGGTAGAGTTGCCAGACGGAAGCCACTCGTCAAGAAAAGGCACATTATAGCCCAACTTGGACTTTGCCAAAAGGCACCTAAAGGAATCCGATCATGAGAAACAAGATACTCTGGTCTGATGAAACCAAGATTGAACTCTTTGGCCTCAATGCCAAGCATCACATCTGGAGAAAAGCTGGCACCATCCCTACGGTGAAGCATGGTAGTGGAAGCATCATGCCGTGGAGATGTTTTTCGGTGGCAGGAACTGGGAGACTAGTCAAGATTGAGAGAAGGATGAATGGAGCATAGTACAGAGAGATCCTTGATGAAAACCTACTCCAGACCGCTCAGAACCTCAGACTGGTACGAAGGTTCACCTTCCAACAGGACAACGACCCTAAGCACGCAGCCAAGACAACGCAGGACTGGCTTCAGGACAAGTCTCTGAATGTCTTTGAGTGGCCCAGCCAGAGCCCGGACTTGAACCTGATTGAATATCTCTGGAGAGACCTGAAACTAGCTGTGCAGTGACGCTCCCCATCCAACCTGACAGAGCTTGAGAGGATTTGCAGAGAAGAATGGGAGAATCTCCCCAAATACAGGTGTGCCAATCTTGTAGCGTCATATCCAAAAAGACTCGAGGTTGTAAACGCTGCCAAAGGTGCTTCAACAAAGTACTGAAAAAATACTTATGTAAATGTAATATTTCATTTTTTAAATAAGCAAACATTTCTAAAAACCTGTTTTTGCTTTTTCATTGTGGAGTATGAGGGAAAAAAACTAGTTAATCCATTTTAAAATAAGGCTGTAACTTAACAAAAATACTTTCCGAATGCACTGTATATATTATGTATAAGCTGGAAGTAGAAGCCTAAGTGTTGTTGTCCATTAGTTTACTCCCATTAGGGGAGAGGTGGAAGGGTTAGGGGAAAATAATAATGGGTAATATATAAAACTGTATATGCAGTACCAGTCAAAAGTTTGGACACAACTACTCATTCCAGGGTTTTTCTTTATTTTACTACTTTCTACATTGTAGAATAATAGTGAAGACATCAAAACTATGAAATAACACATATAGAATCATGTAGTAGCCAAAAAAGGGTTAAACAAATCCTCAAAGTAGCAACCCTTTGCCTTGATGACAGCTTTGCACACTCTTGGCATTCTCTCAACCAGCTTCATGAGGTAGTCACTTGGAATGCATTTAAATTAACAGGTGTGCTTTGTTAAAAGTTAATTTGTGTAATTTATTTCCTTCTTAATGCGTTTGAGCCAATCAGTTGTGCTGTGACAAGGTAGGGGTGGTATTGAGAATAAAGCACTATTTGGTAAAAGACCCAAATGCAGCCCAAATAAATGCTTCACAGAGTTCAAATAACAGACACATCTCAACATCAACTGTTCAGAGGAGACTGCATGAATCAGGCCTTCATGGTCGAATTGCTGCAAATAAACCACTACTAAAGGACACCAATAAGAAAAGACTTGCTTGGGCTAAGAAACACAAGCAATGGACATTAAACTGGTGGAAATCTGTCCTTTGGTCTGATGAGTCCAAATTTGAGAATTCTGGCTCCAACCGCAGTGTCTTTGAGATGCAGAGTAGGTGAACAGATTATCTCTGCATGTGTGCTTCCCACTGTGAAGCATGGAGGAGGAGGTTTGATGGTGTGGGTGCTTTCCTGGGATACTTCTTTGATTTATTTAGAATTCAAGGCACACTTAACCACCATGGCTACCGCAGCATTCTGAAGTGATACACCATCCCATGTGGTTTGCGCTTAGTGGGACTATCATTTGTTTTTCAACAGGACAATGACCTAACACACCAGGCTGTGTAAGGGCTATTTGACCAAGAAGGAGAGTGATTGAGTGCTACATGAGATGACTTGGCCTCCACAAACACAAAACCTCAACCCAATTGAGATGGTTTGAGATGAGTTGGACCGCAGAGTTAAGGAAAAGCAGCCAACAATTACTCAGCATATGTGGGAACTCCTTCACGACTGTTGGAAAATCATTGCAGGTGAAGCTGGTTGAGAGAATGCCAAGAGAGTGCAAAGCTGTCACCAAGGCAAAGGGTGGCTACTTTGAAGAATCTGAAATCTGAAATATATTTTTTGGTTACTACATTATATAAAATATAACTTTTTTGGTTACTACATGATTCCATATGTGTTATTTCATAGTTTTGATGTATTGATTATTATTCTACAATGTAGAAAATAGTAAAAAATAAAGAAAATCCCTTGAGTGAGTAGGTGTGTCCAAACTTGTGTCCAATGTACTGTATATATTTACAAAAATCTATATGGGTGATTGGAAATGATGCAGACAATTACATTGATGGAAGCCACAATATGTCTGCAATGTTAAAGCTGATCTACCCACTTCTTTTTATTTATATATATATATATATATATATATATATATATATATATATATATATATATATATATATATATATATATATATATATATATATATATACAGTGCCTTGCAAAAGTATTCGGCCCCCTTGAACTTTGCGACCTTTTGCCACATTTCAGGCTTCAAACATAAAGATATAAAACTGTATTTTTTGTGAAGAATCAACAACAAGTGGGGCACAATCATGAAGTGGAACGACATTTATTGGATATTTCTAACTTTTTTAACAAATCCAAAACTGAAAAATTGGGCGTGCAAAATTATTCAGCCCCCTTAAGTTAATACTTTGAAGCGCCACCTTTTGCTGCGATTACAGCTGTAAGTCGCTTGGGGTATGTCTCTATCAGTTTTGCACATCGAGAGACTGAATTTTTTTCCCATTCCTCCTTGCAAAACAGCTCGAGCTCAGTGAGGTTGGATGGAGAGCATTTGTGAACAGCAGTTTTCAGTTCTTTCCACAGATTCTCGATAGGATTTAAGGTCTGTACTTTGACTTGGCCATTCTAACACCTGGATATGTTTATTTTTGAACCATTCCATTGTAGATTTTGCTTTATGTTTTGGATCATTGTCTTGTTGGAAGACAAATCTCCGTCCCAGTCTCAGGTCTTTTGCAGACTCCATCAGGTTTTCTTCCAGAATGGTCCTGTATTTGGCTCCATCCATCTTCCCATCAATTTTAACCATCTTCCCTGTCCCTGCTGAAGAAAAGCAGGCCCAAACCATGATGCTGCCACCACCATGTTTGACAGTGGGGATGGTGTGTTCAGGGTGATGAGCTGTGTTGCTTTTACGCCAAACATAACGTTTTGCATTGTTGCCAAAAAGTTCAATTTTGGTTTCATCTGACCAGAGCACCTTCTTCCACATGTTTGGTGTGTCTCCCAGGTGGCTTGTGGCAAACTTTAAATGACACTTTTTATGGATATCTTTAAGAAATGGCTTTCTTCTTGCCACTCTTCCATAAAGGCCAGATTTGTGCAATATACGACTGATTGTTGTCCCATGGACAGTCTCCCACCTCAGCTGTAGATCTCTGCAGTTCATCCAGAGTGATCATGGGCCTCTTGGCTGCATCTCTGATCAGTCTTCTCCTTGTATGAGCTGAAAGTTTAGAGGGACGGCCAGGTCTTGGTAGATTTGCAGTGGTCTGATACTCCTTCCATTTCAATATTATCGCTTGCACAGTGCTCCTTGGGATGTTTAAAGCTTGGGAAATCTTTTTGTATCCAAATCCGGCTTTAAACTTCTTCACAACAGTATCTCGGACCTGCCTGGTGTGTTCCTTGTTCTTCATGATGCTCTCTGCGCTTTTAACGGACCTCTGAGACTATCACAGTGCAGGTGCATTTATACGGAGACTTGATTACACACAGGTGGATTGTATTTATCATCATTAGTCATTTAGGTCAACATTGGATCATTCAGAGATCCTCACTGAACTTCTGGAGAGAGTTTGCTGCACTGAAAGTAAAGGGGCTGAATAATTTTGCACGCCCAATTTTTCAGTTTTTGATTTGTTAAAAAAGTTTGAAATATCCAATAAATGTCGTTCCACTTCATGATTGTGTCCCACTTGTTGTTGATTCTTCACAAAAAAATACAGTTTTATATCTTTATGTTTGAAGCCTGAAATGTGGCAAAAGGTCGCAAAGTTCAAGGGGGCCGAATACTTTCGCAAGGCACTGTATATAGCCCATCCCAGCCTTGTGCAGGTCTACAATTTTATCCCTGATGTCCTTACCAGCTCTCTGGTCTTGGCCATTGTGGAGAGGTTGGAGTCTGTTTGATTGAGTGTGTGGACAGGTGTCTTTTATACAGGTAATGAGTGGAGAATAGGTGGGCTTCTTAAAGAAAAACTAACAGGTCTGTGAGAGCCGGAATTCTTACTGGTTGGTAGGTGATCAACTACTTATGTCATGCAATAAAATGCAAATTAATTACTTAAAAATCATACAATGTGATTTTCTTGATTTTTGTTTTAGATTCCATCTCTCACAGTTGAAGTGTACCTATGATAAAAATTACAGACCTCTACATGCTTTGTAAGTAGGAAAACCTGCCATATCGGCAGTGTATCAAATACTTGTTCTCCCCACTGTATATAGCCCTTTTTCGCCCTAATTTGGTGATATCCAATTAGTAGTTACAGTCTTGTCCCATCGCTGCAACTCCCGTACGTACTCGGCAGAGGTGAAGGTCGAGAGCCATGCATCCTCCGAAACAGACCCTGCCAAGGCGCACTGCTTCTTGACACACTGCTCGCTTAACCCGGAAGCCAGCCCCACCATTGTGTGGGAGAAAGCACTGTTCAACTGGCGACCGTGTCAACGTGCATGAGCCCGGCCCGCCACAGGAGTCGCTAGAGCGCAATGGGACAAGGACATCCCGGCTGGCCAAGCCCTCCCCTAACCCGGACGACATTGGGCCAATTGTGTGTCGCCTCATGGGTCTCCTGGTTGCGGCCGGATGCGACACAGCCTGGGATCGAACCCGGATCTGTAGTGACGCCTCAAGCACTGCAGTGCCTTAGACCATTTATGTACTTATGGAATGTACTTACCTCAGTGCTGACAGCTGCATCTGAAGGGTTGATAAGAACTACTGTCTCGAGAACGCTGCTTTTGTGGTGAAGAATTCTCTGCCCTTAAAACAACAAAGGGAGAAAGAATAACTCAATCAATGTGTGCTGTGGAAAATATATAAATGAAATGCTTACATTTTTTGCTGATTGATAAACGTTTTTTTGATAGTGGGTGCATGTAAAAGCATGCCTTAAATAGCTAAAAATGTTCAATGGCCCTATTAAATCAGAGGCTACAGTTGCAGCAGATCATTTTTTTCCTTTGCCCTGTCAGGCCAGTATGGCATGTCTGCCCTCCAGAGACGAAATGTTCTTAGTAGTCTCCTCCACTCAATCATCAAGGCTGCACACACCCAATTACCCACACAGCCTACTAATCACCCACCTACCACCAGCCACAGACTGTCACCAAGAAGCTATTACCACCAGTTACCCACAGTCACTTCCAATTCAACCAGGGAATCTGTGAGAAAGAAACATCTCTTTGTAGTCTATTTGTTTCAGTATGAATCTTATGAATCCAGTGTTTCTTCATTAAATTGTTAATCTTATAACTCCAACTCCATAATGCTCTCCTTTAATATCAAAAGGCAATCATTAATCATTTATTGTGAAATCTCATGTATTCACTCTCTCTCTCTCTCTCTCTAACTGTTCAGATACAGATGTTTCTGACAGTCTTAATGCGACTATGTATATTGTCGTGTTCCTCCAGATGTGGCCTTTATCACTGCCTGTCCAATATAGCCATGAAATGGCTGGATCCGAGAGTCAGCCCAGCTACCCAGAATCTGACTAAACAAGAAATCACTGTTTTAGGAACTTTCAGCATCTTGCTTTATCCTTCACCATTATTATATATTAACTGGATAACCCTTCAACATGTTAATGCATGAATTCCGTGTTCTTACGCCACACGTCATTTAATGAGAAAACAGGACTTGTGCTTCCTGATAACTACCCAATCAAGAGCAAACAGTGAGTCAATCCAGCATCGGAATATAACAATACAAACCTGTCATTTAGTCTCTATTTAATTCAACTGTGTGCCTCTGCCTTTGGTTTGTGCTCCTCTGGTCCAAGTTGCACCAACACACTGAGGGCAACCACAGAGTCCTCATTCACCTACAGTAGTTGCGATGCCTGCCTTTAAATCACCTGAGTGGCATCCCAAATCACTGGGCATAGACTTCAATTCCATGTCTATTCCACACGGGTTCAGCGTAATTTCATTGAAATGACATGGAAACAATGTTGATTCAACCAGTGTGTGCCCAGTGGGAATCGATCTTTCTCTCTGTCTCCTTCTCCTCTCCTCCTTTCACTCATCGTGGTGAGCTGTGGTGGTATTTACCAAGAGGTTCTACAGTCATGGTATACTGCTGCTACATTACTTGTTTCAATGTTCCTCATAATTTACAAAAAAACTCTGCTTGATTTTTCACATATCATAACATGCCAACACTCGTAAAAGCTTAAGTTCTATCACTACTGGAGAACCAGGCCAGATTTGTAGAACTAACACCGTGATTGCAACAGAACAGAAATAACTGAAATGCATGATGCTTTCTTGGAGGTTGAGGGCGGGGTTGTGGATCTGCTCTGCTGGTATAAAGAAAGACTACCAGTCGTGATTATCTCAGAGAGAGGGAGAATGTCTGGGGGGCTCCATACAGCAGTAGGTTCTGGCCTCTGGGCTGATTTAGCCATACATATTTCATATTCCAGATCGATCCTCCTACCCATTAACCCACCTGCTGTACCCTCCTCCTGAGGGCTGTCACTCACTATGGAGGAGGTGCTCAATCTACTGCCACTAATGCAAGACTGGCTCACATATCAGAGGAATAGATTTAGCTCGATAGTAATGTTTCTTTTTCCAGTTGCGTATCCTGTAATGTATATATACAGTGCCTTGCGAAAGTATTCGGCCCCCTTGAACTTTGCGACCTTTTGCCACATTTCAGGCTTCAAACATAAAGATATAAAACTGTATTTTTTTTGTGAAGAATCAACAACAAGTGGGACACAATCATGAAGTGGAACGACATTTATTGGATATTTCAAACTTTTTTAACAAATCAAAAACTGAAAAATTGGGCGTGCAAAATTATTCAGCCCCCTTAAGTTATTACTTTGTAGCGCCACCTTTTGCTGCGATTACAGCTGTAAGTCGCTTGGGGTATGTCTCTATCAGTTTTGCACATCGAGAGACTGAAATTTTTTCCCATTCCTCCTTGCAAAACAGCTCGAGCTCAGTGAGGTTGGATGGAGAGCATTTGTGAACAGCAGTTTTCAGTTCTTTCCACAGATTCTCGATTGGATTCAGGTCTGGACTTTGACTTGGCCATTCTAACACCTGGATATGTTTATTTTTGAACCATTCCATTGTAGATTTTGCTTTATGTTTTGGATCATTGTCTTCTTGGAAGACAAATCTCCGTCCCAGTCTCAGGTCTTTTGCAGACTCCATCAGGTTTTCTTCCAGAATGGTCCTGTATTTGGCTCCATCCATCTTCCCATCAATTTTAACCATCTTCCCTGTCCCTGCTGAAGAAAAGCAGGCCCAAACCATGATGCTGCCACCACCATGTTTGACAGGGGGATGGTGTGTTCAGGGTGATGAGCTGTGTTGCTTTTACGCCAAACATAACGTCTTGCATTGTTGCCAAAAAGTTCAATTTTGGTTTCATCTGACCAGAGCACCTTCTTCCACATGTTTGGTGTGTCTCCCAGGTGGCTTGTGGCAAACTTTAAACAACACTTTTTATGGATATCTTTAAGAAATTGCTTTCTTCTTGCCACTCTTCCATAAAGGCCAGATTTGTGCAATATATGACTGATTGTTGTCCTATGGACAGAGTCTCCCACCTCAGCTGTAGATCTCTGCAGTTCATCCAGAGTGATCATGGGCCTCTTGGCTGCATCTCTGATCAGTCTTCTCCTTGTATGAGCTGAAAGTTTAGAGGGACGGCCAGGTCTTGGTAGATTTGCAGTGGTCTGATACTCCTTCCATTTCAATATTATCGCTTGCACAGTGCTCCTTGGGATGTTTAAAGCTTGGGAAATCTTTTTGTATCCAAATCCGGCTTTAAACTTCTTCACAACAGTATCTCGGACCTGCCTGGTGTGTTCCTTGTTCTTCATGATGCTCTCTGCGCTTTTAACGGACCTCTGAGACACTCACAGTGCAGGTGCATTTATACGGAGACTTGATTACACACAGGTGGATTGTATTTATCATCATTAGTCATTTAGGTCAACATTGGATCATTCAGAGATCCTCACTGAACTTCTGGAGAGAGTTTGCTGCACTGAAAGTAAAGGGGCTGAATAATTTTGCACGCCCAATTTTTCAGTTTTTGATTTGTTCAAAAAGTTTGAAATATCCAATAAATGTCGTTCTACTTCATGATTGTGTCCCACTTGTTGTTGATTCTTCACAAAAAAAATAAGTTTTATATCTTTATGTTTGAAGCCTGAAATGTGGCAAAAGGTCGCAAAGTTCAAGGGGGCCGAATACTTTCGCAAGGCACTGTATATTTTTGAACCTTCAACGGCCAATGGATCATGCACTCCAAATTAGAAAGGAGGAATAGGTTAAGCAGACGTAGTTCCTAGTCGAAGGACTTCTTTTTAATCCATGGTGGAAATGTTATGGCGGTTGTTGTTGTTTGTCTTGGATAGCTGCCTATACGATTTACAGCTTTTGATACTGACACACAGACTGCTATTGGAAATCCACAGCGTTTATTTTATTCCAGGGAGAGAACTGTGATTTTAAAATTGCGGAACAAGCTTAGCTCAGTTCATGTTCAAAATAACTGGTTGTCTCTTTGACGCTGTGTTGTACTTCCTGGCACAGTTCAAAGCTGGAGCTATTACTGTATTCTCTTGCCGTGTATTCATTCATTTTCAAAGGCTGGCTTAACAGCATCAGATTTATTACTTTAATGTCCAGGGGAAATGTTTCAACCCCACGGTCTTCATGGAGATTGATAAGCAGAACCCTGCAGCCTAGAACCGGGGCCTTTGTGTTTCTGTATGAGAATAATAATTGACTGTGGGAAACACAATCTCCATACACAAACATCACAAACACAGGCTATTTCTCTACCGGCCCCGTCTTCTTAGCAGGTGGCAGCTAAATCAGGCACGTGCACAGATGTAACAAGGTTACATTAAAAACAATTAAATCAATTCTCAGAAATACAACTTTACAAGTTTTACATGTGGAGTTAAATTCAACCACATTACAGTGATTAAATCCAACCTGCCTTTGCTAAGCCTGGTCATATTTCCGAAAGCTGCCTGAGAGGAGATTGGGCTGGGTGGTGGAGGAGGCGGCCTACACCTCTTGTGCTCAACAGGATATCCTCCATTAAGCTGGTACACTCCCCCTAAGGAGGATGGGTAAGAGGACTGTCGCCATGCCTTATCTACCTATGTCGAGCAAATGCCCCTTTTCGGTGGTGGTATAATTTACTCAAAAATATTTTAAAAAGTACAATATATACAATTTTTGAATTTTTCAAAAGACATTTGACAACAATATAACAATGTGACAATAACCTTACAAGACAACGAACATACAAAATGTTTATAAAATAAAAAAAGAAATGAGACATTGGCTCACACAGTCACATGCAGGAGGCTACATATTGCACATTGAGTGTGAAACATTAGATGAGGATTATACAGAGATGCAATCAATGAGATGTGAGGGGAGATTCTCAATAAAATCAATAAAGGGTGCACAACCAAGTAATACATTCTAAAATTGGGGAGGTTTAAGCCCCCTTGACCGTAATCAAGGGTCAGTTTGTCCTGGCTAACCCCTAGGCGTTTTACTGTGCCAGATAAAGTGTCTAGTCAGCTTGTTGAGAGAGAAAATGAATGCTGCGGGTACAGGGATGGGGAGAGATTTAAACAAATATGGAAATCTGGGCAGGACATTCATTTGAATTACATGAATTCTACTCAGTAAAACGAGTGGCAAGTCCTTCCATTTACACAGGTTGCCCTCCACCTTTGGCAACAAGCTGGCCAAATTGAGTTTATAGAGGTTCTTCAGGTTACCATCCATCAATATGCCCAAATATTTGAAACCATTATGCTTGATGGTATGACGGTCAAACACAAAGTTCAAATTTCACTTAATTTTTTACATTTTTATCTTGTATCCAGTAAATGAACTATAACACTCTAATAGGTTCTGCAAGTGAGAGAGGGAATGTTCTGGGTTCGTTAGAAACAAGATAAGGTCGACCACAAAAACTGAAAGCCCAAACTCAAAGCCGTGTACAGTGCCTTCAGGAAGTATTCACACCACTTGACTTTTTCCACATTTTGTTGTGTTACAGCCTGAATGTATAATGGATTCAATTGAGATTTTTTTTCACTGGCCTACACATAATGTCAAAGTGGAATTATGTTTTTTTTTCGAAATGTTTAAAACTTAATTAAAAATGAAAAGCTGAACTGTCAATAAGTATTCAACCACTTAGTTATGGTAAGCCTAAATACATTCAGGAGTAAAAATGTGCTCAACAAGTCACATGATAAGATAAGTATGATTTTTGAATGAATACCTCATCTCTGTATCCCACAAATACAATTACAGTGCCTTGCGAAAGTATTCGGCCCCCTTGAACTTTGCGACCTTTTGCCACATTTCAGGCTTCAAACATAAACATATAAAACTGTATTTTTTTGTGAAGAATCAACAACAAGTGGGACACAATCATGAAGTGGAACGACATTTATTGGATATTTCAAACTTTTTTAACAAATCAAAAACTGAAAAATTGGGCGTGCAAAATTATTCAGCCCCCTTAAGTTATTACTTTGTAGCGCCACCTTTTGCTGCGATTACAGCTGTAAGTCGCTTGGGGTATTATGTCTCTATCAGTTTTGCACATCGAGAGACTGAAATTTTTTCCCATTCCTCCTTGCAAAACAGCTCGAGCTCAGTGAGGTTGGATGGAGAGCATTTGTGAACAGCAGTTTTCAGTTCTTTCCACAGATTCTCGATTGGATTCAGGTCTGGACTTTGACTTGGCCATTCTAACACCTGGATATGTTTATTTTTGAACCATTCCATTGTAGATTTTGCTTTATGTTTTGGATCATTGTCTTGTTGGAAGACAAATCTCCGTCCCAGTCTCAGGTCTTTTGCAGACTCCATCAGGTTTTCTTCCAGAATGGTCCTGTATTTGGCTCCATCCATCTTCCCATCAATTTTAACCATCTTCCCTATCCCTGCTGAAGAAAAGCAGGCCCAAACCATGATGCTGCCACCACCATGTTTGACAGGGGGATGGTGTGTTCAGGGTGATGAGCTGTGTTGCTTTTACGCCAAACATAACGTCTTGCATTGTTGCCAAAAAGTTAAATTTTGGTTTCATCTGACCAGAGCACCTTCTTCCACATGTTTGGTGTGTCTCCCAGGTGGCTTGTGGCAAACTTTAAACTACACTTTTTATGGATATCTTTAAGAAATGGCTTTCTTCTTGCCACTCTTCCATAAAGGCCAGATTTGTGCAATATACGACTGATTGTTGTCCTATGGACAGAGTCTCCCACCTCAGCTGTAGATCTCTGCAGTTCATCCAGAGTGATCATGGGCCTCTTGGCTGCATCTCTGATCAGTCTTCTCCTTGTATGAGCTGAAAGTTTAGAGGGACGGCCAGGTCTTGGTAGATTTGCAGTGGTCTGATACTCCTTCCATTTCCATATTATCGCTTGCACAGTGCTCCTTGGGATGTTTAAAGCTTGGGAAATCTTTTTGTATCCAAATCCGGCTTTAAACTTCTTCACAACCGTATCTCGGACCTGCCTGGTGTGTTCCTTGTTCTTCATGATGCTCTCTCCTCTTTTAACGGACCTCTGAGACTATCACAGTGCAGGTGCATTTATACGGAGACTTGATTACACACAGGTGGATTGTATTTATCATCATTAGTAATTTAGGTCAACATTGGATCATTCAGAGATCCTCACTGAACTTCTGGAGAGAGTTTGCTGCACTGAAAGTAAAGGGGCTGAATAATTTTGCACGCCCAATTTTTCAGTTTTAGATTTGTTAAAAAAGTTTGAAATATCCAATAAATGTCGTTCCACTTCATGATTGTGTCCCACTTGTTGTTGATTCTTCACAAAAAAATACAGTTTTATATCTTTATGTTTGAAGCCTGAAATGTGGCAAAAGGTCGCAAAGTTCAAGGGGGCCGAATACTTTCGCAAGGCACTGTATCTGTAAATGATCTGTAAGGTCCCTCAGTCGAGGAGTGAATTTCAAAGCACATATTCTGAAGGCACTGCATGTTATAGCCTCAGCCCACGGTTCAATGGTGAGGGCGAAGAGGTGTGGGATAATAGGGAAACCCTGTCTGTTCCCCCTATAGAGAAGGAAAGAAAAGGAAGTAATCCCATTGATTGCAATCCTAGTTTTATGAGATCTTAGCTTTACGAGAGTGATTTTACCAAGTTTAAAAACATGATGCCTAAACCAAACTTTTCTAAAAAAGTGAAAGAAAAGGCCTTTTCGGTGTTGAGGGACACTGCAACACTAGGTCTTGTTTTTGTATCAAATACCTTTCTGAGATTATTGGAGGACAATCTATTACAGTTTTTTTGGATTGCTTACACACTAAAATTAAAAGTAGTACACTATTAGCAAAACCTTACACTCAAGAAGCAAAACATCAGCCCATATTTGCACAACTATAAGCACATTGTCAACCTCACACTTGTTGCAAAACTCTACACACAGTAATTTGCAAAACACTAAACAGACTTAACATACATTACACACAAAAATCTATCATGAAGTCACGTCCTTGCAATACCAAAGCACTGACTGTCAAATTACCACACCGTCCAACCAATTGGTTCAACACAGTCATCAGGTGTGCAAATACTCGTTTGCTTACAGTTTTTTCCAACTGCTTACACACAAAATCTTTTCATGTCACACGATTTTTGAAACCTCTCACTCAAAGTGCTAAACTACACACCAAATATCCAAAACCATAAGCTATTTCTCAGCCTTTGACTCAGTTGTCAATTGCATAAAACACTTTTTTTCAAAACACTACACACAATTCTCTACCTAAAACACAGAAATCTAACAGTAAGTGACTTGCTTTCCTTTTCCAAACACAACCAATCAAAATGCTACACTTATTCACCAGGTCACACACACACTCCTCACATGTGCAAACACTAATAGCTTAACTGATCACTAACCAATCACTGCTTTACTGTAGTATAGGCCTATAAATAGGTCAAAGGTCAGATTACCATTACAATGGATGCCAACAATGGACAGAGAGCAAGAGGAGTAGGAGGGAGAGGAAGAGGAAGAAGAGGACAAGGGCAAGGGCAAAGAAGGGAAGGAAGGATAGCCATCTCTGATGAGATTAGGGCAACACTTGTTGATCATGTGATCAACCACGGTTTGACCATGAGAGAGGCTGGACTGAGAGTCCAGCCCAACTTGAGTCGATTTACAGTGACGTCCATAATTCAAACCTTCAGAAATGAGAACAGGTATGCAACTATCTAATGACTATTTTAGCATTACAGTAATGTACAGCCGCTTCTCCAGGCAATGGCGGACGCATGTGGGGACATAGAGGTTGCCTCTGTCCAAGGTTGGATACGCCATGCTAGGAGATACTTCCCTCAATGTTTGGCAAGAGAAAACGTATCTCTTGATGTGGACGAAGTATTGTGGCCAGACCCAGGCCGGAGAAGAGATGAAGCGTAGCTTAGCACTGGTGACTGCCCCCCCCCCCCCCCCCTACCAATTCCTGGACTGCCCCCCCGGGACCCCACACACACAATTGTGTTCTTTACTGTATTCTAAAGAATATACTTTTGGTTTACATATGTTTATGGTTTTGTTGTATGCTGCTGTATACAACAGTAATGTTTGGCTTAATAAATATTTTCTGTTTCTACATTGCATTGGTGTTTACAGTGTACTTGTTACCCCTCTCAGCAGATTACTTTGACTGTAGAACATTGTATTGGTGTTTACAGTGTACTTGTTACCCCTCAGCAGATTACTTTGACTGTAGAACATTGTATTGAAATGTAGATTTTAGCCTATGAAAGACCAAAGAGCTTTAGATTTAGAACAACAGTGTTTACATGGTATATCCAGAAATGTACTATTATGAAAGCAGTGTTTGCCATTTGATGCAAATGCTTCATTCTGACGTGTGTTCATGGCATTTTGAATGCAGTGTTACATTTTGAAGGAGATGTGAGGCATTTTGCATTTTGTGTGTGCAGTTTTGGGAATTGTGTGTAGAGTTTTGAAAAAAGGAGACAGTTTTGAAAAATGTGTGTAAGCAGTTGGAAAAAACTGTAATTGTAGACACACCAATCAGGTGTATAAGCACTATAAAAAGCAGCAGGTGTTCATTGGTCTTCAAGCACAATGGAAAGAGTCAGAGAAAGAGTAAGACGACGAGGAGGAGGAGGAGGAGGACGACAACAACAACGAGGAGGAAGGGGAGGAAGAGGAAGACAAGAAGGTGCTCAAAGAGGACCGAATCTGACAAATGAGATCCGCGCAACACTGGTTGACCACGTTGTCAACCACGGCCTGACGCTGAGGGAGGCTGGACTGCGAGTACAGCCAAATCTAAGCCGATATACAGTGGCAAGTGTGATGAGAACATTTCGACTGGAAAATAGGTATTGTAAAAATATCATCATATCAATAACATCTGCACGGTTTCAGTAACTGCTTACAGTACTGTATTCTATGCACTATCAGCACTTCTGTTACCTTTTCCTGTGAAATTACTGTAATATTGTATACTGTTTTTTTCTTCTACATAGGATTGAGGGTCAGGGACGACAAGGGGGAAGGCCTCCTATGTTCACAGAACAGCAAGAGAGGGAGATAGTAAACATGGTTTTGGCCAACAATGCTATAACACTCAAGCAGCTCCAAGCTAACATTGTCAATAACCACGCCATTTTCAACGATATCCATCAGGTCTCAACAGCAACACTGGCACGCATCCTAAAAAAAAAACATATTCAAATGAAGCAAATTTATCGAGTGCCTTTCGAGCGCAATTCCGAAAGGGTGAAACGACTGCGGCATGATTATGCAGAGGTATGTATTCACTTTAGCAGTGTGATCTTGCATACTGTCTCAATCTTTTACTCTACTGTAATATGTATACTAGATCTACACTGAACTACACAATTTTGCCTGACACTGTTTTTCAGAGTTCTACGAATGGATGGAGAGTTCATTTACGTAGATGAGGCTGGGTTCAACCTGACGAGAACACGAAGGAGGGGAAGAAACATCATTGGCCACAGGGCTATAGTCAATGTCCCAGGGCAACGTGGGGGTAATATAACACTCTGTGCAGCCATTACACAGAATGGGGTCCTCCACCGCCATGCCCATATGGGCCCTTACAACACAGCACTCAAACTTACATTCTTGGACCAATTGCACAACATAACAGCAGCAAATCAAATCGATCATATGCAATACATTGTTGTCTGGGACAATGTCTTTCCACCGCTCTGCTCTGGTTCAGAACTGGTTTCAGCAACATCCACATTTCACCGTCCTATATCTTCCACCATACTCGCCATTCCTCAACCCTATAGAAGAGTTTTTCTCGGCATGGCGGTGGAAGGTATATGATCTCCGTCTCCAGGCTGAGGTACCCCTCA
Organism: Oncorhynchus mykiss; assembly: GCF_057628025.1. Lineage (NCBI taxonomy): Eukaryota > Metazoa > Chordata > Actinopteri > Salmoniformes > Salmonidae > Oncorhynchus > Oncorhynchus mykiss. The sequence continues at coordinate 38,895,883 of NC_143050.1, read as the reverse complement.
TCCAAGCCATGGAGGAGGCCTGTGACCAGATGGAGGTAGCAGCAATGCAAGGATGGATTCGTCATTCAAGACGTTTCTTTCCAAGGTGTCTTGCTAATGACAACATTGCCTGCGATGTTGATGAAATTCTCTGGCCAGATCCAGCTAGGCGAAGAGACAATGTGTAGTTTTTTTATTTTATTTTTTTAAACTAAAGTGACGTTTGGTTACAGTATTATGAATCTCCATGTCAACATTTTGGGCGTGTTGAGAAATAAATTAGTTTCTTCAGTCTGCAACATTGGTCTTGTGTAGTGTTTGGTGAATTTACATTATATTTGTACTTTGTTGATAGTAGCCTACTCTAACCATAGGGAAGTAGAAGTGCTAAACGTGTTTATCACAGCAGAGTGTAACTCGTGCAAACAGAGTATAGTAATGTGAAACGTGTGTGTTTCATATGGTAACAACGTGTGGTTTTTAAAAAGAAGTGTATAGTTTTTACAAGAGTGTTTAATTTTGCAAAGGATCTGTAGTGTTTTGCCAATTGGGTGTGTGGTTGTGCTAATTGTGTGTAGTGTTTTGAAAACACGGGCCCTGTTTTGAAAATCGTGCTTAAGCAATCAAAAAAAACTGTAATTATGAAGCCAGTCTGATCTGTGTTGACCAGCAGAGGGATGCGTGACTCCAGTCTCTTAGATAACATCTTGATGGCCTATAGGAGGTGCACTTTAGGGGGTTTTCCCCTTTCTTGGGAATTACTGTAATCACGTCTTCAGAAAAAGCAGTTGCGGTCCCTGTTTTTTTTTTAAGTACCTCCGTAAGGTAGGGTACCAATAGCTCCTTAATTAGAAGGTAAACATTTAATGGCCTCCAACAATTCAGGGACTGAGAAATGATCACTCAGGCACTCTCTGTCCTCCTCTGGCATGGGAGGTTGAGAGAGGAGAGAAATAGGTTGATCTCTGATTGGGAAGTATAGAGTATTTCTTCAAAGTATCATTCATTTCAGTAGGGTGTAAGGATATCTCATTAGTAAGAGTTTCTATAGAATGAATTGTCTTACTTTCCCCTGTTTTCTGTTGCCATGCCGATACTATATGGGCTTTCTTTCCAAGTTCGTAGGATCGTTGTTTTGATCTAGTAAAGGCCCTCTCAGTTTGATATGTGTTCTGCGTACTATATTGCAGTTTTTTATTTACCAAGAGCCCGTATAGGTCTTTAGTCGGGCCTCTTTGATAGGTTTTTATCGAGCTCAAGAATTTCAGATTTAAAGGACATTCATTCCGGCATCGTGTTTTCTCTTCAACCCTTTAGTAAAGGCAATGATTTGTCCCCTCAGGTTTTCAATGCATCCCAAAGAATGAAACTGTCAGGAGCAGAGGGTTTGTTTGTCAAAGAAAAAAATATGAATCTGCTCTTCGATGGATGCACAACATTCAGGTTGCTTCAAGAGTAGAATTTATTTTCCATTTATATGCTCCATTTACCTTGGTAAGGATGGAGAGTGATATTGCCAGAGAATGGTCAGTAAGCAATCTGGGGAGATATTCAGTATCTAACAATTTGTGAAATAGCAAAAAGCTATGCATGAGTGTGTGTTGTGTGGGTGTGAATAAAAACAGTAGTCCCTATCCTGTGGGTGCCTCTATCTCCAAGTGTCTAGTAAATTGAGTAAAACTTGTAAGTAAAACTTGTCCCACCCATTCCCTCTTTAATTTCTTGTGTTCACCTGCTGTACGATGTGTTTGTTATAAAGAACACAATGTCAGCCTTTCATTTCTTAAGGTACAGTATGTATACACTCTTTTCCTCTTTACCGGGCTGTTAAGACCTTTTACGTATAATGTGACATATGTTAGTGGATTAAGCATGGGCTGGGTTTCAAATAGATAACCGAATGGTATACACTATTATGAAAATAATTAGGTGATACTTGAAGTGACCTATGTCAAATCAAATCAAAGTTTATTTGTCACGTGCGCCGAATACAATAGGTCTAGTAGGCCTTACAGTGAAATGCTTATATACAGGCTCTAACCAATAGTGCGGGAAAAAAAGAAGGGGTGTGTGTGTGTGTGTGTGTGTGTGTGTGTGTGTGTGTGTGTGTGTGTGTGTGTGTGTGTGTGTGTGTGTGTGTGTGTGCAGGTAAGTAAAGAAATAAAACAACAGTAAAAAGACATTTGAAAAAAGAGTAGCAAGGCTATATACAGACACCTGTTAGTCAGGCTTATTGAGGTAGTATGTACATGTAGGTATCGTTAAAGTGACTATGCATATATGATGAACAGAGAGTAGCAGAAGCGTAAAAAGAGGGGTTGGCGGGTGGTGGGACAAAATGCAGATAGCCCGGTTAGCCAATGTGCGGGAGCACTGGTTGGTTGGGTCATTTAGGTAGTATGTACATGAATGTATAGTTAAAGTGACTATGCATGTAAGATAAACAGAGAATAGCAGCATCGTAAAAGAGGGGCTGGGGGGGGCACACAATGCAAATAGTCCGGGTAACCATTTGGTTAGATGTTCAGGAGTCTTATGGCTTGGGGGTAAAAACTGTTGAGAAGCCTGGACTTGGTACTGCGGTAGTAGAGTCTATGACTGGGGTGGCTGGGGTTTTTAGGGCCTTCCTCTGGCCTTCCTCTGACACTGCCTGGTGTAGAGGTCCTGGATGGCAGGCAGCTTTGCCCCAGTGATGTACTGGGCTGAACGCACTACCCTCTGAAGTGCCTTGCGGTCGGAGGCCGAGCAATTGCCGTACCAGGCAGTGATGCAACCGGTCAGGATGCTCTCGATGTTGCAGCTGTAGAACCTTTTGAGGATCTCAGGACCCATGCCAAATCTTTTTAGTTTCCTGAGTGGGAATAGGCTTTGTCGTGCCCTCTTCACGACTGTCTTGTTGTGTCTGGGCTAATCTAGTTTGTTGTTGATGTGGACACCAAGGAATTTGAAGCTCTCAACCTGCTCCACCGTCGATGAGAATGGGGGTGTGCTCGGTGCTCCTTTTCCTGTAGTCCACAACCATCTCCTTAGTCTTGGTTACGTTAAGGGATAGGTTGTTATTCTGGCACCACCTGGCCAGGTCTCTGACCTCCTCCCTATAGGCTGTCTCGTCGTTGTCGGGGATCAGGCCTACCACTGTTGTGTCATCAGCAAACTTAATGATGGTGTTGGAGTCGTGCCTGGCCATGCAGTCGTGGGTGAACAGGGAGTACAGGAGGGGACTGAGCACGCACCCCTGGGGACCTGGAGTACAGGTGATCTAGATTTTTTTCCCCTCTGGTTGCACATTTAACATGTTGATAGAGATTTGGTAGAACTGATTTAAGTTTCCCTGCATTAAAGTCTCCAGCCACTAGGAGCGCCGCCTCTGGGTGAGTGGTTTCCTGTTTGCTTATTTCCTTATACAGCTGACTGAGTGCGGTCTTAGTGCCAGCATCTGTCTGTGGTGGTAAATAAACAGCCACAAAAAGTATAGCTACTCTAGGCAAGTAGTGTGGCCTGCATTTTATCACAATATACTCTACTTCAGACGAGCAAAATCTAGAGACTTCCATAGATTTCGTGCACCAGCTGTTGTTTACAAATATGCACAGACCGCCCCCCCCGGGTTTTGGCATCAAGGTTCTGTGGGTGCGTTCGATTTCTAGTGGCTTGGTGGAGTTGTTTATGCCCAGGACATCAGGGATCCACTTAGTGAAGAAACGATGGGATCACGGCCCTTGCTGTCTTCCTTCAATCCCACCACATGGATGTTGCTACGTCTGCTCTGGTTCTCCATCTAGTCCACCTTGTTTTTGAGATAGGAATAGTCCTTCTGCAGCTGTTTGATCACCTGGTCATGACATGTGATGGTATCTTCAATGGTGCTGATGTGCAACTCAGCCTCGGTTGCTCTCAAAAGCAGATCATTCAGGGAGGATTTCAGGCCGTCAAAGGAAGAATGAAGTTCAGACGATTTCTTGTACACTTTTAGTGAAAGACCTTTTTTACCATCTTGAATTTCCCGGAGGAGAGTAGCAAGCATGCCAGAAGAATTGGAAGTGGCTGCGGAGAGGAACCGTGTTGAACTGTCGTCAGTGCTCTCAGAGCTAATGCTAATCTTGCTAGCAGTGGCGTTGCTATCGTTAGTTTGAGATTCAACAAAGTTTTTGTCACTACCTCGCTGGCAATGAGCATACTGCTGGCAGGCTGATGGGGTGATGCAGACAGAACAAGCTTTCCATCCAATCCTGCAACCTCCGTTACCAATAGGCCGTATGATTTTGCTTGCTTTGGAATCCAGAGAAGTGACATGATATATCCCTAGTTGAAATTGGCTGCTTACATGAATGACTTTCAGCCCCACATGCAGGTATAAAACACAGTTTATTTCTGTAGCCTATCTTGCACTTAGAAAATGCTGTAATGACAGGCTACAATTGCACAGTGATTGTTTGCACATGGCAACAAATGGAGTTGGGTTGGAAATAGTAATAGTAGTCTACAATATTTCTTACAATCGTCTATTTTAACTGAAATAGTGTTGGTCATTATTAATAAGTGCAGCATTTCCACTTCAAAATAGTTTAGCAAAATACTTTACTCATCAGATTGTGCTGCATTCCCCTCTTGTAATAATTGCTTGACGAGTCTGTGACAGAGTTTGAGTGTTTTTTTGTTTTTGTTGGATTGAGCACATGCCCCCCAAAAGGACTGTGCACAGCCCTGCAGCTAATGGAATGAAAAAGTGGGCGTTTTGTTCCCTTTTTCAGGGTTTCTATGTAGATCAAATGCTTTGGTTAGTGCCCTACTTTACTTTTCTGCAGAGAACAGAAGGAACAGTTCAACCCAAAAATAAAATGTTAAAACTCAGCTATATGCAGTACTAGGCCACAGTCCCAGCATTCATTTTCTATAAACACAACTAACACACCCATCTCCGTGCACCTTGGAAAATGCCTCTGTTTACTTTATCCCTTTACATTACCTCTTAAACGAAAGAGATAACAATAAAGGAAGGGTCACTGAAGCTAGATTGACCCCTGACAATTACAGTTGCTTGGTTGATAAAAGGGCCCTCTCTGCTACCCTCTTCCACCCCCTGCATCCCTCTACCCCTCCGTCCTTCCAACCCCTCCACCTCTCTCTCAGTGGGAAGGAAAGGCCATGTGAAACTAGGGTTGGGCGGTATCCAGATTTTCATTTGGTCATACCGTCCTTCTCTTAGCCAGGGATTTAAGGAATTACCGGATTAGTACACAAGGGGGCACCAAACATACTATTGGGTGTATTAGAATGCTAACAACATTAGCACAAGTAATAGCGAATTTCCACAGAGGCTGCTAGCTAAATATGCATAAGAAAATAAACAAATTGCAAAGACAGGCAATCCAGCTCATAAAGTTATACATCTATAGATAGGAGCTAACAAATATAATTTTTGGTGAGTTTGGACATTTACAAGCATTTGTGAACAAGAGACATTGTGCAAATGAACAAAGTTTTGACGCATGCTTGTCTGAAGAACAGTACTGACTCTGAAGCAAAGTGTGTTCACCCTGTTTCTGTGTGGAGTCTGGAGTCGCTAGGGCAACGGGCCTGACTTTTCTGCTCTGAGAAGTTGGGGTAGGAGCAAACGAGCCAAGAAGGGAGAGGAGAGAGAGAAAAAAAAAGAAGGAAATCAAAAGATGTCAGTGGCAGCTGTACAGATAACTCATCCAAAGGGCTTTGACCTCTCAAACACGGCAGAAAGCTTACACAATATGATGCACTGTCACCTTATTAATTCAGTAACTTACTTAGATAACTATCAAGGCTTGTGTTAATGCGGAATTGTTCTTTTTTCACACAAGAAAAAAAGAAAACGTATAAGAAATCTCTAGCTGCGTTTTGTAAACGCAGATCTAAAATGTTTCTTATTGTAATTTCTGCTCGGCATCAGACAAATTTTGTTCTTCAGTTGCACCTCTCCAGTCGGATGAGAATTCATGAACAGCATTCTATCAGCAGACAACGCTGTGACTGATGTGTAGTTACTTTTCTCTGGTACATTTCTCAGAGTACCCAGCCTACTTTCTCTGGTAAAATGCGAGATTAACTTTAAGCAAAATATTAGGAAATTTAGCTGGCTACAATATTTCTATGATAAACATTAGAAATATGATGGCCATGCAACATTTTTGCAAAAAAAGACCTTGATTTTTCTTTGTAAGCATTTACTTGTGTGGCTTCAGTCCAAATAGCGTTGCACTTCTGTTGTCATCTGATGAAAATGAAGCTATTTCCTGCTAAATGTGTTGCACTAATATATTTTCTGCGAAGGAAAACTATAGTTGCACACACTGATTACTCTAATGAATCCAAAAAACACTTGACTTACAATATAAAATGCGACCCCTGTCAATACACACTGGGGAACTACAGTAAGCTTCATAATGTAAAATAAAGTGAAATGAAGAACGCGATCTGCTTCATCTCCTAACGTATTGCACAAGTTGACTGCAGGTATTTACTTAAAGTAGCTACAAATATTAAAATGCATTGAAAAACGTCAAAGAAATAGTTTCAATGGCATTGACAGTGTGGAAAAAACATCCCATGGCTAGGGCCGTTACGGTGACTGTTTTACCGCCACACCGGCGGTCACAAGTCATTTGTAGGGGTGGCAGGTAGCCTAGTGGTTAGAGTGTTGTAACCAAAAGGTTGCTAGATCGAATCCCTGAGCTGACAAGGTCAAAATCTGTCGTTCTGCCCCTGAACAAGGCAGTTAACCCACTGTTCCTCGGCCGTCATTGTAAATAAGAATTTGTTTTTAACTGACTTGCCTGGTTAAATAACAAATAAATAAAATCACCACAGTCAAATTCCATGTGACCATTTGCAGTAAAGCAAGAAACAGCACGTTCCTTTTTTTTGTGCAACTTTTTCAAATCATAGTCGAACACCTCATGTAACCTAGCCCATAGACCTATATGTTTTGATAAGGTTTGTATCACAACTAAAGTGGCCAAAGAACTTCTTAAAATGAAGCACATTAATCTGCTTTATAACTGGTGTTGAGCCAAACTGGCATACATAGCGCCGCAAGATAGGGGAAGATCATTTTCACCATAAAAAAAAAAACACCTTTATGATATAGCATTACATGCATAATCGCATTTGTGGTCACTTTTGAGAAAGGTGTTGGATTGTTAATTGATTGAATTTTGGAACATTCACACTTTCACACGTGTGCGCATTGCTGCGCTTATGATGTGAAGAAATAGCCTAAATAGTTTATCAACATGTGAAGCTAAACGTTCTGAACTGTTGCATCAGCCTCATTGCTTTTAAAAATGTTTTTGATGCGAGTGGTTGTATTCATTTGGGATCTATCGCATCCAACAACTGTCCCAGACTATGTTTTGATTAGGGTTCTTTCTCGCACAGAAGGACAAGTTGACCAATAGAATAGGGCAACTTTTGTGGGTGATAGTAAATTGACATAGGCTGGTGCTTTTGCTGTTTGTTGAGCCTAATCATCTTGTTGGCTGACGAAATGTAAATATGGACAGTTCTAACATCTTCAATAGAATAGAATAGAATAAAACTTTATTGTCCATCCAGAACGGACATTTTTCTTTGGCATCACCGTCCCTTAAAAGGATCACATACACATACATTCTCACATCATACACATTTAAACCAGTCAGTCCATCATGTTGCATACACTAAAAACATAGAGGACATTAAAACATTCACTCAAACAGCCAGTGCCACCAAGCTGCTGACCCCAAACCCCTTCAATTTCCTGATTAAAAACAGGCGCTGGCTTGCTTTAAAAAAAAATACAGTCTGCATTCTCTGTAAACCTCAGCTTGTTTTCAATTTGTGTCACAATTTGAAACACTCAACCACCTCCACTGGTTGGTCTTTCAGAAAGAGTAGTTGGGACATTGGTAAGTTGTTGCCATTGATGATCAGCTCCTTTGTCTTTTCCACATTGATGTTCAGACGATTTCGGCACCATTCTTGAAGGTTGTTGGTCTGTTTAAAATAGCTGTCCCCATCTGACGTAGCATCTTTAAAAAAGAGTTCTACCAGAGCCATGTCATCCACGTACTTAAAAAGGCTCACATTGTTTCCTTGGATCTTCATCTCATTAGTGTAGATAGTGAACAACAACAGGGAAAAGACACACCCCTGGGGCGCCCCTGTGTTCAGGGTCAGTTCATCAGACAGGACCCCATTCATGAGGACCCTCTGTGGGCAGTCAATTAAAAAGTCCTTGATCCAACATGCGAGGCCTTCATTGACATTCAGGTCCAGTTGTCGTTTCAGCTGTGTGTGTATTTGCATTGTATTGAAAGCTGAACTAAAATCAATAAATCAAATGTGTGCATAGGATTTTGCATGTTGAAGGTGACTAGCCACCATGTTCACCAAGGTCAGGGTATCATGCTCAGGTCCAGTTGATCTGCAATGGAAAAGGTAAGATGCTTACTAACAACCCTTTCCATGCATTTGGCCAGAAGGGGCGTGAGGGCCACAGGTTGAAAGTCATTTGGTGATGTCTTAGGCCCCTGATGTCTTAGGCACCGGTACAATGGTCAACACCTTCCAGGAGTTTTGGCACTGTACAGATGCTCAGCAGGAGTTGAAACAGTCGTGTGAAGACTCCCTTGAGCTGGTTGGCGCAGACCTTCAGAACTTTGCCCCGTAGTCTGTCTGGGCCCGGCACTTTGTGTGGCTTAATATTTGACAAGCATGAGGCCACCTCGTTCTCTGTTATCTGGACAGTAGAGGATTTGGGGATGCTCTCACATATTTGTATACATTCGTCTTTAAAATAGACAGTGTCAAATCTTCCATAAAAACAGTTTAGTTATTTTACAAAGAATGAACAGTCTGCAATTTTATTGTTCTCTCTTTTCCCTTCTCATCCCATCATTGCAGTAAGCCCTTCCCATGCCTGTCTTGGATTGCCTGTACAGAACCTCTGTTCCACTTTATCCTTGAAGTTGTTTTTTGCTTTCCACATTTTTGACCTGAATTCATTTTCAGTATCTCCTTTCAGGAATGCAAACTTTCATTGAGGCACATTTGAAGTCCTAAGACACCCAGGGCTTGTTGTTAGGAAATATTTTGACAGTTTTTGTGTTATTGACAGTATCCTCACAGAACTGGATGTGTGACGTAATAAGGTCTGTCAACTCGTGGGGATCCCTGCAAGAACACCTCCCAGTCTGTGATGTCAAAGCAATCTTTGAGCTCCTCCCTACTCTCCTCTGTCCATACCTGAATGGGTTTTTCGCGTTTCATCTGCTGCCTTTATCTCGGTAGGAGATGGATAAAGTAATGGTCTCATTTCCCGATAGGTGCACTGCACACTGCCTTGTATGCGTACTCATAACATTGCCATTACACTGGTCCAGGATGCGAGTTGAGTGAGTTGGACTGGTGACGTACTGTTGCAGAGTGGGGAGGTGCGCGGAGAGGTAACTGAGCTAAATGCCTACCACCCCGTAGCACTCACTTCCGTCATCATGAAGTGCTTTGAGAGACTAGTCAAGGACCATATCACCTCCACCCTACCTGACACCCTAGACCGACTCCAATTTGCTTACCGCCCCAATGGGTCCACAGACGACGCAATTGCAACCACACTGCACACTGCCCTAACCCATCTGGACAAGAGGAATACCTATGTGAGAATGCTGTTCATTGACTACAGATCAGCATTTAACACCATAGTACCCTCCAAACTCATCATCAAGCTCGAGACCCTGGGTCTCGACCCCGCCCTGTGCAACTGGGTACTGGACTTCCTGACGGGCTGCCCCCCAGGTGGTGAGGGTAGGTAACAACATCTCCACCCCGCTGATCCTCAACACTGGGGCCCCACAAGGGTGCGTTCTGAGCCCTTTCCTGTACTCCTTGTTGAACAACGACTGCGTGGCCATGCACGCCTCCAACTCAAACATCAAGTTTGCAGACGACACTACAGTGGTAGGCTTGATTACCAACAACGACGAGACGGCCTACAAGGAGGAGGTGAGGGCCCTCAGAGTGTGGTGTCAGGAAAATAACTCAACGTCAACAAAACAAAGGAGGTTATCGTGGACTTCAGGAAACAGCAGAGGGAGCACCCCCCTATCCACATCGAGGGGACAGTAGTGGAGAGGGTAGTAAGTTAAGTTCCTCGGCGTACACATCACGGACAAACTGAATTGGTCCACCCACACAGACAGCATGGTGAAGAAGGCGCAGCAGCGCCTCTTCAACCTCAGGAGGCTGAAGAAAAGCTCTCACAAACTTTTACAGATGCACAACCGAGAGCATCCTGTTGGGCTCTATCACCGCCTGGTACGGCAACTGCTCCGCCAACAACCGTAAGGCTCTCCAGAGGGTAGTGAGGTCTGCACAACGCATCACCGGGGGCAAACTACCTGCCCTCCAGGACACCTACACCACCCGATTTCACAGGAAGGACATAAAGATCATCAAGGACAACAACCACCCAAGCCACTGCCTGTTCACCCCGCTATCATCCAGAAGGCGAGGTCAGTACAGGTGCATCAAAGCAGGGACCGAGAGACTGAAAAACAGCTTCTATATCAAGACCATCAGACTGTTAAAACAGCCACCACTAACATTGAGTGGCTGCTGCCTACATACAGACTTGAAATCATTGGCCACTTTAATAAATGGATCACTAGTCACTTTAATAATGCCACTTTAATAATGTTTACATTTCTTGCATCACTCATCTCATATGTACATACTGTATTTCATACCATCTATTGCATCTTGCCTATGCCGCTCTGTTATTGCTCATCCATATACAGTTGAAGTTGGAAGTTTACATACACTTAGGTTGGAGTCATTAAAACTCATTTTTCAACCACTCCACAAATTTCTTGTTTACAAACTAGAGTTTTGGCAAGTTGGTTAGGACATCTACAGTGGGGCAAAAAAGTATTTAGTCAGCCACCAATTGTGCAAGTTCTCCCACTTAAAAAGATGAGAGAGGCCTGTAATTTTCATCATAGGTACACTTCAACTATGACAGACAAAATGAGAAAAAAATCCAGAAAATCACATTGTAGGACTTTTAAAGAATTTATTTGCAAATTATGGTGGAAAATAAGTATTTGATCACCTACAAACGAGCAAGATTTCTGGCTCTCACAGACCTGTAACTTCTTTCAGAGGCTCCTCTGTCCTCCACTCGTTACCTGTATTAATGGCACCTGTTTGAACTTGTTATCAGTATAAAAGACAGTATAAACAACCTCAAACAGTCACAGTCCAAAAACCACTATGGCCAAGACCAAAGAGCTGTCAAAGGACACCAGAAATAAAATTGTAGACCTGCACCAGGCTGGGAAGAATGAATGTGCAATAGGTAAGCAGCTTGGTTTGAAGAAATCAACTGTGGGAGCAATTATTAGGAAATGGAAGACATACATGACACAAGTAATTTTTCCAACAATTGTTTACCTACAGATTATTATTATTGTAATTCACTGTATCACAATTCCAGTGAATTGGTCAGAGTTTACTGTACATACACTAAGTTGACTGTGCCTTTAAACAGCTTGGAAAATTCCAGAAAATTACGTCTTTAGAAGCTTCTGATAGGCTAATTGACATAATTTGAGTCAATTGGATGTGTACTTGTGGATGTATTTCAAGGACTACCTTCAAACTCAGTGCCTCTTTGTCAAGATATCATGGGAAAATCAAAAGAAATCAGCCAATACCTCAGAAAAAAATTGTAGACCTCCACAAGTCTGGTTCATCATTGGGAGCAGTTTCCAAGTGCCTGAAGGTACCACATTCATCTGTACAAACAATAGTACACAAGTATAAACACTGTGGGACCACGCAGCCATCATACCGCTCAGGAAGGAGACGTGTTCTGTCTCCTAGAGATGAACGTACTTTGCTGTGAAAAGTGCAAATCAATCCCAGAACAACAGCAAAATACCTTGTGAAGATGCTGGAGGAAACAGGTACAAAAGTATCTATATCCACAGTAAAACGTGTCCTATATCGACATAACCTGAAAGGCTGCTCAGCAAGGAAGAAACCACTGCTCCAAAACCTCCATAAAAAAGCCAGACTACGGTTTGCAACTGCACATGAGGACAAAGATTGTATTTTTTGGATAAATGTCCTCTGGTCTGATGAAACAAAAATAGAACTCTTTGGTCATAATGTTTGGAGGAAAAAGGGGGAGGCTTGCAAGCCCAACAACACCATCCTAACCGTGAAGCACGGGGGTGGCAGCATCATGTTGTGGGGGTGCTTTGCTGCAGGAGGAGCTGGTGCACTTCACAAAATAGATGACATCATGAGTCAGGAAAATGATGTGGATATATTGAAGCAACATCTCAAGACATCAGTCGGGAAGTTAAAGCTTGGTCGCAAATTGGTGTTGGAGGGCCAGTAGGAGGCACTCTTTCCTCTGGTCTAAAAAATATCCCAATGCCCCAGGGCAGTGATTGGGAACACTTCCCTGTGTAGGGTGCCGTCTTTCAGATGGGACATTAAACGGTGTCCTGACTCTGAGGTCATTAAAGATCCCATGGCACTTATCGTAAGAGTAGGGGTGTTAACCTGGCTAAATTGGCTAAATTGCCAATCCGGCCCTCAAACCATCACGGTCACCTAATAATCCACAGTTTCCAATTGGCTCATTCATCCCCCTCTTCTCCGCTGTAACTATTCCCCAGGTTGTTGCTGTAAATGAGAATGTGTTCTCAGTCAACTTATCTGGTAAAATAACGGAAAAATAAAAAATGGGTCTTACAAATGGACAATGACCCCAAGCATACTTCCAAAGTTGTGGAAAAATGGCTTAAGGACAACAAAGTCAAGGTATTGGAGTGGCCATCACAAAGCCCTGACCTCAATCCTATAGAACATTTGTGGGCAGAACTGAAAAAGCGTGTGCGAGCAAGGAGGCCGACAAACCTGACTCAGTTACACCAGCTCCGTCAGGAGGAATGGACAAAATTCACCCAACTTATTGTGGGAAGCTTGTGGAAGGCTACCCAAAACTTTTGACCCAAGTTAAACAATTTAAAGGCAATGCTACCAAATACTAATTGAGTGTATGCAAACTTCTGACCCACTGGAAACGTGATGAAAGAAATAAAAGCTGAAATAAATCATTCTCTCTACATTCTTAAAATAAAGTGGGATCCTAACTGACCTAAAACAGGGAAATTTTACATGGATTAAATGTCAGGAATTGTGAAAAACTAAACTTCCGACTTCTGTATTTATTTATATGTATATATTCTTATTCAATTCCTTTACTTAGCTTTGTGTGTATTAGGAAGTTGTTGTGGAATTGTTAGATTACTTATTAGATATTGCTGCACTGTCGGAACGAGAAACACAAGCACTTCGCTACACTCGCAATAACACCTGCTAACCATGTGCACGTAACCAATCAAATTTGATTTGAACTGAATCCAGAGGTCCCTTGATATTTCACTGACCTCGTCTTCCCTCTTTAGGGTGTGTCCAAAATGCGTGAAAACGCGCTTGGTGAGGACATTTCACATCCTTGTGTTATAAAATAGACTTTGCCAAGACAAATGTAATTCTTCATGTTCTGAATTGTTCAAAAGGGGTCTTTCTCTAACATATCATTAACATTATATTTAAAAAAAAAAGAGCTGTATTTCGTAGTTTAATACTTCCAATAATAAGCACTGAACTAAGTTGACAGATGCGGTGCAGCTTTATCGACAAAATGTTTTTGGGGGGGATTTGAAAATAAAAAAATCTTGCGGTACGCTCAGTGCTCCGTTGACATTTTACAGAGATACGCTTGTTTTTGTGAGAAGTCTTTGAAACAGGTACTTTGTATTTGTCACGTTCTGACCATAGTTCTTGTGTGTTTTAGTGTTGGTCAGGACGTGAGCTGGGTGGGCATTCTATGTTGTATGTCTAGTTTGTCTATTTCTATGTTTGGCCTGATATGGTTCTCAATCAGAGGCAGGTGTTAGTCATTGTCATATTTAGGTAGCCTGTTTTGAGTTGGGTTTTGGTGGGTGATTGTTCCTGTCTCTGTGTTTTGCACCAGTTAGGACTGTTTTCCATGGTTTCTTGTTTTGTATATGTTTATTGTTCACGTTATCATCTTTATGAAAGATGTTTATAAATAACCACGCTGCATTTTGGTCCTCCTCTCTTTCACCAGAAGAAAACCGTAACAGTATTTAATATGAACACCCTATACTAAAATATGAAAATACTCATGTCTCAATCGATATCTATCTTACCTCTATATTGTTTTATGTCCTCTGGATTTGAGAAGAAAGATGACAAGTTCAATGGTAGCCTTAATTCTCCCACAGCATCCAGCCTATTTTCCTGATTTATGACCACTTTTTTTCCTCTGGCCTCCATTGATTTAGTTGCCCTAATTTTTACCATCCTACAAAGGTAAAAAACTTTTGTATTCTGTTAGTCTACACCCAGGAGGTTGGTGCTACCTTAATTGGGGAGGACGGGCTCGTTGTAATGGCTGGAGTGGAATAAGTGAAATGGTATTAAATATATCAACACATGGTTTCCATGTGTTTGATGCCATTCCATTTGCTCTGTTCCATCCATTATTATGAGCTGTCCATCCCCTCAGCAGTCTCTGCTGGTCTACACCTGTTTAAAATTTTATTAAATTTTTATTTGTTAAGCTTGCATTAAGTGACGGAAGCTGGAGCTGTTCCTTCAGTACAGATCCTGGTGAAACTGAAACACTCCAAAGATGATGCCTAGGGCTTCTCGTCCTATCTGTGCGTTAGTTTCTGCTTTTGTTCAATGTCCTCGATGCGAAAGCAATCCGCTTCTCTTCACCAGAATGCATGATCTGCTCCTGGAATGTCTCCTCCTTGTTTTCAGTCTCTGACATTTTCTCGGGGCTCTTTTTGTTTCTGCAGGCTCGTTTGATGTGGCCCTTTTTATCACAGGCTCAGAAATCCATGTCCTTACAGCAGCATGTACACGCCTGATGTCCCACATTACCACAGGGGTTCCGAGTGGAGCAGCAGTCTAAGACACTGCATCTCAGCATTAGAGGCATCACTACAGACACCCTGGTTCGAATCCAGGCTGTATCACAACCGGTTGTGACTGGGAGTCCCATAGGGCAGTGCCCAGCGTCGTCTGGGTTTGGCCGGTGTAGGCTGTCATTATAAATAAGAATTTGTTCATAACTAACTTGCCTAGTTAAATAAAGGTCAAATTAAATATATATAATAATAATGTGCCTTGATCTCCCTGTCTCTGATATCAGTTGCAACTCTGTGCACTTTTACTGATGAACTCAAGCCTCTTTAGCAGCTAGTTCCATGGACACACTGACTTCAGTTGACTTTGCCATGGTCAGATTACTTTCAGTCAAGTCTATTTTGTGTAGCTTCACTCCGTTAGGCCACATACTAGTCTGTCTCTAGTGGTGTCATTTAGAACATCATTCAACTCACAGTGCTCTGATAGTTTATTTAATGCAGCAGCAACCATCGTCACTGATTCTCCCTATTCCTGATGTATTCTGTGGAACCTAAACCTTTCAGCAATAACTAGTGGTTTTGGTGAAAAGTGTCCTTTCGGGTATTGTGCACAAACTGTCATTCTGTTACTAAACTTTGCATCTCTACTGTTCTTCAAGTAAATGTATTTTTGTAAGATGTTCTGTAGAAATTGTTAAAAGTAGTCATTGTGCATAGACTTGTTTAACTTTGCAATCGTTGGTTTTGGTTGGACATACATTTTAAAGTGAAAAATATGAGTCTCCGTGTCACTCCGTTATCATGGCATTGCCCAGGATTCAATAGTTTTTATTAACCATAAGTGATAACGCTGTTAGTATGGTAGGCTTTTGATGTTTTCAAAGCTTTTAATTGAGGATCAACATGAGAACAGATGCTTAATTATGTTTGTTAATAATTGTGTTTATTGGGGAAGCGGTGTTAAAACCAGGCCAATTTACAGTTTAAAAGCACACCAGCACAGTACATAGCTCAACATGAATAACACCATCATTTATTCACCATGCAAAATGGTAATGACATTTCTAGTCAATTATCTCCTAGGAGCATATTATTTATTTATATCATATCTAATTACATTTTTGATTGTGGGGAATACTAGATGAGAAGCTTCTCATAAATCATCACTTATAAGACTTTACACAGCTTATTATTCTCTCCCTCCACATTGTAAAAAAGCCAATTCACCAACTACTTAATCAGCGTAATTTTGCAAGTTGAGTGGACTTCAGAAGGACAAGAATATGAGATAATGTGTTAGTGTCAACAAACTCCGCTCAAAATCAGCTGAATTTAAACAAGCTTGTTGAGTGAAATTACAAATTCATGTTTGCTTAAAACAACTCAACCTTTTCCACTATTATCATATTTCCCAGGATGCTATCTTGCAGGTTGATTTTCAGAAATGCTTGTTTCAATATCTGTTTTTGCATGTACTTTGATTGGTTGATTAATCGTATGCTACACAAA
The DNA here is from genome assembly GCF_057628025.1 of Oncorhynchus mykiss. Lineage (NCBI taxonomy): Eukaryota > Metazoa > Chordata > Actinopteri > Salmoniformes > Salmonidae > Oncorhynchus > Oncorhynchus mykiss. The sequence continues at coordinate 38,879,405 of NC_143050.1, read as the reverse complement.
CATAAATTACATAGATTTCTTTCTAATCTGTTAGTAGAAGGATTTATTGCACCTGTTACTGAGATGGCTTTTTCAGTTTATATCATTAAGGTAGTCTCAATAAGCGATATAGTTGGATATCCACTCTGTGGCTGAATTCCAATAGGAAATGCACATCACTTTGCAAGCAAGCATAATGCAATTTTTCTTAACCAAGAGTTTCAACCCACTGTGTTAGGGTGTAACTCTCAAAGAAAGGCCTTATGATAAATGTAATGTCATAAAGTGTTTATTTTTAAAGATAACATGTTCACTTAGGCCAGGCCTGGGCAATTATTTTCCATGGTGGGCCACATTAGAATATATGTTTGCCATTGCGGGCCAGAATCATATTACAGGATTATACATCATGTGTATGACTGTGTTGACAGTCACATCTACTGTAAATCACCTCCAGATATGCTACTTATTATACTTTTTTAACATGCACAGAAATAAACCACATCCATGTTCTCCTTTTGGTGGGTATTTTCATTATTACACATGTAATGAACTACACGGAGGGAAAAGTACACTGTGTATTCAGCACCACGGACATAACCCTTGTTAACGGGTATGCACAACAACACAAGAAAGAGAGAGAGCTCAACATTACATTTAAACTACTCAGTCAGTGTGGGGAGTGAAGTCTCTGATGGGCATTGACTAGAGCAGTGAAGTCAGGTATAGTTTCTGACATCGCTATGCGCAGGATTGCTGAGAGATGACCTGTGCCTTGACTTGTTATATTTCATCACTGAAAATGTATGTTCACATACATACAGTAGGTTGACCCAAACAGTACAAACATCTTCTGAGCATGACTCCTAATCTTTGGAAAGTTTTGTTCATCGAGAAATGCATAGAACCTCGTCAGTGAAATTGTTTTGAATAGCTCTCCAATCACGGCATCAGACTGAAGATCGATAAGCTCAAGTTGCAGGTCAGTGGGAGCGTTATCCACATTAAAGGTGAAAGGAGAGGAAACCAACAGCATGTCATTTTCCAACACTGAGAAAACTCACCGTTCAAAGCACGCAGCAGCGATGTATACTTCTCCCGCTGGTCATCTGATAGGGAACAGACTGGTAGTGTCGGAAGGTGGGTGAGATTGCTGGCTTCAACTTGGTCGGTCAGGAGGAGTCATTTTCCCTTGAAGGTTTTGACAAGGATGTGCAAAAAGGCCCTTCCCTTGTAGTTCGGAATTCAGTTCATTCATGAGGGCCATGATTTCCACGGTGAAGGCAGAAACAGCCAACCGTTCTTTATCTTGCAGTTGAGGGAAATACACATATTTTCCTTTCATTTGCAAAAACTCTGCAATCTCCGACTTCAGGTCCCACACCCTTTCAAGTTCCTTCCCCAAACTCAGCCATCTCCTGTTTATGTGGTAGGGGAGATCTGCATGACCCGACTCTGTCTCTTCTAACAGTGAGACAAACTGCCTGTGGTTTAAAGATTTTGCTCTTATGAAGTTTACCACTTTAGTGACTGTATCCACAACATGGCTCATTTTCAGAACACATTTACAGAGCACCTCCTGATGAACAATGCAATGCAGGAAAATAATTTTCTGATCTGGGTTCAGCTCAGCTACTTGATCTTGTATCCTTTTCAAAAGGCCAATGTTTTTTCCTGCCAAGTTTGGTCACCCATCAGTGGTCAGACTGGATAACTTTTCACACACTTACTAACGTCCTCCAACAATATTTCCCTGTGGACTTCATTAACTGCACTGAAGCAAGCTCCTCTGTAATTTCAAAGTCTGGGGTTATGCCTCGTAAGAATATCAACAACCACAAAATAATTGACCTTGTCTTTCAACTGCTGTTCCATATTCTCTGCAATGTCCTCATCACGCCGTTTCACTGTTCGTCTTAACAGGGAAACATTTTCAAACAGCTATCTTGTTGGGACAAAGTATTGCTGCAGAGTCAATTAAACATTATTTCATGAATTCGCCCTCAGCAATTGGCTTGTTATGTCTAGCAATTTTGTGGGACAGTACATACAGTTGAGGTCGGAAGTTTACATGCACCTTATCCAAATACATTTAAACTCAGTTTTTCACAATTCCTGACATTTAATCCTAGTAAAAATTCCCTGTCTTAGGTCAGTTAGGATCACCACTTTATTTTAAGAATGTGAAATGTCAGAATAATAGTAGAGAGAATGATTTATTTCAGATTTTATTTATTTCATCACATTCCCAGTGGATCAGACGTTTACATATACTCAATTAGTATTTGGTAGCATTGCCTTTAAATTGTTTAACTTGGGTCAAACGTCTTGGGTAGCCTTCCACAAGCTTCCCACAATAAGTTGGGTGAATGTTGGCCCATTCCTCCTGACAGTGCTGGTGTAACTGAGTGAGGTTTGTAGGCCTCCTTGCTCACACACGCTTTTTCAGTTCTGCCTACAAATTTTCTATGGGATTGAGGACAGGGCTTTGTGAGGGCCACTCCAATACCTTGACTTTATTGTCCTTAAGCCATTTTGCCACAACTTTGGAAGTATGCTTGGGGTCATTGTCCATTTGGAAGACCAAGCTTTAACTTCCTAACGGATGTCTTGAGATGTTACTTCAATATATCCACGTCATTTTCCTACCTCATGATGCCATTTTTTTGTGAAGTGCACCAGCCCCTCCTGCAGCAAAGCACCCCCACAACATGATGCTGCCACCCCCACAACATGATGCTGCCACCCCCGTGCATCACGGTTTGGATGGTGTTCTTCGGCTTGCAAGCCTCCCCCTTTTTCCTCCAAACATAACAATGGCCATTATGGCCAAATAGTTTTATTTTTGTTTCATCAGACCAGAGGACATTTCTCAAAAAAGTACGATCTTTGTCCCCATGTGCAGTTGCAAACCGTAGTCTGGCTTTTTTATGGTGGTTTTGGAGCAGTGGCTTCTTCCTTCCTGAGCGGCCTTTCAGGTTATGTCAATATAGGACTCATTATACTGTGGATATAGATACTTTTGTACATGTTTCCTCCAGGATCTTCACAAGGTCCTTTTCTGTTGTTCTGGGCTTGATTTGCACTTTTCACACCAAAGTACGTTCATCTCTAGGAGACAGAATAGGTCTCCTTCCGAGCGGTATGACGGCTGCGTGGTCCCATGGTGTTTATACTTGCATACTATTGTTTGTACAGATGAACGTGGTACCTTCAGGCGTTTGGAAATTGATCCCAAGGATGAACCAGACTTGTGGGGGTCTAGCTGATTTCTTTTGATTTTCCCATGATGTCAAGCAGAGAGGCACTGAGTTTGAAGGTAGGCCTTGAAATACATCCACAGGTACTTCTCCAATTGACTCAAATGATGTCAATTAGCCTATCAGAAGCATCTAAAGCCATTACATAATTTTCTGGAATTTTCCAAGCTGTTTAAAGGCACAGTCAACTTAGTGTATGTAAACTTCTGACCCACTGGAATTGTGATACAGTGAATTATAAGTGAAATAATCTGTCTGTAAACAATTGTTGGAAAAATGACTTGTGTCATGCACAAAGTAGATGTCCTAACCTACTTGCCAAAACTATAGCTTGTTAACAAGAAATTTGTGGAGTAGTTGAAAAACGAGTTTTAATGACTCCTACCTAAACTTCCAACTTCAACTGTAGCTAGCTCTCGCAATTCCGTTGTTTAATGAATGCAGTTTTGTGAAAAGTCCTTACTGCTTTTGCAAATGAGAAAGTAACTCTGCACTTGATGCACTTGCCATCTGCTCAGAAGACATATTCCTATGGTTCTCTGCATGCCTCATCTGGAAGTGTCGGGACAAATTGTAGTCTTTCAAGACAGCAATGCTCTCTTTGCACCCTTTGCACACAGCTTTCCCTGATACCTCAATAAGGACATATTCTATGTTCACTCTTGCTGGAACACCCTACATTCATTGTCTGCTTTCCTTTTCTTTGAAAAACTAATTTTTGCGCAATTTATAGCTAGCTACTATTTGTAACTGTGACTTGTGTTAGCCTGTGAGTCACTGTCTGTCCTCGTGCAGTTATTTATATGTTCCTTAAAAATAAATCAGTTAAAGTTAAATCATTACACAAAGGCATGTATTCAATGGGCTTTTAATCTGAATAACAAATATCTTTCTCAAAACTTTAGTAAACCAAATTCTTTTTGTGATCTGAGCATGATTCCACAGGCCATATTGAATCAAGTTGCAGTCCACATATAGCCCCCAGGCCAACCTTTGCCCAGGCTTGACTTAGCACTTGCTTGGTGATGGCTAAATTACTACAATGCATCGAATACAACAATGCTGTCTCTGTCGCTAACAAATACAGTCATGGGCGGTAACTACAATTCACTGGAAAGGCACTCTGGGAAATATGTAAATAAGGTAGAATACATTCTCAAGTTGAATTGTTTGTTCACTCAACCTGAAATTCAAAGTTGAGTGAACATACAATTTAACTTGATAATGTATGCTGGGTCAGCTATATGCCCAAATGTTGAGCCAACTCACAATCCTATTGCAGCTGGTTACATTATGGGGTGGCAGGGTAGCCTAGTGGTTAGATCGTCGGACTAGTAACCGAAAGGTTGCAAGTTCATATCCCCGAGCTGACAAGGAAAGGCACTCTGGGAAATATGTAAATAAGGTAGAATACATTCTCAAATTGGCTAACCCACTGTTCCTAGGCTGTCATTGAAAATAAGAGTTTGTTACAGCCTAGTAAAATAAATAAAAAATTACAATCCTATGTTGAATCAACTTCAATGCTATTTTATTGAGCAAACCCACAATCATATTGTACGTTGAATCAACATGTTTATTTTTTCTTCTTTTTTTTTTTTACAGTGCATCCCTCTCTTCCCTCCTTTTATTGTGAGACCCAGGCTACTGAGGAGTTCATCTGTCTCTCATTCCCCCAACTCCCTCCTTCTATCCCTCCCTCCATCAGTTCATCGAGCTAATTACCCACGGTTCTCCTGTGCATCTGCACCCGGGCCGCATTGCTCGGCAACAACACACACACAGAGAGGAAGAGAGGACGAGGCTGGAGGAGAGAAAGAGAGCGAGAGGGATAACAGGAGGAATAAAGAGGAGGACAGTTCACCTCACTTAAAGGCTTTTATGCTCAGTGAGGTGAAAGTAAAATGGCTACTAACCCCTGCTGTGTCACTTGTTTAGCGGTCGACATAAGAAGTGTATTTTGACTAGACACACAGCTAGAATCCACACAGCTAGAATCCAGTTTCGACCACTATGGTAATAAATGGCTTTGGTTTTCATCTATATTTAGCATCTATTTTGGTTTGTTTGTGAGGATTTCATATTATTTGAATGTAGCATGACTCAATGTATTCCACTGCATCCACCAAGGATATCCCAACATCACACAATCATTGGCAAGAATAAACTAAACAAATTGAATATGCAAACCTCTAGGTATGTAAATATACAAACTGCTGCTGATTCACCAGCTGTCAGTTGACAATGACACAACCCAAGGTCAGAGAGGTGAGATCATAAAGGCAAACACACACACAAACAAACACACTTGTTTTTCTATCCTCATGGTGACTTAAAATTGATTTCCATTCAAAAACCCTATTTTCCCTAAACCCTAAACCTAAACCTGTAACCCTAACTCCTAAACATAACCCCTTGCCCTAACCATAATTGTAACCCTAATTGTAACCCTAAACCTAACCCCTAAGCTTAAAATAGCCTTTGTACTCGTGGAGATGTGGGAAATGTTCTCTTCCAAGGATAGTAAAAATATGAATCTATGTATACTGTCTAGGTACAGTTCAAACTTACACCAGGTAGGTGTGTGCTTGTAATTAACACAAACCACGACACCTGCCATCTATTCTCTTTTGGCTGGAGCCATCAGCCCAATGGGCAGCCTAGCTGATCATGCATGACCTGTATGGGTTATACTTTACAATACAGAGACAATATTCCATAGTAATACAAGCTGTATATTCCAATGTAATAGCATGGATATTAGGTAGATTATACGTATGGAATAAGGCCTATAAAATGGGAACCCTTGTGAAGCCAAAAGTTTGGCTGCACGTCTGTTCCTGGTCAAGGTCACCCTGTCCACTGTCATGCCACATGTCCTGCTAGCTATTAGTCTATCAGGACCACTGCTTTATTGCCCACTCTATAGGGAGACAGCCAAGCTCACTGCTGACACTACAGATCCAGAGACATATAATACAATCACAGACAGCACAGAGATCACACACTAAACACTGCTGGGGGTTACTGCACCTAGTACCTGACGAAGGAGAGAGAATTAGAAGGAGAGAAAGAGCAAGAGAGAGAGAGCGAGAGGCATCCTCTGAAAATGTAAAGAAGTGAAGTATAGGGTGAATATCCAACATTAAACACGCATAGACTGTAAAGTTGCCAATGGTGCGTTGTCACATCTTCACGTTTGTTTTGTGCTTGACCTTACCTCGTACGTCTGCAGAGAAACGGGCTGAATGTCTGGAGACAAAGAGCTTGAGTTCTTGGTCTAGGTTACAGTCGATGAGGTTGGTGTCCCATGAGCGAATCCCTGCACGGAAAACAAAACAAAAAGATTGAGGAACAGAAAGACATCAGTGCAAAAACCCACTTCTTCTATCACTAGGCTAGCCAGGCAGAGGCTAGCACACTATGAATATTCCCCATGCATGTTGCATCAAGGGCCATCCCAGCTAGCAGGTAACATTGTGAGAACCATATGTTTCTTAGAGCTTGGTGAGAGCGTGGTTGTCCTATGTTTAATTTGCATACCTTCCCATAATGTTCTGGGAATGCTGCAGGATACCCAGCTAGCACATAATGTTCTGAGAACCATATGTTTCTTATTAAGTGGGAATTGCAGTACCTCAGCATAACGTTTCCTTCACGTTTCCTCATGGTTTTATTTAAAGTAATGTTCTCAAAATGTTTAGAGAATGTTAAGAAACATCATTCTTCTGTGAGAATTTCAGTCCTTCAGCATAATGTTTTCTACAGGTTTCCTCATGGTTCCATTTACTGCACCTGTACATAGCCCACCTATAATTTAGCCCAAACAACTACCTCTTTCCCAACTGTATTTAATTTATTTATTTATTTTGCTCCTTTGCACCCCATTATTTTTATTTCTACTTTGCACATTCTTCCATTGGCAACAGGTCCAGATTTGTTCAAATTATAAGTTTCAATGTTGTCACCAGCATCTATTAAACATTGGTCTCACTCATCCTGGGAAACCAAAAATATACATTCCCACAACTTCCAAGGAACCAAATGTGTTAGCTGGGTTGGCAGCAGGTCCAGATTTGTTCAATTTATAAGTTTCAATGTTGTCGCCAGCATCTATTAAACATTGGTCTCACTCTTCCAGTTCATTGGGCCTGTCCTGGAATTAAAATATACAATTTGGCATGAGAGAGGAAATCTATAAATGGAAATATCTATAAGTGCTTTAACTTCAGTTTGCCAGGTGCTTTGGGTGGTGCTGCTGGCCAAGGCTGAGTCATGATAACCAGGATTATGTTGTTGTTTATCAACTCTCCTTGGCACTGCTGCTTACATACATATATACATATATATATATATATATATATATATATATATATATATATATATATATATATATATATATATATATATATATATATATATGTATGTAAGCAGCAGTGCCAAGGAGAGATTATTCTACAATGTAGAAAATAGTACAAATAAAGAAAATTGTAGAATAATAGTGAAGACAGCAAAACTATGAAATAACACATTATGTAGTAACCAAAAAAGTGTTGAACAAATCAAAATTGATTTTATATTTGAGATTCTTCAAAGTAGCCACCCTTTGCCTTAATGACAGCATTGCACACGCTTGGCATTTTCTCAACCAGCTTCATGAGGTAGTCACCTGGAATGCATTTCAATTAACAGGTGTGCCTGGTTAAAAGTTAATATGTGGAATTGCTTTCCTTCTTAATAATGCATTTGAGCCAATCAGTTGTGTTGTTACAAGGTGGGGGTGGTATACAGAAGATAGCCATATTTGGTAAAAGACTAAATCCATATTATGGCGAGAACAGGTCAAATAAGCAAAGGGACAGTCACTCATTACTTTAAGACATGAAGGTCAGTCAATCCGGAACATTTCAAGAACTTTGAAAGTTTCTTCAAGTGCAGTCGCAAAAACCATCAAGCGTGATAATGAAACTGGCTCTCATGAGGACCGTCACAAGAAAGGAAGACCCAGAGTTACTTCTTCTGCAGAGGATAAGTTCATTAGAGTTAACTGCACCTCAAATTGAAGCCGAAATAAATACTTCATACAGTTGAACTAACAGACACATCTCAGCATCCACTGTTCAATGGAGACTGTGTGAATCAGGCCTTCGTAGTTGAATTGCTGCAACAACAAAAAACACTACTTAAGGACACCAATGAGAAGAAGACACTTGCTTGGGCCAAGAAACACGAGCAATAGACATTAGACCAATGTAAATCTAGCCTTTGGTCTGATGAGTCCAAATTTGAGATTCTTGGTTCCAACCGCCATGTCTTTGTGAGATGCAGAGTAGGTGAATGGATGATCTCTGCAAGTGTGGTTCCCATCGTGAAACATGGAGGAGGAGGTGTGATGGTGTAGGTGCTTTGCTGGTGACATTATCTGTGATTAATTTAGAATTCAAGGCACACTTAACCAGCATGGCTACCACAGCATTCTGCAGTGATACGCCATCAGCTTGGTGGGACTATCATTTGTTTTTCAACAGGACAATGACCCAACACACCTCTAGCCCTCTGTGTAAGGGCTATTTGACCAAGAAGGAGAGCTGCATCAGATGACCTGGCCTACACAATCACCTGACTTCAACCCAATTGAGATGGTTTGGAATGAGTTGGACCGCAGAGTGAAGGAAAAGCAACCAACATGTGCTCAGCATATGTGGGTACTCCTTCAAGACTGTTGGAAAAGTATTCCAGGTGAAGCTGGTTGAGAGAATGCCAAAGCTGTCATCAAGGCAAAGGGTGTGTACTTTGTAGAATCTAAAATACATTTTGATTTCTTTAACACTTTTTTTGGTTACTATGTGATTCCATATGTGTTATTTCATAATTTTGATGTTGTCACTATTATTCAACCATGTAGAAAATTGTTTAAGAAAAAGAAAAACCCTTGAATGAGTAGCTGTGTCCAAACTTTTGACTGGTACTGTATATATATATATATATATATATATATATATATATATATATATATATATATACAGTGGGGCAAAAAAGTATTTAGTCAGCCACCAATTATGCAAGTTCTCCCACTTAAAAAGATGAGAGAGGCCTGTAATTTTCATCATAGGTACACTTCAACTATGACAGACAAAATGAGAAAAGAAATCCAGAAAATCACATTGTAGGAATTTTAATGAATTTATTTGCAAATTATGGTGGAAAATAAGTATTTGGTCACCTACAAACAAGCAAGATTTCTGGCTCTCACAGACCTGTAACTTCTTCTTTAAGATGCTCCTCTGTCCTCCACTCGTTACCTGTATTAATGGCACCTGTTTTGAACTTGTTATCAGTATAAAAGACACCTGTCCACAACCTCAAACAGTCACACTCCAAACTCCACTATGGCCAAGACCAAAGAGCTGTCAAAGAACACCAGAAACAAAATTGTAGACCTGCACCAGGCTGGGAAGACTGAATCTGCAATAGGTAAGCAGCTTGGTTTGAAGAAATCAACTGTGGGAGCAATTATTAGGAAATGGAAGACATACAAGACCACTGATAATCTCCCTCGATCTGGGGCTCCACGCAAGATCTCACCCGTGAAGTCAAAATGATCACAAGAACGGTGAGCAAAAATCCCAGAACCACACGGGGGGACCTAGTGAATGACCTGCAGAGAGCTGGGACCAAAGTAACAAAGCCTACCATCAGTAACACACTACGCCGCCAGGGACTCAAATCCTGCAGTGCCAGACGTGTCCCCCTGCTTAAGCCAGTACATGTCCAGGCCCGTCTGAAGTTTGCTAGAGAGCATTTGGATGATCCAGAAGAGGATTGGGAGAATGTCCTATGGTCAGATGAAACCAAAATATAACTTTTTGGTAAAAACTTGACCTGTCGTGTTTGGAGGACAAAGAATGCTGAGTTGCATCCAAAAAACACCATACCTACTGTGAAGCATGGGGGTGGAAACATCATGCTTTGGGGCTGTTTTTCTGCAAAGGGACCAGGACGACTGATCCGTGTAAAGGAAAGAATGAATGGGGCCATGTATTGTGAGATTTTGAGTGAAAACCTCCTTCCATCAGCAAGGGCATTGAAGATGAAACGTGGCTGGGTCTTTCAGCATGATAATGATCCCAAACACACCGCCCGGGCAACGAAGGAGTGGCTTCGTAAGAAGCATTTCACGGTCCTGGAGTGGCCTAGCAGGTCTCCAGATCTCAACCCCATAGAAAATCTTTGGAGGGAGTTGAAAGTCTGTGTTGCCCAGCAACAGCCCCAAAATTAGGCCAAAATACCAGCAACAGTGTGTGACAACCTTGTGAAGACTTACAGAAAACGTTTGACTTCTGTCATTGCCAACAAAGGGTATATAACAAAGTATTGAGATAAACTTTTGTTACTGACCAAATACTTATTTTCCACTATAATTTGCAAATAAATTCATAAAAAATCCTACAATGTGATTTTCTGGATTTTTTTCCTTATTTTGTCTGTCATATTTGAAGTGTACCTATGATGAAAATTACAGGCCTCATCTTTTTAAGTGGGAGAACTTGCACAATTGGTGGCTGACTAAATACTTTTTTGTTCCCTCTGTAATACAAGACAGTAACAACATTGACCCCAAAGTGCAGATAACAACCAGTAGGCCTATAGGACAAAATAAGGTGCAACGTATTGACAAGCAGTCTGGACACGGTCAAGTCCAGGGATAACATCATGGAGGTGATGAAGACACAAACAGTAGAACACCAAAGGGTGAAGCCTGGTCTGTGCTGATTGATTCATCAGGAGAGAAAATGCCCTGCTAGAAGATGACGAAGCATTACTGGAACTGTGTGCACAGCATGATGCAGCTGTGTCCAAATCCTGATTGATATCTGACATGACCCATTCAAACCAGACATTAATTAAACAACACATGCAACAAGCTAGCCAAGAACGCAACCAAACGCATAATAATAACAAATACATAAATATTATAATAGGTTTCAAAACAAATGTCTAGTTTTCCCGTTAAAGTCCCTTAGGGAATTAATGTAAAGCATACATTCTTAGCAAAGGCCTATGAACAGATTTGACATCATAATTAATAAATAACTCTTCAAAATATAGGCCCCATCTACTAAGCATAAATACATTTTTTTGTGAATATGGCCTAAAATATGAACGTGTAGGATTCCATCATATGTTGTTTTTATAATCCATGCAATTCTGTTAATAGTGTGTTTATACTGTAAACAATAGAATATAGGAGAAAACCACAGTATTAATTGTCATTGATCACTCCTGTGCAGTAGGCCTCAGCAGGTTTTTCAGTGTTCAACAAGTTTATGAAACATGGCGCTGTAATCCGCGCACACATTTTTTTTCTACCGCCACAGTTTCTTCTTGTCATGCCAACCTGTATGACCACCCAAGGCCCAACCAATGCTGACAGACGACACAAGCACCGTCATTCCCAAACGCCTTTATGTTTATGTTTGAATAGTGCTCCCTACGACTTTCCGTAGGGACCGCAGTGCGGAGTGGGCCACGCCTACATGCCGGTGTCGGATGAGAGAGACCATGGTACAGGAATGAGAAAGCAAGGATGAGGAATGGGATGGGTCCTGTTGGGGCGGGCACGGTGGATGATTTAAGATGCAGCAGCAATAGGAGTGTTATCACGCATGTACATAAAGCAACATCGTGTTCAAAATATGGAACTATTGGAGTGCGCACACCGGCCAATAAGAAGCCTAGCCTACACCCTCCTTTGTTGTTCCCGTAGGCAAAATGTGACACAGTGGAACAAAAGCTGTCTCAGTAAGTGCGAATGCAAAGTGTAGCGATGCTATGTAACACCAAAAATATATATATTTTTATAGTTTAGGTGTGGGTAAAGGGCACAATATAGGCCCTGGCCCCTCTATAACAGTAGGCCTATGAATACATTTCCGACAACGAAACAACGGATGCACTAAACCAAAACATGACAAATGTATTGACGCAGGTGGTCTTATATCCTGGCCCTGATCCGCATCACATCCCCAAGAAAAGAAAAAACATGTCTCATTGACGCACAATAAGAATGCTGAATCATTCCCGAATCCCGACAGCTTTTCCACGTGTGTGACTGATTTAAAGTAACACTGCAGAATATATTATGTTATGCAAAGGTAGGCTATACCTTTACATAACATAATATAGTCTGTCCTATAGAAATGGTGTATGGAGGAAGGTGAAGGGGGAAAGGGTGTTGAGGTGTGGACCGATGCCATCTGTTTGATTTGCGTTAAACCACAGATTTGCAGATACCACACTGGGATGGGCCGTGCGCGCAGCCTGCAATAACATATCACTTTAACAACAACACAATCATGTTCACGTTTTTTCTGGTTGCCCGAGGGCATCATTGTCAATAATGCCTATGGAAGTGGATACATCCAAAATTAGATAGTGTTATGCGTAAAGTAGCCTAAGTTACAAAAGCATGGATCCAGACTTGGCGCGTGATGTAGGCCTAGGCTAGTTCTTCTCACAATATTCCAAATAAGATAGAGTATAGTTGTAGCCTATGACAAAGCATGTTGTTGCTGCCGCTACCATCATAGGCTAGCCTACACCACATCCTCAAAATCGTAATAGGATATCGCATCCCTCAGTCTTCTTACCTTTTTCTATATCGGCAATGGCACACTTCAAGTGATCCTCCGTGACCATTTCCCCAATAACCACAAGCAGGTAAAATTTGTTGTCAACAAAACGGTGCGAGAGACTCGCGGACATCGGGGATGCCATGACGTTACTCGAGTTGCTTAAAGTCTCAATATCTGCGGACTCCACAAGCGTCGCCATCCTCGCATTCACACCAGGCAGCACACACCCCTGTCCGGCTAAGGAGTTGAGTGATCGTCACCAGACTTACAGTGCGCCGTGAAAGGAGTGGTCCTGCTTTTATACCCCTAGACATTGTGTCATGATTTGCAACTGGGGGAGGAGAGGGACACTAGAAATCGGTGCTCTGGTGCGCTCTTGCTCCCATCCACAGCGAATCAAACTATGGGATCAATATCATGCCAAATGTTTTCACAAATGTAAATCACTTTCCACAAATGTAAATCACTTTCCACAAATGTAAATCACCAATCCACAAATGTAAATCACCAATCCACAAATGTAAATCGCTTTCCACAAACAAATACCTTTTTAGTTGTATTTGTAAAACGATATATTGCATTAGATTTTTTTTTACAACTGCTGTTCATTCCCAAGTGCCTTAAGTCAAATTACCTGTTATATTTGGCGCATGTGACAAATAACATTTCATTTGATGATTTGATTTGATAATATCACGGCATTACCTAGTATTCCCTTAAGTACATTCTCCAGCTCCCCTCATTGTGAATCCCCAGTTTTTGATATGGTAAGATACATCACAATAAACAGATGTGTGCATATTAATTAGAACAAAGCCTATCTTGACTGTCTGACAATTATGTAAAAAAAAGAAGACACTTTTGACATGAAAGGAGTGTTCAAAAGACAAGGACATGAAAGCCAGACAGCTACACTCTTAGGAAAAAAAGGTGCGAAGTATAACCATACAGGGTTCTTCGGTTTGTCCTCATAGGGGAACCCTTTTTGGTGCTGGGTAAATCCCTTTACAGAGGGTTCAATCTAGACCACTCTATTTAGGGTTCTTAGAGAATCCCCTGTATATGGTTTTACCTAGAACCCACTATGAAGGGTTCTGCCTAAAACCCTCTATGAAGGGTTCTACCAAGAAACATTTGATCATCTAAAGGTTCTTCATAGAACCCCTATGAAGGTGTGGTACCGACAACCCTTTTATCTTTGGAGGGTTCTTCCTAGACCCCTCAATGAACAATTTCACCAGCCTTATTAGTTTTTAAAATTGTATTATTTATGACAATTTATGACAACCTGGTTAAAACCTAACACAGCGGTGTTGGGAATCTCCTGATTTAAAAGCCACATTAAGGTCAGCAAACCACATTATATTGGCTGGCAAAGTGATGTGTAAGTCCTATTGAAATACAACCAGAATTAGGATATCCAACAAGTAGAATTGTTAATCACCACACAACCTGCATAAAAAATGACTGACTGAGTAAGGAAGATTAAATATTGAGACTACCTCAATCATCTAAACTGGAACAACCATCACAGTAACAGGTGCATTAAATCCAACATATTAGATTAGTTTAGAAAACGGCATTATTTATTTTGCAGCACTTACTGGTCAAAATTATTATAGCTGACATCGCACATGCCGCAGCACATGCGCAGGGTAGCCTTTTTGTCTTTTACTAAAAACCAATACAACACCAATTAGGTGGTTGTTTGGCAAAATTAAGATTCGGACATCATTGGTCACACTCTTCTGATAAAGTGATACAAGCATCGGCACACTGCTTCAAAGTAAAATGCTTAGTGATTTCGAATCATGCCTCGGAGCTCCAGTATCAAATGTAACGTCACTAATTCCAATAGGAAATACACATCACTTTGCAAATCAGCATAACGTGACTTGCAGGTAGGGATGCAAAATTCTAATAAATTGCCCAAGCGTCCCAGAAATCCCAGTTGGAAGGTTCCAGTATCCTTCAACCAGGATGTTTTGAAAATCTGGGAATTTGGGGAAAATGAACAGAATTCTGCAACCCAACTCGCAGACCTGATGTCACATGTAAACCATGAGTTTCAGACCACTTTATTGGGGTAAAGCTAGGCATCAAAATAAGGCCTTATGAGATGTGTAATGTATTGTCATAAAGAATTTAATTATAATGATAACATCCATCTAGGAACTCACTCGGTGAAGGCCACATGGCTGAAACTAAACAAATTTGACAACCATGTCTCTGTCACTAACAAATACAGTCATGGGTGGTAACCAGGGGCGCAACTGTTGTTTTTAGAAGTGGGGGGACATATAAATATATATTCCTTTTATCCAGTCGGATAAACACTCCAAACAGCTCGGAGGCGTCCGCATGGTCCTCGTGTTGTGGTCACTACTTTTTTGCCCCACTGTATTAAGTGCGACTAGATAGGTCTCACTTGGTGAAGGTCACAGAACTTACAAAGTATGAATTCAACAATCATGTCTCTGTCACTAACAAATACAGTCATGGGTGGTAACTCCACAATTCAATCGAAAAGGCAAGGCACATTGGGAAATGATTGCATGCGTGGCTTAGTGGGGTCATTAAACTTACATATACCTTACTCTAAAAAACATTTGTATTACTCATATTAAGGTAGTACTGCTCACTTCAGCTTTATACTTTTCTTAACAGATATTTTTTGGGGAATCACTTTCATCAAAATGTTTGAGTAGCCAGAACTTATTTGGTTTTACAGTGAATTAAGGAGATGAGAAATCAGTGGGCACGTTGGTCACCTGCTTTCAAAGTGTGTTGCATTATGGGGATAAAAATGGTCCAACTTGCGCCTTCATGTCGAGTGCATTAACCTTATTTAAAAAATCATGTGTTCAAAGTTATTGAAGTTTTGGCTGCAGTCAACTGCATGTTCCTGCAGTTGCTCTTCTCCAAGTTCATCCTGCAGCCATCACCTGCATTGTGGGAGGCTCTATTGTCATCCAATCAATTAGGGTATTTTTGATTGACCCACACAAAGGTGACCGAAGACGTGTTTGAAACAGGAACCAACTCTGCCGCAATTCATTTATACAGTGGATATGTACAAATTAATGTGGTATTTGAGGCTCTCTTTCACCAATTGATTGAACAATGTGCACACACACGCACGCACGCACGCACGCACACACACACACACACACACACACACACACACACACACACACACACACACACACACACACACACAAAGTGTCCAAACATTAAGAACACATACTCTATCCATGACCTAAACCCTATTCGGACAAGATTAGTTTTACTGGGGGAGGTGGGGTAATGTATTTGAGGCGCACGAGCACAAAACACCACATCTGTAATTTTCATCCTGTCCGAATCCGCCATGTCAGTAATTTCTACATGGCAGGAGAGTAACAATTCCAGCCAGAGTGACCAACTGTTTTTTAGGGAAAAGTAGTCCCGTGCGAATTGACATTCCTGTATTTTGAGAGAAATATCTGAGTTTGGCAGGTGTTGCTCGCGCGATTTGAGCAAGAAAGCGAATAACTGATTCAGATAAATTGAACAAAGTGCTGCGCGTAGCCTATATACAGTATGAAGGGCCTATTTGTATCAACTTTCACAGTGAATGCTTTGTCTGTATGTTTTTTGCGAATGAATTCACTTCAAATGCATCATAAAAAAAAGATTGTGCCT
The DNA here is from genome assembly GCF_057628025.1 of Oncorhynchus mykiss. Taxonomy (NCBI): domain Eukaryota; kingdom Metazoa; phylum Chordata; class Actinopteri; order Salmoniformes; family Salmonidae; genus Oncorhynchus; species Oncorhynchus mykiss. The sequence continues at coordinate 38,862,847 of NC_143050.1, read as the reverse complement.
ATTTAATGCAACCCTTGCTGTCAATAGATCGCGAAGCCACATACAACTGAACTAAACGTTTGGAAATGTCAAGTTCACTTTCTCATCCATAGCCTAAAAACACATACAGTATCAAGTGCAAGTGTGCCATTTGGCTCACATCTGAAGGCTACTGGGAATTTAGGATGTCTTAGCCTAATGATTATGATCACACTTCCTTTATTCATGCAACCGTTTGTCTGAACACTGAATATACTGTGCCTTCGGAAAGTATTCAGAACCCTTGAATTCTTCCACATTTTGTTAGGTTCAGCCTTATTCTAAAATGTATTAAATTGTTTTTCCCCCCTCATCAACCTACACAATACCCCATAATGACAAAGCAAAAACTTGCAAAAAAGCAAAAAAATGTCAAACTGAAACATCACATTTACACAAGTATTCAGACACTTTACTCAGTACTTTGTTCAAGCACCTTTGGCAGCGATTACAGCCTCGAGTCTTCTTGGGTATGACGCTAAAGGCCTGGCACACCAGTGTTTTGTGAGTTTCTCCCATTCTTCTCTGCAGATCCTCGCAAGATCTGTCAGGTTGGATGGGGAGCATTGCTTAACACATCAATTTTCATGTCTCTCCAGAGATGTTCGATCGGGTTCAAGTCCGGGCTCTGGCTGGGCCACTCAAGGACATTCTGAGACCTGTCCTGAAGCCACTCCTGTGTTGTCTTGGCTGTATGCTTAGGGATGATGTCCTGTCAGAGGGCCTGAGAGCTCTGGAGCAGGTTTTCATCAAGGATCTCTCTGTACTTTGCTCCATTCATCTTTGCCTCAATCTTGACTAGTCTCCCAGTACCTGCCGCTGAAAAACATCCCCACAGCATGATGCTGCCACCTCCATGCCTTCACTGTAGGGATGGTTCAAGGTTTCCTCCAGACATGATGCTTGGCAATCAGGCCAAAGAGTTCAATCTTGGTTTCATCAGACCAGAGAATCTTGTTTCTCATGGTCTGAGAGTCCTTTAGGTGCCTAATGGCAAACTGGCTGTCGTGTGCCTTTTACTGAGGAGTGGCTTCCGTTGGGCTTCAATCTCCACAGAGGAACTGTAGCGCTCTGCCAGAGTGACCATCAGGTTTTGGGTCACTTTCCTGACCAAGACCCTTCTCCCCCGATTGCTCAGTTTGGCCAGGCGGCCAGCTCTAGGAAGAGTCTTGGTGGTTCCAAACTTCTTACATTTAAAAATGATGGAGGCCACTGGGGACCTTCAGTGCTGCAGACATTTTTTGTTACCCTTCCCCGGATCTGTGCCTCGACACAATCCTGTCTCAGCGCTCTATGGACAATTCCTTCGACCTCGTTGCTTGGTTTTTACTCTGACATAACCTGTCAACTGTGTACCTTTCCAAATCTTGTCCAATCAATTTATTTTACCACAGGTGGACTCCAATCAAGCTGTAGAAACATCTCAAGGATGATCAATGGAAACAGGATGCACCTGAGCTCAATTTAGAGTCTCATAGGAAACGGTCTGAATACTTATGTAAATAAGGTATTTCTGTTTTCATTTTTAATCAATTTGAAAACATTTCTAAAAACTGTTTTTGCTTTGTCGTTATGGGGTATTTCGTGTAGATTGCTGAGGAATTATTTTAATTTGATCCATTTTAATTTGATCCAAGGCTGTAACGTAACAAAATGTGGAAAAAGTCAAGGGGTCTGAATACTTTTCGAGGGCACTGTAGGTGATATTGCATAGGGCCATATTGTTTTGTAGTGGCAAGTTTTGTATGTAAACATTAACCAAGGTAAGCACACTAAGTGTGTTTGTTGTTTGCTGTCATTTGATGGCTTGCTAAAATATCAGTCAGTGTTGTCACGGTTTTCTGTATGAGAAGGAGAGTCGGACCAAAATGCGGAGTGTGGATTGCGATCCATGTTTAATAAACAAACGTAAAACAAGAATCGATACAAACACTACAAAACAAAGAACGTAACGAAAACCGAAACAGCCCTATCTGGTGAACAACACAGAGACAGGAACATAAGGACACTAAGGACAATCACCTACAAAACACCCAAAGAATACGGCTGCCTAAATATGGTTCCCAATCAGAGACAACGATAAACACCTGCCTCTGATTGAGAACCACTTCAGACAGCCATAGACTTAACTAGATAATCCTACTAAGCCACAAAACCCAATACCTAACAAAACCCCAGGACAAAACACACCACATACAAAAACCCATGCCACACCCTGGCCTGACCAAATAAATGAAGATAAACACAAAATACCTCGACCAGAGCGTGACAAGTGTTTAGTTATTTCACTTTGTTTCAAGATCGACATCATGTAATTAAATCTCAATTTATTTCCTTCATATGGCTTGATTAGCCTTCAGAGTTGTATTTATTAATTTAAAGTTTGAGAGTTGAGTTGAAGATGTAAACTATTAACAGAAGATATGTTATTACACGATATATCCATTACTTTTCTTTTATACGGTCGTTACTGTTTGTCAAAATAATTCTAGAGCACTTATGTTACTTTTATATTATTCAGGGTCCCTGTTTATTCCAGACAACTATTTTTCTCGGATACTCTTCTCCTTCAACATTTCTCTTTCATTTTATCCTTGAACAAGAGACATATTCCTCAGATGTTGACTTAAAATGTTGGACTTCACAATAGGGTGACAAGATCATGGCTCATCTCATGCTGCTGGTGTGGCAATCATTTTCAGACATTTTCCAAGTACAGTTTTAGAAAGCGCGTGTGATGATGAGGGTCTCTGGATAACTACTGTTTTCAAATATAATGGGTCACGTTACATATGGGTAACTATTTAAGGTTTTAACATACAATCAAGAAACAATCTTCTTCTATCATCTATTAGCAAACTCTTAACTGAGTTGACAAAAACGACTACTCAACAGATAACATTATTGTTGGAGGTGATTATAATGGTTGCCCCTGATGACCTGATGGATAGGTATCCCACCAGGCATTCAGCCCATTGTTTTAATAACTCAATTCTTCATTTCTGCTCCAATTTTCAACTTTACGATATTTGGCGTTCTCAGAATCCAACTTTAAAACTATTTTATTGGTTGAACTCTACAACTAGCGACAGAAGATTCAACTCTAGAATTGATTATTGTTTGGCGTCGTCCAATCTTCTGAATCTTGTCAGTGAATGTAGTATTTCCTCAGCTCCTCTGACAGACCATTGTTCTTTCTTTTTGTTTAGATGATGACAATAGTTTTTCTAAAGAATACTGGAAATGTAACTATTTTCTTTTAAATAATTAGCATTTTTGTTTACAGTCTAAAGATCTTATCAGAGAGACCTGTCTCGATTCTGCTCTTTCTGCTACTAACAAATGGGAAATGATTCAATTCAGAATTCGATGTCTTGCCATCACTACTGATGAAATGCTATCTCAAAAAGGAATTCTATTATTGTTGATGTTAACAGGCTGAGCAGTAAACTTGATTTAAATTACGATGAAAAAAGCTGAGCTTGCTAAATGGCAACATGAAATGGACGACATATACAACGATAAGGTACAGGGTGCCTTCATCCACTCAAAGGCCAAATGGATTGAGAAAGGTGAGAAATTACATATTATTTCTTTAATTTGGAGAAAAGTAGGCAGACTAGGTAAAGCATTTCATCCATGTATGTTAATGTATTATATCTGATGAGCTTGAAGTGATTATTAATAAGTAAATACACTCTTTCTACAGCCAAAACTACAACATCAAAAGGGTGGATAATGAAACAATATTTCTGTTATCCAAACATTGGGAAGGATTCGTGGGTATTTAAAGAATAGGCAAGTCCAACAGTTGTTGTTTTGTGATATCATGAAGGACGGTATAACTAAATAACTGTACCTCTACAAATATATACGGCCCAGTTATCACATTCACATCTAAATGTTGAGGAACTTATATGATTAAATATGAAACTATTTGTGAGAAGATGTAATGTGATGTTAGCCTTTTAAATGAGAGAATAGTTTTTCATATAAAGTCTTAACCAGTCAGTGACCACACCCACGTGAGCACAGACATTATGTCGGCGTCATGGAACGACCCATTTGCCAGAGTGCATAAAACCCCTCGTGAAGAATTAACATACCAGACCAAGCGGATGGGGTTGAACTAGACGTCACGAATGGTTAGAGTCTATGAGATGAGAAAAACGTGGAGCGTGGCTGCATGTTTAAATGGTAGGAATTTAAATCTCTAGAGACCAGTACATTGCCGGATTGCTACAGGCGTGTACAAAGGTTCTAGCTCTACATTAGACCAGCGTGACCGACAGCGTGAGCTGAAAAGTACGAAATGGTTAGAAACTCTGAAAATCTCTCTCTCTCTCTCTCTCTCTCTCAAAGAAGAAGAAGAAGAAGAAGAAGAAGACTGGAGCTGTTTAGTCTAGTAACCTCGACAAGAACCACCGGATGGTACTTTGAAAGATCCATTCGAACAAACACTTCCTCTGGAAGATCCGGTCTAACAGACACCCTGAGACAGAGACGCTACAGCTACAAAGGACATGGTGACATCCGGCGGATAACCAGAGACTTTCTGTCGAATTACTTCCCGTAGATGGATTGAGTGTTTTCAACAGAGAGACAGCAAGACAACCACACGTAAATATATACATTGCAATTCTTTCAAATGAGCGCCTGTTCATGAGCAAAGTATTCACGTTTCCATGAGCATAGTTATCAGCTGTATGTACGATCGTGGAATTCCTTTGTCTCTCCCTTTCCCTCTCTTTTGAATCCTCCATTTTGTGTAACAAGCCATCATATCGGTTTAGTCCACCAGAGACCTTTCATTGCATTGTGTTTGTAACCAATAACTATACCGTGTGTGTGTGTGTGTTTATTTATTCCTGTATGATTATTTAGTTAGTTAGTAAATAAATAATTAGGCCAATTTGTATATCGTTGATTCATCATTTATGCTAGGGAATTTTGCGACATTCAGAATGAGACTGATAAGGTAAATCATAATTAATTAATTGACTGACTGATGGAAGAGATATTTATATCTTTAGAGTTTAGTCAGGAGATAGTAACTCGTTAAATAACTTTTTCCTTGGTGCCCAGATTACTACTTAATTAATTGTTATATGATTCATTTATTTGCATAATAATTGAACGAGGTATGTAATTATTTTATAAAATAACAGTCAAACACATTAATGATAGTTACTACATGACAGTTCTTATACCCAAAACCAAAGAATGACTCTCTTTACTCTGACAATTGGAGACCAATCACATTGTTGGCAACTATAAGTCACAAGCCAATGTCTATGCTAATAGGCTGAAAAAAAGGTTACAGTGAGTTCATAGAAGAAGATGGGTTTATATTGTTTTTAGATTTAAAAAAAATGATTTTGACACTTTAGAGCACAACCTTTTATTTAGAACTCTCTCTACTTTTGGGTGCGGGGAGAATTTCTGTAAAGTGATAAGGATGATGTATAGTGATACTAGCAGTTTGGTGGCTACGAGTAATAGAACATCCAAATCAAATCAAATCAAATCAAATTTTATTTGTCACATACACATGGTTAGCAGATGTTAATGCGAGTGTAGTGAAATGCTTGTGCTTCTAGTTCCGACAATGCAGTAATAACAAGTAATCTAACTAACAATTCCAAAACTACTGTCTTGTACACAGTGTAAGGGGATAAAGAATATGTACATAAGGATATATGAATGAGTGATGGTACAGAGCAGCATAGGCAAGATACAGTAGATGGTATCGAGTACAGTATGTACAAATGAGATGAGTATGTAAACAAAGTGGCATAGTTTAAAGTGGCTAGTGATACATGTATTACATAAGGATACAGTCGATGATATAGAAGGGAGGCAGGGAGGGCAGGTGGGTGAGTGTGTGTGGTGGGGGTGGGGTGTTTGAAAGTGGTGGAAGGATTTTAATAAGTAAAGATGCAGGTCTGTGGGAGATTATGTAAAAATATCCTACTCCTCTCCTAATTCACCAAGAAGTGTCTGTCAACGGAAATCAAATGTATTGATGAGTTGGAACTAAACATAGGGAATTGAAGCATCCATCCACATGATACACACCATATATTTCCTTTATCATGTGATTCACAGGTTTGCTCTTTGGAGAATCCCTTGTCTTGCCATTGTCCCGGTTGTCCCGGTTACACAATAAGAGAGTGGACTGTAGATGTAGGGTGTGTGTTATGTGTTAATAACATTTACACCAAGTTACCCAGCAGGCTATGCGGGCGGGGAAGGTGGTTGAAGAATGCCTTGCATGGCTAAACAAGGAGTTTTCTAGCTGAAGTATATGTTCATTAGAAGTGGTTAAACCTAAGCCCCGGTTTATCATTATTCAAAGAACAAACATAACATGGTGTCAGATTGGTAGTCGCTATGACGAGACAGAGAAAAGAAAGGAGTAACTGCACATTTCCGTGCCGAAAATGTAACCTTCTACCGCTAGTCAAGTGACGTGAGTAGTCGAAGATGCTAGCTTGCAAGAGCGAGGGCAACAAGCCGCAGCAGCGAGAGTGACAGCAGCGAGAGCGAGGCTGCATTGGAATCTGTTGATGAGCAACATACTAAAGTAAGAGAAATTGACACTGTTCTTGTTCTCCGTCATGGATAGGCTTAGTCCTCCTACTCCTATGCAGTTAACAGGCAATCTAGCTGACAATTGGAAACCTTTCAAGCAGAGATTCAATGTCTACCTAGCATCCAGTGGAGCAGGGGAAGATGATGACATTGAAAGCTTCCATTTGTCTGCATGTTATTGGAGAGTATGCATTGGACATTTACAATAGCTTTCAGCAAGACGAGGCAAACTTGACATTGACTGTGCTAATGGCTAAATTTGAGGAGTACTTTGTACCAAGCCAGAACGTCACGTTTGAGAGATACAAGTTTTTCTCTCATGTTCAGAAACAGGGAGTCAGTTTTGACCAGTATTTGGCTGAGCTGAACACACTGAGCAAAACGGGTGAATTTGAAAATCTGAAAGACTCACTAGTGAAAGACAGGACAGTCTGTGGCATACTTGAAAGTGGACTCACGGAGAGATTGCTGCGACAGCAAGATTAAACTGTGGATTAAACTTTGGATAAAGCAGTGAATATGTGTCGGGCAGCTGAAACCACCAGAGCACAAGCTAAAGAGCTGTGCAGGGATGAGACGTCAGTGAATGCAATAAAAATAGAGGAGCAACACACACAACGCCTTACAAAACAAAAACAAGCAAAAGAGAGAAACCAAAAGACTACATGTGTAAAATGTGGATTCATCCACAAGCCCCCAAAAATGCCCTGCATATGGCAAATCATGTAACAACTGTGGGAATAATAATCATTTCTCAAAATTCTGCAAAGCTGAGACTACAAAGAAAAAGGTTCACACAGTCGAGGAGATGGAAGAATTCTTTGTTGATTCTGTGGAAATATGCAATGCAGTAAATGCTGAATGGGTTGTGCCATTGAAGGTGAATGAAACTATAATACCATTCAAGCTTGATACTGGAGCACAGGTAAACCTGTTGTCGCTGGATGACTACAAAACACTGAAGGTGAAGAGCAAAATACACCCGGTGAAAATGAAGGTTACTGGTTATACTGGGGAGAACGTACCAGTCAAAGGAAGCTGCATAGTAACTTTACAGCACAAAGGAAAACATGTTTGAGGGTCTTGGATGTTTACCAGGAGAACACAAAATATGTACAGATGACAATATTACTCCAGTTGTAAATGCATGCAGAAAAGTTCCATTTGCACTGAGGAAAAAGCTCAAGGAGGAACTCAGACGCATGGAAAAGATGGACGTCATCACAAAAATGGATGAACCTACAGACTGGGTAAGCTCACTGGTTAGTGTGGTGAAAAAGAACGGCGATCTCAGGATATGTCTAGACCTGAGAGATCTCAACAAAACAATAAAGAGAGAGCATTTCAAGTTGCCAACCAGAGAAGAGATAATGTTGCAGTTTGCTGGAGCAAAGTGGTTCAGTAAGCTTGACGCCTCATCACGATTCTGGCAAATGAAGCTAGACGATGCAAGCTCAAGGTTATGCACAATCAACACACCTGAGGGCAGGTACAGATTTCTTTGTCTACCATATGGGATTCTCTCAGTGCCAGAGGTCTACCACAAGACAATCCACATGATCTTCGAGCACATTCCTGGAGTGGAGACCATGATGGATGACATCATCATCTGGGGGCCCACAAAAGAAGAACACGACACGAGAGTGAGACAAGTGCTGGACCTGACATGGAAATCAACCTAAAACTAAACAAGGGCAAATGCGAGTTTGGTGTGAAAACACTTACCTTCGTGGGAGACATACTTTCAGAGGATGGAGTCAAACCAGATCCAAGGAAAACATCAGCCATCAACAAACTGGAGCGCTCCAAAGAACAAGGACGACGTGAGATGCTTCTTGGGCATGTTCACCTACCTTGCAAAGTTCATACCTCAACTGTCAGCATAGTCCGCTCCACTCAGATGTCTTCTGGAACATAAAAATTAATGGGAATGGTCCCATGAACAGGAAAACTGCTTCAAAAACCCAAAGAAGACAGAAGAGCCCGTGCTCAGGTTCTATGATCAGAGAAAAGCACAACGATTTCTGCAGACGCGTCACAGTTTGGCCTGGGAGAAGTTCATATGCAACAGCATGACGACACATGGCAACCCGTCGCTTATGCGTCCAGTGCCTTGACAGGGGCAGAGACAAGGTATGCACAAATAGAGAAAGAACTACTGGCGAGCACATACGCTTGCAAAATATTTCACCAATATGTCTACGAACGAGACTTCGAAGTAGAAACCGACCACAAACCATTGGCGTCAATCATGTCTAAGCCACTGAATGATTGTCCAATGAGAATCCAGAGAATGTTGATCAGACTGCAAAAGTATGATGTGAAGATGATCTATACCCCGGGAAAGTTAATGTTCACTGCCGACACTCTTTCTCGAGCAGTCGAAAAGAAAGAGAGCTTCGACACACAGAAAAACACTGAGATTCAGGCCTACGTCGACATGATCGTAGCATCACTTCTTGTGTCTTCTGAGAGAATGGAGCAGATCAAAAGAGAGACCGCAGCTGACCAAACAATGACAGAGTTGAAAGAAACAACACTGATAGTATGGCCCCACACAGAAAAACAGCTGTCCAAGGAGAATACAGGATTACTGTATGTGTAGAGCAGAGCTCACCGTTGTGAATGACATAGTGTTCAAAGGCAACAAGATTGTCATTCTCATGACACTACGCAAAGAAATGCTACAGAAAATACACAAGGGCCACTTGGGTGAGGAAAAATGCAAACGACGAGCACAAGAAGTATTGTACTAGACAAGAATGAACCAGGAAATCAGCCAGACCACTGCTTCATGTGAACTGTGTTTGACCTACAGGCCAAAGCAGCAAGCACAGCCGCTAATGCTTCATTCAGTACCCAACTACAAAGTTGGAGTTGACTTTTTTGACAGCAACGGCAAAAGCCACATTGTTGTTACCGACTACTACTCAAACTACCCTGAAGTAGCAACACTGCCAACTTCCTCCAGCAAAGCTGTAATCACCTACCTGAAATCAGTCTTTGCAAGACATGGGGCTGCATCTGAACTGTACTCGGACAATGGTCGCAGTTCTCAAGCTCCGAATTCCGATAGTTCGCTAACGACTGGGGATTCCGACACAACACCTCCAGCCCCAACTACCCAAGGTCCAACGGCTTAGCAGAGAGTTCAGTCAAAATTGTCAAAGGTCTGTTGAAAAAGGCACACGATGGAAAGGAGGATTTCCTAAAAAATCTGATGATCTACAGCAGCGCACCGCTGCAGAACGGACTTTCACCTGCACAAATGTTGATGGGACGTCACATTAGAACCAACCTACCCATCCATGAGGACTTGCTAACACCCAGAGGTGCTCACAAAGTCAACCTCGCGAAGGAAGACCAGCCATTCACTCAAGGGACTGAGGATCATCAGGAGGATACTGCTGAAGTGTAAAATGCCTTTAGAAATGGACAATTCAGTCAGAACACCCTGACTGACAACGAACGCTGTCCAACTGTTTCAGGAAGCACTTCAGCAGATCGACCAAAAATGACTGTCAGAGCCCCTAAAAGGCGTATTGAGAATTGCTAAAAATAATTTTAAAAATACAATTAAGGCGCACCTGGACTGAATGTTTTGGTCTTTGGTCTTTATACATTTTTGAACGATTATTTAAAAAAATGGGCAAATAGGATCATACATTTAGAGAAGTTATACACATGAAAAGTTAAATTATGTCATTTACTCTCTGATCTTCCTGCACCTTAGCTTCCTTATCAGGTGGATTGCGGTAGATTTATCCAGTGTCCATGACGAATGACATATCTCACCTCAGAGGCGGGGTGCTGTTTCTGTGGTTCCTTGGTCAGGTGGTGGCCATCTGTCCTGCCTTAGCGTGGTGTCAGAGACTAAGACCTCATCACCATGGCGCCACACACAACAGGACGATTAGAGAGAGAGGAGGGGTTTGTGGGTAGTAGTTATCTCTAAGTGCCGGTGATGGAGAGGAGGTCTGGACAGTATCCTGCTGTGATTAATGTTGATGAGGATATGGGTCTGTTACAGGTCAAGAGTTCAGGCAGAAACAGTAGGCCAACAGTAAATAGACTTATATATGTTATTCTACTTTCAGTTATTATGATGTCGAGATATTAAAACACAATGTAAGGCTGTCTAATGCTTGTACAGGAAGGAACTCTCAGATCTGTAGCCTATTTCACATTGGTTGCTGAGCTCCTGCCCTGCTACTGTGATTTCATTAAGTACAGTGCATTCGGGAAATGTAGTCAGACCCATTCACTTTTTCCAAATTTTTCCAGATTTCGATTCATTATCAATGTGTCCACGGCTCAGTCTTCAACAATGGCAGGCATTTGATACTGGCAGTTAAACAGGTCAAAGGTAGGAACATCAGTACTTATAGACTAACAAGTGATGAATATGAATGCACTAACTGTAAGTCTCTCTGAATAAGAGCAACTGCTAAATTACTAAAATGTAACTGTAAAGAGAAAACAACATAATAAAATATTGTACTTACATGGTAAGTAACTCCTGTTTCCCTTGGCCCAAGGGAATGTGTCTGTCTGCGTCTTTTCTGCATCTTCCCCCACATACAATTATGTTTATTACATACACTACATGATCAAAAGTATGAGGACAGCTGCTCGTCGAACATCTCATTCCAAAATCATGGCCATTAATATGGATTTGGTCCCTCTTTTGCTGCTATAACAGCCTCCACTCTAATGGGAAGGCCTTCAACTGGAAGTTGGAACATTGCTGCGGGGACTTGCTTCCATTCAGCCACAAGAGCATTAGTGAGGTCAGGCACTGATGTTGGGCGGTTAGGCCTGGCTCGCAGCGGGCGTTCCAATTCATCCCAAAGGTGTTTGATGGGGTTGAGGTTAGGCCAGTCAAGTTCTTCCACACCGATTTCGACAAACCATTTCTGTATGAACCTCACTTTGTGCACAGGGGTATTGACATGCTGAAACAGGAAAGGGCCTTCCCCAAACTGTTGCATCAAAGTTGGAAGCAGAATCGTCTAGAATGTTATTGTACGCTATAGCATTAAGATTCCGCTTCACTGGAACTAAGGGGCCTAATCCGAACCATGAAAAACGGCCCCAGACCATTATTCCTCCTCCACCAAATGTAGGCTTGTGTGTGGCTGCTCTGCCATAAAAAAAAACATTTTCTGAAGCTTCCGACGAACATTGTGCTGACGTTGCTTCCAGAGGCAGTTTGGAACTCAGTAGTGAGTGATGCAACAGACGATTTACACACGCTACATGCTTCAGCACTCGGCGGTACCATTCTGTGAGCTTGTGTGGCCTACCACTTCGCAGCTGAGCCGTTGTTGCTCCAAGACGTTCCATATCAATCCATATCAACAGTAAATAAAATCCAAGTCAAATAATTTCCCATTACATTGTCAGACCTGTTTTATCAAGGCATGAGTCACAGGCACCCCGCTATGTCTGCCCTTTAATGTGTGTGTGTGTGTGTGTGTGTGTGTGTGTGTGTGTGTGTGCTGAAGGCAACCCCTCAGTGTTAGTCCACCCTCCTGCTGAACTCAGTGTTGTGTCTGCACATCTTCCTGTGCTGGGAACATGTCTTTTACATGTCTTTTACTTCGCTATAGTCCTAAAGAAAATATTGTATGTTTTACTCCACACATTTTCCCTGACACCCAAAAGTACTTGTTACATTTTGAATGTTTAGCATGACAGGAAAAATGGTCCAATTCACACACAAATAACGTGTTCATCCCTACTGCCTCTGATCTGGTGGACCCATTAAACACAAATGCATCTTTTGTAAATTATGTTGAAGTGTGCCACTATCTGTACATTTTAAAAACAAGAAAATAGTACCACCTGCTTTGCTTAATAATAAGCATTTAGAAATTATTCATACTTTTACTTTTGATACTTAAGTATATTTTAAGTATATATTTTCAACCATTGCTGACTGTGCTCTGGGCAGAGACTGTCCTCGTCTGACTGACTGACTGGTTGGAAGGCTGGGCTATGAGCTGCTCCAGTTATTTTACCTCAGCTGACACTGACTCTGGAAAAAAATAGAGCACAGCTACTATACATCTGATTCAGAGGGAGTGGGTTAAATGCAGAAGACACATTTCGGTTGAATGCATTCTGTTGTGCAACTGACTAGGTATCCTCTTTCCCTTCCTTTCCTCCAAATTACAACATCTATGGCTTTTTTCTTGTTCTCTTACTCTTATAAGACACGTTTTTGAATATCTGAGAACACAACGGTTGTCATTCTTATTGATGATGGATGCTTCAACCAGTGGTGGAAAAAGTACTCAAATGTCATAGTACTTGAGTAAAAGTCTAAAAGTATTTTGTTTTAAATGTACTAAAAGTAAATGGAATTGCTAAAATATACTTAAGTATCAAAAGTAAAAGTATTCAGAATTTCAAATTGCTTATATTAATGCAAACCAGACGGCACAATTTTTATTTTTTATTTACGGATATCCAAATGCTTCATTTGTAAATTAATGTCTGAGTGTTGAAGCCAACACTCAGACATTAATTTACAAATGAAGCATTTGTGTTTAGTGTGTCCGCCAGATCAGAGGCAGTAGGAATGACCAGGGATGTTCTTTTGATAAGTGTGTGAAATTGACCATTTTCCTGTCAAAATGTAACTTTTGGTACTTTTGGGTGCCAGGGAAAATGTATGGAGTAAAAAATTGAGTAAAAAAATAAATTATTTTCTTTAGGAATGTAGTGAGGTAAAAGTCAAAAGTTGTCAAAAATATAAATAGTAAAGTAGAGTTCAAATACCCGCAAAAACTACTCAGATTTTGAAAATATGCTTTACAGCGAAAGCAATCCAAGCGTTTGTGTAAGTTTATCGATCGCTCGACAAAACATTATGAACACCTAGCATCAAGTAGCTTTGTCACGAAAATCAGAAAAGCAATCAAATTAACCGTTTACCTTTGATGATCTTCGGATGTTTTCACTCACGAGACTCCCAGTTACTCAACAAATGTTCCTTTTGTTCCATAAAGATTATTTTTATATCCAAAATATCTCAGTTTGTTTGACGCGTTATGTTCAGAAATCCACAGGAAAGAGCGGTCACGACAAAGCAGACAAATTCCAAATAGTTTCCGTAATGTCCACAGAAACATGTCAATTTTTTTTATAATCAATAATCAGGTTGTTATTAAAATATACAGTGCCTTGCGAAAGTATTCGGCCCCCTTGAACTTTGCGACCTTTTGCCACATTTCAGGCTTCAAACATAAACATATAAAACTGTATTTTTTTGTGAAGAATCAACAACAAGTGGGACACAATCATGAAGTGGAACGACATTTATTGGATATTTCAAACATTTTTAACAAATCAAAAACTGAAAAATTGGGCGTGCAAAATTATTCAGCCCCCTTAAGTTAATACTTTGTAGCACCACCTTTTGCTGCGATTACAGCTGTAAGTCGCTTGGGGTATGTCTCTATCAGTTTTGCACATCGAGAGACTGAATTTTTTTCCCATTCCTCCTTGCAAAACACTTCGAGCTCAGTGTGGTTGGATGAAGAGCATTTGTGAACAGCAGTTTTCAGTTCTTTCCACAGATTCTCGATTGGATTCAGGTCTGGACTTTGACTTGGCCATTCTAACACCTGGATATGTTTATTTTTGAACCATTCCATTGTAGATTTTGCTTTATGTTTTGGATCATTGTCTTGTTGGAAGACAAATCTCCGTCCCAGTCTCAGGTCTTTTGCAGACTCCATCAGGTTTTCTTCCAGAATGGTCCTGTATTTGGCTCCATCCATCTTCCCATCAATTTTAACCATCTTCCCTGTCCCTGCTGAAGAAAAGCAGACCCAAACCATGATGCTGCCACCACCATGTTTGACAGTGGGGATGGTGTGTTCAGGGTGATGAGCTGTGTTGCTTTTACGCCAAACATAACGTTTTGCATTGTTGCCAAAAAGTTCAATTTTGGTTTCATCTGACCAGAGCACCTTCTTCCACATGTTTGGTGTGTCTCCCAGGTGGCTTGTGGCAAACTTTAAATTACACTTTTTATGGATATCTTTAAGAAATGGCTTTCTTCTTGCCACTCTTCCATAAAGGCCAGATTTGTGCAATATACGACTGATTGTTGTCCCATGGACAGAGTCTCCCACCTCAGCTGTAGATCTCTGCAGTTCATCCAGAGTGATCATGGGCCTCTTGGCTGCATCTCTGATCAGTCTTCTCCTTGTATGAGCTGAAAGTTTAGAGGGACGGCCAGGTCTTGGTAGATTTGCAGTGGTCTGATACTCCTTCCATTTCAATATTATTGCTTGCACAGTGCTCCTTGGGATGTTTAAAGCTTGGGAAATCTTTTTGTATCCAAATCCGGCTTTAAACTTCTTCACAACAGTATCTCGGACCTGCCTGGTGTGTTCCTTGTTCTTCATGATGCTCTCTGCGCTTTTAACAGACCTCTGAGACTATCACAGTGCAGGTGCATTTATACGGAGACTTGATTACACACAGGTGGATTGTATTTATCATCATTAGTCATTTAGGTCAACATTGGATCATTCAGAGATCCTCACTGAACTTCTGGAGAGAGTTTGCTGCACTGAAAGTAAAGGGGCTGAATAAATTTGCACGCCCAATTTTTCAGTTTTTGATTTGTTAAAACAGTTTGAAATATCCAATAAATGTCGTTCCACTTCATGATTGTGTCCCACTTGTTGTTGATTCTTCACAAAAAAAGACAGTTTTATATGTTTATTTTTGAAGCCTGAAATGTGGCAAAAGGTCGCAAAGTTCAAGGGGGCCGAATACTTTTCGCAAGGCACTGTATAATCGATAATATATCAACCGCAACTGTCTTTTTCAGTAGGAGAGGGAAAGGCAATGGCTGCCCAAACTCTGTTGCGCCAAGCAAAACGCTGCTGGCACCCGGCCATACAATGACGCGATGTTATCTTTCTCCCTCATTTTTCAAAATAAAAGCCTGAAACTATGTCTAAAGACTTGACACCTTGAGGAAGCGATAGGCAAAGGAATCTGGTTGATATCCCTTTAAATGGAGCAAAGGCAGGCTATGGAACATGGAGTTTCCAAAATAGAAGCCACTTCCTGGTTTGATTTTCCTCAGGGTTTTGCCTGCAATATCAGTTATGTTATACTCACAGACAATATTTTGACAGTTTTGGAAACTTTAGAGTGTTTTCTAATTATATGCATATTCTAGCATCTGGTCCTGAGAAATAGGCCGTTTACTTTTGGGAACGTTATTTTTTCAAACATAAAAATATGCTTCAAGAGGTTAAGGATCCATAAAATATTCCCCGTCTGTCCATGTCAGACCAGGGTTGAGCGGTCATTCGTTATTAGTACATAGGACAGGCCAGTGATGTTGAGGAGGGGAAACTTGGCAGGGGCAGCATGGCATGGCAGTCTCTCTTTCTTTCACTGCAAAGTCAATAGCATCTATAGACACAGCACTGGAGCTCTTACTCTGCTTAAGTGATATCCAGCAGTGAGAGGCAGCGGGAGGAGAGAGAGAGAGAGAGAGAGAGAGTGAGAGGCAGCGGGAGGAGAGAGAGAGAGAGAGGGGTGTTTGTGTGTGTGTGTGTGTGTGTGTGTGTGTGTGTGTGTGTGTGTGTGTGTGTGTGTGTGTGTGTGTGTGTGTGTGTGTGTGTGTGTGTGTGTGTGTGTGTGTGTGTGTGTGTGTGTAAACGTTTTCACTCACTACTGTAAGTCGCTCTGGATAAGAGTATCTGCTGAATTACTCAAATTACGATCACTGAGGTAAATAGAAAATCACGATTAAAAACTTTGCAAACTCTTCTAAAAAGCTAAGTAAGAGAATGGGTGTTTTGTGTTTGAATTATACAGAGAGCGGTCTGGTTTAGGACCAGGGAGCTTTGCATCAAACTGAGTGATAGCATCCTCTAGTGGTAATGCGCTTCCATTTATTTTTGCACCATAAATACAGCCCATTTTTACACAACAAACACATAGCGCAGAGTGCAAATTGCGGGGGCCCAGGGGGTCTCAGACCCCCTGAATGAGACATGAGCAGTGGGAATTTTAGCATGTAAATCTTGGTGGGGCAAACTCTGACCATTTTTTTTTAGATGCATACCTGCAAAGCCACTACAAAGCTAAACAATATATGAATTGCTCTTTAACAGTGACAAACATTGCCCGCAGTCAGGCCTACATAAAGCTGACCCAAGAGCAGAGCTTTCCTTCCAGCACCATAAAGTTATCTCTTACCACCGCTACACCGCTACATCAGTGGAGCCTCGTCTGGCAGCGAAACAGTTCATTCAGCCTCATTTACTGCCTTTTTAAAAACCATAGCTGATATGGCTGACTTGCTTAAAGAAATATGGTTTCTACTGACTCCTTGTGGATTTCTGCAAGTCGATAAGAATTGCATTCTCCTTCAATAATAACAAACGTCACTGTGAGTTTTGACTTTTGAACCACACGCAAACATTATCACATTTATGTTCAGTAAATTCATAATGTTTATTCTTAAATCAGTAACACTGAGCTCTAAGTATAAGCATGTATAGTATGCTAGCTAAGATTTTGAAAGTGTGATGTTGACATGATCAGTCCAATCAAAGCTACGGTAGATATCCCGTGATTGGACATAATTTTATCTGTGGCCAATGGCCTTGAGCCTTCTTGGATGGACACTTCTAATGTAAATCCATGGCAGCACCCAATGGGGGGTTGAACTGCCCAGCTCGCCCTATAGAATCTGAGGTGACATAGTGTTCCCGTGAGTAATAGAACACTGAGCCTATCATGGCACTTTAAGAGAAGTTTACCAACGCCTACGGCTCTGTATTTTCCTCCACCACAGAAAGCACTGAGCTAGGCTAAAACACCTGCAATTTGGAGCTGCCTGACTCAAGAAAAAGACCACATTTGTATGCGGCTTTATTAAGTCAGGGATAATTTTGTTTGTACATTGTTTGAAAACTGATATGGAACACAAATGAATGCCGAAATTACATGCAAAACAGCTAAACAGGTGGGGCTCAAAACAGGCGGGGCCCTGAAAGACAGGTCGCCACTGGACATGAGTCCCCTCAAATGGAATCTAATCTAATTCAATCATTCTGCTGCAGTGCATTCAGAAAGTATTCAGACCTCTTGACTTTTTCCACATTTTGTTATATCACAGTGTAACGGCCGATGGTGGAAGACGGTGAGGACCAAAGCGCAGCGTGGTTCATGTTATTTTATTGACACTGAACACTAAATACAAAAATAACAAAGGGAATAACCAAAACAGTTCTGTCTGGTGTAGACACAAAAACAGAAAACAACTAACGACAAAAAACCCAGTGGGAAAAAGCTACCTAAGTATGGATCTCAATCAGAGACAACGATAGACAGCTGCCTCTAATTGAGAACCACACGGCCAAACAACAAAGAAATACAAAACATAGAAAATGAACATAGAATGCCCGCCCTAGTCACACCCTGGCCTAACCAAAATAGAGAATAAAAGCCTCTCTATGGCCAGGGCGTGACACACAGCCTTATTCTGAAATGTACTTAAAGAAATCTTCATCAATCTACACACAATACGGCATAAGGACAAAGCAAAAACACATTATATTTTTTGGGGGCCAAAAAAAAAAAAAAAAAATAGGAACTATCAAATTTAAAGTAAGTATTCAGTATTAAGTATTCAGACCCTTTACTCAGTATTTTGTTGAAGCACCTTTGGCAGTGATTACAGCCTGTCCACATACTTTTGTATACAGTGCATTCAGAAAGTATTGAGACCCAATTACTTTTTCCACATTTTGTTACGTTACAGCCTTATTCTAAACTGGATTAAATATTGTTTCCCCTCGTATATCTACACACAATACCCCATGAAGACAAAGCGAAAACAGTGTTTTAGATAATGTTGCTCATTGTAAAAAATGTAAATTGAAATATTACATTTACTTAAGTTGTCAGTCCCTTTACTCAGTACTTTGTTGAAGCACCTTTGGCAGTGATTACTGCCTTGAGTCATTTTGGTATGATGCTACAAGTTTGGCACACCTGTATTTAGAGACTTTCTCCAATTCTTCTCTGCAGATCCTCTCAATCTCTGTCAGGTTGGATGGAGAGTGTCGCTGCACAGCTATTTTCTGGTCTCTCCAGAGATGTTCGATCAGTTCAAGTCTGGGCACTGGCTGGGCCCCTCAAGGAAATTCAGAGACTTGTCCCAAAGCCACTCCTGCTTTGTCTTGGCTGTGTGCTTAGGGTGGTTGTCCCGTTGGAAGGTTAACCTTCGCCCCAATCTGAGGTCCTGAGCGCTCTGGAGCATGCTTTCATCAAGGATCCCTCTGTACTTTTCTCCATTCATCTTTCACTCGATCCTGACTAGTCTCCTCATCCCTGCCGCTGAAAAACATCCCCACAGCATGAAGCTGCCACCACCATGCTTCACCGTAGGAATGGTGCCAGATTTCCCCCTGATATGGCACTTGGCATTCAGGCCAAAGAGTTCAATCTTGGTTTCATCAGACCAGAGAATCTTGTTGTTCATGGTCTGATAGGTGCCTTTTGGCAAACTCCAAGCGGGCTGTCATGTGCCTTTTACTGAGGAGTGGCTTCCGACTGGCCACTCTACCATAAAGGCCTGATTGGTGGAGTGCTGAAGAGATTGATGTCCTTCTGGAAGGTTCTCCCATTTCCACAGAGGAGCTCAAGAGCTCTGTCAGAGTGACCATCAGGTTTTTGGTCACCTCCTCAACCAAGGCCCTTCTCCCGCGATTTCTCAGGTTGGCTGGGCGGCCAGGTCTAGGATGAGTCTTGGTTGTTGAAAAGTTCTTCAAATTAAGAATATTGGAGGCCAGTGTGTTCTTGGGGACCTTCAATGCTGCAGAAATGTTTTGGTACCATTCCTCAGATCTGTGCCTCAACACAATCCTGTCTTGGTGCTCTAAGGACTATTCCTTCGAACTCATGGCTTGGTTTTTGGTCTGAAATCAACGGTGGGACCTTATATTGACAGGTGTGTGCCTTTCCAAATCATGTCCAATCAATTGAATTTACCACAGGTGGACTCCAATCAAGACGCAGAAACATCTCAGGGATGATCAATGGAAACAGGATGCACCTGAGCTCAATTTCGAGTCTCATAGCAAAGGGTCTGAATACTTTTGTAAATAAGGTATTTACGTATTATATATATATATATATATATATATATATATATATATATATATATATATATATATATATATATATATATATATATATATATATATATATATATATATATATACAGTATATATACACATTTGCAAACATTTCTAAAAACCTATTGTCACTTTGTCGTTATGGGGTGTAAAATAAAAAGAGGCAGGATTTTCACGCGTTCAGCGTCACAAATAGAACTGACTTCTATTTTAGCGCTTGACGCTCGTTGGCGTGCAAGAGCATCAAGCGCTAAAATAGAAGTCAACTGCCTCTCCCATTTCCTCATCGGTTTATAGAAGCAGATACCCACGTGCCAGCTCCTCATTGGTTATACCCATGTGGGTGATGTAAAGTCGGTCAGTTGTGGTAATACACCTTATTATAAAAGTTAAATGCCAATGGCCCTATAAAGTCCAAAGAAGAAAAAGCCTGGAAGGAGGAGAAATGACTAGAAACGATTCGGTTGACCGTTTTATGTGTGACTGAATAATGACTGAATAACATGTATGTGTGTGTGGTCAGCATGTTAGGTGATTTCACTTTCGTTCTAACTGTACAGGACTACTGGAGTAATGTCTATTTATTATTTGTTTTTTTCTCTCACTTTTGCTATTTTTACCTGCATTATGGGCAGTGAGCAAGCTCTTCGTTGTTTCTTGGTCTGGCAGTTATATTTGTTATGCTTAAACTATTCTCACTCAATCGTTTAAATCTATATTAGCTCGTAGTACTTCTGTTCTATATTCCAGTTTGTCGTTGTCTATAGTTTCACTCAATGCTAGGGGGTTAACGCATAAGGTAAGCGCAAAGCCTTATTTTTATTTGCCAATCAGTTTAAAACAAATGTATGTTTTTTTTCAAGAGTCTCATTCAGTTTCTACCGATGTCAACTTCTGGAGATCTCAGTGGGGAAATGATGTATGGCTCTCTCAGGGTTCTGAACGCTCTGCTGGAGTTATCACTCTAAAGAATCATTTCAATGGAAGTATTTTGCACTCCGACTGTGACTCTTTTGGTCACTTTCTTTGTCTTGTTATCAACTTTAACAACATCATTATTATTATTACCAACATTTATGGGTACAATTCCAAACTTGAAAATGATCAGTTCCTTGAATCATTGGAAAAGCGTATTCTCCGCTGGCTAACCAAGTTTCTCAATATTTTACTTACAGTAGGTGGGGATTTTAATATTTCTCTGAATAATTGTATTGATAGATGGCCTTAGGGACAGTCCACTTCTATGAATACAAGTTTGAGGCAGTTTATGGAAAGGTTTGATATTGTAGATATTTGGAGAGCAAAGATTCCTAATGACAAGGATCTCAATCAGAGACAACGATAGACAGCTGCCTCTAATTGAGAACCACACGGCCAAACAACAAAGAAATACAAAACATAGAAAATGAACATAGAATGCCCGCCCTAGTCACACCCTGGCCTAACCAAAATAGAGAATAAAAGCCTCTCTATGGCCAGGGCGTGACACACAGCCTTATTCTGAAATGTACTTAAAGAAATCTTCATCAATCTACACACAATACGGCATAAGGACAAAGCAAAAACACATTATATTTTTTGGGGGCCAAAAAAAAAAAAAAAAAATAGGAACTATCAAATTTAAAGTAAGTATTCAGTATTAAGTATTCAGACCCTTTACTCAGTATTTTGTTGAAGCACCTTTGGCAGTGATTACAGCCTGTCCACATACTTTTGTATACAGTGCATTCAGAAAGTATTGAGACCCAATTACTTTTTCCACATTTTGTTACGTTACAGCCTTATTCTAAACTGGATTAAATATTGTTTCCCCTCGTATATCTACACACAATACCCCATGAAGACAAAGCGAAAACAGTGTTTTAGATAATGTTGCTCATTGTAAAAAATGTAAATTGAAATATTACATTTACTTAAGTTGTCAGTCCCTTTACTCAGTACTTTGTTGAAGCACCTTTGGCAGTGATTACTGCCTTGAGTCATTTTGGTATGATGCTACAAGTTTGGCACACCTGTATTTAGAGACTTTCTCCAATTCTTCTCTGCAGATCCTCTCAATCTCTGTCAGGTTGGATGGAGAGTGTCGCTGCACAGCTATTTTCTGGTCTCTCCAGAGATGTTCGATCAGTTCAAGTCTGGGCACTGGCTGGGCCCCTCAAGGAAATTCAGAGACTTGTCCCAAAGCCACTCCTGCTTTGTCTTGGCTGTGTGCTTAGGGTGGTTGTCCCGTTGGAAGGTTAACCTTCGCCCCAATCTGAGGTCCTGAGCGCTCTGGAGCATGCTTTCATCAAGGATCCCTCTGTACTTTTCTCCATTCATCTTTCACTCGATCCTGACTAGTCTCCTCATCCCTGCCGCTGAAAAACATCCCCACAGCATGAAGCTGCCACCACCATGCTTCACCGTAGGAATGGTGCCAGATTTCCCCCTGATATGGCACTTGGCATTCAGGCCAAAGAGTTCAATCTTGGTTTCATCAGACCAGAGAATCTTGTTGTTCATGGTCTGATAGGTGCCTTTTGGCAAACTCCAAGCGGGCTGTCATGTGCCTTTTACTGAGGAGTGGCTTCCGACTGGCCACTCTACCATAAAGGCCTGATTGGTGGAGTGCTGAAGAGATTGATGTCCTTCTGGAAGGTTCTCCCATTTCCACAGAGGAGCTCAAGAGCTCTGTCAGAGTGACCATCAGGTTTTTGGTCACCTCCTCAACCAAGGCCCTTCTCCCGCGATTTCTCAGGTTGGCTGGGCGGCCAGGTCTAGGATGAGTCTTGGTTGTTGAAAAGTTCTTCAAATTAAGAATATTGGAGGCCAGTGTGTTCTTGGGGACCTTCAATGCTGCAGAAATGTTTTGGTACCATTCCTCAGATCTGTGCCTCAACACAATCCTGTCTTGGTGCTCTAAGGACTATTCCTTCGAACTCATGGCTTGGTTTTTGGTCTGAAATCAACGGTGGGACCTTATATTGACAGGTGTGTGCCTTTCCAAATCATGTCCAATCAATTGAATTTACCACAGGTGGACTCCAATCAAGACGCAGAAACATCTCAGGGATGATCAATGGAAACAGGATGCACCTGAGCTCAATTTCGAGTCTCATAGCAAAGGGTCTGAATACTTTTGTAAATAAGGTATTTACGTATTATATATATATATATATATATATATATATATATATATATATATATATATATATATATATATATATATATATATATATATATATATATACAGTATATATACACATTTGCAAACATTTCTAAAAACCTATTGTCACTTTGTCGTTATGGGGTGTAAAATAAAAAGAGGCAGGATTTTCACGCGTTCAGCGTCACAAATAGAACTGACTTCTATTTTAGCGCTTGACGCTCGTTGGCGTGCAAGAGCATCAAGCGCTAAAATAGAAGTCAACTGCCTCTCCCATTTCCTCATCGGTTTATAGAAGCAGATACCCACGTGCCAGCTCCTCATTGGTTATACCCATGTGGGTGATGTAAAGTCGGTCAGTTGTGGTAATACACCTTATTATAAAAGTTAAATGCCAATGGCCCTATAAAGTCCAAAGAAGAAAAAGCCTGGAAGGAGGAGAAATGACTAGAAACGATTCGGTTGACCGTTTTATGTGTGACTGAATAATGACTGAATAACATGTATGTGTGTGTGGTCAGCATGTTAGGTGATTTCACTTTCGTTCTAACTGTACAGGACTACTGGAGTAATGTCTATTTATTATTTGTTTTTTTCTCTCACTTTTGCTATTTTTACCTGCATTATGGGCAGTGAGCAAGCTCTTCGTTGTTTCTTGGTCTGGCAGTTATATTTGTTATGCTTAAACTATTCTCACTCAATCGTTTAAATCTATATTAGCTCGTAGTACTTCTGTTCTATATTCCAGTTTGTCGTTGTCTATAGTTTCACTCAATGCTAGGGGGTTAACGCATAAGGTAAGCGCAAAGCCTTATTTTTATTTGCCAATCAGTTTAAAACAAATGTATGTTTTTTTTCAAGAGTCTCATTCAGTTTCTACCGATGTCAACTTCTGGAGATCTCAGTGGGGAAATGATGTATGGCTCTCTCAGGGTTCTGAACGCTCTGCTGGAGTTATCACTCTAAAGAATCATTTCAATGGAAGTATTTTGCACTCCGACTGTGACTCTTTTGGTCACTTTCTTTGTCTTGTTATCAACTTTAACAACATCATTATTATTATTACCAACATTTATGGGTACAATTCCAAACTTGAAAATGATCAGTTCCTTGAATCATTGGAAAAGCGTATTCTCCGCTGGCTAACCAAGTTTCTCAATATTTTACTTACAGTAGGTGGGGATTTTAATATTTCTCTGAATAATTGTATTGATAGATGGCCTTAGGGACAGTCCACTTCTATGAATACAAGTTTGAGGCAGTTTATGGAAAGGTTTGATATTGTAGATATTTGGAGAGCAAAGATTCCTAATGACAAGTCTTTCACTTGGAGTAATAAGGCACGCTCCAGACAATCACGCATAGATTTTTGGCTGGTGTCTAAATGTTTTGATAAAAAATAATATTTCTGTTAACATCCTTGCCACTCCCCTTACTGATCATAGAGCTATTTATATTGACATTAAACGTTTTATCTCTGATAATGGCCTTGGCAGAGCATCATACTGGAAGCTTAATAGCTCTATATTAAAACATGAGTTGGTCAAGATGGAGATAAACAATTGAATGACACACTTCTGGAACAACGCTATGAATGACAATTCATACAGCAATAACTGGGAGCTTTTTAAATATGAGGTTGGAAAGTACTTAAGAAAATATGGGAGTATTCTTGCCAAGACGAGGAGAGCTGAAGAAGAAATTGTAACTACAAAGATCCTCTCTTGTTCAAAAGCCTGTAGAAAGTCTCTCAGAGGAGGACAAATCTGTTCTGTTTGATATACAACACAAGTTGGATGATAAGTATGAACTGAAAGCAGAGGGAGCCTTTGTCAGATCTCGGGAGAAATGGCTAGAGGAGGGTGAACAAAATTAATCTTATTTTTTCAGGTTGGAAAAATACCACTCTTAAAAATAATCAAATTCAACAATTAAATATGAATGGTCTCATCACAGATGATCCCAAATTAATCTCTAACTTTAGTTGCAACTTCTACAGGAAGTTGTATCGTTCTAAGTATTGTGAGGTGTCCTCAACAACAACAAAAATTATTCTCTGGGGGGGATGTGAAATAATTTCATTCACCCCCCTCCTCTCTCCCCTGTAACTACTCCCCTGGTTGTTGCTGTAAATGAGAATGTGTTCTCAGTCAACTTACCTGGTGAAATATGGGTTAAAAAAACACAATACATTTGGGAGGCTGAGAGGGAATAATGTGATGACCCTATAATAGTTGAAGAGATCATTTATTCTATTGAACACCTTAAACAGAATAAGTCTCCTGGGACTGATGGTATACTGTATCTGCTGAGTTTTACAAAACTTTTTCTCAACAGTTAGCCCCTTTTCTGAGGTCTTTTTTGAAAGCATCACAAATAATGCTCTCCCTCCCAGTTTAACTCAAGGTCTGATTACATTAATCCCTAAACCCAATAAAGGCTTGCTTCTCCTCAATAATTGGTGTCCAATCTGTCTGCTCAATAACGACTACAAAATATTAACACAATTAACACAACACCTATGGAATTTTAACAATATAATATGGCTGATCAGAATAACAAAACCTGTATGGTTCTTCAAAATGATCTACAAAGAACCTTTCAGATAAAGAAAGGTTATACAATCACTCTATAAAGATTCTATAATGAACCATAAAAAAGGGTTCTATATAGCCATAGTGGAACCCTTTTTTCTGGTGCTACATTTAAAAAATGTGGGTTTAGCAAGGGTTCTTCTAAGATCCTCAAAGTTCCTCGAAGATCCTTAGGGTTGGCACTGAAAAATGCCCCCAGAAGGTTATTCCAAGAACCCCAGAGGAGGTGGGTTTAATCGAGGAACCTCTTTAGTTCTTGGGTGTTCTTGCAGGAACCTAATTGCCCAACTGAAAATGTTATATTTTAATTTGAGATGACAGCTCATGCAGGTACTTAACTGAAAAATTGAAATATCTCCTCAATTTAAGGTAAGGTTTCTCCCATCATGATCTAAATTTAATATTGTTTTATGATGATACAATCTATATTTTATTATTTGTGCAAATGGCTGTGTTATTTGACACACACTCTTTTAAAAATTATTTCTAAAACAGAAACTGGACACATAATAGGGTGCACGTTTTGGTTTTTGCCCTAACACTTCAAAAGTATGTAGACACCCCTTCAAATGAGTGGATGCTGCTATTTCAGCCACACCCATTGCTGACAGGTGAATAAAATCTAGCATACAGCCATGCAATCTCCATAGACAAACATTGGCAGTAGAATGGCCTTACTGATGCCACCTTTCCAACAAGTCAGTTCGTCAAATTGCTGTCCTACTAGAGCTGCCCCAGTCAATTGTAAGTGCTGTTATTGTGAAGTGGAAACGTCTAGAAGCAACAACAACTCAGCCGTGAAGTGGTAGGCCACACAAACTCACAGAACTGGACCACCGAGTGCTGAAGCGCGTAGCATGTATAAATCATCTGTGCTTGGTTGCAACACTCACTACCGCATTCCAAACTGCCTTGTCAGGAGCTTCATGAAATGGATTTCTATGGCCGAGCAGGCGCTCACACGCATAAGATCACCATGCGCAATGCCAAACTATGCCCGAATGCATAGTGCCAACTGTAAAGTTTCGTGGAAGAGGAATAATGATCTGGGGCTGTTTTTCATGGTTAGGACTAGGCCCCTTAGTTCCAGTGAAGGGAAATCTTAACGCTACAGCATACAATGACATTCTAGACGATTCTGTGCTTCCAACTTTGTGGATGACAAGCAAGGTCCATAAATCAAGGTCCATTGAACACCTTTGGGATGAATTGGAATGCTGACTGCGAGCCAGGCCTAATCACCCAACATCAGTGCTCGATCTCACTAATGCTCTTGTGGCTGAATGGAAGCAAGTACCCGCAGCAATGTTCCAACATCTAGTGGAAAGCTTTCCAAGAAGAGTGGAGGCTGTCATAGCAGCAAAGGGGGGACCAACTCCATATTATTGCCCATGATTTTGGAACGAGATGTTTGACAAGCAGGTGTCCACATACTTCCGTCATGTAGTATATTTATGTGTCTGTAGGTATACTGACGAGGAGGCCCACAAAGGTACAATTGGTATTGGTTTGTCTCATAATGTTATGCAGGTCACATGTATCATCTACAATAAATGTTAATGAATGGTTTCTCTAAAACCTTATAGGACTCAGTCACAGCAGCTTTTCCCTTACCTCGTCCCAGAGGATCTACATTCTGTAAAAGGTAAGTGTATGAAAATTGTTGTCAAAAGTGAACAGTTTTTTAATTCTCGATTTTTACCACAAAAACCAAGGTAAGAATACCGTTGTGTCCACGTTTAGTTACCCATCTGGATAATTATAATTATCAACATCCACATATAAGAGGATACATTTGACTTGGGGCTTGGGGCTTGGGGCTTGGGGCTTGGGGCTTGGGGCTTGGGGCTTGGGGCTTGGGGCTTGGGGCTTGGGACTTGGGGCTTGGGGCTTGGGGCTTGGGACTTGGGGCTTGGGGCTTGGGGCTTGGGACTTGGGGCTTGGGGCTTGGGGCTTGGGGCTTGGGGTTTTCCTCATATTTCAAAGAAAATAATTCTGCTTTGCCACTAAAATCATAATAAAACACTGGCAACTAAAAAATAGTGCTATTGTTGTAATTGTTATGCTGATTAATAATAATGAAAAAATAATGGGGGGGGGGGGGTCAAACATTTTCTTAGAGGAACCATTAATAGGTGTTCTTTGAAGAACTATAGGGGTTCCCCCACAGATTCAATTTGAAGAACCCCTAAAGGATCCTCCAGGAACCTTTTTCTTTTTAGAGTGTATATAGAGCTTTTTAATGGTTCTTTGTATATAACCATAGAAACGGGTACTTTATAGCACCATACAGGTTTCATTTAGAACTTGAGTATGGTTCTTTATTGAACCTTCAAAAAAGGCTTCTAAATAGCACCACAAATGGTTCTGCTATAGCTACAAGCCAAATAACCCCTATTTGATACTATTTAGAACCATTCTTTTTTATTCTAATGAGATGCCTCCCCTACATTTTAATTATCACTTACAGAGCAAAGAACCCTTTTGTGAACTGTAAAGAACCATTGAAGAGCTCAAAGGGTTCTAAGTCATAATGGTTCCACATAGAACTATTACCCTTCCAAAGAATGAATGTATTTTACATTCAGCAACCAAGAGTAAGTGTGCATCTCTCTCCAATTAGGCTATTAGTAAAATAAAATAACTCAAAATAAGTGTCCAACCTTGTAGTCTGGCTTTTCCTGGGACTCCACAATATTTAAGAGGAATAGCCGGCAGTGGGGAGGCCAGGTGCGTAATTGCACAACAAAACCATGAAGACAGAGAAAGGCTCGAGATGTAGCGTTAGAAGCATATGCATGTTAGCCCATAATTCATGAGCTTAACGTTAGGCCTAACACGGCAGTGAATATATCCAGTCAATTTACACAGTAATAAAATATTTTTTATCAGATAAACAAATCACACTGTATGCGCTCAGGATGCTGTGCTTCCAGACCTCAAGAGGATTAGCTTTCCGCCCAAATAGCCTATTATAAGTACTGTAATAGCCTACGCAAAACCATACTTGCAAAACAACATAAATCGCCTATCAAAGATCTTTGACTTCCACCAACCACTGGCACTTCTTAAAATGGATCAATCCTGGCCAGTAGAGGGATATTTCACAGCTACAAATTCAAGGTTTACTTTTGTTCCGTTGATCTCTAACAATATGTTATGTGCCAATATTGCATTGATGCGTCCTTGACTAGGCTTCTTGATACTAGTACTAATATACGAACTAGTACTAAGCAAGTCTCTTCTTCTCATTGATGTCCTTTCGTAGTGTTTTTTTGCAGCAATTCAACAATGGTGCACTTCACAAAATAGATGGCATCATGAGGTAGGAAAATTACGTGGATGTATTGAAGCAACATCTCAAGTCTTCAGTCAGGAAGTTAAAGCTTGGTCTCAAATGGGTCTTCCAAATGGACAATGAACCCAGGCATTCTTCCAAAGTTATGGCAAAAAGGACAACGAAGTCAAGGTATTGGAGTGGCCATCACAAACCCTGACCTCAATCCTATAGAACATTTGTGGGCAGAACTGAAAAAGCGTGTGTGAGCAAGGAGGCCTACAAACCTGACTCAGTTACACCAGCTCTGTCAGGAGACATAGGCCAAAATTCACCCAACTTATTGTGGGAAGCTTGTGGAAGGCTACCCAAAACGTTTGACCCAAATTAAACAATTTAAAGACAATGCTACCAAATACTAATTGAGTGTATGTAAACTTCTGACCCACTTGGAATGTGATGAAAGAAATAAAAGCTGAAATAAATCATTCTCTCTACTATTATTCTGACATTTCACATTCTTAAAATAAAGTGGTGATTCTAACTGACCTAAGACAGGGACTATTTACTAGGATTAAATGTCAGGAATTGTGAAAAACTGAGTTTAAATGTATTTGGTATACACGTTATATACGGTACACACTCACACACACTATGCTTACACTCTCACACAAACCCACATACATTCACATACACTACATATGCACACAGACACACATAACACACACACGCATACCGACACACACACAAACACACACACACATTCACACTCATCATATGCTGCTGCTACTCTGTTCTTTAATCTTACTCTTATTGTTACCTATTCTGATGCCTAGTCACTTTACACTGCACAGAAAAACCAATGATGTACATTTAACTCTGAAAGTTACCCAGTTTTAAAATATAACTTTTGAAAGTGTTAAAATGATCTTGATTGTGGTGTTTGCATAGCTCTACTGTAGAGTAATACGCAACAGCTACAGTGCACACTTGATTTAGATTCAACGGGACTCCCTTTGCTTAGTACTGAAGCTGTTAACCTTTCTCAGTGTAAGAAATACATTTTTGCAAATCATTTTTGGGTGTTGTTTTAACACTGTGTGGTGTAAAGCCTAATTTGCATATTACCCAGGTTGCCTTTTCTTTTCGAGGGAATTTAAAGTTACCTCCCATGACTGTATTTGTTAGTTACAAAGGTATAAAGTCCTGTTGCTTTCATTAAGTGAACACCCATTAAAATGCTGTCATTAGAAATTCAACTCAATGACATACTTTGATGGCTAAGGTTGACCAGTCACATTATGCTGGTTTGCAAAATGATATGTAACTCCTATTGGAATCCAGACAGAGTTCAGATGTACAGCAGCTGGAATGATTATTCACCTGCAACTTACATGCAGAATGAGTGTCAGAGTAAGGTACATGGCTACTTAAACCACTACCTAAGTTTAGTAAAATGTATATTACTTATCTCTGTGTATCATAAGATTAAGTAATCAATCAATGTACATGCAAAAAACACAGATATAAAAATAAATCTACCTCCGGTAGAGCATGCTGAGAAATATGATAATGATGGGTGTGGTTTTGATTGCTGTGCTATATTCTCCAAAGTGTAAAACAATAACTCTGGTTATTATTAACACCAGCACTGGTGTCACGCCCCCTGGCCATAGAGAGGCTTTTATTCTCTATTTTGGTTAGGCCAGGGTGTGACTAGGGTGGGCATTTTAGTTTCTTTAATTCTGTTTTCTATTTCTTTGTTTTTGGCCGAGTGTGGTTCCCAATCAGAGGCAGCTGTCTATCGTTGCCTCTGATTGGGAATCATACTTAGGCAGCCTTTTCTCCCACCTGTGTTTTGTGGGTAGTTAGTTTCTGTTTAGTGTCTGCACCTAACAGAACTGTTTCGGTTTTTCACTTTGTTATTTTGTTTGAGTGTTTTGGGAGAAATAAAATGGCATGAACACTTACCACGCTGCGCTTTGGTCCGATCCTCATTCCGACGAGAGACGTGACAACTGGGGGTTATTTCACACCACCCTTACAGTGTGAATTTAACTCCTGAATCAACACAAGAAATGTAACACTGAAAAATCAACACTGGCTCAATTTGCTGTGTGCCTTTATGTACATACAGTATCTACCTCAAATACCTCATACCCTTGCACATTGATCTGGTACTGGTACTCCCTGTATATAACTTAATTATTGTGTATTTTATTCCCCTTGCGTTTGTATCTGTATTAGCTACTCTTCCTGGGGTCCAGCAAAATTAAGGCAGTTAATGCAATTTTAAAACATTACAATAAATTCACAGATCTCACAACACACTGTGTGCCCTCAGGCCCCCACTCCACCACTACCATATATCTACAGTGCCAAATCCATGTCTACGTGTGTGTAGTGCTTATGTTATTGTGTGTATGCATGTGTCTGTGCCTGTGTGTGTTGCTTCACAGTCCCCGCTGTTCAATAAGGTGTTTTTTTATCTGTTTTTTTTAATCTAATTGTACTGCTTGCATCAGTTACTTGATATGGATAGAGTTCCATGTAGTCATGGCTCTATGTAGTACTGTACGTCTCCCATAGTCTGTTCTGGACTTGGGGACTGTGAAGAGACCTCTTGTGGAATGTCTTGTTGGGTATGTATGGGTGTCAGAGCTGTGTGCCAGTACTTTAGAAAGACAGCTCGGTGCATTCAACATGTCAATACCTCTCATAAATACACGTAGTGATGAAATCAATTTCTCCTCCACTTTGAGCCAGAACAGATTTACATGCATATTATTAATATTAGCTCTCTGTGTACATCCAAGGGCCAGCCGTGCTGCCCTGTTCTGAGCCAATTGCAACTTTCCTAAGTCCTTTGTTGTGGCACCTGACCACACGACTGAACAGTAGTTAAGGTGCGACAAAACTAGGGCCTGTAGGAACTGCCTTGTTGATAGTGTTGTTAAGAAGGCAGAGCAGCACTTTATTATGGACATACTACTCCCCATCTTAGCTACTGTTGCATCAATATGTTTTGACCATGACAGTTTACAATCTAGGGTTACTCCAAGCAGTTTAGTTATCTCAACTTGCTCAATTTTCACATCTATTACAAGATTTAGTTGTGGTTTAGGGTTTAGTGAATGTTTTGTCCCAAATACTATGCTTTTAGTTTAATAAATATTTAGGGCTGACTTATTCCTTGCCACTCACTCTGAAACTAACTGCGACTCTGTGTTACGTGTTGCAGTCATTTCAGTTGCTGCAGTTGTTGTAGATAGCCCCCACAATCATTTTATTGTGTTACAATTGTTGTTCTTGTTTTTTTTTACTTTTATTTCTCTGTATCGTTGGGAAGGGCTCGTAAGCATGCAACTTTGTATTCGGCGCATGTGACAAATCCAATTTGATATGATTTGATGATATAATTTAATCACTGCCACCTAGTGCGGTTAGCATTGGGCTAATGTAATGTAGCCGGCATAAAGGAAAATGCCTCTGCAAAGTTCCCACATCCAGTTTTCAGCGGAATAGGAAGCTAGGTTAAATTAGCTGTATCCCTGAAAACCGAATGCATCCGGTTGCTGGCAACTCCGTTATGCCTTGCAAAGGGCTAACGTGTGCTACATGTATGTTATCTGATGGGACCAGCTACAATTTTGTGTTCTGTCACATCAAAGTGGTTCCCTTTCCCAGGTGCTCTTTGATTCCCATCTTTAGAACCCACGACCCCGCTGAGTAACTTCCTGTCAGTTACAAGACGTAAAATAAACATTCCTCTCTCACCCAACACCACCCAATCTCTCTCTCTCTGTGTGTGTGTGTGTGTGTGTGTGTGTGTGTGTGTGTGTGTGTGTGTGTGTGTGTGTGTGTGTGTGTGTGTGTATACCACTTAAATGTTTACAGAAGAACATTCCACAGCCACCCACACACCTCTATCTTATCAGCACTTCTTTTTAAGATGACATCATTGACTTCTGACATACAGTAGCTACTCTATAAATCCTGTGCTGTACATTACAGGATGTTAGCCTCCTTCTGTCCCCATCCAGGAACCACAGCATGTCATTACCTGAGACTTAAAAAGAGAAATAATAAGCAATGGCTTGTTATCCCCTCTCCAGGGAAGATAGGGAGGAAAACAGGTAAGATCCAACCTTGCAGTATTTATTGAGGCAGCTTGTTTGAGACCTGTCTTGTTTTGTTTTCATACCCTGGAAGAAGACTGTTCAAACCACTTTGCCTTGATGACTCAGCTAGCAGGAGGATTCTCACAACTTAACAAAGGGATTTTTATAGTCTTTAAATGAACTTAATAGCAAAACAACAGCGATAGCCAGCGGTATTACAGTGGAGAGCCAGTGTGTGTGATAGCCAGCGGTATTACAGCGCTTCAGTCAGTCTGTAGATTATATACACGCGTTGTCCAGACGGTGGTGCTGTGGGGCTGTTGTTGTAAAAGCAGGGGGAGAACCCTTGAGAGGACCAAACTGTCCTTCGTAGCTCAGTTGGTAGATCATGGCACTTCTAATGCCAGGGTAGTGGGTTAGATTCGTGTGAACATGCATACATAAAATGTATGTATGTATGTATGTATGCCTGACTGACTGACTGATTGTAAGTCACTAGATTAAAGTGTCTGCTAAATGGCATGTATTTGCTGAATAAACTATCCTCTATCTACCACTATTGGGCAATAAGTTTGCTATTACAGCCAATCATACTACAATGTAATGGATGGTATATGATTGATTGAAATCAGGGGGGGGACTGTCAATTGTTCGTATGTTAGTCATATGCAATATCTCAGACAGCACTGGCCTGATTTTGGCAAAACTTCTGACTAACAAATTGCACAATTTGTTAGTCACATCAGAGAGGAAGAGGCGAAGCGAGAGGGATAAGTGGGCACAAAGTCTGTATTCTCCAGCAGGTGGTGATTTTTCCACTCAAGCAAGGAGTTTTTGTTTGAAGGTCAATGAGTTTCAAATTTGGTTGAACAAAAAATGGAATGGTTTATTTGCTTGATTAGAAGTTTAGTAGTGCTTAGATTTTTACGAGTGGACTAATAAGTAGAACGTCACGTCCCAGCAAAAATCACTTCATAGCGGAGTTGTGCTGCTTGTTCACATGCGTATCTGCCCTCTCATTGGCTAGAATGGTCCCACCTGATCTTGCCTCCTCCTGACTGCCTTCTCCTCCGACTACCAGTCTTTTTTAGCTAACAATCCACTCTTTGCCACTCCTTGTCATTGCCAAAAAGTATTTGGCACGTGACGTGGATTACAGGGAGTGGATTCGCTGAAGAGACTAGTACCCATGCGAACTGCCTTCCATTTTCTAAGACGTTTGCTTTCATTGTTAGAGCAGCCACTTGATAATCTGGTCAACATAATGGATCATCTGTGGTCACACACTATAACTGAAATGTCACACGTGACATCTCAGTTGGCCCAAGGAGGCATTCATGGGGGATCACATGTTTACCGTTGCCTTGTTTGATTTTATTTCAGTGTCGTACACCATTTGGGGCCCAGCCCATATGGGTTTATAAGACACTATTTGAGTACTTGTGCACAAAATACAATATGCAGCATACTGACATAACATAAAAATCTGTATGTTAATGAAAACCTAACAGATTCTAGAAAATATATGGCGAAGGGTTTAATTTGCCGACACTATTGATGTCAATGACTTTAAGAGACATTTGGCTTGTGTGTTACTGCAGAAGATGTTGCGTTGGCTCTCATGACCTCGTGCAGTGTGATTGAGTGGCTCTCAGACCTCACCATAGCTCCTGCTATCTACAGGTCTTTGGAGGACACCCAAGAACATATAAGGCGAGATTGGGTTTCTCATAACTCACTCTAAAAACCTCCAACCACCATTTGATTTAAAAAAAACATGATTTGATTACGCGATATGATTTATGCTTTTAGTCGGGCACCATTTGTTTGTCACATTGCGATATTAATGTAGCTGGACATCTACAGTATTTAGCTATAAGCCATTTAGAAGAAGTAAAAAAGATAATGGTCATTTTTCAGGTATTACAAGTGCAATATACAGCACCAGTCAAAGGTTTGGACACACCTACTCATTTAAGGGTTTTTCTTTATTTTGACTATTTCCTTCATTGTAGAATAATAACAAAGACATCAAAACTATGCAATAACACACATGGAATCATGTAGTAAACAAAAGTGTTAAACAAATCAAAATGTATTTTATATTCTTCAAAGTAGCCATCCTTTGCCTTGATGACAGCTTTGCACACTCTTGGCATTCTCTCATGCTCCATTTGCTACTAATGGGCCCATAAAATATAATAGCTGTATGACTGTGAGAGGCACAATTACCGATATCCATGTTTTCCATCAAACCAGATGACAGTCAGTAGCTCAATTCGTCAGTGCTATACAACGAGAACTCTCACACAGTGCTTCTGTACACTGTAGCTCATGTTAGTGCAGCTCTCAATCATGTCTTATCTGCCTCCTTGCTCTGGCTTATCTACTACCCACTCATTGACTGACTGACTGACTGACTGACTGACTGACTGACTGACTGATTGATGTTCTTCCAAAGCATTTTCTCAACTGACCCTATCCACTCACATTGAGACATAAACACTAACACACAGATGTACACACACACACACACACACACACACACACACACACACACACACACACACACACACACACACACACACACACACACACACACACACACACACACACATGCGCAAACACACACAAACCATCTGGAACCTTTCCCGCCAGGGCACCAAACAAAACAAACAAGCCTCATTTTTTATCTTTAAAAAGTAGATTGCAATAGAGCATGTCTTATGTTGAGTAATATATTACTCAAAGGATCTGAACATTCTAAGGAATTCAACAGAGAGCATGGTGCAACTTGAAACCCATTGTATCATTTGTTAAAGTAGCTACTGTGTATGTGCACTGTGTAGTATTGGTTTGAGAAAAGTAAATGCACTTACTACATTGTGTCTTCTATGTTGATTTGATGTTCTATAGTGAAGACAGGTGATTATGTCAAACAATTAGGGCTCAACTCGTATTTGTTTTCTTTCAAATATTTAGCTCTGGTTGAGCTTACTTGGCTACTATTAAACCTAGGTCTGGACTGTTTACATGGGTGCATGCTAACCCTAACCTTAACCCTAACCCTAACCCTAACCTTAACCCTAACCCTAACCTTAACCTTAAACCAAACCCAATATGTATTAGTAATCGGCTGTATTTAGGAAGGTTGATCCAACCGATTTTGCCCTCATAGTATGTTGCCTTCCTACACACATATCCCTCTCCTTTGCCCAGCATCTTACCGTACACACTTGTCCTGGCTCGGCATCATCAGCACCGTTCAAAGAAGGAAAGCTTTTACTACTTAAACACTTTATTTGGAATTTTCCCTACATATGACAGATGTTCAACTAACAAAATCTTGCAATACAAACATTTCCCTTCCTGGTTTGCATGGGAACAATTTTTTTCTACTCCCTCTCAAACAGCATGTTTGGCTCTACCAGAGCCCTTCCCTGGTTGGTATTTCACAAGAATCTTCCGGTAAGTGCATTCTCCACAGTGTGAAGGAGGCGGTGGCCATGTCTGGCCAATGTTACCAGTCTCTGCCAACAATGATGCCATGCTGTCGTGGATGGCCCTTCCAAACCCACAAAATTCTTTGGACAGTCTATTTACGAAAACCAAGCAAGGCCAGCTTTAAGAGTCCCCGGGACAGATATCTTTGGCAATGTTTTTAAAGTGGATGTTTTTGAAGACCGAGCAAGATCAAGAACCACAGCATGGTAGCATGGGAGCTGGCTCAGTCAGGCTCGAGCTGAGAGAGGTCTGAGGGACTTTTCGGGGACAGAAAGCACACACGCACACGCATGCGCACACACACACAAACACACTGCGCACACACACACACACACACTGGCTCACCGCAATCCATTAATCCTGGGCCCATACATATATAGCAGCCATATTGTGTATCTACATAGTTCCTCAGAGATATATGCTAGCCCACAATTTAACTGCTGGCATTTTGACCCCTGGAAATCTCTAATTTCCTCTATATTGGTTTCAACATATCCTTATTTATAGCCTAGTATTTATATTTTGATCGAGGGCTAATGTGTCTTATATAACAGCACTTATGTTTTCAACCACATTTTAAACAATAGTAGTACACTCTTACAAAAAAGGGTTCCAAAAGGCTTCTTCGGCTGTCCCCATAGGAGAACCCTTTTGGGAAACCCACTGTGGAAAGGCTTCTACATGGAACACTAAATATTTCTACTTGGAACCAAAAAGGGTTCTTCAAAGGGTTCTTATGTGGGGACTGCCAAAGAACCCTTTTAGGTTCTAGATAGCATTTCTTACTAAAAGTGTAGTAGTGTTTTCTGTATGTTAGTGATTGAATGTTGATTTATATATCTTATTTTTATTTCACCTTTATTTGACCAAGAGATTCAAATCTATGATCTCCTGTTCTCTATCAATGGAATTAGTCCGCTGGATGGAGCTAGCATGACATGTTGATTTAACACATACATAGCTGGTCATTTTAGTCTATTCAAACAGACCCTATTTCAAAGGAAACAAGTGCTCATTAAGATCAGGATGGGCCAATTAGTGGGCACAGCCAACACACCTCGGCACACTTAACAAGATAGAGGATAGAGAGAGTTTTGTTGATGCTGAGAACAGAATGTAAATGTTTTTAAATAACATTCATAGAACATTACTAATGTTTTCTTGTGTTTTTTATGGAACGTTATCTTAATGTTCTGAGAACATGACTTTAAATATAATCATGTGGAAACCTTCAGAAAGCGTTATGCTAAAGTACTGACATTCCCACAGAATCATATTGTTTCTTAACAATCTCTGAACATTCTGAAAGCATGACTTTTTTTTATTTATTTATTTTATTTTACCTTTATTTAACCAGGTAGGCAAGTTGAGAACAAGTTCTCATTTACAATTGCGACCTGGCCAAGATAAAGCAAATCAGTTCGACACATACAACAACACATGGAGTAAAACAAACGTAGAAAAATAAGTCTATATACACATACAATGTGAGCAAGTGAGGTGAGATAAGGGAGGTAAAGGCAAAGAAAAGGCCATGGTAGCAAAGTAAATACAA
This sequence comes from Oncorhynchus mykiss, assembly GCF_057628025.1. NCBI lineage: Eukaryota > Metazoa > Chordata > Actinopteri > Salmoniformes > Salmonidae > Oncorhynchus > Oncorhynchus mykiss. Next base: position 38,824,849 of record NC_143050.1, on the reverse strand, counting down.
TATAGCAAGTAAAACACTGGAATGGTTGATTTGCAGTGGAAGAATGTGCAAAGTAGAGATAGAAATATAAAAAAGTATTTAGTCAGCCACCAATTGTGCAAGTTCTCCCACTTAAAAAGATGAGAGAGGCCTGTAATTTTCACCATAGGTACACTTCAACTATGACAGACAAAATGAGGAAAATACGTCGAGAAAATCCCATTGTAGGATTTTTAATGAATTTATTTGCAAATTATTGTGGAAAATAAGTATTTGGTCAATAACAAAGGTTTATCTCAATACTTTGTTATATACCCTTTGTTGGCAATGACAGAGGTCAAACGTTTTCTGTAAGTCTTCACAAGGTTTTCACACACTGTTGCTTGTATTTTGGCCCATTCCTCCATGCAGATCTTCTCAAGAGCAGTGATGTTTTGGGGCTGTTGCTGGGTAACACGGATTTTCAACTCCCTCCAAAGATTTTCTATGGGGTTGAGATCTGGAGACTGGCTAGGCCACTCCAGGACCTTGAAATGCTTCTTACGAAGCCACTCCTTCGTTGCCCGGGCGGTGTGTTTGAGATCATTGTCATGCTGAAAGACCCAGCCGCGTTTCATCTTCAATGCCCTTGCTGATGGAAGGAGCTTTTCACTCAAAATCTCTCGATACATGGCCCCATTCATTCTTTCCTTTACACGGATCAGTCGTCCTGGTCCCTTTGCAGAAAAACCAAATACTTATTTTCCAGCATAATTTGCAAATAAATTCATAAAAAATCCTACAATGTGATTTTCTGGATTTTTTTCCTAATTTTGTCTGTTATAGTTGAAGTGTACCTATGATGAAAATTACAGGCCTCTCTCATCTTTTTAAGTGGGAGAACTTGCACAATTGGTGGGTGACTAAATACTTTTTTTTGCCCCACTGTAAGTGTTTCCAGTTTCAGAGATTTTTGTAGTTCGTTCCAGTAATTGGCAGCAGAGATCTGGAAGGAGAGGCGGCCAAAGGAAGAATTCGTTTTGGGGGTGTTTTGAGATATACCTGCTGGAGCGCGAGCTACAGGTGGGTGCTGCTATGGTACCAGCGAGCTGAGATAAGGGGGGACTTTACCTAGCAGGGTCTTGTAGATGACCTAGAGCGAGTGGGTTTGGGTAGTATATGGGGCTTTGGTGACAAAACGGATGGCACTGTGATAGACTGCATCCAATTTATTGAGTAGAGTATTGGTGGCTATTTTGTAAATGACATCGCCAAAGTCGAGGATTGGTAGGATGGTCAGTTATACAAGGGTATGTTTGGTAGCATGAGTGAAGGATGCTTTGTTGTCAAATAGGAAGCCAATTCTAGATTTAATTTTGGATTGGAGATGTTTGATGTGAGTCTGGAAGGAGAGTTTACAGTCTAACCAGACACCTAGGTATTTGTAGTTGTCCACATATTCTAAGTCAGAGCCGTCCAGAGTAGTGATGTTGGACAGGCGGGCAGGTGCAGGTAGAGATCGGTTGAAGAGCATGCAATTAGTTTTACTTGTATTTAAGAGCAATTGGAGGCCACGGAAGGAGAGTTGTATGGCATTGAAGCTCGCCTGGAGGGTTGTTAACACAGTGTCCAAAGAAGGGCCAGAAGTATACAGAATGGTGTCGTCTGCGTAGAGGTGGATCAGAGACTCACCAGCAGCAAGAGCGACATCATTGATGTATACAGAGAAGAGAGTCGGTCCAAGAATTGAACCCTGTGGCACCCCCATAGAGACTGCCAGAGGCCAGGACAACAGACCCTCCGATTTGACACACTGAACTCTATCAGAGAAGTAGTTGGTGAACCAGGCGAGGCAATCATTTGAGAAACCAAGGCTGTTGAGTCTGCCGATGAGGATGTGGTGATTGAAAGAGTCGAAAGCCTTGTCCAGGTCAATGAATACGGCTGCACAGTATTGTTTCTTATTGATGACGGTTAAGATATCGTGCACAAAGTGTCCAAATTTGCATTTTGTACAGTTGTGCATCCCTGTTGTCTTAATAATATTAGCAGAAACAGTGACAACACCAAAAGGCTCCCTAGTGGTGCAGCGGTCTAAGGCACTGAATATCAGTGCTAAAAGCATCACTACAGACCCTGGTCTGATACTTGGTTAGATCCCAGGCTGTATCACAACCGGCTGTGATCGGGAGTCCCATAGGGTGGCGCACAATTGGCCCAGTGTCATCAACGTTAGGGGAGGATTTGGCATTGGTAGGTCATCATTGTAAATAAGAATTTGTTTTGACTGGCCTGAACCAAAGCCTTGTAAAAATAAGGCATAGGGGAAAAGGGCTTACACCATCTTTTACCAAACACTCCTCTTTCACTGACATTTAGAAAGACTGATAAGCGGTTATTGAAGATTGAAAACAGGTTTGGCCTATTGTTTGAACTCGCTAATGGTAAAGTATGCTGATCTCATGGTTCTGAAGAGAGCGGTTAAAAGCCAACAGTTGATAGAGTGGCAAATAAATACATTTCAGGAGATTGGTATGATTCGATACTTGAGAAGTGGCAGCAAGGAGCTACGCCAGACAGCTGTCCAGCGACAGGAAATGTTAGGGCATTTCAAAAGGCATAGGGCCACCAACAATTTTAGAAAACTGGAGTCAGCTGTAAGGTCGTAGAAGAAACACACACACGCATGTGCAAGCACACACACAAACACAGGGGCACACAGGGGTACTCCTATCCTCTCAATATAACGTGGACAAAGCACAACAAAGTCTCCCTTGGGCTAGGGTGGAATTTGTTGACTACTGGGGAATACCATAAATAATTATATAGATCCAAAAAAAAGAACAACACATTTTGAAGTTCTTGTGCCACAGCAGTTGTTGTAGTATTCCTAGGGATATTATAGTCTTAATTTCTCCTGGATACTCCATCCCTGCCCTGTAGGCCTCTAGGTCAGAGCTCCCAATGTGCGTCATGTAAACGCCTGGACCACAAGGTCAGTACGGGAGACCTGGGTGTCAGCCCTGCATCCCTGACGACGTCCAGGGTGGAGGTCATACAGAGTGCTCTGTTGTTCCGTTATACGTTCCCACAGAAACTTGAGCCCTAAAATATAGAAAGAGCGGTTCCAAGTTTTTTTTGTTTTGACGTTCTTAATCTTCACATGACTATGGCAATACAGATCTACCGTTTCGCTGATTGCTGGTACTGGCTGGTCCAATGGTTGGTCCTTAAATCCCGCTAAGGTTGATGTCTGCGGAAATCGAATTAGCATAATAAAAAAATCCTTTAAAAATATCTGTCAGTTTAAGCTAGATACAGTGCCTTGCGAAAGTATTCGGCCCCCTTGAACTTTGCGACCTTTTGCCACATTTCAGGCTTCAAACATAAAGATATAAAACTGTATTTTTTTGTGAAGAATCAACAACAAGTGGGACACAATCATGAAGTGGAACAACATTTATTGGATATTTCAAACTTTTTTAACAAATCAAAAACTGAAAAATTGGGCGTGCAAAATTATTCAGTATTAAGTTAATACTTTGTAGCGCCACCTTTTGCTGCGATTACAGCTGTAAGTCGCTTGGGGTATGTCTCTATCAGTTCTAGAAATTTTTTCCCATTCCTCCTTGCAAAACAGCTCGAGCTCAGTGAGGTTGGATGGAGAACATTTGTGAACAGCAGTTTTCAGTTCTTTCCACAGATTCTCGATTGGATTCAGGTCTGGCCTTTGACTTGGCCATTCTAACACCTCGATATGTTTATTTTTGAACCATTCCATTGTAGATTTTGCTTTATGTTTTGGATCATTGTCTTGTTGGAAGACAAATCTCCGTCCCAGTCTCAGGTCTTTTGCAGACTCCATCAGGTTTTCTTCCAGAATGGTCCTGTATTTGGCTCCATCCATCTTCCAATCAATTTTAACCATCTTCCCTGTCCATGCTGAAGAAAAGCAGGCCCAAACCATGATGCTGCCACCACCATGTTTGACAGTGGGGATGGTGTGTTCAGCTGTGTTGCTTTTACGCCAAACATAACGCTCTGATCAGTCTTCTCCTTGTATGAGCTGAAAGTTTAGAGGGACGGCCAGGTCTTGGTAGATTTGCAGTGGTCTGATACTCCTTCCATTTCAATGTTATCGCTTGCACAGTGCTCCATGGGATGTTTAAAGCTTGGGAAATCTTTTTGTATCCAAATCCGGCTTTAAACTTCTTCACAACAGTATCTTGGACCTGCCTGGTGTGTTCCTTGTTCTTCATGATGCTCTCTGCGCTTTTAACGGACCTCTGAGACTATCACAGTGCAGGTGCATTTATACGGAGACTTGATTACACACAGGTGGATTGTATTTATCATCATTAGTCATTTAGGTCAACATTGGATCATTCAGAGATCCTCACTGAACTTCTGGAGAGAGTTTGCTGCACTGAAAGTAAAGGGGCTGAATAATTTTGCACGCCCAGTTTTTCAGTTTTTGATTTGTTAAAAAAGTTTGAAATATCCAATAAATGTCGTTCCACTTCATGATTGTGTCCCACTTGTTGTTGATTCTTCACAAAAAAATACAGTTTTATATCTTTATGTTTGAAGCCTGAAATGTGGCAAAAGGTCGCAAAGTTCAAGGGGGCCGAATACTTTCGCAAGGCACTGTATATCTTTTTTTTTGTTGCTTTGGATGCATCTCAATCCACCGCATCCGTCTATGTCACACTTCTGCATCTGCGGTGCAGGTGACAGAGCGAGAGTGGTGTTTGTCAGACCATGAGATATCCCGAACATCGGTCTTCTCATAAAGTTGTATGTAATGTCCAAACAGTTTGGCCTACAAACTATAATGCAGTGGTGTAAAGTACTTAAAAAGTACTACTTATTATGTCGTTTTGTGGGGTATCGGTACTATTTACTATTACTTTACTATTTATATTTTTAACTACTTTTTACGTTTACTTCACTATTCACTACAATCCTAAAGAAAATTATGTACTTTTTACTCCATACATTTTCCCTGACACCCAAGAGTAATTTTTGAATACTTAGCAGGACAGGAAAATGGTCCAATTCACACACTTACCAAGAGAACAAAGCAGGACAGGAAAATGGTCCAATTCACACACTTATCAAGAGAACATCCCTGGTCATCCCTACTGCCTCTGATTTGGCGGACTCACTGAACATACGTGCATCGCTTGTAAATGATGTCTGAAGGTTGGCGTGTGCCTCTGGCTGTCCTTAAAAACAAGGGATCAAATACATGTAAAATGTTTCCTGATCTTACTTACAGTGGGGCAAAAAAAGTATTTAGTCAGCCACCAATTGTGCAAGTTCTCCCACTTAAAAAGATGAGAGGCCTGTAATTTTCATCATAGGTACACTTCAACTATGACAGACAAAATGAGGAAAGAAATCCAGAAAATCACATTGTAAAATTTTTTATGAATTTATTTGCAAATTATGGTGGAAAATAAGTATTTGGTCACCTACAAACAAGTAAGATTTCTGGCTCTCAAAGACCTATAACTTCTTCTTTAAGAGGCTCCTCTGTCCTCCACTCGTTACCTGTATTAATGGCACCTGTTTGAACTTGTTATCAGTATAAAAGACACCTGTCCACAACCTCAAACAGTCACACTCCAAACTTCACTATGGCCAAGACCAAAGAGCTGTCAAAGGACACCAGAAACAAAATTGTAGACCTGCACCAGGCTGGGAAGACTGAATCTGCAATAGGTAAGCAGCTTGGTTTGAAGAAATCAACTGTGGGAGCAATTATTAGGAAATGGAAGACATACAAGACCACTGATAATCTTCCTCGATCTGGGGCTCCACGCAAGATCTCACCCCGTGGGGTCAAAATGATCACAAGAACGGTGAGCAAAAATCTCAGAACCACACGGGGGGACCTAGTGAATGACCTGCAGAGAGCTGGGACCAAAGTAACAAAGCCTACCATCAGTAACACACTACGCCGCCAGGGACTCAAATCCTGCAGTGCCAGACGTGTCCCCCTGCTTAAGCCAGTACATGTCCAGGCCCGTCTGAAGTTTGCTAGTGAGCATTTGGATGATCCAGAAGAAGATTGGGAGAATGTCATATGGTCAGATGAAACCAAAATATAACTTTTTGGTAAAAACTCAACTCGTCGTGTTTGGAGGACAAAGAATGCATCCAAAGAACACCATACCTACTGTGAAGCATGGGGGTGGAAACATCATGCTTTGGGGCTGTTGTTCTGCAAAGGGACCATGACGAATGATCAGTGTAAAGGAAAGAATGAATGGGGCCATGTATCATGAGATTTTGAGTGAAAACCTCCTTCCATCAGCAAGGGCATTGAAGATGAAACGTGGCTGGGTCTTTCAGCATGACAATGATCCCAAACACACCGCCCGGGCAGCGAAGGAGTGGCTTCGTAAAGTCTGTGTTGCCCAGCAACAGCCCCAAAACATCATTGCTCTAGAGGAGATTTGCATGGAGGAATGGGCCAAAATACCAGCAACAGTGTGTGAAAACCTCGTGAAGACTTACAGAAAACGTTTGACCTCTGTCATTGCCAACAAAGGTAATATAACAAAGTATGGAGATAAACTTTTGTTATTGACCAAATGCTTATTTTCCACAATAATTTGCAAATAAATTCATAAAAAATCCTACAATGGGATTTTCTGGATTCACCTATGGTGAAAATTACAGGCCTCTCTCATCTTTTTAAGTGGGAGAACTTGCACAATTGGTGGCTGACTAAGTACTTTTTTGCCTCACTGTATATATCAAAGGGTTCTTAAAATTCTAAATCAAATAGCTAAAACATCCATGGTATGACCTTCTTAAAACAATTCCATATAGCTTAGTAGAACTCCCCCGGCTTAGACAGGTTAATGGGTTAATGAAGTTATATCACACGTGAACCCATAGCATATGATATAGATCAATATATACTCTATGGCTGATCCATCTGTGCAGTTGAACTACATGCGGTCATTGGATGCATGAGACTCAATGGCACCAAAGACAAAAAATGGATTCCCAAATGACAATGGAAATACACTCAGAGGGAGTTTTACCTCTCTCGTCAATCAACTTTCAGTTTCTGTTATCCATTTAGCAGATGTCCATGGCTTTAGCTTGCTCCCAATATTGAAACGAACGTTCATGATTTGTTGGATGAGGTCAGACTTTTACCATTTATCTATTTCTCATTTGCAAACACAGCAACTTTGTGACCCAAATGTAATCTTAGACTGTCTGTGTACCCTCAGGGGACTTGTAATATTTCATTAATTGTGATATCTAATCGGAATTCCAGTCACAGGTCCACAGAGGGCATGGGAGGTTAGAGAGTGGGAGATTCCAGGAAAACTTGCTGGGCTGGAGAGAAAGCTGGAACAAAGCCACTACAATATCTGTGATAGATCTCATCTGGCCATGAGGAAGCAACCACATGAACAGCAATTTTCTAAAGACGGATGAGTGAGCAATCTGTAGTAGAGTATTGGAGTGGTTGATGAAGTGTGATATTCAACTATATGGCTGTGAATATGATACATGATACGTCAGTATCTTTTCCCCTCTCTCTCTCCTCATGCATGCCCTTGTCATCATCTGTACTCAACAGTCAATTGGAGTCAAGTAGCTATGTTCAAATGCTGTAAGACTTTCCTGGAAAACAGTTGTTTTTTCCATGTAATTCCCACATAGTTACTCAGCAAATTGGGAACATCCCCAGAAGATAAGTTAAGATTCTCATTCATTGGAATGTTCTCCTAATATTCACTCAAATGTTCCCAGCAAACCAAAATTGGTTTTGTTAAGGTTCCCAGAACATTCGTTAGGTTGCGGCAAATTTTCTCATAACACAAAATCTGTCCAGCCGTTTTGATGATTATACGTTTGTTTAAAACATCCCAGTTCTTTAAATGTTCCTAAAACGTTTCTTTAGGTTGTGGGAACGTTGTGGGAATATGACAACAGAACACAAAACACTAAAACTGTCTAGTTGTGCTGACATTGAGATAATGTTTGTATCAGGGTGCACAAAACATTCCTTTGATGTTGCAAGAATGTCAACAGAACAGCCTTTCTGAGTTCTTTAAAGGTTCCCAGACAATTTCATTCGTTTGTGAGAACAGTGTGGGTACATTCAAATAAATAAGTTCCCAAAGCACAAAATATGCTCAGTTGTGATGACATTCTTTGTTCGGTTGCACAGGACATTCCCTTATGGTTGTAATAATGCTGGCACAACACTTGGTGTACGTTCTTTAAAGGTTGTCTGGATGTTGCAAGAATATTTGTGTGATATTCACACATTGTACTTGAGGTTGCAAAGAACATTCCCTCAATGTTGCACAATGTTCAACCATTTCTGACATTCACTGCATGTTTATTTTAGGTATAACATAATATTCAAACCTTTCCCCCTCAGGAGACTGAAAAGATTTTGCATAGGTCCCCAGATCATCAAAAAGTTCTACAGCTGCACCATCGAGAGCATCCTGACCGGTTGCATCACTGCCTGGTACAGCAACTGCTCTGGCATCTGACCGTAAGGTGCTACAGAGGGTAGTGCGTATGGCCCAGTACATCACTGTGGCCAAGCTTCCTGCAATCCAGGACCTATATAATAGGCGGTGTCAGAGGAAATCCCATAAAATTGTTACTTTTTTTATTTTTTACTTTTGTTTATTCTGTAAATATTTTCTTAACTCTTCTTGAACTGCACTGTTGGTTAAGGGCTTGTAAGCATTTCACAGTAAGGTCTACACTTGTTGTATTCGGCGCATGTAACACATACATTTTGATTTGATGTTCACACAATATACATTTGACCTTGACTTGGAGGTGTTATGTTATAGTTAGAGTTTACATGATATTTCCACAACATTCTCAGCATGCACATTTCTAGTTCCTTAAAGCATACGGAAGCAGATCGGAATACATCCCCATTATGTTTCTCTACAGAGTTAATAGCAATTCACATTTGAGGATTGTATTCTAGGCCCACTTGTCATGGAAGTTTGAATCATTAATGAGAAGAGACAAGGTCAATCCCCAATCAGGTGATTATTCATAACGTATTAATAAGGAAAGCATGGAGTAATAATGATGGCTGGTCGACCCAACATGGTGCCTGTTGGGTTCGAGCCCTGAGAGAAAGAATGCAAACACCTTTAATAGCAAAGATACACCCCCTTAGCCTACACAACAAACAACAGATGTGTGGAATGGGTCACAAGGTTTGGATTCGTATGAAAGAAAGTCATAATTCACAGCAGACAGTATCTGCTGTAAAGACTGTTCTCATTGTGTGGAAATCAGGGCCTGGCCCCTAAAAAAAGGTTCCCCTCATCATTAACCATACCCGAGCCATCTCCACCCTGGTACCTCCCAGGACACAAACACCAACTCATTATATGGAATGTGAGCTCCAAGAGAGGACAAGACCACCATAAATCAGTTGCTAGAGTTAAATCTCAGAAGCTCCTCTCAGTTCACACAGACACAATAGAGTTCTAAGAACCCCATTCTGTTGCATAAAACAACCATTCAATGCAATAACAGTATTATAACATAATCTTGTAATTTCTCTACGATGCACTACAAGGTGATATAGAAACATATGGCATTTCATTTTAACAGCACTTAATCATATAAACATAACCATATTTTTTACACTTCATATGTTATCTAACTTTAGGATGATTCACTAAAATGTTCCCAGCAAACCAAAATTGGTTGCGACAAATGTTTTCATAACACAAATGCTGTCCAGGCGTGCTGATGATTATACAATGTTTGTATAAAACATTTGCCAGTCTTCTTCTGGCATTGCCGGGTGTAGATTATAAGAGTACATTAAGGCCAGATTGTTTTTCAAAATGTTCAAACGTTCATAGATGATCAGCAGTCAAATAATAATCACAGTGGTAGTAGAGGGTGCAACAGGTTAGCAGCACGTCAGGAGTAAATGTCAGTTGGCTTTTCATAGCCGAGCATTCAGAGGTAGAGAGAGAGAGAGAGAGAGAGAGAGAGAGAGAGAGAGAGAGAGAGAGAGAGAGAGAGAGAGAGAGAGAGAGAGAGAGACCAATTTACTAACCTGAGACAAGGCTGAGTATAGCCCCCGAAGATGTGCTCCACCACATGAGCCCGAGGGGGCGCAAGACCCGAACAGGGAGATCATGTCAGTGACTCAACCCACCCAAATCGAGTAAAGTGAAAAAAGCTTGGCACGACGTGACGCACCTCGCCTTGGGATGGCATGGAAAAGCTCTAGTAAGCCAGTGACTCAACCCCTGTAATAGGGTTAGAGGCAGAGAATCACTGTGTAGAGAGGGGAGCTGGCCAGGCAGAGACAGCAAGAGCAGCAAGAGCGGTTGGTCAGTCCAGTGCCTTGCCGTTCACTTTCGCACCCCTGGGCCAGACTACAATCAATCATAGGACCTACTGAAGAGATGACATTCAGGAAAGACTTAAAGGTTGAGACCGAGTCTGCGTCTCTCACAGGGATAGGCAGATCATTCCATAAAAATTGAGCTCCATAGGAGAAAGTCCTGCCGGCAGTTGTTTGCTTAGAAATTCTAGGGACAATAAGGAGGCCTGCGTCTGGTGACCGTAGAGTACGCGTAGGTGCACTACATGGACAAATGAGTGGATTCAGCTATTTCACCCACACCCATTGCTGACAGGTGAATAACATCGAGCACACAGCCTTGCAATCGCCATAGAAAAACATTGGTAGTAGAATGGTGCATACTGAAGAGCTCAGTGACTTTCAACGTGGCACCGTCATAGGATGCCACCTTTCCAACAAGTCAGTTTGTTATTGTGTGAAGTGGAAACGTCTAGGAGCAACAACGGCTAAGCTGCGAAGTGGTAAGCCAAACAAGCTCACAGAATGGGACCGCCGAGTGCTGAAGCGTGTATCGAGTAAAAATCGTCTGTCTTCAGCTGCAACACTCACTACTGAGTTCCAAACTGCCTCTGGAAGCAACCTTAGCAAAATAACTGTTTGTCGGGACCTTAATAAAATGGGTGTCCATGGCCGAGCAGCCGCACAGAAGCCGAAGATCACCATGCACAATGCCAAGTGTTGGCTGGAGTGGTGTAAAGCTCGCCGCCGTTGGACTCTGGAGTAGTGCAAACGCATTCTCTGGAGAATCACGCTTAACCATCTGGCAGTCTGAGGGACTAATCTGTTTTTTTAAATTTATTTATTTAAAAAAAAAAAAATTATTTCACCTTTATTTAAGGCTAGTTGAGAACAAGTTCTCATTTGCAACTGCGACCTGGCCAAGATAAAGCGTAGCAATTTGACACATACAACAACACAGAGTTACACATGGAATAAACAAAACATACAGTAGAACAAACGAAAACAAAAAAGTCTATATACAGTGAGTGCAAATGAGGTACGTTACGGAAATAAATAGGCCATGGTGGCAAAGTAATTACAATATAGCAATTAAACACTGGAATGGTAGATCGGCAGAAGATGAATGTGCAGGTAGAGATGCTGGGGTGCAGTGGAGCAAAATAAATAAATAAATAAATACCAGTATGGGGATGAGGTAGGTAGATAGATGGGCTGTTTACAGATGGGCTATGTACAGGTGCAGTGATCTGTAAGCTGCTCTAACAGCTGGTGCTTAAAGCTAGTGAGGGAGATGTGAGTCTCCAGCTTCAGAGATTTTTGCAATTCGTTCCAGTCATGGGCAGCAGAGAACTGGAAGGAAAGATGACCAAATGAGGAATTGGCTTTGGGGGTGACCAGTAAGATATACCTGCTGGAGCGCGTGCTACAAGTGGGTGCTGCTATGGTGACCAGTGAGCTGAGATAAGGCGGGGCTTTACCTAGCAGAGACTTGTAGATAACCTGTAGCCAGTGGGTTTGGCGACGAGTATGAAGCGAGGGCCAACCAACGAGAACGTACAGGTCGCAATGGTGGGTAGAGTATGGGGCTTTGGTGACAAAATGGCACTGTGATAGACTGCATCCAGTTTGTTGAGTAGAGTGTTGGAGGCTATTTTATAGACGACATCACCGAAGTCGAGGATTGGTAGGATGGTCAGTTTTACGAGGGTATGTTTCGCAGCATGAGTGAAGGATGCTTTGTTGCGATATAGGAAGCCGATTCTAGATTTAATTTTGGATTGGAGATGCTTAATGTGAGTCTGGAAGGAGAGTTTACAGTCTAACCAGACACCCAGGTATTTGTAGTTGCCCACGTATTCTAAGTCAGAGCCGTCCAGAGTGGCGATGCTGGACAGGCGAGCAGGTGCGGGCAGTGATCGATTGAATAGCATTCATTTAGTTTTACTTGCGTTTAAGAGCAGTTGGAGGCCACGGTAGGAGAGTTGTATGGCATTGAAGCTTGTCTGGAGGTTAGTTAACACAGTGTCCAAGGAGGGGCCAGAAGTATACAGAATGGTGTCATCTGTGTAGAGGTGGATCAGAGAATCACAAGCAGCAAGAACAACATCATTGATGTATACAGAAAAGAGAGTCGGCCCGAGAATTGGGTCTAGAGTGTCACCCCCTTTGAAGAGGGGGATGACCGCGGCAGCTTTCCAATCTTTGGGAATCTCAGACGATATGGAAGAGAGGTTGAAGAGAGGTTAATTTTAGAAAGAGATGGTCCATATTGTCTAGCCCGGCTGATTTGTAGGGATCCAGATTTTGCAGCTCTTTCAGAACATCAGCTACCTGGATTTGGGGAAAGGAGAAATTGTGGGGGCTTTGGAGGGTCCCGGGCAACCGGGGTAGGGGTAGCCATGTGGAAAGCATGGCCAGCCATAAAGAAATGCTTATTGAAATTCTCAATTATAGTGGATTTATCGGTGCTGACAGTGTTTCCTAGCCTCAGAGCAGTGGGCAGCTGGGAGGAGGTGCTCTTATTCTCCATGGACTTTACAGTGTCCCAGAACTTTTTTGAGTTAGTACTACAGGATGCAAATTTCTGTTTGACAAAGATTGCCTTAGCTTTTCTAACTGCCTGTCTATATTTGTTCCTAACTTCCCTGAAAAGTTGCATATCACAGGGGCTATTCGATATTAATGCAGAACACCACAGGATGTTTTTGTGCTGGTCAAGGGCAGACAGGTCTGGAGTGAACCAAGGACTATATCTATTCCTAGTTCTACATTTTTTGAGAGGGGCATGCTTTTTTAAGATGGTGAGGAAGGCACTTTTAAAGAATAGCCAGGCATCATCTACTAACGGGATGAGGTCAATGTCATTCCAGGATACCCCGGCCAGGTCGATTAGAAAGGCCTGCTCGCAGAAGTGTTTCAGGGAGCGTTTGACAGTGATGAGGGGTGGTCGTTTGGTCGCAGATCCATTACGGATGCAGGCAATGAGGCAGTGATCGCTGAGATCTTGATTGAAAACAGCAGAGGTGTATTTGGAGGGCGAATTAGTTAGGATGACATCTATGAGGGTGCCTGTGTTTACTGATTTGGGGTTGTACCTGGTAGGTTCATTGATAATTTGTGGCATCAAGGGCATCAAGCTTAGTCTGTAGGATGGCTGCGGTGTTAAGCATGTCCCAGTTTAGGTCACCTAGTAGCACGAGCACAGAAGATAGATGGGGGGCAATCAATTCACATATGGTATCGAGGGCACAGCTGGGGGCAGAGGGAGGTCTATAGCAAGCGGCAACAGTGAGAGACTTGTTTCTGGAAAGGTGAATTTTTAGAAGTAGAAGCTCAAATTGTTTGGGTACAGACTTCGATAGAAATACAGAACTCTGCAGGCTCTCTGCAGTAGATTGCAACACCGCCCCCCTTGGCAGTTCTATCTTGGCAGAAAGCGTTATAGTTAGCAAGGGAGATTTCATAGTTTTTGGTGGTTTTCCTAAGACAGTAATCATTAACCAGGACAGTAATGGACGAGGCATATTGGTATTAGAGAGAGGCATGCGTAGCCAAGTGAACATATGGGTCCAGTGAGTGGTTGAGCTGGCTTGGGACACGGCGATTCAGACAGTTAGCAGGCCGATGCTAACAAGCTAACATTTAGTAGTCCGGGGCTAAACAAGCTAGCAGCTAGTAGACCGAGGCAAGCTAGTAGTTATCAGGCCAGGTTAGCAAGCAAGCAGTTAGCAGGGTCTAGCAGTTAGCAGACCGGGTTAGCAAGCAAGCAGTTAGCAAGGGCTAGCAGTTAGCAGACCAGGCAGGCAAGCTAGCAGTTAGCAGACCAGGTAAGCAAGCAAGCAGATAGCAGGGGCTAGAAAGTTAGCCTTTGGGGGACGTTGCGATGGGGGTAAGTCTGTTTTTGCCTCTTCATGCGGTGACATCGATAGACCAGTCTTGGAATTAGTAAGGTTCCAAGTAGCTCTATAGGTAGCTAGCAGGCCTAGCTGGTTAGCATGATGGGCCTTCTGAGGGGCCTGTTGGAGTCCTCGGGCACATTATGTCGGTATTCCAGTCGTAGGGGATCTGCGGGGTTCCATACCCCGTACCGGCTGTAGAAGGGGTCCGGATATTGTAGCCCAAGAATGCTTCGGTGGTAGCACAGGAGCCCTGGCCGGGCTAGCTTCAAGCTAATTGGTGCTTGCTCTGGGATGAAAAGGAGTAGTCATCCAGTATTGCGGTTAGCTAGTTGTGAAGATCCAGATGAAAATGTTCAGTTTGCGGTAGGAATCCGGGGGATAAAAATAATAGGTCCGTTAAGCTCTGGTTAGAGTTACGTTGTTCGAACTGGCGAGAGCTTTTCCGAGCTGAAGGTTAGCTGATGACCGCTGGCAATGGTTTGCTGACTGATAGCTGGTAGTTAGTTTTGCAACATGCGAAGAGAACGCTACCAGCCCGAATGTATAGTGCCAACTGTAAAGTGGAGAAGGAATAATGGTCTGAGTCTGCTTTTCATGATTCAGGCTCCTACAGCATACAATGACAGTCTAGACTATTCTGTGTTCCCAACTTTGAGGCAACAGTTTGGGGAATGCCCTTTCCTGTTTCAGCATGACAATCAGTGGGGTAAATAACTTCAGTAAAAATACTTGAAAGTACTACTTAAATAGTTTTTTGGGGTATCTGTGCTTTACTTTACCATTTATATTTTTGACGACTTTTACTTTTTCCACCACTAATGACAATGCCTCTGTGCACACAGCAAGGTCCATACAGAACTGGTTTGTCGAGATCAGTGTGGATGAACTTGACTGGCCTGCACAGAGCCCTGACCTCAACCCCATCGAACACCTTTGGGATGAATTGGATTGCCGACTGGTGAGCCAGACCTATTCGCTCAACATCAGTGCTCGACCTCACTAATGCTTTTGTGGCTGAATGGAAGCAAGTGCCAACAGCAATGTTCCAACCTCTAGTTAAAAGCCTTCCTAGAAGAGTGGAGGCTGTTACAGCAGCAAAGGGGAACCAACTCTATATGAATGTCCATTGTTTTGGAATTTGATTTTATACGTGTGTCCACATACTTTTGGTCATGTAGTGTACGTAGGGCAGGACCAAATCAGAGAAATAGGTATGAGCAATTCTATGTAACACTTCATAGGGTAGCAGTAAAACCTTGAAATCAGCCCTAGCCTTAACAGGAAGCCAGGCTAGCAGTGGAGTAATATGATCACATTTTGGGGTTCTAGTCAAGATTCTAGCAGTCGTATTTAGCACTAACTGAAATATATTTAGTTCTTTATCGTGGTAGCCAGAAAGTAGAGAATTGCATTAATCTAATCTAGAAGTGAACGTTTCTGATTTTTGCAGTGTTGCAAAGGTGGAAAAAGCTGCCCTTGAAATATTCTTGATATGTTCGTCAAAAGAGAGATCAGGGTCCAGAGTAATATCAGGGTCCTTCACAGTTTTATTTGAGGCGACTGTACAACCATCAATATTAATTGTCAGATCAATCAAGAGATGTCTTTGTTTCTTGAGACCTAGAACTAGCATCTCTGTTTTGTCCGAGTTTAAAAGTAAAACATGCTTCCAGGGTAGGCAATTTTGGGGCTTCACCATGTTTAATCGAAATGTACAGATGTGTGTCGTCCACATAGCAGTGAAAGTTGGTATTGTGTTTTCTAATTACATCACCAAGAGGCAGAATATATAGTGAAAAAATAGTGGTCCTAAAACAGAATCTTGAGGAACACCAAAACTTACAATTTATTTGTCAGAGGACAAACCATCCACAGAGACAAACTGATATCTTTCCAACAGATAAGATCTAAACAAGGCAAGAATTTGTCCGTGTAGACCAATTAAGGTTTCCAATCACTCCAAAAGAATGTGGTGATCGATGGTGTCATTAAAAGGTAATTTACCACCTTCATGAGTGCAGTCTTAGTACTATGATGGAGTCTAAAAGCAGACTGCAGTGTTACGTGTACATTATTTGTCTTCAGAAAGGCCGTGAGTTTTTTCTTAAATATTTGAGAGGAATGGGAGATTCGATATGGGCCGATTGTTGAAAAAAGTTGATAGGGATAACTCTCAGTGGACTGATATTTCTTGGCTTTGTGCAGCAGTCTCAGGGAGCTCCGCATACGTGTGCAGTTTAGAGGGACCATTGAAAGGGAGCCCGTTTATAATGTTCAACATAGGATGGCCAAGCACAGGAAGAAGCTCTTTCAGTAGTTTAGTTGGAATAGGGTCCAGTAGGCAGCTGGAAGGTTTAGAGGCCATTACTATTTGTGTGAATGTGTCAAGAGATACAGGATAAAAAAAACTGTCTCTAGGTCCTGGAAGTTCTATGCAGACTCTGTATACCAGGGAGCTAATTTATTTTGACAAATGTTTTTTTTTTTCGAGGTGCGCATCTAGGGTATTACCTAAGGTTAAATTTAGATCCTCAATTAGGTGGTTAACTGATTTTTGTACTCTGACCTCCTTTGGTAGGTGGAGGGAATCTGGAAGGGCATCTAGGAATCTTTGGGTTTTCTGAGAATTTATAGAGCAGCTTTTGATAATCCTTGGTTGGGGTCTGAGCAGACTATTTGTTGCAATTGCAAACGTAAGTAGATGCTGGTCCGATAGTCCAGGATTATGAGGAAAACATTTAGATCTATAACATTTATTTCATGGGACAAAACTAGATCCAGTGTGTGACTGTGGCAATGCGTAGGTCTGGAGACATGTTGGACAAAACCCACTGAGTCAATGATGGCTCCGAAAGCATTTTGGAGTCGGCCTGTGTACTTTTCCATGTGAATATTGAAGTCGCCAAAACGTTCAATATTATCTGCCATGACTACAAGGTCTGACAGGAATTCAGCAAACTAGTGAGGAATGCTGTATAGGGCCCAGGAGGCCTGTAAACAGTAGCTATAAAAAGTGGTTGAGTAGGCTGCATAGATTTCATGACTAGAAGCTCAAAAGGCAAAAACACAACAAATATTTTTTGGAGGGGGGTAAATAGAAATTTGCTGTTGGAAATGTTAGCAACACCTCTGCCTTTGCGGGATGCGTGGGGGATATGGTCACTAGTGTAACCACGAGGAGAGGCCTCAATTAACACAGTAAAATCATCAGGCTTGAGCAATGTTCATCAGGCCAATCACATCAAGGTTATGATCAGTGGTTAGTACATTCAAAGTGAGGGATCTAACATTAAGTATTCCTATTTTGAGATGTGAGTTATTATCATAATCTCTTTCAGTGATGACAGGAATGGAGGAGGTCTTTATTCGAGTGAGATAGCTAAGATGAACACCACCATGTTAAGTTTTGCCTGACCTACAGTACCAGTCAAAACATTCTACAATGTAGAATAATAGTAAGGACATCAAAACAAACAATGAAATAACACATATGGAATCATGTAGTAACCAAAAAAGTGTTAAACAAAGAAAAAATATATTTGAGATTTTAGATTATTCAAAGTCGCCACCCTTTGCCTTGGTGACAGATTTGTACACTCTTGGCATTCTCTCAACCAGCTTCACCTGGAATGCTTTTCCAACAGTCTTGAAGGAGTTCCCACATATGCTGAGTACTTGTTGGCTGCTTTTCCTTCACTCTGCGGTCCAACTCATCCCAAACCATCTCAATTGGGTTGAGGTCGGGTGATTGAGGAGGCCAGGTCATCTGATGCAGCACTCCATAAATCACCTTCTTGGTCAAATAGTCCTTACACAGCCTGGAGGTGTGTTGGGTCATTGTCCTGTTGAAAAACAAATGATTGTCCCACTATGCGCAATCCAGATGGGATGGCGTATTACTGCAGAATTCTGTGGTAGCCATGCTGGTTAAGCGTGCCTTGAATTCTAAATAAATCACCAACAGTGTCACCAGCAAAGCACCCAGACACCATCACACCTCCTCCTCCATGCTTCACTGTGGGAACCACACATGGGGAGATCATCCGTTCACCTACTCTGCGTCTCACAAAGACACAGCGGCTGCAACCAAAATTCTCACATTTGAACACATCAGACTAAAGGACAGATTTCCACCTGTCTAATGTCCATTGCTCGTGTTTCTTGGCCCAAGCAAGTCTCTTGTTATTATTTGTGTCCTTTAGTAGTGGTTTCTTTGCAGCAATTCGACCATGAAAGCCTGATTCACATAGCCTCCTCTGAACAGTTGATGTTGAGATGTGTCTGTTACTTGAACTCTGTTAAGCAATTATTTGGGCTGCAATCTGAGGTGCAGTTAATTGCCAATTTCGTAGGCTGGTAACTCTAACAAACGTATCTTCTGCAGCAGACTGGGTCTTCCTTTCCTGTGACAGTCCTCGTGAGAGCCAGTTTCATCAAAGCGCTTTATGGTTTTTGCGACTGCACTTGAAGAAACTTTCAAATTTCTCGAAATTTTCCAGATTGACTGACCTTCATGTCTTAAAGTAATGATGGACTGTAATTTACTGTTCTTGCCATAAACTGTTCTTGCCATAATATGGACTTGGTATTTTACCAAATAGGGATATTTTCTGGATACCAACCCTACCCTGTCACAACACAACTGATTGGCTCAAACACATTAAGAAGGAAAGAAATTGCACAAATTAACTTTTAACAAGAGACAACTGTTAATTGAAAAGCATTCCAGGTGAGTATCTCATGAAACTGCTTGAGAGAATGCCAAGAATGTGCAAAGCTGTCATCAAGGTAAAGGGTGGCTACTTTGAAGAATATTTTAATGTGTTTACCACTTTTTTGGTCACTACATGTGTTATTGTGGAATAACTATGTGTTAATAACTATGTGTTATGCCATAGTTTTGATGTCTTCACTATTACTCTACAATGTAGACAATAGTAAAAAATAAAGAAAAACCCTTGAATGAGTAGGTGTGTCCAAACTCTTGACTGATACTGTATGTCCAGATTAAGCATTGAATTCAAAAGTTGTGTGAGGACAAAACTAAGACCATGGTAAACTTAAATACAGAGTTTGATTAATTGGTAAAAAAGCAAAACAGTTTTGCAGGTAACCAAATAGCAACAAACAGTACAGCAATACGGAGACAACACAGAAGTGTGTTGCGTCATCAGTCACGTCTTTAGGTTGTGGGAACGTTGTGGTTGTGGGAACATCGTCGGGACATGACAAGAGATATGTTCCAAAAACAATCAAATTGTCCATTTGTGCTGACATCCCAGATAATATTTTTATCAGGGCGCACAAAACATTCCTTTGATATTGCAAGAATGTTGACAGAACAGCATTTGAGCTCTTTAAATGGTTCCCAGAGTGTTTAATTAGGTTTTGGGAACAGTGCGGGTACATTACAAGAGATAGATTCCCAAACCACAAAATACACTCAGTTGTGATGACATTCTTTAAGTTAGGTTGCACAGGATATTCCCTTAATGTTGTAAAATTGTTGACACAACACCTGTTCTTTAAAGGTTCCCAGAGTATTTCATTAAGTTACGTGAGATGTCTGGGATGTTGCAAGAACTTTCTAGTTATTTTCACATATTGTATTAGCAAAGAAAAGTCACTCAATGTTGCACAATGTTCCACACTTTCCAAATAAGTAAGTGTTTCTGATGTTCATAACCTATTTGTTTTAGGTTTAACATAATTTGCCATTGATGCTCACGCAATATACATTTGACCTTGTCTTGGAGGTTCTCAGAACATTTGGAACATGTTATATTTCAGTTTGACATCATATTACCACATGCTCTGCATGCACATTTCTAGTTCCTTATAGCATAAGAAATACGATTGGAATTCATCCCCATTATGTTTCTCTCCAGCTTTAATAGCAATTCACGTTTAGTATTGTATTCTAGACCCACTAGTACAAGGTGATGTAGACACACAGCATTTGATTTAATTCACGGGAAATGTAATCATAGAAACACAACCATATTATTTACACTTCATATGTTGACAATCTGCACATGTGGCGTTTGAACACATGTTCTTCGGATTTGTGTTCAAATCAGTAACCCTCCGCGCCACCAGGGGAAAGCTGGGGTGTTGTAGTGTTTTTTCAGTCTACAGTATATAGATCAGGTATTATGGTTAATCAGGACACAGAACACAGTTTCTGAGTTATTCAAATGTTCACATCCTCTTCATATGCTGTGTACTTGTAAAACTGTATTTTATCATTTTTGTTCTTCATCACGCTGATAGTCTTAGGAAACATTTATAAAGCTTCCTTTAAATAACTTGTCTTATTGTGTATTCATATACTGTACGTCTTAAATACCGATCAGAAACTTTTACTCATTTGACATTTTCACCATTTCAATCCAAACACATAAAAATGCATGCAATACCAATTCTGAAAAATGATGACACATATTAAATATACAAAAGTGAATTCAGGTTCAATGCAATAATCTTTTTTTTCTTACATTTTCTGTGCTGTCCTCTCCAATATCTTAATTTAGCACATTAAAGGACACAAAAACAGTTATTCATTCAATATGAAAAGACTGGTGATTTATCACACAATTTAATAGAATTTGGTTTGCTGTGCCAAATTTGATATTCTTCAGATGAGCAGCATTGTGGGCACTATGGATTCTAAAATAAACCCACCTGCTGTTCACCAGTTCTTCTGTGTGGTGCAGAACGAAGAGTTAAAACCAATGTAAGTTTCCAGGTCTTGTACCTCCACATTCCTGTGATTACAACTGAATGCACCGATGAAAACAATACTTGACCTTGTGTACTCTACTCCTTTTTAAATGTGTGAATGCTAAATCCTATCACAGACTATGACTTTTCCCCTTCCGCCCCTTGTGGCTGTACAGTGCCCACAGGTCATCGTCACCTGCTTTAGTCATAACCCGTTTGACACTTTCCCCGGGGAGATGTGATTTAAAGGAATACAAGTTATTTAAAGCTAGCTTTATAAAAATCTATCCAACCAATAAGACTTTCTTAAGACTTTCAACACATGAATGAAGACAAATCTCCATGAAAGGCAGTGTTACATGTACCGAGCACTGACCTCAACCTCATCGAACACCTTTGGGATAAATTGGAACGCCGCCTGCGCACCAGGCATAATCGTCCAACATCAGTGCCCGACCTCACTAATGCTCTTGTGGCTGAATGGAAGCAAGTCCCCCGCAGCAATGTTCCAACATCTAGTGGAAAACCTTCCCAGAAGAGCGGAGGCTGTTATAGCAGCAAAGTGGGGACCAACTCCATAATAATGCCCATGATTGTGGTATGAGATGTTCGATGAGTAGGTGTCCGCATACTTTTGGTCATGTAGTGTATCTAATGTTCTCAAAATGTATTAGGGAAAGGGGGATACCTAGTCAGTTGTACAACTGAATGCCTTCAACTGAAATGTGCCTTCCGCATTTCTGAATACACTGGCAAAATTTCTTTAACTGGCAATTCTATGAACAGTCTTGTGTACGTTTTAAATTGACACAATGCCTGTTAGCAAAGGTGTCAGCTAGAGATGGCGTGCAGGAGCTTGCAGGGATTTGTAGTCTTGCATGATGTCTATGTTGATGCTAATTAGCGTTTTCGAATCTGAGAGTAAATAGAGCCGAGTTATCAAAACATCACACCAGGGTAAGCCTACACGAAACACCGGCCTTATTTTAAGTGTTTCTAAAATTCCCTATGGGAAAAACAATTGGAACCATTTCCCTGTTTGACTGCTACATTTTATGGGTATTATGACAACTCCTTTGCTGTTGTTCGGGGATTGATTTGCACTTTTCGCACCAAAGTACGTTTTTCTCTAGGAGACAGAACGAGTCTCCTTCCTGAGCATTATGACGGCTGCTTGGTTCCATGGTGTTTATACTTGCGTACTTTTGTTTGTACAGATGAATGTCAATGTGGTACCTTCAGGCGTTTGGAAATTGCTCCCAAGGATGAACCAGACATGTGGAGGTCTACAATTTGTTTTCTGAGGTCTTGGCAGATTTATTTAGATTTTCCCATGATGTCAAGCAAAGTGGTACTGAGTTTGAAGGTAGGTCTTGAAATACATCCACAGGTACACCTCCAATTGACTCAAATGATGTCAATTAGCCTAACAGAAGATTCTAAAGCCATGACATAATTTTCTGGAATTTTCCAAGCTGTTTAAATGCCCAGTCAACTTAGTGTATGTAAACATTCGACCCACTGGAATTGTGATACAGTGAATTATAAGAGTATTAATCTGTCTTTAAACAATTGTTGGAAAAATTACTTGTGTCATGCACAAAGTAAGGTGTCCTAACTGACTTGCCAAAAATATAGTTTGTTAAACAAGAAATTTGTGGAGTGGTTGAAAAACAAGTTTTAATGACTCCAACCTAAGTGTATGTAAACGTCAGACTTTAAATATATTCAATTTTGAGTTTGCATCCCAATATTGCACTTACGTACATCACAGAAGACTGAAATATAACAAAACAATTTAACATAGAAAGACTGGAATTTCGGCAGATTAAGATGATAATGTTTGTTAATTATGAATTTATGAAAAACATTAATAACATTCCACTCATAAGAGAAAACAAGGCTGTTGAGTCTGCCGATAAGAATATGGTGATTGACAGAGTCGAAAGCCTTGGCCAGGTCGATGAAGACGACTGCACAGTACTGTCTTTTATCGATGGCGGTTATGATATCATTTAGTACCTTGAGCATGGCTGAGGTGCACCCGTGACCAGCTCGGAAACCGGATTGCACAGAGGAGAAGGTACGGTGGGATTCTAAATGGTCAGTGATCTGTTTATTAACTTGGCTTTCGAAGAGTTTAGAAAGCCAGGGCAGGATGGATATAGGTCTATAGCAGTTTGGGTCTAGAGTGTCACCCCCTTTGAAGAGGGGAATGACCATGGCAGCTTTCCAATCTTTAGGGATCTTGGACGATACGAAAGAGAGGTTGAACAGACTGGTAATAGGGGATAATGTTAGAAAGAGAGAGTCCAGATTGTCTAGCCCAGATGACTTGTACGGGTCTAGGCTTTGCAGCTCTTTCAGAACATCTGCTGTCTGTATTTGGGTGAAGAAGAAGCTGGGGAGTCTTGGGCAAGTAGCTGCGGGGGGTGCGGGGCTGTTGGCCAGGGTTGGGGTAGCCAGGAGGAAAGCATGGCCAGCCGTAGAGAAATGCTTGTTGAAATTCTCGATAATGGATTTATCGGTGGTGACAGTATTACCTAGCCTCAGTGCAGTGGGCAGCTGGGAGGAGATGCTCTTTTTCTCCATGGACTTTACAGTGTCCCAAAACTTTTGGGAGTAAGAGCTACAGGATCCACATTTCTGTTTGAAAAAGCTAGTCTTTAATCCTGACTGACAGCGTGTATTGGTTCCTGACTTCCCTGAAAAGTTGCATATCGCGGGGACTATTCGATGCTAGTGCAGTCCGCCACAGGATATTTTTGTGCTGATCGAGGGCAGTAAGGTCTGGAGTGAACCAAGGGCTATACCAGTTCTTAGATCTACATTTTTTGAAAGGGGCTTTTTTAAGATTGTGAGGAAATTACTTTAAAAGAACGAGTGAGGTCATTTGGTAATTTGACAGCAGGGAAGGGGTCTTTTCCCAATTCCATCAAAGTAAGACCTCTTGACTTTTCCCACGTTGTTATATTACAGTCTTGTTCTAAAATAACCAATCTAAACACAATACCCCAAAATAACAAAGCAAAAACAGGTTTTTAGACATTTTTGCAAATGTATTAAAAAAACGTAAGTATTCAGACCCTATGAGACTTGAAATTGAGCTCTGGTGCATCCTGTTGCCATTGATCATCCTTGAGATGTTTCTACAACTTGTTTGAAGCCACCTGTGGTAAATTCAATTGATTTGACATGATTTGGAAAGGCACACACCTGTCTATATAAGGTCCCACAGTTGACAGTGCATATCAGAGCAAAAACCAAGCCATGAGGTCGAAGGAATTGTCAGTAGAGCTCCAAGACAGGATTGTGTCAAACAACACATCTGGTGAATGGTACCAAAACATTTTTGCAGCATTGAACGTCCTCAAGAACAAAGTGGCCATCATTCTTAAATGGAAGAAGTTTAGAACCACCAAGACTCTTCCTAGAGCTGGCCGCCTGGTCAAACTGAGCAATCGGGGAGAAGGGCCTTGGTCATGGAGGTGACCAAGAACCCGATGGTCACTCTGACAGAGCTCTTCTGTGGAGATGTTGAACCTCACAGAAGGACAACTATCTCTGCAGCACTCCACCAATCAGGCCTTTATGGTAGAGGGGCCAGGCGGAAGCCAATCCTCAGTAAAAGGCATGACAGCCCGCTTGTAGTTTGCCAAAAGGCACCTAAAGACTCTCAGACCATGATAAACAAGATTCTCTCGTCTGATGAAACCAAGATTGAACTCTTTGCCCTGAATGCCAAGCGTCACGTCTGGAGGAAACCTGGTACCATCCCTACGGTGAAGCATGGTGGTGGCAGCATCATGCTGTGGGGATGTTTTTCAGTGGCAGAGACTGGGAGACTAGTCAGAATGAACAGAGCAAAGTACAGAGAGATCCTTGATGAAAACCTGTTCCAGAGAGCTTAGGACCTCAGACAGGGGTAAAGTTTCACCTTCCAACAGGACAACCACCCTAAGCACACAGCCAAGACAAAGCAGTAGTGGCATTCTCTGAATGTCCTTGAGTGGCCCAGCCAGTGCTCGGACTTGAACCAATCGAACATCTCTGGAGAGACCAGAAAATAGCTGTGCAGCGACACTCTCCATCCAACCTGACAGAGAGGATCTGCAGAGAAGAATGGGAGAAACTCTCTAAATACAGGTGTGCCAAGCTTGTAGCGTCATACCCAAGAAGATTCCCTGGCTGTAATCGCTGCTTAAGTAAATGTAATATTTCATTATTTTATTTTTTAAATTAAACTTGATCTAAAACGCTGTTTTTGCTTTGTCTTCATGGGGTATTGTGTGTAGATTGAAGGAAATAAATTATCAATCCAGTTTTGAATAAGGCTGTAATGTAACAAAATGTGGAAAAAGACAAGGTGTCTGAATACTTTCTGACTGCACTGAATACAAAAGTACGTGGACAACCCTTTATGTTAGTGGATTGCTGACAGGGGTATAAAGTAGAGCACACAGCCATGCATTATATATAGACAAATCAAATCAAATCAAATGTATTTATATAGCCCTTCGTACATCAGCTGATATCTCAAAGTGCTGTACAGAAACCCAGCCTAAAACCCCAAACAGCAAGCAATGCAGGTGTTGAAGCACGTTGGCTAGGAAAAACTCCCTAGAAAGGCCAAAACCTAGGAAGAAACCTAGAGAGGAACCAGGCTATGAGGGGTAGCCAGTCCTCTTCTGGCTGTGCCGGGTGGAGATTATAACAGAACATGTCCAAGATGTTCAAATGTTCATAAATGACCAGCATGGTCAAATAATAGGTCTGGGACAGATAGCACTGTCCGGTGAACAGGTCAGGATTCCATAGCTGCAGGCAGAACTGTTGATACTGGAGCAGCAGCACGGCCAGATGGACTGGGGACAGCAAGGAGTCATCATGCCAGGTAGTCCTGAGGCATGGTCCTAGGGCTCAGGTCCTCTGAGAGAGAGAAAGAAAGAGAGAAAGAGAGAATTAGAGAGGGCATACTTAAATTCACACAGGACACCGGAAAAGACAGGAAAAGTACTCCAGATATAGCAAACTGACCCTAGGCCCCCGACACATAAACTACTGCAGCATAAATACTGGAGGCTGAGACAGGAGGGGTCAGGAGACACTGTGGCCCCATCCAATGATACCCCCGGACAGGGCCAAACAGGAAGGATATATCCCCACCCACTTTGCCAAAGCACAGCCCCCACACCACTAGAGGGATATCTTCAACCACCAACTTACCATCCTGAGACAAGGCCGAGTACAAAGATCACCGCCACGGCACAGCCCAAGGGTTGGCAGTAGAATGGCCTTACTGAAGAGCTCAGTGACTTTCAACAGGGCGCTGTTATAGGATGCCACTTTTCCAACAAGTCCGTTCGTAAAATGTATGCCTTGCTAAAGTTGCCCCGGTCAACTGTAAGTTCTGTTATTGTGAAGTGGAAACGTCTAGGAGCAACAACGGCTCAGCTGCAAAGTGGTAGGCCACACAAGCTCACAGAATGGGACTGCTGAGTGCTGAAGAGCGTAGCGCATACAAATCGTCTGTCCTCGGTTGCAACATCCCATACCGAGTACCAAACTGTCTCTGGAAGCAACGTCAGCACATTAGATTTTTGTTGGGAGCTTCATGAATTGGGTTTCCATGGCCAATCAGCCGCACACAAGCCTAAGATCACAATGCGCAATCGTCGGCTGGAGTGGTGTAAAGCTCACCGCCATTGGACTCTGGAGTAGTGAAAAAATGTGTTCCCTGGAGTGATAAATCCTCTTCACCAACTGGCAATCCAACGGATGAATCTGTGTTTGGCGGATGCCAGGAGAATGCTACCTGCCTGAATGCATAGTTTAATCTGTAAAGTTTGGTGGAGGAATAATTATCTGGGACTGTTATTCATGGTTCGGGCTAGGCCCCTTCGTTCCAGTGAAGGGAAATCTTAACACTACACCAGACAATGACATTCTAGACGATTCTGCGATTCCAACTTTGTGGCAACAAAAGTCCTTTCCTGTTTTAGCACAACAATGCCCCCGTGCACAAAGCGAGGACCATACAGAAATGGTTTGTGCAAATCGGTGTGGAAGACCTTGACTGGCCTGCACAGAGGCCTGACCTCAACCCCATCAAACACCTTTGGGAGGAATTGGAATGCCGACTGCGACCCAGGCTTAATCGCCCAACATCAGTGCCCAAACTCACTAAAGCTCTTGTGGCTGAATGGAAGCAAGTCCATGCAGTAATGTTCCAGCATCTGGTGGAAAGGGGCCCGACTTCATAATAATGCCCATGATTTTGGAATGAGATGTTTGACGGACATGTGTCCACATACTTTTGGTCATGTAGTGTTTCTCCTTGCCTCCTTTTCAACTGTATCGGAGTATGTAAGTTGGGGGCAGTAATAATGACATGGATATATTTGGCTGCCAAACTTTCCCCACTGACTACACGTTTCAACACAAGATTTAAATAATATTACACCATTCTAAAATGATTTCATTACATTTTTTAAATGGCCTGGCTCCCCCTCCACTTAGTACTTTTGTTAAACAGAAAACCCGAACATATGGCAGCAGATCCACAAGGTCTGCCAAGAGAGGTGACTGTATAGTTCCCTTAAGGAAAAGCACTTTTAGTCAATCTGCTTTGTCTGTGAGAGCTTCCCATGTCTGGAATACACTGCCATCAGACACACATAACTGCACCACCTATCACACTTTCACAAAAAACATGAAGACATGGCTAAAGGTCAATCAGATTTGTGAACATAATCCCTAGCTGTGTATTGCTGCTTTCCAAACACTTTGTTGCTTTTATGGGTTTTGTCTTGTTGCTTTTTGCGCTATGTTTCTCTGTCTGCATGCTATGTCTTGCTTGTCCTATGTTGCTCTGTCTGCATGCTATGTCTTGCTTGTCCTATGTTGCTCTGCGTGTGCTCACTGCTTATTGATTGTCTGTAATTGTTTTTAAAAACCTGAGCAGGGATTGTGGTTGAAAATTTGCCATTTGTTAAAACCGGCACTTTTACTGAAACGTTGATTAATGTGCACACTCCCTGTAAAAATACAAATGAATTCAAACTAGGTAAGTCAGTTAAGAACAAATTCTTACTTACAATGACGGCCTATCTCGTGGACACTGGGTCAAGTGTTCATCGCCCTATGGGACTCCCAATCATAGCCAAATGTGATACAGCCTGAAAAATGAATGTGCCCTTGAGCAAAGAACCTAACCCTAATTTTATCCAGGGGAGCTGTACTACTATGGCGGACCCTGCAAAACAACACATTTCACTTTACCTCTCCGGTGTATATTTTTACATCTCTATTAGGTTCAATGTTAATACATTGAAGTGAAATGACTGGCATTCATTAAACTGTGCGTTGTCTCCTGCAGGTTAGGTAGAGACTCTAAATTTAAAAAAAATATTCATATTTTTCCGTCATTGTCTTTTGATGAACGAAAACATGTTCTATCATAGTTGCTCAAAATGGATCAGAAACTACTACTCTGCTTTGCTCTTTGCAATTTTGTTTTTTTGTTCTTCCTCCTCCTTGTACCCCTATTTTTACAGTACTGTACCCTGCATCTCACAAACTTGTCCTTTGTCTCTGTGATACTGTAATTATTGTTCTTTGTTGATATGAACCTGCAACCAGTCAAAATCTATTGAGCATTCAATACTGTCAATAAATGGAAAGCACAATGTTCAGGGCCATACAATGTGTCCATTGTACAGTATACAGCCTACAATGCACTGTACTACAGTATACAATACTAAAAGGGACAAAAATCAAAGGAGTAAACATGTGATCAATGTGCTTCTTCTTGTCTTTGGGCTGGGTCAGGCCAGAGCACTTCGTCGACATCACAAGCAACATTGTCCCTCCTGAGGCAACGGGGTGTGCCGTATCCAGCCCTGACATGATTCCTCACCTATATCACCACAGGCTAAATCCATGGCTTGCAGCAGACTTACTCTGGTGTAGGGTTGTCTATCATACACTTTCCATATCCAAGAGGAGAAAAAGTCCTCAATTGGATTCAGGAAAGGCGAGGATGG
Organism: Oncorhynchus mykiss; assembly: GCF_057628025.1. NCBI lineage: Eukaryota > Metazoa > Chordata > Actinopteri > Salmoniformes > Salmonidae > Oncorhynchus > Oncorhynchus mykiss. The sequence goes on along the minus strand of NC_143050.1, from coordinate 38,795,855 downwards.
AGGGAGGTACAAGTTCATAAACTGCCCATTGATGTTCAACCATTCCCTTACCTGAGCAGCTCGGTGGAAACTGACATTGTCCCACACTATCACATAGGTGGGAATGGGATTCTCATTTAGCTCTTGACACTGCTGCTCTTGAACCTGCTGCTCAAATAAAATATCTCTTAGATTGGCAATAACTCTTAGAAGGTGTTGAGTGTTATATGGCCCGAGTGTAACATGGTGATGTAGAACACCATGGTTGCTGATAGCAGCACAGATTGTGACATTGCCACCTCTTTGACCAGGGACTTCAACAATGGCCCGCTGTCCAATCATGTTTCGGCCTCTCCTTCTCCTCTTTGTTAGATTGAAGCCTGCTTCATCGACAAAGATTAACTCATGGGGTCTGTCCAAGGATTCCAAGTCAAATATTGTCTGTGTAGAAATACAATATACTGTATGTAGGATTTTGTAAGTCTTACAGAGACAGTGCTATACTGTAGAGTACAATTAGGCTTCTGATTCACATACGTTGTATGTACTGAAGAGTAATGTCATTCACATAGTATGTGTTAGTACTGTAGACAATCTGGATTACAGTAAATGTTTCTGAATGTACACTTACTTGCACATACTGAGCTCGCAGTTCTTTCACCCTTGGTGAGTTTCGCTCATAAGGCACTCTGTATACTTGTTTCATTCACATCCTGTTACGATGGATGACACGGTCAATTGTGGAAATGCTCACACTGTCGATTCCCTGGAAGTGTGTGTTGTCTTGTATCACTCGTTCCTGGATTTCTCTGAGTCGTATTGCATTATCTTGAAGGACCATGCCAACTATAACGGCCTCTTGCTCCATAGTGAATATAGCTGTCCTTCCACCTGCATGTGGCAGCCTTGCAATTCTACAAAAAGTAGTTGTGCAGTTACAAAACATATTCATGCAGTACAATACAATACACAGTGATTAACTTTACAAATGTCTATTGAAACAGCTGCATATAGTGTAGTACAGTGAATTTGCAATTACAAAAATACAGCAGTATACTGTACCTGTTCTCTTCTCTGAATGTCCTTACTATGGTGGACACAGAAAATCGGCTCAAATTGGGTTGCACTCTAAGTACTGCTTCCCTCATTGTCAGTCCATGGACAAGAACATGGTCTATAACTGTTGCTCGAATTTCATCAGATATTTCCACTCTTTGTCTTCCTCTTTGTCCTCCTCTTCCTATTTCTTGCCCTCCTCCTCCTCTTCCTCCTTATCGCCCACCTCGCATACGCACTCATCCTCGTCCTCTCACATTGTTTCTTCTATCCATTCTCAGACTTTCTCATCCCCACCTTCAACAACCTGTTTGCTCTCTGAACTGGCTTATGTTGTGTCACATCATTTGAAACAGGTTAAATCAATTTTGAGTGGTTGTGTTCAATCAATGACATTTGTTCTCTATTTGTATTTGATTGTTGCCACTTGTGTTTACCAGTATGGATGACATGTGCATTAGAGTGCAGAATGTGTTTTGAGAATGAGAATGTGTTTAGAGTTTTGCTGAAAAGTCTAAGTGAGATCTGCAAATTGTGTTTTACCATGTGAAATGGTTTAAGGTATTGACAACAGACTGCATACTTAGCTAAATGAGTTCAGGCAACTGAGAATGGGTTTTGTGTTTTTAGTGTTTTAGCAATTGAGAAAAACTGTAACATTGCCAAAGCAAGTGAAATAGATAATATACAAAAGTTAAATAAACAATACAAATTAACAGTAAACATTACACTCACAGAAGTTCCAAGAAAATAAAGACATTTCAAATGTCATATTATCTCTTTCTCTCTCTAAGAATTACTTTGCGTTTCCCAGACATGAGCAAAGAATGTACACGACCTCCATCTGGTTCTTGTTCATTTCCTTGTTACGCACGACAAGCAAAGTAAAAGAGCAGAGTTGATTATGCTTAGCCGTGGGGCACCAGTCTATGGCAAGTGACACGAACATTGAAGAGTCACTCTGTCCTGTTGTCAACAAGGCAGCGCGGTGCATAATCCAGAAACATGCCACACCTTTTTCCATCAAATATGTTAGAATTTTCAAACTAGTTTTCATTGGGAAGGCAGTTAAAACACTTTTTTTTTTTATCAAAAGGAATCACTTTTGCATGTAAAAACACAGAATCCTACTCGTTATTCCACGTGTTTACTTACGCAACTTTGGTTTGGAGCCGACTTCTCCGTGGGCTTTGAACCGGGCACCTGGATCATGCCCAGGAGGAGGTTCCAAAATGAATGCAATCAACTTTGACCCGGAGCAAAACACACCTAACCCGGGCGTATGACCCAGATGAATCAAATTCCCTCACTCTCTTGTGAGTAGGGTCTGTCTGTCTTAGGGGCGTAGTCTGCCGTAGACCCAATGAGAAAAAAGAAGGGGCAAAGACAGAACAGCTAGCAAGGAGCTAGCAAGGAGCCATTGTCAGGACAAGGCCCCTTGGCAGGGATCGCCCCCTCGACACTTGCCGCAATCAGACCATTTTGGAAAATGTTGCATAACGTCATATATGTTACGAATTCCAATTTGTACAATATGTTACACATTTTTTATTTCTTAAGATCCCTGACTGTATCTTTAATAAACAAGGACATTATGACAACAGTCACACAAAGGAACAGTGGCCTCTGTCGCTGGGTGGTCGTTGGCTGTGTTTATTTACAACGCATCAATGGAAGATCAGAGACCCGAAAGGGAAACTTTTTGCCAAGGGAAACTCGACTTTCCATTGTGTCACCTTCAAATCAAATCAAATCAAATGTTATTGGTCACATACAGATGGTTAACAGATGTTAATGCGAGTGTAGCGAAATGCTTGTGCTTCTAGTTCCGACGGTGCAGTAATATCTAACAATTCCCCAACAACTAACTAATACACACAAATCTAAAAGGGGTGAAGGAGAATATGTACATATAAGTATATGAATGAGTGATGGCCGAGCGGCATAGGCAAGGTGCAATAGATGGTATAAAATACAGTACACATATGTGATATGAGTAATGTACGATATGTACACAATATTAAAGTGGCTTTGTTTTAAAGTGACTACTGATCTATTTATTATAGTGGCCAGTGATTTGGTCTCAATGAAGGCAGCAGCCTCTCTGAGTTAGTGATTGCTACGGTTGATCTACCTGATGACGCATGTGACCAACTCTGCTCTTTTCAGATAAGCCCTTTATGCGACAACATAGGGATGCAAAATTTCAACATGTGATAACATGAAACTACATGTGACAACATGTGAACACGTGAAAACACGATCTCGTGAAATAAATATGACAACATGGGCATGCAGAATTTCAACATGTGATACCATGACACTACACGTGACAACATTTGAGCACATGTGAAACCCCAGGTATCAAATGCAATTTGTCATATTTTACTTTGAAAGGCAATATTCACGTTAATTAATTTTAAACAGTCATGGTCCCTTGCAAGTTTTGTCTTGGTTTGTTCCAGGGACGTCCCCAAAGACCTTCCTAAAACATTGTGTCATGGTTCCCTGTAGGGTTTTTGTTGTGGGGTAAATACAGTTCACATTCTGTACATGTCAGTACATACGTACATATAAGTAGGTCACATTTTTTTATTTGTATTTATTTAACATTTATTTAACTAGGCAAGTCAGTTAAGAACCAATTGTTATTTACAATGACGGCCTACCCTGCGGGGACCGGGGCTGGAATTAAAGATACAAATCAATTACATTCAAATATAGGAAAAAACACACATCACGATAAGAGAGACAACACAACACTACATCAAGAGAGACCTAAGACAACAACATAGCATGGCAGCAACACATGACGACACAGCACGATAACAACACAATATGACAACAACATGGTAGCAACACAACATGGCAGCAGCACAAAACATGGTACAAACATTATTGGGTCCAGACAACAGCACAAAGGGCAAGAAGGTAGAGACAACAATACATCACACAAAGCAGCCACATGGGGGAGAGGAGTTGTGCTGTGAGGTGTTGCTTGATTTGTTATTCTTTTAACCTGGGGTACAAACCTGCGGTACAAAAAGGTCAAAGGTACACTTCACTTCACAGGTACACATATAAACTCACATCTAGTTCAGTACCTTGTATGTATAATGGGACATTGTTCGACCCAATATTTTGAATATAAGGTACGATCATCACTGTGCTTTGAGAGGTGCTGGAAATGTACTGGTCGTTGTTAGCATATTTTGGGGCGTGGTTCAATATTTGTTTATTTGTGCCAACCATCAGTGGAACTATTGTGTCAGTTTAAGTGTTTGATGGTTTTGCTAATGTTACTTTAACAACACCCTAGATATATGTTCTGCTCTAGTGTGTTGAAAATAAGTTCATTGCTCAAGGCTTTGATTAATACAGTGTATGTTAGTGGCACATGCTGGTTAAAATAATGATATACTGAACAAAAATATAATTGCAGCATGTTTTGTTAGCTGAAATAAAAGACCCATGAATTTTTCCATACCAAGAACTGTATTTCTCTCTAATTTTGTGCACATGTTTGTTACATTCCTGTTAGTGAGCATTTCTCCTTTGCCAAGATTATCCATCCAGCTGACAGATGTGGCATATCAAGAAGCTGATTAAACAACATGATCATTACACAGGTGCACCTTGTGCTAGGAACAATAAAAGGCCACTCTAAAATGTGCAGTTTAGTCACACAACCCAATGCCACAGATGTCTCAGGTTTTGAGGGAGTGTGCAATTGGCATGCTTACTGCAGGAATGTCCAACAGAGCTGCTGCCAGATAATTGATTGTTAAATTCTCTACCATAAGCCTCCTCCAATATCATTTTAGAGAATTTGGTAGTACGTCCATCCGGTCTCACAACCACAGACCATGCGTTACCACACCAACCCAGGACCGCCACATCCTGCTTCTTCACCTGGGGAATTGTTTGAGACCGGCCACCTGGACAGCTGATGAAACTGAGGAGTATTTCTGTCTGTAATAAAGCCCTTTTGTTTGGGAAAATGCATTCAGTGGGTGGGCCTATGCCCACCCATGGTTGCACCCCTGCCAAGTCAAGTGAAATCCATAGATTAGAGCCTAATACATTTATTTCAATTGTTTGATTTCCTTAAATGAACTTTCTCAGTAAAATCGGTGAAATTGTTGCATGTTGCATTTATATTATTGTTCAGTGTAGATGATGTGCCACACCCTGTAGCCGCGTGAGCGGTGCAGCCTTTTTGTCTTCCACCAAACACAGCTTCAGATGGTCACGTGCGTCTGACAAAGTGATAGAGGCATTGGCACACTGCTTTTGAAGTACACTGCTTAGCTATTTCGACGCATGCATCGGAGCTGCAGCATCAAACGTAACCTTACTGCTTTACTGTGAAGAGGATATTATTGTTGCCAGAAGTTGCTGTGAATTTCTCATTTCTTAACTGGAAACTATTTGTCAGTAAGTTATTGTAAAAGTCACAATAACTTACTGGCAAAATGTTGACAGTAACCTACAGGAAGGACACTTGCTGCCAATAGCAGTCTTGCCATTAACCTTCTGTTCCTTCACTGACTCTTCTGTTGACAACATGCACATCACTTGCTGACTGGCAGCCTACTGTAACAGCCGTAGCCTGTCAGAAGACTGCAGGCATGGCTAATTCTAGGTGTGGTTTTCAACAAGCTCTTTTTGGTGTCCCATTAGAGGAAATGTCATCCCAGTTAATATGGTCTGTTCATAAACATTACATGTGTACACTGTTAGTTCTGCAGCCCTGTTAAAAGCTGGCTGGAGTGAATATAATACTGATAAACCTGAAGCTATTTAAATTACAACTAATCACCATGAAATTGTACTACTCACTTCACTACCAGGCCATCAAGTTTGTGAGTGAAGAATTACCTACAATAAGTCACTCTGAATTTCACAATAACCCACTTGCAACTAGTTGACAGTAAATTATTAAGAATTAAACAACTGTCTGTGAACCAGATGCCATTAATCTGCTAGAAAAGGCACAGTAACCTCTAAGCCAGGGCTGTCCAACCCTATTCCTGGAGAGCTACCATCCTGTAGGTTTTCACAACAACCCTAACCTAGCTCACCTGATTCTAATAATTAGCTGGTTGATAAACTGAATCGGCCACTCAGGAACATTCACTGTCTTCTTGGTAAATAACTCAAGCAACGGAGGCTGCTAAGGGGAGGTTGGCTCATAATAATGTTTGGAGTGGAGTCAATTGAATGGTATCAACAACATGGAAATCCTATGTTTGATGATGTCGATACCATTCCATTGACCCCATTCCAGCCATTATTATGAGCCATCCTCCCCTGAACTCCAGTTTAGATTTGGCTTTGTGTTTTAGGTTATTGTCCTATAGAAAGGTGACTAAATCTGGAAAGCAGACCTGAACCAGGTTTTCCTCTAGGATTTTGCCTCTGCTTAGTTCCATTTCATTTCTTTTTTATCCTGAAAAGCTCCCCAGTCCTTAACACTTACAAGCATGCCTATAACATGATGCAGCCAGTTCTCTGCTGCCAATGACTGGAACGAACTACAAAAATCTCTGAAACTGGAAACACTTATCTCCCTCACTAGCTTTAAGCACCAGCTGTCAGAGCAGCTCACAGATTACTGCACCTGTACATAGCCCACCTATAATTTTGCCCAAACAACTACCTCTTTCCCTACTGTATTTATTATATTTATTTATTTATTTTGCTCCTTTGCACCCCATTATTTTTATTTCTACTTTGCACATTCTTCCACTGCAAATCTACCATTCCAGTGTTTTACTTGCTATATTGTATTTACTTTGCCAAACCATGCTTGAAAATATGGAGAGTGGTAGTCAGTAATGTGATGTATTGGATTTGCCAAACAGTGGTGTAAAGTACTTCATAAACAATACCTAAAGTACTACTTTTGTACTTTTTGAGGGTATCTGTACTTTACTATTTATATTTTTGACTACTTTTACTTTTACTTCACTACATCCCCCCCCCCCCCCCAAAAAAAATGTACTTCCTACCCAATACATTTTCCCTGACACCCAAAAGTACTCGTCACATTTTGAATACTTAGCAGGACAGGAAAGAGTGTTGGAGGATTTTGAAATTATTTACACTTTTACTTTTAATTCTTAAGTATATTTAAAACCAAATACTTTTAGACTTTTACTCAAGTAGGATTTTATTGGGTGACTTTCACTTGAGTCATTTTTTATTAAGGTGTCTTTACTTGTGACAATTAGGTACTTTTTCCACCACTGGCACAATTTTTTTTTGCAGTATTACCTTAATGCCTTGCTGCAAACAGGATGCCTGTTTTGGAATATTTCTTATTCTGTACAGTCTTCCTTCTTTTCATTCTGTCAATTAGGTTAGTATTGTGAAGTAACAATGCTGTTGATCCATCCTCAGTTTTCTCCTGTCACAGCCATAAAACCCTGTAACTGTTTTAAAGTCACCATTGGCCTCATGGTGAAATCCCTGAGCGGTTTCCTTCCTTTCCTGCAACTGAGTTAGGAAGTGACTGGGTGTATTGATACACCATCCAAAGAGTAATTAATAACTTCACCATGCTCAAAGGGGTAATCAATGTCAGCTTCTTTTTTTTACCCATCTACCAATAGGTGCCCTTTACGAGGCATTGGAAAACCTTCTTTGTCTTTGAGGTTGAATCTGTATTTGAAATGTACTGCTCGACTGAGGTATCTTACAGATAATTGTACGTGTGGGGCACAGAGACGAAGTAGTTATAAGAAAATCACGTTAAACACCGTTATTGCACACAGAGTTAGTCCATGCAACTTGTTAAGAAAACTGTTACTCCTGAACTTATTTGCCATTACAAAGGCTTGCCATAACAAGGGGTTGAATACTAATCTGCAAAACATTTTCATTTTTAGTTAATGGATTGAAAAAGAAACACAAAAAAATACACTTTGACATTATAGGGTATTGTGTGTAGGGTATTGTGTGTAGGGTATTGTGTGTAGGGTATTGTGTATAGGGTATTGTGTATAGGGTATTGTGTATAGGGTATTGTGTATTGTGTATAGGGTATTGTGTGTAGGGTATTGTGTATAGGGTATTGTGTGTATGGTATTGTGTATAGGGTATTGTGCATAAGGTATTGTGTATATGGTATTGTGTATAGGGTATTGTGTGTAGGGTATTGTGTATAGGGTATTCTGTTTAGGGTATTGTGTATAGGGTATTGTGTATATGGTATTGTGTGTAGGGTATTGTGTGTAGGGTATTGTGTATAGGGTATTGTGTCTAGGGTATTGTGTATAGGGTATTGTGTATAGGGTATTGTGTCTAGGGTATTGTGTATAGGTATTGTGTGTAGGGTATTGTGTATAGGGTATTGTGTATAGGGTATTGTGTATAGGGTATTGTGTATATGGTATTGTGTATAGGGTATTGTGTATAGGTATTGTGTATAGGGTATTGTGTATAGGGTATTGTGTATAGGGTATTGTGTGTAGGTCAGTGACCAAAAAACATCTAAATGCAATCTATTTTAAATTCAGGCTGTAACACTACAAAATGTGGAAAAAGTCAAGGAGTGTGAATATTTCTGAAGGCACTGTATGTTCTTGGTAAGAAATAACCATCTGGTCGCACTGCTGAGATATGAATGCACGCCAGACCAAAATGTTGCAAGTTCAAATCACGAGAGCATTTATGCACACTTATTCTGACGATTAGAAAAAATGAGAGCATTATTGATTTGATTGACTTATTTCAGCAATTTGAGGGTTTTTCTGTATCGCTGTTTAATGTTTTTCGACTATTAAGCACATTGTTTATCTTTACAGCAAGAGTATAGCCTACCTGGCTGGCATGAAAACGAACCACAGGAAAAGCGCCCTCCATTCACTATTTAAGTGCATATATGACATGTATTTTTCCCGCTGCCTCTGTTTCAAGACAGGTGCATGATAATGGTTCCTTCTAAATCAGAACAAATTTCACACATATGTTATTTAGACAAGAAGAAATCAAGAATAGTCTGATGGGTGATAATATTAGCCTATCACTTGTGAATGATGCCCAGCATAGGAAACTGCCATTTTTTTCTCTCAACTTTTTCTAATCCTAGTTGCACACCTCATGTTGTCTAGCCCATAGGCCTATATGTTTCGATAAGGTTTATATCACAACCAAATAACTTCTTAAAACTAAGCACATTAGTCCACTTTACAAGGGGTTTAGAGCTTAACTGTCATTCATATGTAGTGTGTTAGTTTATCAACATTTTAAGCTAAATGTTTTGAACTGTTGCATCAGTCACATTGTGTAAAAATGTTTTGGGGTGCTAGTGCTAGTTGTATTAATTTGGGATCTATTGCATCCCACAACTGTCCCAGACTATCTGACCATTTTTCTCACCGTAGCAGAGCTGGTTTGGCTGTTTTCATGTTATCAAGCACGTCGGCCATATTTAACGGGTGTTGAGCGTTTGTAAATTCATCAGTTATTCTGCGCTCTGGCACACTCAGATGAGAGTCCTCTGTAATAGATAGCCAGAGGGGATTTAAAAGCGCACCCCAGGTGAAAGCTATGATCCCTTATTGATGTCACTTGTTATAAATCCACTTCAAATCAGTGTAGATGAAGGGGAGGAGACAGGTTAATTAAAGGACGATTGTTAAGCCTTGAGGCCTTTAAGACACATAGGGCACCCTCCCATCCCTTTCCCAGTCCCCTCCCCCAATCAGAGGGTGAATGGACAAGACAAAAGATGCAAGTGCCTTTCAAAGGGGTCTGGTAGTAGGTGCCAGGTTTGTGTCAAGGACTGCATTGTTGCTGGGTTTTTCATGCAAAATCATTTCCTGTGTGTATCCAGAATGGTCCACCCACCAATCGACATCCACCAACATTACATAACTGTGGGAAGCATTGGAGTCAATATGGGCCAGTATCCCTGTGGAACGCTTTTGACACCTTGTAGAGTCCATACCCAGACAAATTGAGGCTGTTCTGAGGGCAAACGGGGGTGGGGGTTGTTTTTTAAATGTTTGTGCACTCAGTGTATGTGCAAGTAACAAGTGTTACTGAAGGGGAGCCAATGCCTTCAGTCCATACTTGTGATGATGGAGGATGACAGGTTAAGTGGTTAGAGATGTGGGGATGTTTTTCAGGGGGTCAGCGAAACTCCTGTGGATATGAGATTTTTAAGGAAGTTTAGTTATTTATTGAACATAACTTTCTGTTGGAAACGTTACTTACACTTTCTTTCCAAATTGTTAATGTAATGGTGCAATCAACTGAAACCTCATACAGAATCCACTCAAGAACTGCATAAAGTTAACATTAACAATCATAAACTTTTTGTGAATGCTCGTTGAGACTGACACTGATAAAACCAGTTCTGTCACTATCCCCCAAAAATAAGCAACACCAGCATTGGTGTAATACAGTTTCTCTGGGCCCCTCACCCCTAAAAAAGGAAGAAATAGAACGGTCAGCCACTATATAGTTGGCCTGTAGACTACTGATCGCTGTCTATGGTCCTGAAATTGCGACATGTCTATGTGGCTGCCTATCAAATCGATGATAGGCTTCCTGTGGTGCCAGGGCATGTAGCCTATAGCTTTGCTTTAGCTTATGGATGAATGTTTATTGCTAGACCTATTTGGTTGTAATTTTCTCATGTTAATCCAAACATTTCATGAAGCTATACGCGGTGTCGTAAGGCTGCCATGATTTAGGCTGCTGGCTGGCGGCAATAATAGAATGACTTGTTTTGTAATTAAAGTTGGAAATTCAAACATTGTAGATTGTAAAATAAATGTTGAATACAACAGCATACTAATCAGCAGCCAATAGATTAAAAATATATATATACAAATGTCCTGTATGGCCTGTCTGAACCTGCATGACATAAGTCGTCCTCGGCTCTCTACCAGCTTGGATTGAAACTTGTTTGGCGTAAACCCAGTCTATTTATGCCAAATAATTCAGTAAATCTACCCTAAAAACAACAGTGTACTATGGATTGTTTCATTATGCAGTGTAGCCTACTATCTATAGCATGTATATAGTATTTAGCTGCTATTAAGCTGCTACACATCACAGACAAATTGAAATGGTTCACCCACACACAGACATTGTGGTGAAGAAGGCGCAACAGCACCTCTGCAACCTCAGAAGGCTGAAGAAATTTGGCTTGTCACCCAAAACCCTGACAAACTTTTACAGATGCACAATTGAGAGCATCCTGTCGGGCTGTATCACAGCCTGGTACGGAAACTGCACCGCCCTCAACCGCAAGGCTCTCCAGAGGGTAGTGCGGTCTGCACAAACTACCTGCCCTCCATGACACCTACAGCACCCGAAGAGGTAGGCCAAAAAAGATCATCAAGGGCAACATCCACCCGAGCCACTTCCTGTTCACACTGCTACCATCCAGAAGGCGAGGTCAGTACAGGTGCATCAAAGCTGGGACTGAGAGATTGAAAAACAGCTTCTATCTCAAGGCCATCAGACTGCTAAACAGCAATCACTAACTCAGAGAGGCTGCTGTCTACATTGAGACCCAATCACTGAACACTTTAATAAATGGATCACTTAAACAATGCCACTTTAAATAATGCCACTTAATAATGTTTACATAGAGTGGCAAGAAAAAGTATGTGAACCCTTTGGAATGACCTGGATTTCTGCATAAATTGGTCATCAAATTTGATCTGATCTTCATCCAAGTAACAACAATAGACAAACATAGTGTGCTTCAACTAATAACACACATTATTGTATTTTTCTTGTCTATATTGAATACATCATTTAAACATTCACAGTGTAGGTTGGAAAAATTATGTGAAGCCCTAGCCTAATGACTTCTTCAAACACTAATTGGAGTCAGGAGTCAGCTAACCTGGAGTCCAATCAATGAGACGAGATTGGAGATGTTGGTTAGAGCTGCCCTGCCCCATAAAAAACGCTCACAAAATTTGAGTTTGCTAATCACAAGAAGCATATCCTGATGTGAACCATGACTCGAACAAAAGAGATCTCAGAAGACCTAAGAATTGTTTACTTCATCAGTCCACGGTAAGACAAATTTTCTATAAATGGAGAAAGTTCAGCACTGTTGCTACTCTACCTATGAGTGGCCGTCCTGCAAAGATGACTGCAAGAGCACAGCGCAGAATGCTCAATGAGGTTAAGAAGAATCCTAGAGCATCAGCTAAAGACTTACAGAAATCTCTGGAACATGCTAAAACCTGCCTACGATACGTAAAACACTAAACAAGAATGATGTTCATGGGAGGACACCACGGAAGAAGCCACTGCTGTCCAAAATAAACATTGTTCCATGTCTGAAGTTTGCAAAAGTGCACCTGGATGTTCCACAGCGCTACTCGCAAAATATTCTGTGGACAGATGAAGCTACAGTTGAGTTCTTTGGAAGGAACACACAACACTACTATATGTGTGGAGAAAAAAAGGCTCAGCACACAAACATCAAAACCTCATCCCAACTGTAAACTATGGTGGAGGGAGCATCATGTTTGGGGCTGCTTTGCTGCCTCAGGGCCTGTACAGCTTGCTATCATCGATGGAAAAATATATTCCCAAGTTTATCAAGACATTTTGCAGGAGAATGTTAGGCTCTCTGTCCGCCTATTGAAGCTCAACAGAAGTTGTGTCATGCAACAAGACAATGACCCAAAACACAGATGTAAATCAACAACAGAATGGCTTCAACAGAAGAAAATACGTCTCCTGGAGTGGCCCAGTCAGAGTCCTGACATCAAATCAAATCAAATCAAATTTATTTATATAGCCCTTCGTACATCAGCTGATATCTCAAAGTGCTGTACATAAACCCAGCCTAAAACCCCAAACAGCAAGCAATGCAGGTGTAGAAGCACTGACATCAACCCGATTGAGATGCTGTGGCATGACCTCAAGAGAAGTTCACACCAGACATACCAAGAATATTGCTGAACTGAAACAGTTTTTTTTTTAAAGAGGAATGGTCCAGAATTCCTTCTGACCGTTGTGCAGGTCTGATCCGCAATTACAGAAAACGTTTGGTTGAGGTTATTGCTGCCAAAGGACGGTCAACCAGTTATTAAATCCAAAGATTCACATACTTTTCCCACCCTGCACTGTGAATGTTTACACGGTGTGTTCAATGAAGACATGAAAACGTATAATTGTTGTGTATTATTAGTTTAAGCAGACTGTGTGTCTATTGTTGTGACCTAGATGAAGCTCTGATCACATTTTATGACCAATATATGCAGAAATCCAGGTATTTCCAAAGGGTTCACATACTTTTTTCTTGCCACTGTATCTTACATTACTCATCACATGTATATACTGTATTTTATACCATCTATTGCACCATGCCTATGCCGCTCGGCCATCGCTCATACACATATTTATATGTACATATTCTCATTCACCCCTTTACATTTGTGTGTATTAGGTAGTTGTTGGGGAATTGTTAGATTACTTGTTAGATATTACAGCACTGTCGGAACTAGAAGCACAAGTACTTCGCTACACTCACATCAACATCTGCTAACCATGTGTGTGTGACCAATAAAATGTGATTTATAAACAAAACAAAAAAGGACATCAAATAGCTTAACAATGATCAAAAAAAAGTAGTCGGCTTGAGAATACATTTAGCCACTATTTTTTTGAACATTCTGTTCAACATTTCCCAATATAAACATACATAGACACACAAAATGAACAATTTATTCCTATATCCCCCGAGTCCCTAGTAACCTAACTGCACGTAGGGCTCCCTCCCATCCCTTTCCCAGTCCCCTCCCTATTCCCCCAGTACTAGCTCGTCAGATAGGCCGAAATACAACAATTGCAGTGAGAAAGATAAATAAACTAGATCAGTGTAAAATGTCAAATGAAACACAGTGATCAGATGGTATTTACACATGAATAAGGTTTTCGACACATCACTTATCACATATCATAAATCGATCTGGCTAACTTATAAAAACAAGAACAAAATAAATACAATAATAGAAGGATCAGTTGAACTCAGCAGGTTTTGTCTGGCTAATAGCCTATACAAATGGGCTGCAATCATCAAGGCAAATTAAACTTGAGACTCCACTGGTCTTCTTTTGTTGTCCTGAGACATTGTGCATTGTATGTCCATTGCGCTGCACACAATTTAAACTTAGCCTTGAATGATGCATTCCAAGATATACCAGAGATAAGGGACTATTGATATTGCAAGCACATAACTCAAACAGAAGGTTCACCAGTATGAAGAAAATCGCCAATCGCTTTTTATGTTTGAGCCCTCAAGAACGGTTGTCCGCGATGTCCTTTATGCATCTGCTAATTTATCGTCTGTCCAGTATCCAGACGACCTGTCCCCTTGTCTCTTTCTTTGACGTGTTGAGGCGAGAGGCTCAATTAAAAATGCTGAACTGCTGTATTTGCACCCCTCCCTTCTGCCCAGTTTTCCTGATGTTGGTATGGCAATCAAGCTCATTTTAACCATCTCTGTAGCTGTCGCTTCTGTGGAGAGATTGTTTTCTAAACTAAAACTCATAAAGAACTGCCAAGAGCAAAGCATTAGGCTCTCGGTCTGATATGCACATTTGAACACCTGAGTAAGCTCCGCTCATTGCACTGGTACGGTCGTAGCCTTGGCCACGTGTTTGTTCACCGATGTCCCCTTCCTTTAAATCAGTTCAATTCTTCATTTTTCAAGGCCTGAGGCACTTTGATCAGTCACGTTCTTGAAGCCCAAGAAACAAATCATTAGCTTCCCAGAACATATGGAATTTTAAAAGGTTTATGAATTACATTTTGGAGGGTTATTATCAAAATGATTTATAATTTTTTTTTTTTAAATAGAGATCTATGACAGGCGCATGGGCCCCCAGAGCTCGTGCCCCCCCGCTCTCACCCCTGGCCCTACCCTCTATTGAGGGTTAGCCTTCCTGTCAGCTTAACAGTCACGCTGGACCAGAGCCACTTTGCTCTGACACAAAGGAAACTGTGGTAAAACAGGAAGTGCTTTGTTTCTCTCTGCAAATATTTCATCACTCTGCAGCAGGCCCTAACAGCCCCTGGCAGAGCTAAAAATACACACACGTTCGGCAGGCCTTAACATCTACTTGCATAAAGTTACATACACAAACAAAAGCCTGCATGATTGAAAGTTTTGGTAAGAACTAGTGCGGAGAAGAATTTAAAAAATAAATAATTTCACTGTACTTCACAGTGAGATGTTTTTGGATCTGTTACGGTCATTTCATTAATAATGGGAACCAGGACATTGGGGACAGAGAATCGCTGCCGGCCCTTTAAGATTCCCCACTGCAGTTCCAATAATGTGTGGTATATCAACACAGGTCGCTGCTTGAGCAATGTTTCTCTTTAGTCCAAAATATACCATTTCTGTTTCACTTTTCTCAAAAAGCCAGTCTGACAGATGTGAGCAGAAGGCGATTTTACTTGTCCCCACACCCTCTTTGTGTATACACTGCTCAAAAAAATAAAGGGAACACTAAACCTCAAACTCAATGCAAGACCTCAACCTCATGTCTTGTTATTTTTGTATTTTGTCGTGTTCAGTGATTATTAAAGTATCTTGGACACTTACCACGCTGCGTATTGGTCCGATCCTTGCTACTCCTCCTCGAAGAGGAGTTACACCCGGCATCAAAGATTAAAGAAAGAGAAGAGACAGAAATGTTCTAACACACGTACGCACGTGTACATGCACACACACCCTAGTGTACATGCACACACACCCTAGTGTGCATGCGTCACCGTAGGGATGGTGCCAGGTTTCCTCCAGATGTGACGCTATGCATTGAGGCCAAAGAGTTCAAACTTGGTTTCATCAGACCAGATAATCTTATTTCTCATGGTCTGAGAGTCCTTTAGGTTCCTTTCGGAAAACTCCAAGCGGGCTGTCACGTGCCTTTTACTGAGGAGTGGCTTCCGTCTGGCCACTCTACCATAAAGGCCTGATTGCTGGAGTGCTGCAGAGATGGTTGTCTTTCTGGAAAGTTATCCCATCTCCACAGAGGAACTCTGGAGCTCTGTCAGAGTGACCATCGGGTTTTTGGTCACCTCCCTGATCAAGGCCCTTCTCCCCCGATTGCACAGTTTGACAGGGCGTCCAGCTTTAGAAAGAGTCTTGGTGGTTCCAAACTTCTCCCATTTAAGAATGATGGAGGCCACTGTATTCTTGGGGACCTTCAATGCTGCAGACATGGTTTGGTACCCTTCCCTAGATCTGTGCCTCGACACAATCCTGTCACGGAGCTCTACGGACAATTCCTTCCAACACATGGCTTGGTTTTTGCTCTGGCATGTCCTGTCAACTGTGGGGTCTTATACAGACAGGTATGTGCCTTTCGAAATCATGTCCAATCAATTGAATTTGCCACAGATGGACACCAATCAAGTTGCAGAAACATCTCAAGGATGATCAATGGAAACAGGATGCACCTGAGCTCAATGTCGAGTCTCATAGCAAAGGGTCTGAATACTTATGTAAATAAGGTATTTCTGTTTTTCATTTTTTATAAATGTGCAAACATTTCAGTTGGCGCTTTGTCATAAGTTGGTATAGTGTGTCCAATAGGACAACAACCCTAAGAACACAGCCAAGACAACAAAGGAGAGGCTTCGGGAAAAGTCTCTGAATGTCCTTGAGTGGCAAAGCCAGAGCTCGGACTTGAACCCGATTGAACATCTCGAGGGACCAGACAATAGCTATGCAGCAATGCTTCCCAACCAACCTGACAGAGTTTGAGAGGATCTGCAGAGAAGAATGGGAGAAACTCCCCAAATACAGGTGTGCCAAGCTTGTAGAAGACTCAAGGCTATAATTGTTGACAAAGGTCCTTCAACAAAGTACTGAGTAAAGGGTCTGAATATTTATGTAAATGTGAAATGTATCTTTTTATAAATTAGCAAACATTTCTAAAAAAACAGTTTTTGCTTTGTCATTATTTTTTTATCTTTATTTAACTAGGCAAGTCAGTTAAGAACAAATTCTTATTTTCAATGACGGCCTAGGAACAGTGGGTTAACTGCCTGTTCAGGGGCAGAACGACAGATTTGTACCTTGTCAGCTCAGGGATTAGAACTTGCAACCCTTTCGGTTAGTAGTCCAACTCTCTAACCACTAGGCTACCCTGCCACCCCTGTCATTATGGGTCATTGGGTGAAGATTGAAGAGGAACAATTTAAAAAAATATATATTTTAGAATAATGCTGTAAACCTAACAAAATGTGGAAAAAGTCAAGGTGTCTGAATACTTTCCACTGTACTTTCAAAAAGTGATGTTGTTGCAATCTGTACAAGACTCACAGCTTTCGTTGTTGTTTTGCTATTTTGCTGGATAATGAATGTGCACCAGGCGAGTGCCCAAAGCAAAAGAAAGAGAGGGAAAATAATGAATTATTGCAACAATTATGTTTGATGAGACATCCAGATAGGTCTTTACTTGTTTATTTGGACAATGGTGTAACTGTATCCTTGTAGGTAGATGTTTTCTTATTTTGTTTTGATTTATTCTGATTGTGTTGAATGGCCCAGGGGTGGAAATGACAGCCAACACCAAAATGGAAACATCAGAGAAGAAAAAAAGACAGGTGACTGGAAGAAGAGAGAGAGAGAGAGATAGAGAGAGGTGGGGGAGGTGTTTGGCATGTTCTATGCCATGTTTGTGGTTCTGAAAGATTTTTCTGCAAAGTTTATTTTTTATTTGTATCTTTATCTAATTTTCTGGCTACAGAGTGATGACAGGTTACAGAGACAGATATGTTAAATACAGAGGGGGTGATAGCTCCAGGTCAACCCGCGTAGTGTAAACGCACATGCATGCAAGCAAGGACATACACACCCACACACACTATCACAATGCAGACATATACTCTTAAAACACACAAGCCAATCAATCGCTAAGCAGCTCTCTTTAAAAGGTAAATGACAAGGTTGGGTAGGTTACTTTATACATGAAATCTGTTACAGTTACTAGTTACCTGTTCAAAATTGTAATTAGCACCACCATTTTTGGATTACCCAATTTAACATAATCTGATTACTTTCAGTTACTTTTGGATTACTTTTTAAAAATGTATTAGAAAAATACAAAAATGATCAATCAAAAGCATATGGAGTGTCATCATAGTGGTCTCTGATTTATGGTCAGACACACTCAGGTGGAACAAACTTAAACTTGCGCCTTTTCATAATGCTGAAATGAATGTAATTGTGAAAACAGTATGTCAATATGTCAATATGTATCGCAAACATCCTTTTGGAATATAAAAGTAATCCAAGAAGTAATCACCTAGTTTTTCAAAGCATCTGTAATCTGATTACAATATTTTAGCTGTTAATGTAACTGATTACAGCTACAGGTTTTTTTGTAACCAGTTACTCCCCAATCCTGGTAATTGACAGTTGCAGTAAGGTTTTATGTGCATTTACCAGAGCTCATTTAATTCAAAGGAATGCAAGAGAGGACAAGTATGTAGTGGGATGATAGGGCAATGATAGAACGCTGAACTGAACTGAAATGTAAAGTTTGTTCTTCCATTACTGCCACAACTACTTCACCAGGTGAAACAAAACGCAATTATTCTGAGTAAAGGAGCCGTACGCGAGCCAGAACAGCTCATAGGGCAGGTGCCTATCTCCTGTAGCATGACACAGCTTGATGTGCAAGTACATCCCCTGGACCGTTTCCTTAATCTATTACAGGGCTTTACCCCCCAATCTATCTCCTTAATGCTGAGTGCCAAGCCAAGAAGCAATAGGTTTAACAGTTGTCAGTATGACTCAGCCAGGATTGAACTCACAATCTTCCAATCACAGAGTGGACACTCTGAGTCCCTAAAGAGGAAGAGGGTTGAAAAGCTTTGCAGCTGTATTCCTTGGATTGTGACATGATGTTTTCTGAAACATGCAAACTGTGCCATCTATTTACTGAGTGTAAATATATGTACAGAGTATTGTTGTTCTCTTTTTGACTGCCAGCGTGTCATGGAAAGTAATATCCCAACCTGCAGTCCCAAAAGGTTCCAAGATCGACTGTCATGTAAATATTAACCTGTTATGTCAGCCAGAGTCAGAATATGAAACAGAGCAAACAGCTGAGCTCATACATCCATGTCCATTGAGCCATTTTGTATAGACTGGAGGGAGGCCAGCATTTGAATTTAGGAAAGCATAGCTGTTTCCTAGGCCGTGCATGGTTTAGTTTGATGATGAGCCTTCAACATTTACTGTGCGCACATTGAGCACACTGCACACACGCACACGTACACACACGCGCACACGCACACACACTCAAGCAAGGAAGAGGGACATGTAGAACTTGTTATTTGTTCTCTGAGCTGCCGGAGGGGAATACCTTAACATTGTTAAGACTTGTTCCTCTAAAGCTTATGTTAAAACCGCACACGAAAGCGTAAAGATGATGAGCATGATTTAAGCCATAACTGTCTTTGCCCCCCTTGTGACTGTTCCCATTTGGAGGGAAAGGGTTGGCCTAGATTGAACTCCACATCCAAACAATATGGCAGCCTGAATGAAAGAGCTCTCAAATGTGTGCATATGCACACACATTGGAGCATGCATGCACAGAAACATGAAAAGAGAATATTTTTGTAACTTCTCCTACAGAATCTCAAGCCCTATTCTAATCCAAATGTACAGTGATTTCTATAGCCTGATCAATGTGAGTATATATTACATACAGAAGATGCTCCTTAAGTCTCGTCTGACACAGAAAGAAACAGGAAATGTTGTCTTCTCTGAAAGGACCAGCAAAATGATTGCTGAAACACACACACGCACGCACACGCACGCACGCACGCACGCACACACACACACACACACACACACACACACACACACTCAGACATATCAAATCAAATCAAATGTATTTATATAGCCCTTCGTACATCAGCTGATATCTCAAAGTGCTGTACAGAAACCCAGCCTAAAACCCCAAACAGCAAGCAATGCAGGTGCAGAAGCACGGTGGCTAGGAAAAACTCCCTAGAAAGGCCAAAACCTAGGAAGAAACCTAGAGAGGAACCAGGCTATGTGGGGTGGCCAGTCCTCTTCTGGCTGTGCCGGGTGGAGATTATAACAGAACATGGCCAAGATGTTAAATGTTCATAAACGACCAGCATGGTCAAATAATAATAATCACAGGCAGAACAGTTGAAACTGGAGCAGCAGCATGGCCAGGTGGATTGGGGACAGCAAGGAGTCATCATGCCAGGTAGTCCTGAGGCATGGTCCTAGGGCTCAGGTCCTCCGAGAGAGGGAAAGAAAGAGAGAAAGAGAGAATTAGAGAGAGCATACTTAAATTCACACAGGACACCGGATAGGACAGGAGAAGTACTCCGGATACAACAAACTGACCCTAGCCCCCCGACACATAAACTACTGCAGCATAAATACTGGAGGCTGAGACAGGAGGGGTCAGTAGACACTGTGGCCCCATCCGATGATACCCCCAGACAGGGCCAAACAGGAAGGATATAACCCCACCCACTTTGCCAAAGCACAGCCCCCACACCACTAGAGGGATATCTTCAACCACCAACTTACCATCCTGAGAGAAGGCCGAGTATAGCCCACAAAGATCTCTGCCATGGCACAACCCAAGGGAGGGCGCCAACCCAGACAGGAAGATCACGTCAGTAACTCAACCCACTCAAGTGACGCACCCCTCCTAGGGACGGCATACGCACGCGCACGCACGCACACACACACACACACACACACACACACACATGCACGTTGGTGTTCCCCCATTTCCCTGAACAACAACTTGGTGAGATAAACCACAGCTGTCCTAGTTTTTAAAGAATATGCTGTTATGTTTGACAACCTTACACACTAAAGTATGGTAGGCACTCCCTGACATACCTTATGGAATTCTTGTGAGGTCGAAAGATCATTTATGGGACTATAAGTTTCTATGTGACATTTTGGTCAAAAATGAGTTATTCACATAGAGTTGCTCTTTATGTGGGCCTTACCAAGTGATATATGTCTGATAAAAAAAAATAATAAGAAAGTTATATTGGTGCAAATACCTTTTAACTTGGTGCTATGAGGTTCTATCTCCAATCCAATCACGCAATGCTGGGTTGTCAATCAAAAATAATTGTTTGTAAGGTGATATACTTATTGACTCATGAAAGAGGAAAACATCACAAAACAGTTCTGGGATCTGGGACTTTTAGCAGATAGTAGCTTCTGGTCCTCTTTTCACTTTTCAGAAGAATGCCCATGGTGTAAGCTCTGTTGTTTTTGTCCTGTTCTATATTAATACTAAAACCTCCATAAAAGGAGTATTTCACTGAAATTTGAAACTTACCACATTTTATTGATAACTTGCAAGTAGTTTACTGACTTTGGGTGTCAGACACCAGAAAAATCTATCAGTTTACTCATCCAGAGCTAAGCTTTAGCAATGTTGCTAGTAATCCATAGGATATAGTTTATTTTAGGGAACTATCGCTTTAATAAATGTGTGATGAACATGAAATAGTATATTTGATGATGTGATTAGAAAGAAAGGCGGGTATTCTCATTAAATGTCTGTACTTTTCTATTTAATTGAAATAAATGTAATAACTTTTTTAAATACTTTGCACTTTAGGTACCTTTAAAGGTGAGGACCTTAACAGTTTGTGAAAGAAGAATTCACTACAAAACAGTTCTGAGAAATGAAAACTGTTATGCCCAGTATCTCAGAACTATGCTTTGTGAAGATAGAACCTTATAGTCCCAATTTCTAAAATGATTTGTCTGATTGTTTCAGTATGTTTGATGTTTATTAATTGAGCGACCATGATTTATTTTATGGCCAAATAAATTTGTTATTCTCTTTCTGTATCTTGAATATCCAAGCTGTAACTAAGCTGTACAGAACAGGACCATTTAATTGAATTTATTGTATGAAACTAAATATGTTGGTAATCAATAGTGCCTGACTTACTTAACAATGCGAGGCCCTTGTTTCTCTGAGAGATCTATAACTGTTCTTAAACACATGGTGTACCAAACATTAAGAACACTTTCTCTTTGCCCCCAGAACAGCCTCAATTCATCTGGGCATGGATTCTACAAGGTGTCGAAAGCATTCCACAGGGATGCTGGTCCATGTTGACTCCAATGCTTCCCACAGTTGTGTCACGTAGGCCGGATGTCCTATGGGTGGTGGACCATTGTTGATACACACGGAAAACTGTTGAGCTTGAAAAACCCAGCAGCATTGCAGTTCTTGACAGAAAACGGTGCGCCTGGCACTTACTATGATGCCCCGTTGAAAGACACTTAAATATTTTTTCTTGCCCATTCACCCATCCATGTCTCAATCGTCATAAGGAATAAAAATCCTTTGTTAACCTGTCTCCTCCCATTCATCTACACTGATTGAAGCGGATTTAACAAGTGACATCAATAAGTGATTATATCTTTCACCTGGTCAGTGTGTCATGCAAAGATCAGGTGTCCTGACTCCGTATATAACACCATGTCATAACAAGCTTCATAGCATGAGTCTCAGCGGTAATTACATCCAGGTCATAGAGCTGACATAGAATAGCTTTTTAGTGCCTTTTGAGATGTTACATGACTGGACCAAATTACCAATGAACATTGTACCCTCAGATTTTTGCTGTTGTTCTCTTGTACTCTTTTGTTTATGTCGTTGTTTGAATGTTTATTTCTTTATCCAGAACCGTGAAACTCCGTCTGGACTTGACCTTAAAAGGATTCGCTCCCAGATCAGACAGCATGGGAAATATGTGTAGGAGGGAGCCACACACACACACACACACACCGGTGGAGGCTCCTCAGAGGAGGAAGGGGAGGGCCATCCTCAGTGAATTTTTATATTTTTTTAAATAGTGAAACAATGAAAAATTTATAATTTTTAGATACAACTATACTAAATATATTCACGTCACTAAATAATTGATCACAGTTTTGGTCAACTTAAGTCACATTGTCAAAACTCTTTACACAGTCGGCGAAACAGAAGTGTATGTGGACCAAACTGTGAATCATTTTACATTGCTTTCACACAAAATGCATCCAATGACCACATTCTCCGAAATCCATGAACTATTTTCTCATTCATACTCCACCACTTGCAAAACTATATATTTGCAGCACGTTTCCAAATGCTAACACACTGTTTCCAAAACAGTTAAAAATACATTTCAAACAGAATGATGGCAAATGTCATGCATTTCTGCAGTAATCAGATTGAAAATCGGCAAAATATTTAATCATTCCAAACACAGGTGATTGCAATTTCAGCTGAAAACCTACCAAAGTGTCCTGCTTTTAAAAGAGGACGGCTTCAGAATGATTTAGTTTGGAAACATGGCTCAAGGAAGACAGGTTGGTGGGGAAAGAAGTGGCAGGGAGAGGGAGAATGCATGGAGGACAAAGGAGAGTAATGGAGATGGAAGCCAGGCAAATTGCACATACATTCATCTTTGTGGATGAAGTTGGATTCAACCTGGCAAAAACACGCCGCATTTGAAGAAATGGGACTGGACAGAGAGCAACCGTGGATGTCCCAGGCCAGAGAGGAGCTAACATCACAACGTGTGCAGCACTGTCCAATGATAGTTTGTTGTTACCCAAACCACTCATTGGCCCCTACAATACAGAGAGGCTCATTTCTTTTCTGGATGACCTGCATAATTGACTTGTGCCAGCGGAGGAGAGAGGGGCAAGAAACTCCCCTACCTTCGTTGTTGGGTGGGATAATGTGGCATTCCACCACTCTGCCGCAGTCACAGACTGATTTGCTGCACATCCCAGGATGTCAGTACTATTCCTGCCTCCATATTCCCCCTTCCTGAACCCCATAGAGGAGTGTTTCTCTGCGTGGAGGTGAAAGGTTTATGACCACCATCCACATGACCAAATGTCCTTACTAGATACCATGAATGCGGGGTGTGGAGACACTTCTCCTGAAGACTGTCAGGGTTGTATTAGAGACTCCAGAAGATACTTTCCAAGATGTATCGCCAGAGAAGACATAAGATGTGATGTAGGAGAGAGGGATAACTAGAATCCTCACAGTACTGTACAGTATGAGTGATTATACTATACAAGTTGATGTCAGGAATGTGTTAATTTTTCACAAGTAAATTACAATATGCAAAGATATAGAAAAAATGAAGGCTATTGAAGCAAATTACTGTATTTCTGATTAATTTTTGCAACATATACTTTGGTACAGCCAATAAAGTGAAAATGTGTTATTCTTATTCTACAATGAAATACTGATTTATGTAAAAAAATATTTCAAACTTCAAAGAGAAAAGTTCATAATTTATGTAATGCTCCCTGTTGTTAGTGTGTTTTAGGTCAGTGTGCTATGAGTGACAATGTATGCTTTCTGAGTGAGAATTGTTGCCAGTGTTCTGGACAAACAAGCTTATTTTGAGACATGTATGAAGTGTTTTGGTGGTTTGATTGAGTTTTGGAGGTGAGATTAACTGTTTGGCCAATATGCATGTTGGTAATGCAGACTGTGTGAAGAGTTTTGAAAAAGTGGCTTCAGTATTGACCGATGCTTGTTAGCAATTGAAAAAAACTGTAAAACACACTGTTTTGCAATGAAGGACTACAGTAGCCTCAACAGCACTGTGTAGGGTAGCGCTATGGAACAGCTGGTTTCCGTCCTCCTCTGGGTACATTAACTTCAATACAAAACCTAGGAAGCTCTTGGTTCTCACCCCCTTCCATAGACTTACACAGTAATTATTACAACTTCAGGAGGACATCATCCAACCTATCAGAGCTCTTACAGCATGAACTGACATGTTATCCACCCAATCAAAGGACCAGAGAATTAATCTAGTACTGAAAGCATAAGCGACAGCTAGCTAGCACTGCCGTGCATAAAATGTGGCGAGTAGTTGACTCAAAGAGAGAGAAAAACAATATTTTAACAGTTTTCAACAAATGCATTTCTTCAAAGATGAAGAAGAAGCAAGAGAGCGAGAGAGTGAGAGAGTTATATTTTGTATTATTTTTTTTCTTGACTTTCACTTACTTATGCAGCTAGCTGGTTTAGCTTACTCAAACATCTAGCTCAAACAGAGAGGGATGTTACGTTAGCTAAGCTGGCTATGGCTATCCAACACTGATACTCTTCCAAGTCGAGGTAAGCTTTTGGTTTTATTAATGTATTGCCACCGGGGCCTGCCGTAAAAGGTAAACTGCTTGCTGCTGACTGTACACTGTACTGCATGCTTGTAGCAGGTTTACTAACGCCTTAGTTCTAGTAGCTACGTTTATTTTTACGTTAACATGGTGACAACAATGTAGACTGTGTGTAGTGGTTAGTGGTTATGATATGAACATTTGATGATCAAATGATCAAATGCTTTTTAAATCCTTGAGGGCAATGCAATAGTGCACACTTTGGGGAGAAAGGGGACAATCTGAATTGAGCTCCTGTGACTCATCATCCTTACAAACTTCAACTGTTCATTGAGAAAAACCTGAATCTACACTTTATCGTAATTTCATTGAAAAAGGTTCACCATTACAGGTAAATGCTCATTTGTAAAATCTTAACGCTTGGTAGCGAAAGTTCCTAGCAAAGGATCAGATAATGCCGCTGAAGTTATGATTTGCTTTGCACATTCACAAGACGGTGGTAAAGTCTTCCAAATGCCTAAAAGTCAGTATTTACAAATATGTTCTAACATAATAAAAAAGGAATGAGCCACTTCTGTCACACCCTGATCTGTTTCACCTGTCCTCGTTATTGTCTCCAACCCCTCCAGGTGTCGCTTGTTTTCCCCAGTGTATTTCTCCCTCTGTTTCCTGTCTCTCTGTGCCAGTGTATTTATCCCTGTGTTTCCTGTCTCTCTGTACCAGTGTATTTATCCCTGTGTTTCCTGTCTCTCTGTACCAGTTTGTCTTGTATGTCCAAGCCTACCAGTGGTTTTTCCCAGTTGCCTGCTGTGCCTTTTCTCCTTTTTCTAGTCCTCCTGGTTTTGACCCTTGCCTGTTCTGGACTCTATACCCGCCTGCCTGACCATTCTGCCTGCCCTGACCTCGAGCCTGCCTGCCACTCTGTACCTTCTGTCCACTACAAATTATCTTTCCTATTCCCTTTGGATTTATTAAACATCTTGAACTCCAACCATCTGCCTCCGGTGTATGCATTTGGGTCTCGACTAGTGTCATGATAACTTCGCAGCTGAGCTGTTGTTGCTCCTGGATGTTTCCACTTCACAATAACAGCACTTACAGTTGACCAGGGCAGCTCTAGCAGGGAAGAAATTATACCCTATGACGGTGCCACGTTGAAAGTCACTGAGCTCTTCAATACAGGCCACTCTACTTCCAATGTTTGTCTATGTAGATAGCATGGCTGTATACACCTGTCAGCAACGGGTGTGGCTGAAATAGCCAAATCCACTCATTTGAAGGGTTGTCCACATACTATGTACAGTTGAAGTTTGAAGTGTACATACAGCTTAGCCAAATACATTTAAACTCAGTTCTTCCTGACAGCAAAAATTGCCTTTCTTAGGTCAGTTAGAATCACCACTTTATTTTAAGAATGTGAAATGTCAGAATAATAGTAGAGAGAATTATTTATTTCAGCTTCTATTTCGTTCATCACATTCCCAGTGGGTCAGAAGTTTACATACACTCAATTAGTGTTTGTTAGCATTGCCTTTAAATTGTACAACTTGGGTCAAATGTTTCGGGTAGCCTTCCACAAGCTTCCCACAAGAAGTTGGGTGAATTTTGGCCCATTCCTCCTGACAGAGCTGGTGTAACTGAGTCAGGTTTGTAGGCTTCCTTGCTCGCACGTGCTTCAGTTCTGCCCACAAATTTTCTATGGGATTGAGGTCAGGGCTTTGTGATGGCCACTCCAATACCTTGACGTTGTTGTCTTTAAGCCATTTTGCCACAACTTTGGAAGTATGCTTGGGGTCATTGTCCATTTGGAAGAACCATTTGCAACCAAGCTTCAACTTTCTGACTGATGTCTTGAGATGTTGCTTCAATATATCCACATAATTTTCCTGACTCATGATACCATCTATTTTGTGAAGCACCCCCACAACATGATGCTGCCAACCCCGTGCTGCATGGTTGGGATGGTGTTCTTCGGTTTGCAAGCCTTCCCCTTTATCCTCCAAACATAACGATGGTCATTATGGCCATTTTTATTTCATCAGACCAAAGGACATTTCTCCAAAAAGTATGATATTTGTGCAGTTGCAAACCGTAGTCTGGCTTTTTTATGACGGTTTTGGAGCAGTGGCTTCTTCCTTGCTGAGTGGTCATTCAGGACATGTTTTACCCTGGATATAGATACTTTTGTACCTGCTTCCTCCAGCATCTTCACAAGGTCCTTTGCTGTTGTTCTGGGACTGATTTGCAAAATCCCAATTGATGGTTAAATGAACCCATAATTGGGTAATCCAAAGGCGTCGCCTGTTGGGGGCGTGGTTTTCAGATAGTTATTTTTGAATGTGAGAGTAAATCTCATTCATGTTTGAAATTACATTTACTCTCACGGTTGTTCAAAAATAACTATTTGAAAGCCACACCCCTACGAAGCCACGCCTCCAGTTTTATGATCTGACCTGGTGGATCATAGCTTAATAACCCAGCAAAGATAAAACATTGCGTTGTTTGTGACCAAACTGGCTGGGTCAAAATAACCAATGTCTGTTCTGTGCAATATTTGCCCAAATTGGGTTGTTTTTTGACACCATTTTTTGTTGTTGTGAAGAACAGCTTACAATCAATAATCGAAAGTCTTTCAAGGACTTCTTCCTGAAAGGTGAATAACAGGAACTTGAATAAAAATTGCTTCAAAAAGGCTTGTCTGACATTTCTCTCTCTCCCATTGTTACAGTTTCAGCGATGGTT
This sequence comes from Oncorhynchus mykiss, assembly GCF_057628025.1. Classification (NCBI taxonomy): domain Eukaryota; kingdom Metazoa; phylum Chordata; class Actinopteri; order Salmoniformes; family Salmonidae; genus Oncorhynchus; species Oncorhynchus mykiss. The sequence goes on along the minus strand of NC_143050.1, from coordinate 38,767,900 downwards.
TAATAACAACCAAGTCAAAGACTTGGTAGGGAAGATAACCACACTCAAACTGTTACAATAACACATGCAGACTAACAGAAATAAACACCTATTAATGCAGCAAACAACCACAGAGAAATGCACGCACGCACGGTTAATAGAAAAAGAGTATACACAACAGGATTACAACAGACAGGCATTTTTTACTTTGCATTAGTGGCCCATGGGTTCCTCCCTCAAAAGCCAATAAGATGCTCTCTCTCTTGGTTAATATGTTTTCATTGGGTCCCCAGTTGCAGGATGGACCTGCTCTGAGAATCTGAGGTCAGTGCCATGTCACATGATCCGAGTAACACCAATGGGACCAACCGGTGTCGAGAACCAAATAGGAAGATTACTGTGGAGAGCTCCCTGGGGGCTGAAACAATTTCTCAGACTTTCCCAGGCCGCTATAAGTATTTTCTTATTTTAAAGTCTTTTACAGAATTTCTTCAGTAATTCAACGTTCCGTGTTAGGTCACTCAAGTCAAGTTTGTCTTGGATCAGGATAATGTGTGCGTGTACTGGTAATCACTTGGACTTCGTACATGTCAGATGTTAATGAAAGTAAATAAATACTACTGTAGGCAGTGGCTTTCGGTACTTAGTACACATGTCAGCGCACATGTGACTTGTATAAGTCATTGCTCATAATAGACTATCAGATTGCCTTTTCTATGACATAAGGCCATATGTAGAGGTGGAGACTGACTGCCTGTGATTTGAACCATTCACCTGCTGATCACTAGTGATGGGTAACAAAGGCTTTCTGAAGGCTTCAGCGCTCTCACCAAATTGTACCGGAAAAAAACATAAATTACACGCAGCTTCATTATATGTTCACAATGCATACTGCTGGTCAGCAATATAGCAGCATGCGATTATAATATAAATATAATTTTATTCCACTGTTTTCATAAAATCTCATAGTGCAGCGGTACGTCATTGGCTTTAGTAGCGTGTAATCAGTTGGAATCCCAGGTTTGTAGACATCATTCTTCCCTTAAAGTTTACTATAGAAAAACGGAATCAATGTCAGCATTTAGGATGCTTAAGACAGAACCTTATAAAATACTAAAAACGAATTAGAACAGTGCAGAAAGTGTGGTATCACATAAATATACATTTTAAATAGTGTGCCTTCAACAGGATTCAACCTCATACCCTCATGTCTCTGACTGTTCCATAGTTCCCTACTCTACCTGCTAAGCTACTGGTCAGGTGAAACATATTGTACAACATTTGAACTATATATGTAATTACAGGTCCAGTAGTGGTCAGTGTTAGAAAGCAGCTTGAAATGAAGAGACCGTAACCATGGCGAAATCAGTGGTTCATCATTTTGCAACACACAGTTTGAAAAAGCACATGATCAAACAAAGCTTCAGACGTAATTGATGATATATTTCTGATAAAGTGATACACGCATTGGCACACTGCTTCAAAGTTAGCTGCTTAGCGATTTCGACGCATTACTCGGTATCAAATGTAACATCACTACTAAACGCTGTATGTTGTGTTGTGATATGGATATTGTAACACAACTCTTTTAGTCATGAAAACTGTTAGCGGTTTTTGTAATTTGATCAGTAAATTACTGTATTTGTCAACAGTATGATAACGTATAAACTGACACAGCAGATTTTTTATTTTATTTTACTAGGCAAGTCAGTTAATTAAGAACAAATTCTTATTTTCAATGACTGCCTAGAAACAGTGGGTTAACTGCCACATTTTTTACCTTGTCAGCTCGGGGATTCAAGTCCAACGCTCTAACCACTAGGCTACCTGCCACCCCATATTACTGAAGAATGCACAGTAAATTACCGTACATTTGTTTAACAGCACACCGTAAGACCTTTCTGTAATTTCAACAGTAAAAAACTGTAGAATGTGCAGTAAATACCAGTAAATACCATTTACAGTATTAATTATGGTGCATTGTGGGAAAATGTTGTGGGCGAGGAAAGAGTCTCTGGCTCATCAACATACTGTATTTCAAGGCGTGCGTAGTATATTAGTAACAACTAGTGGGGCAATACGAGTTGAGCACAAAACATACTGTATGTGTGAGGCACAGAGGCATGAGATTAATAATAATCTCTGAACAAATGGCACTGAGTTCACATGTGCCAAGTACAGCAGGTTACCGTAAAATGCTTACTTACAAGCCCTTAACCAACAATGTTGTTCAATAAATAGTTAAGAAAATATTTACTAAAATAAACTAAAGTAAAAAATAAAAGGTAACAAAACTACATAACAATAACAAGACTATATACAAGGGGTACCGGTACGAGTCAATGTGCAGGGGTACAGGTTAGTCGAAGTAGTTTGTACATGTAGGTTGGGGTAGAGAAGTGGCGGCAGGTAGCCTATTGGTTAGAGCGTTGGACTAGTAACCAAAAGGTTGCAATATCAAATTCCTGTGCTGACAAGGTAAAAATCTGTTGTTCTACCACTGAACAAGGCAGTTAACCCACTATTCCTAGGCTGTCATTGAAATAAGAATTTGTTCTTAACTGACTAGCATAGTTAAATAAGAAAGAGTGACTATGCATAGATAATAAACACAGAGTAGCAGCAGTGTTGAAAGAAATGGGGGGGGGGGGGGGGGTCAATGTAAATAGTGGCAATTAAATTGTTCAGTAGTCTTATAGCTTGGGGGTAGAGACTCCGGTACCGCTTGCAGTCCGGTAGCAGAGAGAACAATCTGTGACTGGAGTCTTTAACCATTTTTGGGACATTCCTCTGACACTGCCTAGTATATACAGCACCAGTCAAATGTTTGGACTCACCTACTCATTCAAGGGTTTTTCTTTATTTTTACTTTACCTATGAAATAACACCTATGGAATCATGTAGTAACCAAAAAAAGTGTTAAACGAATCTAAATATATTTTATGTTTGAGATTCTTCAAAGTAGCCACCCTTTGCCTTGTTTACAGCTTTGTACACTCTTGGCATTCTCTCAACCAGCTTCACCTGGAATGCTTTTCCAACAGCTTGAAGGAGTTCCCACATATGCTGAGCATTTGTTTGCTGCTTTTCCTTCATTCTGTGGTCCAACTCATCCCAAACCATCTCAATTGGGTTGAGGCGATGAACAGCAACCCTCAACTTGTTACACAGATTTTCAATGGGATTCAAGTTTGGGCAACTTAAGGACTTTCACATTTTTGTTCTGAAGCCATTCCAGAGTTGCTCTGGCTGTATGTAAGGGTCATTGTCTTGTTGGAATGTAAATCTTTGCCCCCAGTGTAAGGTGGTTTGCACTCCAAAGCAGGCTATCAATGATTTGCCTGTATTTGGCTACATTCAATGTTCCCTCTATCCTTACCAGTCTCCCTGCCACTGAAAAGTATCCCCATAGCATGATGCTACCACCACGATGCTTCACGGTAGGGATGGTGTTAGACAGGTGAAGAGCCGTGCCTGGTTTTCTCCAGACATAGCGCTTTACATTCAGGCCAAAGAATAAAATGTTTGTCTCATCAGACCACAGAATCTTTTGCCTTTCACACACCTTTTTGTAAACTCCAGGCATGCGGTCATGTGCCTTTTTCTCAGCCCTGGCCACTCTCCCATAAAGCCCAGAATGGTGAAGTGCTATAGAGATTTGTCGTTCTGGCAGGTTCTTGCATTTCAGCCAAGGAACTCTGTAGTTCTGTCAGAGTGGTCATTGGGTTCTTGGTCACCTCCCTGACCAAGGTCCTTCTCTGTATGTTGCTCAGTTTCGTCAGACGGCCAGCTCTAGGCAGAATCTGGGCAGTTCCATATTTTTCCCAATGATGGAGACCACTGTGCTCTTGGAAACTTTCAACACCATAGAAATTGTTTTATACCCTTCCCCAGATATGTGCCTCATCACAATTCTCTGCACTCTACTGGCAATTCCTTGGACTTCATGGCATAGTTTCTGCTCTGACATGCACCGTCAACTGTTGGACCTTATATAGGCAGGTGTGTTTCTTTCTAAAATCGTGTCCAAACAATTGAATTGGCCACAGGTGGACTCCAATCAAGTTGTAGTGCCGTCTCAAGGATGATCAAAGCAAATTGAATGCAGCTGAGCTCAATTTGGAGTGTTAACCAACAACTGTTCCCCGTCCACCAATATCGATTAAGATTATTTCTGTTTGGGTGTGGCTTGCCCTGATTGGAGGATGTGTTGCACCTGTCGCCTTGTTAGTCAGTCATGCTAGCACACGTGATATTTACCATCAGCTCTCACAGTCTCACGTCAGAATTAGACGTTTTCCATGTTTCTCAAACATCACATTTCAAAGTGTTTAAGGTTGAGTTTGGCATGAAGGTTAAGCCTTGTGTAGTTTTAACATTCTGTATACTCCCCTTATCCTAAGGGTAAAAAATGACCTGCTTTCAATAATCCCCTAAAATGAAGCAGCTTAATTGAATTTTTAACCCCAAATCTATTTTGCATGAAGAAACAATCTGTCATTCATCGCAAAGTTTGTGAATATTTGGGTTTTCCCTCTTCACAATGCAGAAAGACTGAATTTAATCAGTGGACATCACTCGTTTTTATTACAACACACCTGTCATAATTGTTTTCTTTACTAAAGTAGAGGCTTGTTATTATTATTATTATTATTGCTAAAGGTACTGCATAGGTGTCCAAATTTTTTTTAGCAAGACAGCACTTAAATAGCCTAAGAACGTAGCAGAAATGTGCCGAAAGTGGTTTTGAATGCATTTTATTGAAGGGAAACAATAAGAGTCTTGAACCTTTTTGGCAACATCGTGATATATTATTTTATACCGTACAATGAGAAATTCAACGACAAAATACTTGTCTTCTCCCATTTTTTTAAACCATTGCCCCATCCACAAGGTGTAAAAACAACAACAATAAGTAAGAATAAAAGAAGATAATAGATACAAAAGAAGAACGTGAAGAACATAAATCATTCAACTCTAATTAGCACATGTAGGACAGTATGCAAGTGTGTGTGCATGGACAGATGTATTTCTCAGATGTGCAGAACATAGTATTTGTTTTACAGTCCTTCCTTGGGGGACAGAATTGGCATCTCCTCCTCTTGCCTGCCCCAGCTGCAGCCTCAGGTGGATCAGGACAAGATTCAGCCCCCTGAACAGCTTTCACAAGCACTGCAGAGGCTGCTGTGTGGGGGAGGCACTCCCTCCTTTGACTGTATGGGGTTACAAGTGCCTTTCCCAGCTGCTCCAGGAACATCCTCCTCTTGTTCTGCTTATCAGGCATCCAGGTAGGGTTGATCTTGTTCCATATCACGAAGGCATTGTATGAGGATACATCAATGATGTTATGGAAGATGACCATGGGCCAGCGGGCAGTCATCCTCCTGCAGGTGTAAGGGGTGCAGGGGGATCTTCCTCTTCAGGAGCTGCTGGCTCAGTTCAATCAGTAGAACGCATAATCTCAATTTCTCATTGTGTGTGTGTGTGTGTGTCTTTGTGGTTTTTGTGCTGTGTAAAATATTTTATAACTGCTGGATCAAAAATGCCCCTAAGACAATCGTTGTACCCTGGTGGAGTACAGCTTTCATGGAAATATGAACAAAGACGATGTTTCACTTTTTCTAATGTTGGGGTCACTCTAGGAAAAGTCTCATTTAGGGGGTTTTCTCTGCTGTTAAACATAGTGGTGGGTCATTTTTGACACTTAAGACAACACAAGGGTTACGTTCAGGCATTAACTCCAAATTCTTAAGGTTAGGCATTAACTCTGAATGGCAAAGGTAAGGGTTAAGGTTCGGGATAGGCTTAAAACAAAAATATCAAAAATAACTTTTTATCGCTGGTTTCTAACATTCAACCTTTGAAATCAGAGGGAGATGCTAACGCTCCCCCATCCGCCATCCCGAATGCCCTTGAGGAACAGTGCAGATGCAATATTTCATAGAATGACATTAAAATCTCCTTCAGTTTTTGGTGAACACGTTTTCCCAGAGCTCTGTTAAATATCCACTCTGAATTAAGATTCAAAGATGTCTGCAGAAAGAATGGGGTGTTCGCTATGATATGACACCGTGAGTTTAAAAACATTTATTTTGGTTATTGAACTACGGTAGGTGGATCAACTCTCAGTAACAGAATGTCATCCTGAGTCCTTGCTCTGTACTATACAGAAATGCAGAATTATGAACGTCATTCTCTTCATGGTGTTGTATCCTAAATAGGTACTCAAAGGTAATATCCTCCTTTGCATGTTTGGCTATTTTTCTACGCAGCCCCAAACACGACCAAATTAGGTAGGTCCAGATCGGACCAAATCTGTACCAATCATAGACATCTACTGTATGTTTCACAAGTATGGACATTATAGTGCAGCACAGTACATCACAATAGAGTAGAGTAGAGCTCAGTACAGTTGAGCACAGTACAGTGTTATAGGAGTTTTGCTCGATTTTATTGTTGATTTCGAAGTTATTTCCATTTGGGTGTGACTTGCCCTGATTGGAATCCTCCTCATTGGTCAGGATGTGTTGCACAATGAGGATGCCTTCATTACCCGTGCCTACCCTGTTTGGTATGAACGATGGGTGCAGATTGGGTCACCAGTAAAGACCTAAGGTGGTATTGTAGGTCTGTGATCCACTCCAAACTGTCAATGCATAAATCATGAATCAAAATAATGTCGATATTGCAAGGAAATATTGTAATATCACAGAACTATACCACAAGGTAGCTACTCTACCAATTTCACTCATGGTGAGCTAATTTGCTAGTTAGCTAGCTAAGTTAGTTAGCTCGTTAGATTATATTAACCAGTAATACAAAATATGCCAAAACGTTTTAAAATGTTAGCTTCGACCTTGAGGCTTGATAGGTGGTAAAAAAAATATTCCCTGAAGGGAAGTCAATTTTGTTATTTGTTAGATAGCTAAGCTACCAGTTAGCTTTTACCCCTCTTTCAAGTCTAGTAAGCTAGCCCACCTGGCTGCTGGCCAAATTAGCTAACGTCCTTGATTCTAGTTACTAGCTAAGATAAATAAAACATCTCAAATTAGCTACTCACTTTAGCATTTACTTCTTTGAGTTATTTTCTGAACAGCTTCTCACTTCTTTGATTTTCCAGTTGTCAGTTCGACCACACACTCATTTGTGGTGCCCAAATTAAAAATGACAGTTGGAACTCAAAAGCAGAAAATATGTGATTCTTGTTGCTAGGCTACCAGTTACAGCACTTTTAGTTTGTAGTTTGCGCATACCTTTATCCAGAGGGAATAGAACAATTATAGCTAGTGTCTGAAAGAATATGGATTTAATATTTGCCAAATTATTAAGCATTAAGCATTAAACTCAAGTAAGCATCAGAAATGGCCCTTATTTAGCATATCAAAACACAAATCAAGATCCTGATATGGACATCAGTCAAGAGCATATGCATTGTATTTGCTGAGAAAATACCCTATGTAGGCCTACTTAGTATTTGTCATCATATAGAGAAAAGAAAATGTCCACATAGGCCTCTCTCGAGATATTTAATGGCTCAATATCCGGAGGGAATCCAAAAATGATTTGTGCATGAAAGAAAAATAAGGATATCATATTTGTCAAATTATTCAGCATGTGGTGAAAACTCATAAATGCATCAGAAATCGTCCTTATTTTCAGCATATCAAAAAGCATATCAAGATCAGGATATGGACCTCAGCCATGAGAAGCATATCTGGAATCAATACAGTTTCCTATCTTAAATGTGCTGAGAAAACACATACACTACCATTCAAATGTTTGGGGTCACTTAGAAATGTCCTTGTTTTTGAAATAGCAACCATCACTCCTACGTTCCAATGGCACGTTGTGTTAGCTAATTGAAGTTTATCATTTTAAAAGGCTAAAGAGACTGGTGTTTTGCAGGTACCATTTAATGAAGCTGCCAGTTGAGGACTTGTGAGGCGTCTGTTTCTCAAACTAGACACTCTAATCAAATCAAATGTATCTTTATAGCCCTTCTTACAGTGCCTTGCGAAAGTATTCGGCCCCCTTGAACTTTGCGACCTTTTGCCACATTTCAGGCTTCAAACATAAAGATATAAAACTGTATTTTTTTGTGAAGAATCAACAACAAGTGGGACACAATCATGAAGTGGAACGACATTTATTGGATATTTCAAACTTTTTTAACAAATCAAAAACTGAAAAATTGGGCGTGCAAAATTATTCAGCCCCTTTACTTTCAGTGCAGCAAACTCTCTCCAGAAGTTCATTGAGGATCTCTGAATGATCCAATGTTGACCTAAATGACTAATGATGATAAATACAATCCACCTGTGTGTAATCAAGTCTCCGTATAAATGCACCTGCACTGTGATAGTCTCAGAGGTCCGTTAAAAGCGCAGAGAGCATCATGAAGAACAAGGAACACACCAGGCAGGTCCGAGATACTGTTGTGAAGCCGGATTTGGATACAAAAAGATTTCCCAAGCTTTAAACATCCCAAGGAGCACTGTGATAGCGATAATATTGAAATGGAAGGAGTATCAGACCACTGCAAATCTACCAAGACCTGGCCGTCCCTCTAAACTTTCAGCTCATACAAGGAGAAGACTGATGCAGCCAAGAGGCCCATGATCACTCTGGATGAACTGCAGAGATCTACAGCTGAGGTGGGAGACTCTGTCCATAGGACAACAATCAGTCGTATATTGCACAAATCTGGCCTTTATGGAAGAGTGGCAAGAAGAAAGCCATTTCTTAAAGATATCCATAAAAAGTGTTGTTTAAAGTTTGCCACAAGCCACCTGGGAGACACACCAAACATGTGGAAGAAGGTGCTCTGGTCAGATGAAACCAAAATTGAACTTTTTGGCAACAATGCAAAACGTTATGTTTGGCGTAAAAGCAACACAGCTGAACACACCATCCCCACTGTCAAACATGGTGGTGGCAGCATCATGGTTTGGGCCTGCTTTTCTTCAGCAGGGACAGGGAAGATGGTTAAAATTGATGGGAAGATGGATGGAGCCAAATACAGGACCATTCTGGAAGAAAACCTGATGGAGTCTGCAAAAGACCTGAGACTGGGACGGAGATTTGTCTTCCAACAAGACAATGATCCAAAACATAAAGCAAAATCTACAATGGAATGGTTCAAAAATAAACATATCAAGGTGTTAGAATGGCCAAGTCAAAGTCCAGACCTGAATCCAATCGAGAATCTGTGGAAAGAACTGAAAACTACTGTTCACAAATGCTCTCCATCCAACCTCACTGAGCTCGAGCTGTTTTGCAAGGAGGAATGGAAAAAAAATGTCAGTCTCTCGATGTGCAAAACTGATAGAGACATACCCCAAGCGACTTACAGCTGTAATCACAGCAAAAGGTGGCGCTACAAAGTATTAACTTAAGGGGGCTGAATAATTTTGCACGCCAAATTTTTCAGTTTTTGATTTGTTAAAAAAGTTTGAAATATCCAATAAATGTCGTTCCACTTCATGATTGTGTCCCACTTGTTGTTGATTCTTCACAAAAAAATACAGTTTTATATCTTTATGTTTGAAGCCTGAAATGTGGCAAAAGGTCGCAAAGTTCAAGGGGGCCGAATACTTTCGCAAGGCACTGTACATGAGCTGATATCTCAAAGTGCTGTACAGAAACCCAGCCTAAAACCCCAAACAGCAAGCAATACAGGTGTAGAAGCACGGTGGCTAGGAAAAAATTCCTAGAAAGGCCAAAACCTAGGAAGAAACCTAGAAAGGAACCAGGCTATGAGGGGTGGCCAGTTCTCTTCTGGCTGTGCCGGGTGGAGATTATAACAGAACATGGCCAAGATGTTCAAATGTTCATAAATGACCAGCATGGTCAAATAATAATAATCACAGTAGTTGTTGAGGGTGCAATAAGTCAGCACCTCAGGAGAAAATGTCAGTTGGCTTTTCGTAGCCGATCATTAAGAGTATCTCTAACGCTCCTACAGTCTCTGGAGAGATGAAAACAGCAGGTCTGGGACAGGTAGCACGACAGGTCAGGGTTCCATAGCCGCAGGCAGAACAGTTGAAACTGGAGCAGCAGCACGGCCAGGTGGACTGGGGAGAGCAAGTAGTCATCATGCCAGGTAGTCCTGAGGCATGGTCCTAGGGCTCAGGTCCTCCGAGAGAGAGAGAAAGAAAGAAAGAAAGAAAGAAAGAAAGAAAGAATTAGAGAGATCATACTTAAATTCACACAGGACACCCAGATAAGACAGGAGAAGTACTCCAGCTTTAACAGACTGACCCTAGCCCCCCGACACATAAACTACTGCAGCATAAATACTGGAGTCTGAGACAGGAGGGGTCAGGAGACACTGTGGCCCCATCTGATGATACCCCCAGACAGGGCCAAACAGGCAGGATATAACCCCACCCACTTTGCCAAAGTACAGCCCCCACACCACTAGAGGGACATCTTCAACCACCAACTTACCATCCTGAGACAAGGCCGAGTATAGCCCACAAAGATCTCCGCCACAGCACAACCCAAGGGAGGACGCCAACCCAGACTGGAAGATCACGTCAGTGACTCAACCCACTCAAGTGACGCACCCCTCCTAGGGACAGCATGAAAGAGCACCAGTAAGCCAGTGACTCAGCCCCTGTAATTGGGTTAGAGGCAGAGAATCCCAGTGGAGAGAGGGGCACTGGCCAGGCAGAGACAGAGCCATTCCGTTCACCTTCACACTCCTGGGCCAGACTACACTCAATCATATGACCTGATGAAGAGATGAGTCTTCAGTAAAGACTTAAAGGTTGAGACCGAGTCTGCGTCTCTCACATGGATAGGCAAACCATTCCATAAAAATGGAGCTCTATAGGAGAAAGCCCTAATACACTTGTCCTCTTGCTCTGTTGTGCACCGGGGCACTCGTTAGAGCCAGTTTGCGATGTTCTGTGAAGGGAGTAGTACACAGGGTTGTACGAGATCTTCAGTTTCTTGGCAATTTCTCACATGGAATAGCTTTCATTTCTCAGAACAAGAATAGACTGACGAGTTTCAGAAAAGAGCTCTTTGTTTCTGGCCATTTTGAGCCTGTAATCGAACCAACAAATGTTGATTCTCCAGATACTCAACTAGTCTAAAGAAGGCCAGTTGAATTGCTTCTTTAATCAGAACAACAGTTTTCATCTGTGCTAACATAATTGCAAAAGGGTTTTCCAGTGATCAATTAGCCTTTTAAAATGATCAACTTGGATTAGCTAACACAATGTGCCATTGGAACACAGGAGTGATGGTTGCTGATAATGGGCCTCTGTACGCCTATGCAGATATTCCATTACAATCAGCCATTCCCAGGTACAATTGTCATTTACAACATTAACCATGTCTACACTGTATTTCTGATTAATTTGATGTTGTTTTAATGGACAAAAAATGTGCTTTTCTTTTTAAAACAAGGACATTTCAAAGTGACCCCAAACGTTTGAACGGTAGTGTATGTATACAGTCAATATTTGTCAACATGAAGAGAGAAAATAGGATGTCACAAATCTCAGGATATTGAATGAATCCATATGAGGCCATAGGAAATGTCCATGTGTGATACTCGGAGTTATCCCAATATCATATACAGCTGAAGTCGGAAGTTTACATAACACTTAGGTTGGAGTCATTAAAACGTATTTCTTGTTAACAAACTATAGTTTTGGCAAGTCGGTTAGGACATCTACTTTGTGCATTTTTCCAACTATTTTTTACAGAGTTTATTTCACTTAGAATTCACTGTATCACAATTCCAGTGTGTCAGAAATTTACATACACTAAGTTGACTGTGCGTTTAAACGGCTTGGAAAATTCCAGAAAATGATGACATGGCTTTAGAAGCTTCTGATAGGCTAATTGACACCATTTGAGTCAATTGGAGGTGTATGTAACAGTATAACTTTAGACCGTCCCCTCGCCCATACCCGGGCGCGAACCAGGGACGCTCTGCACACATCAACAACAGTCACCCACGAAGCATCGTTACCCATCGCTCCACAAAAGCCGCGGCCCTTGCAGAGCAAGGGGAACTACTACTTCAAGGTCTCAGAGCAAGTGACGTCACCGATTGAAACGCTATTTAGCGCGCACCGCTAACTAAGTTAGCCGTTTCACATCCGTTACATGTACATGTGGATGTATTACAAGGCCTACCTTCAAACTCAGTGCCTCTTTGCTTGACATCATGGGAAAATCTAAATAAATCAGCCAAGAAATGTAGACCGCCACAAGTCTGGTTCATCCTTGGGAGCAATTTCCAAATGCCTGAAGGTACCACGTTCATCTGTACAAACAATAGTACGCAAATATAAACACCATGGGACCATGCAGCCGTCATACAGCTCAGGAAGGAGACGTGTTCAGTCTCCTAGAGATGAACACACATTGGTGTGAAAAGTGCAAATAAATCCCAGAACAACAGCAAAGAACCTTGTGAAGATGCTGGAGGAAACAGGTACAAAAGTATCTATATCCACAGTAAAACGAGTCCTATATTGACATAACCTCAAAGGCCACTCAGCAAGGAAGAAGCCACTGCTCCAAAACCGCCATAAAAAAGCCAGACTACAGTTTGCAACTGCACACGGGGACAAGATCGTACGTTTTGGAGAAATGTCCTCTGGTCTGACGAAACAAAAATAGAACTGTTTGGCCATAATGACCATCGTTATGTTTGGAGGAAAAAGGGGGATGCTTGCAAGTCAAAGAACACCATCCCAACCGTGAAGCACGGGGTGGCAGCATCATGTTGTGGGGGTGCTGTGCTGCAGGAGGGACTGGTGCACTTCACCAAATAGATGGCATCATGAGGTAGGAAAATTATGTGGATATATTGAAGCAACATCTCAAGATATCAGTCAGGAAGTTAAAGCTTGGTCGCAAATGGGTCTTCCAAATGGACAATGACCCCAAGCATACTTCCAAAGTTGTGGCAAAATGGCTTAAGGACAACAAAGTCAAGGTATTGGAGTGGCCATCACAAAGCCCTGACCTCAATCCCATTGAAAATTTGTGGGCAGAACTGAAGTTTGTGCGAGTAAGGAGGCCTACAAACCTGACTCAGTTACACCAGCTCTGTCAGGAGACATAGGCCAAAATTCACCCAACTTATTGTGTGAAGCTTGTGGAAGGCTACCCGAAACATTTGACCCAAGTCAAACAATTTAAAGGCAATGCTACCAAACACTAATTGAGTGTATGTAAACTTCTGACCCACTGGGAATGTGATGAAAGAAATAGAACCTGAAATAAATCATTCTCTACTATTATTCTGACATTTCACATTTTTTAAATAAAGTGGTGATCCTAACTGACCTAAGACAGGGATTGTTTACTAGGATTAAATGTCAGGAATTGTGAAAAACTGAGTTGAAAGTTTTTGGCTAAGCTGTATGTAAACTTCCGACTTCAACTGTATTTACTGGCCCAGACAATATTACAGAAAATGAGATATGGGTAAATTTAGCTATAGTATAGAGTTAGGAAGCAAGCCTGACAAACCAAACCACTAGTCTTTCTGATGATACCAACAGATTTCATCACTTTGCCACAGACAAATTGAGAATTATCTTTACAGGATAACTTTTCATCAATTAGATCTCAGCAGAATATATTGGATGTAACTTGTTCCATTTCATTCTCTTTTCTGTATTTTTTATGATTTTTTTTTTAAACAATATTTCTTATTCTTAATACAATATAGTTGGATTTTTCAAAATGTAAACATAGTTTGTTTATCCAGGAACCATGCAGAAAATTAGGCCATACTGGAGTTGGATTCATTAATAAGTGAATAAAAATTATTGTGTGATTAGATCAAATTGGTATCATCAGCAAAGAGAACGGGAAGTACGGTAGAAGACACAGCAGCAAGGTCATTGATGTAGATTAGGAATAACAAAGGTTTGATTATCGAACCCTGTGGCCTACCATAGGATATCTTGGCCCTAGTAGACGCACAGCAGTTTGCATAAAACATTTTTTCTCATAAACATAACTATATAACCAATAATATTTATAATCATGAAAACTGTAATAATGCAATTTAGAAAGTAATGTTTCATTATCAACCATGTCAAACACTTTGGATAAATCTAAAAAGATGCCAAGGGTGTATTTATTGTTGTTAAGGGCTGTAAAGATTTTATCCACAAGTTTCAAAATGTAAATGTCTGTCCGAGACTGATAAACTATTTGGTTACAATGGCTGCTTCTGATGATTCCTCTATCCAAGAAGAGCTGGATGACATAACGATTTAATTTGCCAACATGTATTTTTTTATATTATCAACTATTACTTTTGATCCTCATCAACAACCACACGGCTGTGACTGTGTTTAACGAGGAAGCAAATAAAGATAAACAAAGCAATGTCATTAAATGGAATGATAATGTTTCGCTATACCAACTGAAGGGAACTAACTGTAAAGAAATATATATATTTTTTATTTCACCATTATTTAACCATATAGGCAAGTTGAGAGCAAGTTCTCATTTACAACTGCGACCTGGCCAAGATAAAGCAAAGCAGTGCGACAGAAACAACAACCCAGAGTTACACATGGAATAAACATACAGTCAATAATGCAATAGAAAAATAAGTCTATATGCAGTGTGTGCAAATTAGGTAGGATAAGGGAGGTAAGGCAATAAATAGGCCATAGTGGTGAAATAATTACAATATAGCAATTAAACACTAAAGTGATAGATGTGCAGAAGATGAGTGTGCAAGTAGAGATACTGGGGTGCAAAGGAGCAAAATAAATCAAATAAATAACAGTATGAGGATAAGGTAGTTGGATGGGCTATTCACAGATGGGCTATGTACAGGCGCAGTGATCTGTGAGCTGCTCTGACAGCTGGTGCTTAAAGCTAGTGAGGGAGATATGAGTCTCCAGCTTCAGTGATTTTTGCAGTTCGTTCCAGTCATTGGCAGCAGAGCACTGAAAGGAAAGGCGGCTGAAGGAGGAATTGGCTTTAGGGGTGACCAGTGAAATATACCTGCTGGAACGCGTGCTACGGGTGGGTGCTGCTATGGTGACCAGTGAGCTTAGATAAGGCGGGGCTTTACCTAGCAAAGACTTATAGACGACCCGGAGCCAGTGGGTTTGGCGTTGGCCAGCCAACGAGAGCATACAGGTCGCAGTGGTGGGTAGTATATGGTACTTTGGTGACAAAACGGATGGCGCTGTGATAGACGGCATCCAATTTGCTGTGTAGAGTGTTGGAGGCAATTTTTTTCAAATTGTCAGTTGAATATGTGTCATTAGACCTACTGACAGTCTATACTGATAGTTGCTAATATTTAACATGAAAGAAATAGGAAACAGAAAGTCGGGGTAGCCTATAATTAAGACAAATTCTGCATAAAGGCACAGCATTCCATAAACTTTACTGTGGGAAAGTTGATATGTTGATATGCTTTAGTTTGCTGCCATATGTCTGGTTACACATTTTTCTACAGTGATTATAAGATAAAATACACTCAGTGGCCACCCCGTTCACGAAAATGGTTCGCTCCTACAGATAGTGAGTCAGGTGGCCGTTGCTTGCTATATAAAGCAGGCAAACAGGTATCAATGCATTTAGTTACTGTTCGATTGAACATTCGAATTAGCAAAACGAGTGACCTAAGTGACGTTACACGTGGTATGATTGTCGGTGCCAGCCGCGCCGGTTCTAGGCCCTCAGAAATGTCCGGCCTCTTGGGCTTTTCACGCACGAATGTGTCTAGGGTTTACCAAGAACAAAAAAAATCCAGTCAGTGGCAGTCCTATTGGCAAAAACAACTCACTGATGATAGTTCGAAGGAGAATGACAATAATTGTGCAAGCTAACAGGCAGGCCACAAACAGGCAAATAACGGCACAGTACAACAGTGGTGTGCAGAATGGCATTTGGAAGGCACAACTAATCTGTCCTTGTCATGGATGGGCTATATTGCAGCAGACGACCACACCGGGTCCCACTCCTATCAACTAAAAACAAGAACAAGAGGCTCCAGTGGGCACACGATCACCAACACTGGACAATTGAGGAGTGGAAAAACATTGGCTGGTGGCAGAGGTGTAATGGTGTGAGAAGCGTTAGCCTGGCACACGTTAGGTCCACTGATACCAAATGAGCAACATGTCCATGCCCCAAAGAATTCAGGCTGTTCTGGAGGCAAAGGGAGGTCCGACCCAGTACTAGAAGGGTGTCCCTAATAAACTGGCCGCTGAGTGTATATCTAAAACAAGTGTAATTTATATTTACAATTCCCTTATCCAAATGGATTACTCATTTACCTAGCTCTTATTAATAGCTCTTATCAAGTTATAAATTACAGTACATGGAGAGTGGTGTTGTTTTTTTTTTTTTTTTAATAAAGTAGATGCTTTTTCCACTTGGAACCAGTAGGTTCGCTAGACCTTAAGTCATTGATTTTCTTTGCGTAAAGGTGGTGGAATTATTTGGGAATTAGGTCAAGGTCAGAATACAGTGTCGCTGTAAATTTGTAGACACACCTCCATCATTTATTTGATCTCCACACAAAACGAATAGCAGGTGAATAGCACCCTATTCAAATGCTTAAGTTAGTTCAAGATCAGAATACCCATAAAAAGGAAATTATGTTCCATTTATGTGCACGCTTACCTCGGGTCGTAATCCTGCCCAAAGTAAATATGCTGAACAATAACCATTTTAAAGTAGCACTCCAGTCGCATTTTCACCTGATTTACATAACAAAAAGCACATCTCAATACGTGGTCCAGGTAAGTCATGTCATAGCACAAGTGTGGGGAGGGGGGGGGGCTATTCTCTATTGTTCCTCAAGCAAGGGGGAGGCCAATAGCATCAAGGATTCCCATCAGACCAACTCCCTGAATTCCCCACTCTTTGAAGTTAGCAGTTGTCTACAAACACTATTTAGCTAAGAGAAAAAGTGTGTACAGTACTTTACTGTATTTGTACTTGGTATACAGTGGAAGCTGGTGACTTGAAAAGGAGGAGGATGGGAGACCTACGGTATGGGCGTAGAACGCACAGAGACGACAGTGTGTTTCAAAAACCTAAAGCATTTAATAAAGACATTTATGTGGAATGGGAATGAGAGGGCTACTTACACAGTGTAGGAAAGGGATCAAAACAGTGATTGAATGATGGTATGAGGCATGAAATGAGGTGTTCAGAGGCTTGACTTCAGTGCAGGGCAGGATTTGACTGGGAAGACAAAAAACAATAACACAACACACTACACAGTTAGACAAAAGAGTTAAGAATGATTTAGTCCAAGCAAGGATTAAAATCTTTCATGTGTAATAATGTGATTGTGTATGTGATTGAATCAACATACAGTAATGAGATGCACTTGATAGGAATACTCAATGTGCCAGTGGAGGAGTGGGCACATGAGAAGTGGCTTCAGTTCATGCCAGGTGTCACACCCTGATCTGTTTTATATATCCTTGTGCTTGTCTCCACCCCCCTTCAGGTGTCACCCATCCACCCCATTATCCCTTGGTGCCACGACTTCCGCCGAAGTCGGTCCCTCTCCTTCGTGCGGTCTTCGGCGGTCGACTTCTCCGACCTTCTAGCCATCACTGATCCATTTTTCATTTTCCATTAGTTTTGTCTTGTCTTCCTTCACACCTGGTTCCAATCCCATCAATTACATGTTGTGTATTTAACCTTTTGTTTCCCCACATGTCCTTGTCGGAGAGTGTTTTGATTGTATGTGATGTGCATTTTAGTGTTGGTGTGCGACGGGTTTTGTACCCACTTTGTTATTTTATACATTTGGGTTGTTTTGGAGTTTTGTCAGCATTTATTAAACAACTCCTTTTATACCAAGTTCGTTCTCCTGCGCCTGACTTCCCTGCCACCAACACACACCCCTTACACCTGGGTACTTATACCTGTATTCTCTGTTTGTCTGTTGCCAGTTTGTCTTGTTTGTCAGGTCAACAAGAGTGTTGTCTCCGCTCCTGCTTTTTCCTAGTCTCTTTTTTTCTTGCCCTCCTGGTTTTGACCCTTGCCTGTCCTGACTCTGAGCCTGCCTGCCTGACCACTCTGCCTGTCACTGACCCTAACTGCCGTCCTGTATCTTTGCCCCTGCTCTGGATTACCGACCTCTGCCTGACCTTACCCTGAGCCTGCCTGCCGTCCGGTACCTTTGCCCCACTACTCTGGATTATCAACACCTGCCTGCCTTGACCTGTCGTTTGCCTGCCTCTGTTGCTGTAATCAAATCAAATCAAATCAAATTTATTTATATAGCCCTTCGTACACCAAACAGCAAGCAATGCAGGTGTAGAAGCACGGTGGCTAGGAAAAACTCCCTAGAAAGGCCAAAACCTAGGAAGAAACCTAGAGAGGAACCAGGCTATGTGGGGTGGCCAGTCCTCTTCTGGCTGTGCCGGGTGGAGATTATAACAGAACATGGCCAAGATGTTCAAATGTTCATAAATGACCAGCATGGTCGAATAATAATAAGGCAGAACAGTTGAAACTGGAGCAGCAGCACGGCCAGGTGGACTGGGGACAGCAAGGAGTCATCATGTCAGGTAGTCCTGAGGCATGGTCCTAGGGCTCAGGTCCTCCGAGAGAGAGAAAGAGAGAATTAGAGAGAGCACTCTTAAATTCACACAGGACACCTTGCCAAAGCACAGCCCCTACACCACTAATAAACATTGTTATTTCAACACAGTCTGCATTTGGGTCTTACCTGAAACTTGATATCAGGAGAGAGTTGACAATGGTAGTGGAGTGGAGTGGTTATGATCTCTTGGGGAACAGGAGGGGACTTAGCTGGAAATACAAATAGCAGATACATTCCATTACAGCTGCGCCATCGTAGGTTTGAACAACACGTTTCTCCATGAAGTTAAACTCAGACATCTCAAAATTCACAAAGTCAAACACAGACTGTGCATCTCGCCCACTTGACACATCAAAGTAGCACAAGAAATGTTCCTGAATAAAGCCCTGATCATCCACATACCTGACAATAACCCGACAACTGCAAGCAGACTGGTGGCACCATAGGTCTCAGAGTTTTTCCTTATCTGTTAACCAAGAAAACTCTGGACACTATAAGGTATGACAGTGATTAATTAGTTGTAAAAGGTTTCATACGGGCTATGATGGGACAAGTTTTTCAGAATCAGTTCAACTGGTTTTTAAAAAACCCTGCAAAAAAAAAAACCTGGCCCTGGGTGAAAAATCTGTCAAACTGCAGCAACCTTATACTTTATTATATTTAGACTAGATTAGTAGGGGGATTTCCTCCACCCAGACACAGACAACAACTGATAGAAAATAGAACTCACAGCTTGCATATTTGCATCGTGCACACCTATGCAACTGTAGGCTTTATAAAACATGTACTCACATCTGTCATTACTATTATGTTGATTGATTAATTCCAATGAATAATTTTGGATTGAAAATGTACAGGCAGCCTAGCCAGTCCAATGTTGAACATAAACCAAATTGGATTACAATCACATTTTCTACTGAAACACAAATGGACTATAAATACATCATGTGACCAATTAGTTTACTCTGACCAAATGAACAGCGCACATAGGCTGTATGCATCTGCTCTTATTAGTAGCCGACAGTTGAACAGACTGAAAAATCGTCTTGTTTTCATTCCATACAGCATGTCAGATCTCTAATGTTTAGGTTTAACCTAGGCTGCTGCAACATTTATATAATGAGTTTTTGCTTGTGTCTGTCCGATGTGATAACTTGTTATCATCTTTGCTAAATAAATACCGGAGGAAAGTGAAAACCCCTACTTGAGCACGCAGGGGAAAAAATTGCTGCGTCAACCTCTCTCTTTAATCTAACTTTTAATGGATGATACGATGGAAGATATCAAATCATTCTGAATTGATTTCGACATCCCAGAAAAAAGACAGTCTAAAGTTCCATATGTTCAGCAAGTAAAGCGTCGTAACGTGCAAGCTCCTTGTAGTTGCCCTTGTTATCGGGAACTTTCCCTCTCGTCATGTCCTCTAAAAGACAATTCTTACATACCCAAAAACACAAATCAAATCAAATCACATTATATTTGTCACATGCGCCAAATACAACAGGCCTTACAGTGAAATGCTTACTTACAAACCCTTAACCAACAATGCAGTTTTAAGAAAATCCCTGAAAAAAAAAGTAAGAATAACAAATAATTAGAGCAGCAGTGCATAACAATAGCGGGGGGGGGGGGGTACCTGTACAGAGTCAATGTGCGGGGGGAGTCCGGGTAGACATAGTCCGGGTAGAATAGTCCGGGTAGACATTTGATTAGCTGTTCAGGAGTCTTATGGCTTGTGGGTAGAAGCTGTTTAGAAGCCTCTTGGACCTAGACTTGGCGATCCGGTACCGCTTGACGTGCGGTATCAGAGAGAACAGTCTATGACTAGGGTGGCTGGAGTCTTTGACAATTTTTAGGGCCTTCCTCTGACACTACCTGGTATAGAGGTCCTGGATGCCTTGAAGCTTGTGATGTACTGGGCCGTACGCACTACCCTCTGTAGTGCCTTTATTTAATTTTTTATTTTTACCTTTATTTAACTAGGCAACTCAGTTAAGAACAAATTCTTATTTTCAAGGACGGCCTAGGAACAGTGGGTTAACTGCCTTGCTGTCGGAGGCCGAGCAGTTGACATACCAGGCAGGGATGCAACCCGTCAGGAGTACAGGAGGGGACTGAGCACGCACCCCTGAGGGGCCCCCGTCAGGAAGTCCAGGATCCAGTTGCAGAGGGAGGTGTTGAGTCCCAGGGTCCTTACCTTATTGACAAGCTTTGATGGCACTATGGTGTTGAACGCTGAGCTGTAGTCACTGAATAGCATTCTCACATAGGTGTTCCTTTTGTCCAGGTGGGAAAGGGCAGTGTGGAGTGCAATAGAGATTGCATCATCTGTGGATCTTTTGGTGCGTTATGCAAATTGGAGTGGGTCTAGGGTTTCTGGAATAATGATGTTGATGTGAGCCATGACCAGCCTTTCAAAGCTTTTCATGGCTACATTTAGGCGGGTTACCTTAGTGTTCTTGGGCACAGGGACTATGGTGGTCTGCTTGAAACATGTTGATATTACAGACTAAGACAGGGAGAGGTTGAAAATGTCAGTGAAGACACTTGACAGTTGGTCAGTGCATGCTCGGAGTACACATCCTGGTATTCCGTCTGGCCCAGTGACCCTTTATCTCAGTACAAATATTGCCTGTAATCCATGGCTTCTGGTTGGGGTATGTACGTACAGTGACTGTGGGATCGACGTCTTCGATGCACTTTTTGATAAAGCCAGTGACTGATGTGGTGTACTCCTCAATGCCATCGGAAGAATCCAGGAACATAGTCCAGTCTGTGCTAGCAAAACTGTCCTGTAGTTTAGCATCTGCTTCATCTGACCACTTTTTTATAGACCGAGTCACTGGTGCTTCCTGCTTTAATTTTTTGCGAGAATCAGGAGGATAGAGTTATGGTCAGAGTTGACAAATAGAGGGCGAGGGAGAGTTTTGTACGTGTCTCTGTGTGTGGAGTAAAGGTGGTCTAGAATTTTTGTTCCCTTTGGTTGCACGTTTAACATGCTGATAGAAATTAGGTAAAACTGATTTAAATTTCCCTGCATTAAAGTCCCCGGCCACTAGGAGCGCCGCCTAGATGAGCATTTTCCTGTTTGCTTATGGCAGAATAGAGCTCATTGAGTGCGGTTCTAGTGCCAGCCTCGGTCTGTGGTGGTATGTAGACAGCTACGAATAATACAGATGAAAACTCTCTAGGTAGATAGTGTGGTTTACAGCTTATCATGAGAAACTCTACCTCAGGAGAGCAAAACCTTGAGACTTCATTAGATATCGTGCACCAGCTATTGTTTTTGCTAGCAGAACGGAAGGCAAGGGCAGATTCGCCACTCGTCCCCTGATCCTCACAAGGCATCCTGATCTCTTTCCAAGAAACCTACTTTTCCTTTTCCAGTGAATCACGGGGATCTGGGCCTGGTCGTGTGTCTGTAGTAAAACCCTCACGTCCAACTCATTGAAGAAGAACTCCTCGTCCAATTTGAAGTTCTGATGTCCAGAAGCTCTTTTTGGTCATAAGAGACAGTAGCAGCAACATTATGTACAAAACAATGGTGTTGATAAACCGCTTAATAACATCCCTGTTTCTTCTTACTTTCTTGTTGTGTTGCACAGTTTCAATATGCAGACCTTCGTCATGATCGATACAGCTTTTTCCCAGAAGCTTGAATCTGATGTGGGCATTTATATGCCCCCTGATTTTGTTTTGCAGTTTCGCCCAAGGCTCAATTCTTTCCAAAAAGCAGGCAAGGCCAGCAATACAGACAGCTTGATGAAAGGCTCCCTGTTAAACAGCTATACTTTTGATACCAATTGGTATTGAAAGCCCACTCACCTTTTCATCCTTCTTCATAAAACTGATCTCAGGCAGAGGTCTACCCTCGGTTTTAATTTGCACCTTTTCCGAGTAACCCAGAGAATGAAAGGGGTTCTTCAACAAAAAGTCAACAACATTTTCAGTAGGATTGGCGGCGAAAGCGGCTGGTAGATACAGTAGCTGCTCGAGCTGGTAGCTAGCTACCTACTGCTATTTGCTACTGAAGTTAGCAAGACAAATTGAAATAAATTGCAATAACTGGACACAAAAATAAAGTTATAAAACCAAGAAAACTATGTATAATCTACCTCCTCCATCTCCTGTATTTTGAAGAAACTAATTTGAATTTAATAATATCCCAAAAAATGCTCAACTATCACTTTTCAATCTCTATCCAACAATGTCATCAACACACCAAGCTTCTCAACACATAAACCCCCCATAATGCTCTGCGGCACAACCCCATTACAACACACTATGTTAATTATCTGATTCTAATCTTATGATTGGATGGACAGCATGTCACTTCATACTGCAAAAGCTTTGATTGGTTGATGGTCATCACCCAGAAGTGGTCGTAATTACCATGTAGGTCTATGAAAGGGGGTGAGGCCTACGAGCCTCCTTGGTTTTGTATTGAAGTCGATGTACACAGAGGAGGACAGAAGCTAGCTGTTCTCTGCCTGTTCTCTGCCTACATGGTGCTACCCCCAGAGAGTGCTGTTGAAAGAGCTTCATTGCAAAACAGTGTGTTTTAATCAATTACTTGGTGACTTATGAATATATTTAGTATAGTTTTATCTAAAAAGGAAAACTTTTTTAGTGTTTCGCTATTTTTTATTTTTTATGAAATTTCACTGAGGATGGTCCTCCCCTTCTGGGATATGCTTTTCAAAAGTAAAAGTAAAAAAATTCACTGGAGGATGTCTATAAAGCTGCTCCACCTCCAAAAGTGCGGAGCCTCTGCTTCAAACTTACAAGTGAAGGGAGCGACGACAGAGGAGGAGTTGAACATGTTGAACACTGCAGCGCGGTGTGCAGAACGCCTGAGACAAAAACACTTCTGATAGTAAAAAACCTAAAGTTAGCGACTAACAGAAGAGACGAAGGTTACACGGAGACACGGAGACATTCGTTAGAGTGGTTATTCAAGTGCGTAACGGTTAGATAAGATGATGGAACTTGGGTGGATTTGGACGTTATTGAGCAACTTGGAGAGCACGCACCAACGAAAGAGTAACTATATCGTCTACATGCCAACGGTTTGGGAGATAACACTGAAGAAGAACTAACTATTTCGTTCCACATAGACAGTTACAGAATAATGTCGGGTATGAATAACGGCACGATGACAAGTGGGCCCCGGGAGCCTACTATCCCGGTGATTATGTTTATATTCGGAGTGGTGGGGAACGTCATCGCCATCGTGGTGCTCCGAAAGTCTCGGAAGGAACAGAAGGAAACCACCTTTTACACCCTGGTGTGCGGGCTTGCAGTGACCGACCTTTTGGGCACGCTACTGGCCAGCCCCGTCACCATCGCCACCTATGTGCAAGGGAAGTGGCCGGGTGGAGAGTCTCTGTGTCAGTACTCCGGCTTCATCCTTCTCTTCTTCTTTCTAGTCGGCCTCAGCATTATCTGTGCCATGTCAATAGAGAGATACTTGGCTATAAACCATGCGTATTTCTACAACCATTGCGTGGACCAAAGACTTGCGGCGTTGACGCTTGCGGGCATCTACATTTCTAACGTGCTGTTCTGCGCGCTGCCTGCCATGGGGCTGGGGAAAGTGAATAAACAGTTCCCAGGGACCTGGTGCTTCATCGACTGGCGGACTAATGACTCCACGCACGCCGCCTTCTCCTACATGTACGCCGGGGTGAGCTCCTTTCTTATCCTGGCCACGGTGATATGCAACGTGCTGGTATGCGGGGCGCTGATTATGATGCACAAGCGGTTCATCCGCAGAACATCGCTGGGTACGGACCAGGGAGGACGCATAGCGGACCTGAGGCGCAGACGGAGCTTCCAACGATTGGCCGGCGCAGAGATCCAGATGGTCATTCTGCTCATCGCTACCTCCGTGGTTGTTCTCATCTGCTCCATACCTTTGGTGGTAAGTTGACATCTTGCAAAATAAGTTTTGCAATAGTTTGACAGATTTGTACAAAGTTTCGCAACATGTTGGTCTCTCTTTTGTGTCTCTTGTTGTGTGTGCGCAGGAATGGATAGCGTTCTGGTTGGTATGGTGTCATTTGTAACAACTTTATGCGTTAGCATACGCATTCTTAATTGGAGGGAACATGCCCAAAATGTGCATTAAAGAAAATGGTTTAATATTTAGTAAATTAGCTCCTAATCGAATGAAATATATTGATAGGCTTGATTATAATTCACGTGTAATTAATTAATGTGTGATTGCACTGTTATTGTTCAGACGCTTGTCTGCTGAGGTGTTGTTACTCTGGTAACTCTAACGTCAACTTCTGGCGCGCTTGCCATTAGAAACATTTCCTTACTTTGAGAAAAATAAGAACAAGTAAATATAATTGATCTATTGATCATTTTTTGCTTTTATCTTTAGATACAAAAGTCACCAGTAACAAAACTATAACTATAACAAAACCTTAAAGAGAAGCCCTATTTTAGATGAATATCTAATTTGATAGCATGAATAACAAGTATTTGTGATTTAGCACACCGATAAGGAAGACAGGCTAATTCACGTTTGTGTGTACCTTGAGAAATGCAAATATCCAGATTTCATCAGCTCATCGATTGGTGGTGTCGCCTTGTTGGTGGGTATCTGTTGCACCTGTGCTGCCTTGTCCATCTAGTTGCTGTGTGGTGTTTCACCTGTGCTGGCCCAGGTGATGTTTGGGAGTTGGTGTGGGGTTTTCTTTTTCTTTTCCATTTGCTAGCCAAATTTAGTGTGCATCCATGGTGGGAATATTTTAGGGTACATTTTCCTAGTTGCTTGTCAACTTTCAGTGGAGACCCCCATGGATGTCCTTCAGAACCCCTTTTGAACACCTGGTTTGGTTGTCAGTTATTTTTCTTGTTAGTTCCCTTTGTTGTGAGTGAAATTTTCTCTTGTGGGAGAACGTAGCACTTGTTTCTGATGGGATCGGTCTGTCTGTCTACTGCTCAGCCAGTATCAACCATTTCCACCAAACTCTGCCCTCTGAACATACTGTAAAACCAAATGTGTAGGATCTGAGTGTTTAGGATCAATTTACACGAGGAAACATATATATTAAAACAAACTATTCTAAAAATCAAACTGCAACAAAGCATGCTGAGAAATATGATAATGAGGCCACTCCCACGTCTTTTCGCCTCGGAGAGTTAACGGAAATTGACTCAACACAGTTGAGTAACAACAACACCACTCGATTGAAAAGATGTCTTGAGTCAAATGTCCTGTTAAGTGCTGAAATGTAGTTAAGGTGACAGACATTCCTTACACTGATCTGAATAAAAGTTATGGAAAGTCACATCACTTTGTAATGACTAAAAGCACTCTAAACAGGATGATGGGAAAGTAAACACTAGTGTTTGAAATCGGATCACTTAGGAGATATACAGTAGGTGTTCTCCAGATTGGAAACTGACAGGAAACAGCTGACTATCATGTTTAATCTTGCATTTTAAACACCTGTGTTTAAGATGAGAACACTTGTTGTCTAATCTAAATGCCTAATGTTGAAGTTTTAAACACTGATGTTTACGTTATATACGTGTCACGTTTTATGGTTTTACAGTGCAAAGAATACTACAAGCCATCCTGTCCGCATGCACTGCATGGTAGTCACAAGAGGATACTGTAAGGACAGAATCACTAGAGACTGTACATCCTACACGCTTCGAAAAACACTCCACAACAAAAATGAAAAAACAAACTGCAAGGTACTGAGGGCAAAAGTTCTGAAGAGGACCAATGATATATTGTGTTCTATAAACCATCCCCATGCAGCATTTGAGAGTTACATGTAAGGACAGATCCACTAGAGACAGCACATTATATCCCGCAAGCTTCAAAAACCCTCCCCTGGAAAATAAAACTGAGGGCTTAAGGTCTGAAGAAGACCCGTTGGTCTATAATTAGATATTATTGTGTTCTATATGCTGTCCCCCCCATGTGCTGATTGAGAGGACCAAGCCACTACAGTACATCCTGCAAGCCTCAAAAACTCCACCAAACAAAAATGAAAAGACTAGCTGAAAGAGACCCTGTAAGGGCAGCATGTAGACTAGCGGTTAAGAGTGTTGGACCTGTAACAGAAAGGTTGCTGGTTTGAATCCCTGAGCCAGCAAGGTGGAAAAATTGCCATTCTGCCCTTGAGCAAAGCAGTTAACCCCGAATAACAACTGCTCCCTGGGCGCCGACGACGTGGATATCAATTAAGGCAGCCCCTCGCACCTTTCCTATTCAGAGGAATTGGATTAAATGTGGAAGACACATTCCAATTGAATGCATTCAGTTGTACTACTGACTAGGTATCCCCCTTTCCCTGTAGTTCAATAATCAGTGTCCTTAAGAGTTCTCCCTCCTACTGTATTTACCAGTAACAACCTTATCATATAAGCTAGTTACTTTACTTAACTTGTTTTGACATTGTGAGTCAGAAATGCTGTTAATTGGACCCAGGGGAGAGCCAATGGCCAGAGACGTTCATATGATTGATGATTAACATGGGGAGTGGGGTTGTGTTTTCATTGGCTCTTTGCCCAGGCTTCCGTGCCGCTGCCTGTTAGGCTGATACTATTGCTCCTAGTACACTCCAATGCCAATGCTCATCTTATGCCAACGTTACAACATCATAGTCAAATAGGTTAGAAGTTTTTCAACCATGATAGTTTGTTCTGTATGTCCGCTATGTATATTTTTTCTTTCACTACAATAACATGAAGAACTGCTAGGTTTAGATTAATGTTATTCATGTTTGAAGAAGAAAGCGGGCTTGAATGCTACTTCAATGGTATTTAATTAAAGTAGTTCAACAGGATTCAATAGGAAATCAATCATTTTGTAAAATTTGTACATTTTTGTCATTTAGCAGATGCTCTTATCCAGATCTTATTGAACACACCTATTGAAGCTTCCAATGTACATCCTCCTCATACATACACAGAATAGCCAATAACCCTTAAACCCTGTCCATCTCCCTTCCTTCCTCCCTCAGCTGCGGATTTTTGTAAACCAGCTGTCCAGGATTGAATTTGACGCCCATTCAACTCCCATAGAGAAGAACCCAGATCTCCACGCCATCCGAATTGCCTCCGTCAACCCCATCCTCGACCCCTGGATCTACATCCTGCTGAGGAAGACCGTCCTACTGAAACTGGTGGAGAAGATCAAGTGTTTGTTCTGTCGCTTGGGCAGCCAGGGGCGGGGCTCAGGGGTCAGTGGTCAATTCTGCTGCGGAGGTGAAGGTCATCGGAATTCGTCCATCGTCTCCCTGGACTCCCCGTCACTGGTGTCCCGCGAGTTGAAGGACGTCATCAGCACCTCGCAGACGTTTCTTTACCTTCCAGAGGGGACTAAAGGGGGGTTGGGGGGGTTTAGAGGGACAGAGGGAGAGGGAAGACCTAGCCTCCCTGCTGTGGAGCACTCCCTGCTCCGGGACCAACAGACACCAGCGGGTAAGGGGATGCAAAACGATCCCAAAAAGGGCCCCAGGATATCAATGAGGTCAGAGGGGACAGTTGACCCTTCACGTCTGAACAGGGTGCAATTGGACCGAAAGGACAAGACTCTGCATGTGACATTTACAGACGAGACACTGAACTTACAGGAGAAATGCATCTGATGGACACAAACACAAACTCAGCCAGAGTGGCTGATAATACAGAAAAGTCACAGAGGGAAGGGAATTTAGGACTTCTAATAGCCTAAAAGGTTGAGACTTCTGACAGGTTGAACTGAAATACACGTTGATAAACTGAACTCACAGGTGAAGGATTTCTGGGAGCTGTGCAAACACACGGTTGGTTTTACTGACAGCTGACACGATAAGAGGATAAATAGTAATCGTTCTATAGTGATTGTGTTATTCTTCGAATTTTGAGTTCATTGGTGATGCTCCAAAATGGAATGTCAGCCGAGCAGAAACATGATGTCCTGTTTAGGGTTTGGACAAAATGGAAACACGGTGCCAAAGTGGATTGTAGGAGATTGGATCTATTGACATGGGTGGATCTATTGTATATGTCACAGTCTTATTACACGAATACCAATATAATATACCAGCACACACATCAGTAATGAACATAAAATGTCATATGAACTTTTATAAAGACTATGAGGAGATTTCATTGCACTTTTCAAGAACTCAAAACCATTGAAAGGCTGTCAGAATGCTATCAGTATAGAATGTTGCTTACCACTGACTACTACTACAAACGTTGTGATATACTGTAAATAGTTATTAGGCTACAATGTGAACTGTGTCCCATAACATGAATTAATTTTTTAATGAAAAAATAAATGTTTCTTCTCTGTGAGAAGGTCAAGTTAGTTTGTATCCATTTAAAATTGTTACAAGATGGATTGAAACAGTATGCTACATTTCAACATTTGCATCATATTGGTTAACTTGGCAGCTCTACAACAATGCCTGAAGTATAAAAATCAAGCAAGAATATTGAGCGCATAATTCCGTGCATTTCACTCTTTTACTTGTACTGAGCTTGTATGGTTGAAATAGCAACGATTATTTAAATTGCTGTCTTGTGTTGTGTTCAAATGACACATCAGCTTCCTATGTGTGCATATCCATTGCTTTCCTGCCAATTAAGTGATATCAGCGAACTGCAAAACTGGATGATTTGTTTTCAGCGTGGCTGAAGTACCCACTGGGCACCAGGGTCTTAGGCACAAGTAGGCCTTGATGGGCCCAGGCCCAACTACTTGGGAGCCAGGCCTACCCAATCAGATTTCATGCTCTACTTGTCAGTGTTCCAAACGGGACATTGTTTGTCTTTTTACTTAAACACAGTACTTGACTTGGGAAGAAGCTCACCGGAACTGAATTGTCTTCTGCTTGAGTTACTGCACCACCTATAGAATATTAGCTCAAACCTATTGAGGAGTGCACCTAAATATGCATACATTATCAGATAGAAATAACAGCAAGCAGTAGGAAGGCATATACACTGAGTGTACAAAACATTATGCTCTTTCCATGACATAGGTGAATCCAGATGAATCCAGATGAAATCTACAGTATATTTTTAGTGGCCTCCCACTGGTCACAAACTGGTTGAATCAACATGGTTTCAACATCAGTTGTCAGTTTTGTAACGTGGAATCTATGTGGAAAGTACTTTGAATTTCATTTGAAAAAAGTAATCTACGTAAACTGTTGTTTTGAGAGTGAAAATTCAACAACAGGATTATGTCATCCTGATAACCACTTTTCAACAAAATATGTTGAATTTGTACCTTTGAAACAACATCATGAAACATGGTACAAACATTTGACATGTTGCGTTTTATTTTTGTTCAGTGTAAATATTTAACTTAGATGTTTGGTTCAGATGGAGATGGGAATCCAACATGCCAAGTATTAATTTGTACACAAACTGGATATTGAATTGTGTTTGGTTATCAACGCAAAGAAATATCAATATTTGAAGGAGATTTATTTTCTGCTTAGATAGTTCCATCTGTGCCACTGACTGTCCAGCTTTGATTCTAGTTTCTCTTCAAATTAATAATGGATGAGTACAAAATATCTGAAATTGAATTCCCATTCGAACTTTGTTGTGCTTTTAAAAGGTTGAAAGCTAAGTCAAAACATATTTAGATGACAACTAAACCAAAACTATGACAGAGATTTCTATTGGAATTTATTTGTGATTTTAGATGATTGAACACATACAGTACCCATACTCAATTCAGGGTTTTTCTATATTTTTA
This sequence comes from Oncorhynchus mykiss, assembly GCF_057628025.1. Classification (NCBI taxonomy): domain Eukaryota; kingdom Metazoa; phylum Chordata; class Actinopteri; order Salmoniformes; family Salmonidae; genus Oncorhynchus; species Oncorhynchus mykiss. The sequence continues at coordinate 38,737,607 of NC_143050.1, read as the reverse complement.
ATATGTTCTACATTGCAGAATAATAGTGAAGATATCAAAACTATGAAGTAAAACATATGGAAGCATGTAGTAACCCAAAAAAGTGTGAAACAAATCAAAATATATTATATTTTTGAGATTCTTCAAAGTACCCTCAAAGTACCCACCCTTTGCCTCGATGACACTCTTGGCATTCTCTCAACCAGCTTCACCTGGAATGATTTTCCAACAGTCTTGAAGGAGTTCCCACATATTCTGAGCACTTGTTGGCTGCTTTTCCTTCACTCTGCGGTCCAACTCATCCCAAACCATCTCAAGTGTGCCTTGAATTCCAAAGAAATCACAGACAGTGTCACCAGCAAAGCACCCCCACACGACTCCTCCATGCTTTACGGTGGGAACCACACATGCGGAGATACTCTATTCACCTACTCTGCATCTCACAAAGACACAGTGGTTAGAACCAAAAATCTCAAATTTGAACTCATCAGACTAGAGAACCGATTTACACCGGTATAATGACCATTGATCATGTTTCTTGGTCCTAGCAAGTCTCTTATTATTAGTGTCCTTTAGTAGTGGTTTCTTTGCAGCAATTCGACCATAAAGGCCTGATTCACGCAGTCTCCTCTGAACAGTTTATGTTGAGATGTGTCTGTTACTTGAACTGCATTTATTTGGGATGCAATTTCTGAGGCTGGTAACTCTGATGAACTTACCCTCTGCAGCAGAGGTAACTCTGCGTCATTCTTTCCTGTGGCAGTCCTCATGAGAGCTTCACCATAGCGCTTGATGGCTTGATGGTTTCTGCGACTGCACTTGAAGAAACTTTTAAAGTTCTTGACATTTTCCGGATTGACTGACCTTCATGTCTTAAAGTAATGATGGACTGTCATTTCTCTTTGCTTATTTGAGCTGTTCTTGCCATAATATGTATGGACTTGGTCTTTTACCAAATGGGGCTACCTTCTGTATATCACCCCTACATTGTCACAACACAACTGATTGGCTCAAACACATTAAGAAGGAACAAGTTCCACAAATTAACTTTTAACCAGGCACACATGTTAATTGAAATGCATTCCAGGGGACTACCTCATGAAGCTGGTTCAGAGAATGCCAAGAGTGTACAAAGCTGTCATCAAACCAAATCAAATTTATTTATATAGCCCTTCGTACATCAGCTGATATCTCAAAGTGCTGTACAGAAACCCAGCCTAAAACCCCAAACAGCAAGCAATGCAGGTGTAGAAGCACGGTGGCTAGGAAAAACTCCCTAGAAAGGCCAAAACCTAGGAAGAAATCTAGAGAGGAACCAGGCTATGTGGGGTGGCCAGGCCTCTTCTGGCTGTGCCGGGTGGAGATTATAACAGAACATGGCCAAGATGTTCAAATGTTCATAAATTAACAGTTGAAACTGGAGCAGCAGCACGGCCAGGTGGACTGGGGACAGCAAGGAGTCATCATGTCAGGTAGTCCTGAGGCATGGTCCTAGAGCTAAGGTCCTCCGAGAGAGAGAAAGAAAGAGAGAAAGAGAGAATTAGAAAGAGCACACTTAAATTCACACAGAACACCGAATAGGACAGGAGAAGTACTCCAGATATAACAAACTGACACATAAACTACTGCAGCATAAATACTGGAGGCTGAGACATCAAGGCAAAGGGTGGCTGCTTTGAAGAATCTCAAATATAAAATATATTTTTTGGTTACTACACAATTCCATATGTGTTATTTCATAGTTTTGATGTCTTCACTATTATTCTACAATGCAGAAAATAGCAATGGTGTAAAGTACATTACAATGATTTATTTTACTTTTTGCGGACTGAATGTTGAGTTAAGGCTCCCAGGCTTGCAATGACAGACTAGATACAAATTCAATTAGCACAAAGGTGTGAAGTAAAAAGGGGTCGAGGTCTTAAGGCCCAACAAGTGGAGGGAGTCTTTGAAACGTTCTCTGAAGACCCCTCCTGCTGTTCAAAGACCATTCACTGGCATTTTCTACAAGAAATCTGCCTCCAGAAATAAAAGCTTATCCCAAGTGGGTGACACCTACTCCCGTTGCCTGCTGCACTGCTGCACTGCTGCTTGGATTCCACCTGGCGATCTGCCCTTGACAGTCTTCCCCTGTCTGGTAAAGGTACCTCCACCACTCACCCCTCTCTCCAGAGCTTTTGCACGCCTCCAGCACACACACACTTTTGGGACGAGTGACTCTGAACTTAAAATGGCTTACAATGGCTAGTTGTTATATATTTAAAAAAAATTACTGTGCATTTTGCTATTTTCCTCATGACTCCTGCATACTTTGTTGACTACAAACTTTCTTTGCCCAACCGTGGGACAGACTATGTTTGTTCCCGCATTCGGGACTCTGACTCTCTATTGGTTACATGGACTATTGGCCTCCCATCCTAGTCTAACCACCACTCGCCGGGTTTTGTATTCATGTTACTTGATGAAATTGCTGTACAATATGATCTTGTTGCCATCTGATGCACATTCAGATGTCATAAATCAGCACTGCAGAGCTCTCCCTGTCCAATGCTGTGCCTTGATTGTATTGCTGCTGATGATATCTGGAAATGTGCATGTACACCCTGGCCCATCTACTGTTGCTAGTCCCAATTCTGATAGCTCTTTGTCAAATTGCTCTTTGTTGACTGTTGCTGGATGCTATCTTCCTCCATCAGCACCGGCCTGTACCCTACCTGCCCTAAGGTTTCTCCTGGCCCCTTACACTAAGTCTGAATTTTTCCTGCTAGGTGACCTAAACTGGGACATGCTTAAACCACCTGACCGAGTCCTAAAGCAGTGGGACTCTCTATCATTCTCAGATTATTACCAATCCCACACGGTATGACTCCGAACACCCAGAAAAGGCTACTCTCCTCAATGTTATCCTCACAAATAATCCTGATATCAGTTTGGTGTTTTCTGTAATGATCTAAGTGTTCACTGTTTTACAGCCTGTGTTCGTAATGGCTGCTCAGTGAAACGACCTGTCCTGATTTGTTGAAGACGCTTGCTAAAAAACTTTAATGAGCAAGCCTTCCTTCATGAACTGGCCTCTGTAAAATGGTATAGAATCAGCTTGATACCCTCTGTCGAAGACGCTTGGACCTTCGTTTTTGATATTTTCAGTGGTATTGTTAACAACACGCCCCCATAAAGAAAATTAGAATTAAAACAGGTGCAGCCCCTGATCTTGCAGAGTTACTCCACCTCAAGAATTGCATTTGGTGAAAGGCTCGTCACACACATACTCAGGCTGACTGGCTATCGTTCAGGCAAAGTAGAAATAAGTGCACTCAGGCTATCCGGAAGGCCAAAGTTAGTTACTTTATAAGGAGCAGTTCTCTCTCTGTGGGTCTAACCCCAAGAAGTTCTGGAAAAGAGAATAAACTCTCCTCCTCACAGCTGCCCATGTCCCTTAATGTTGATGATGTGGTTGTTACTGACAAGAAGCACATGGCTGAGCTCTTTAATCACCACTTCATTAAGTCAGGATTCCTATTTGACTCAGCCATGCCTCCTTGCCCGTTCAACATTTCCTCATCTCCCACCCCTTCTAAAGTGACTATCCCCAATGGGGACTATCATCGCCAAGCCTGTCTCCAACCTTTTTAACCTGTCTCTTCTTTCTTGGGAGGTTCCCATTGCTTGTAAGGCAACCATAGTTTGTCCTTTATTTAAAGGGGGTGATCAGCTGATCCTAACTGTTATAGGCCTATTTCTATTTTGCCCTGTTTATCAAAAGTGTTGGAAAAAATTGTCAATAATCAACTGACCATGTTTCTTGATGTCTATAGTATTCTCTCGGGTATGCAGTCTGGTTTCCGCTCAGGTTATGGATGTGTCACTGCAACCTTAAAGGTCCTCAATGTTGTCACCACTGTCCTTGATTCTAAGCAATATCGTGATGCTATTTTTATTGACTTGACCAAAGCTTTTGATATGGTAGATAGCCGGCCAATAAGAATGGAACTAAGGAGTATTGGTGTCTCTGAGGTCTTTGGCCTGGTTTACTAACTACCTCTCTCAAAGAGTGCAGTGTATAAAGTCAGAAAATCTGCTGTCTCAGCCACCGCCTGTCACCAAGGGAGTAACCCCAAGGCTCGATCCTAGGCCCCATGCTCTTCTCAATTTACATCAACAACATAGCTCAGGCAGTAGGAAGCGTTCTCATCCATTTACATGAAGATGATACAGTCTTATACTCAGCTGGCTACTCCCCGGATTTTGTGTTAAATGCTCTACAATAAAGCTTTCTTAGTGTCCAACAAGCTTTCTCTACACTTAACCTTGTTCTGAACACCTCCAAAACAAAGGTCATGTGCCCCTCTTCCCACAGGTGTTATTACTACCTCTGAGGGTTTAGAGCTTGAGGTAGTCACCTCATACAAGTTCTTGGGAGTATGGATAGATGGTGCACTGTCCTTCTCTCAGCACATATCAAAGCTGCAGGCTAAAATTAAAGCTAGACTTGGTTTCCACTATCGTAATCGTTCCTCTTTCACCCCACATGCCAAACTAACCCTGATTCAGATGACCATCCTACCCATGCTAGATTACGGAGACAAAATGTATAGATCGGCAAGTAACGGTGCTCTCGAGCGGCTAGATCTTCTTTACCGTTCAGCCATCAGATTTGCCACCAATGCTCCTTATAGGACACATTACTACACTCTATATTCCTCTGTAAACTGGTCATCTCTATACTCCACTGTAAACTGGTCATCTTGCATACCAGTCGCAAGACCCACTGGCTAATGCTTATTTATAAAACCCTCTTAGGCCTCACTCCTCCCTATCTGAGATGTCTACTGCAGCCCTCATCCTCTACATACAATACCCGTTCTACCAGTCACATTATGTTAAAGGTCCCCAAAGCACACACATCCCTCGGTCACTCCTCTTTTCAGTTCACTGCAGCTAGCGACTGGAACGAGCTGCAACAAACACTCAAACTGTACGGTTTTATTTCAATCTCTTCATTCAAAGACTCAATCATGGACCCTCTTTACTGACAGTTTTGGCTGCTTTGTGTTATGTATTGTTGTCTCTACCTTCTTGTCCATTGTGCAGTTGTCTGTGCCCAATAATGTTTGTACCATGTTTTGTGCTGCTACCATGTTGGGTTGCTACCATGTTGTTGTTATGTTGTGTTGCTACCATGCTGTGTTGTCATGTGTTTCTGCCTTGCTATGTTGTTGCCTTAGGTCTCTCTTTATGTAGTGTTGTGTTGTCTCTCTTGTTGTGATGTGTGTATTGTCCTATATTATATTAAAATATATATATATATATATATATATATAATAATCCCAGGCCCCCGTCCCTGCAGGAGGCCTTTTGCCTTCTTGTAGGCCGTCATTGAAAATAAGAATTTGTTCTTAACTGACTTGCCTAGTTAAATAAATAAAATAAAAAAGCTATTTGTAAATATAGGCTTTTCCTTGTTCTGCCACCAACTTACCCTCATGCATCAATGTTTGTAAACACAGAAAGGGGTCTCAGCAAAGCACAATCAACCTGGACCAGCCTTTTACTGACCACCTGACCTCATGATAACTTTGACTGACGTTATTATCAATAGGCAAACATTGCATGAAGCTGTTATGGCCATGAGAAGTAGTGAAACACCCACAGAGCTCGATGAGGAAGGTCGTAGGCAGGTCACAGGAAAACATAGCAAAACAGATGCAGCCAAACTGAACCAGTCTTTACTATTGACCGAACTACCTGATTAAGGCTTCTGAACAAATAGGTTATTGATCAGGCCAGCCTACTTGATGGCGCTACAACTAAACATCAGTACTGGTTACAGGATTCATCTGATGCAGTGACAGATCATTGAGGGCAGGGGCAATAGATTACAGGAATACATTGATGGAGGTGACAGATCATTGTTCAATATCAATCACATCCTTGCAGAATGTATTTGTTGAGAGGCCTTGAACAGGTAGTCAGTTGTAAAGACTGGTGGTTCAGGTTGGCTGCGTGTGCTTTGATGTTTTATTCGGAAGAAAACGGCTTTGTCCGAGATGTTTTAGAGGCAATCAATTCTACTACAGCTCCTTTCTAATGAAAAACATGTAAACATATTACTCTTTGAACAATGTCAGGCTTTGTATTTTTTTCTTTGTAAAAATATTTGTAGCCACCCAAGTTTTACTTTATCGACTTACGCTGTGCGAGTGAATACAATGGACACCGTATACAGTGTCCAAATGGCAAAAAAAAAAGGCCAATTACATTTGCAATGTTACTTGTAATCAATTGATTTATTTTAAATGTACACTTTACAGGTAAGATGGATACATTCTCATTATTTACACAAGCAAAGTATTAGTACATAACGTCAGCTGGGTCAGTTACAGAAACATGATTACAATTCGCACTAAATAGGCTATGAGCACTGTCATGGTCAAAACAGTTACCTTTCCCACTGTGTGTTCACAGTTCCACCCAATGATCCCCCACATGACCAGAGGATGAGCTCAGTTCTATGAAATGAATGACCCTTACCAACACATTCATGGTCCCCTAGTGAAAGGTTAACGCTCTGTGTCAGAGTGAGTCTTTAAAGCAAAGTGGGCGCACAGCATTTATTGTGTGATGCAGACGTCAGGGCTCTCATACCAGCGGAGCAGAGTAGAGCAATGATGAAGTAAGTTGTCAAGGAAGTAAGTTTGTATTCATACGGGTCGTACCGCCCCCACCTACTGTCTACCATGTCAATGCAGAGCCATACGAAGCATTTAACGGAGCGTCATTAGGCCTCTGCATGCCTCTGGATGCTCCGCAATTGCGTCACACTCCATACGAAGCCGCCGACCACATTTTCAGATCAAGCATAAATTGGCCTTTACTATTAAATATATTTCTGCATCTATTACCAGTGACATAGATTACGAAATTGTCTAAATATTATTTAATATTGTTAGGTTCGGAACGGAGTAAAAACTCATGACTAGAAAAAGCTCAAACCAAGTTTAATCACCCCATTGGGTCATACATCTGCAAAGACAATATACAAGTCACACAAGCATCTTTACACCTCACAACTAGGCGGAGTCACCTCCTTGCATGTCTAACCAATTCTTCTTTGGTGTTAGGCAGATACACAGTAGGTTCCTCTTACTGGTATTGTCATGGCCCTGCCTCAGTCCAAGACCCTCATGGGCATGGAAGTGTGTGTGAGATAGGACTGTAATCCCAGCATGGTCTTCTCTCTTCATCTGTTGACTTAACCTGGAGTTGAGTTCCACAGCCCTCATGGTCCCGGTTCCTCTGCAGCTAGTCTGCCATTTCAAGAACTGATACTAGACCGTTTCCCTTTACCTCCCTCCTTAGCAACATTCATATTCAACACTATATTTGAACAGAATATTACTCTTCTGTACTTCCCTTTTCTCACTGAGTAACTTTCCATATCACTCAGTAACTTTCCATGCACCAACTTACTCTTTACCCTTCCTTGACCCCAGACATATACATTTCTTATAGATGTAAAGTTATCACTAAGTTCTGGTACGGCAACATGAATAAGTACATTTCAAGCTAGAATCCAACAATATGAATTCAATAAAGCCAAGGAGGACACATTTCTTCTCTCAGAAACCGGTCTCCTCTTTCACTGCCTGTCTGTATTAACAACAATCTGATAGCCCATTTCAGCCATACAAAACCCTTTTATGAGTGTCCCATGAAAACAGTCTTGCTCTTAGAAGATGCCATTCAAATTCAAATGACTGTTCAAGCTGCTAGGTTTTTCAGCATGGCCAGTCCAGGCTGACGGCACAGAGTTTTCAGCGCCAGCCTGCTGCTGGCATTCCGGACAAAGTTGGATTGTTTTAGCAGCTCACCAATCTCCTACGAAGGCTCACATGACACACAAATCCCAACCTGGAAATATTATTTCTCTGTGGGGTTTGTTTCTCCGAGGGTTTATTTTTTAATAACAGCTCAACTGACACAATTGACTCAAGTGAGGAGTTTTCCAAGGAGATCATTTCCCGGTCATCTGACGAAGACGTTCTGAAACTTCTCATAACTTGAGATATTTAAAAAAAGACTAAGGGGCAGTTTTCCGGATACAGGGTTAGCCTAGTAGTGGACTTAAAAGCAAGCTCAATGGATAATCATCATTCAATCGATTTTTAGTCCAGGATTATGTCTTATCCGTCTGGGAAACTGACCCGGAATGTATTTGAGTTAATGGGATGGACAGACATATTCCAAACACAACAGGATGCTCTTTTCAGGAGGATTAACCAACATGAGTGACTGTTGAGCTCAAGTGTATGAGAAAAAAATGTATTGGGGCTACACTCCAAACCAGTCTTTTAAATGGCATAGGAGTAATAAGAGAGCATTGATATAAACAACAAAGGAGTAGGAGTAATAGGAGTAATGGCATAGGAGTAATAAGAGAGCATTGATATAAACAACAAAGGACTAGGAGTAATGGCATAGGAGTAATAAGAGAGCATTGATATAAACAACAAAGGAGTAGGAGTAATAGGAGTAATGGCATAGGAGTAATAAGAGAGCATTGATATAAACAACAAAGGAGTAGGAGTAATAGGAGTAATGGCATAGGAGTAATAAGAGAGCATTGATATAAACAACAAAGGAGTAGGAGTAATGGCATAGGAGTAATAAGAGAGCATTGATATAAACAACAAAGCTTAAACAGGGAACATACATTTAGGTCTAAAATGATTGGCACCGTTTATAAAGATGAGCAAAAAAGACTAGAAAATAAATAATACAAATACTGAGCTATATTGTAGGCTCAAAACAATTTGTAACGTATTATTTTATACTAAGACAATTGCTCAGTCATTTCCAATACCTCACCTTGCGTGGATAACGCAACAAGCGTTTTTCAAAAATGTTTTATAGGATTAGCGAACACATTGGGAGGGATCTAAGACCAATTCCTCCATACAGAATCTTTTATATCCTTCATCTGCACTTATGGACTTCATCTGCACCCTCAGGTTTTCAATCGGGTTCAAGTCCGGACACTGAGATGTCCATTCCAAAATGTCTTTCACCTGACCATATGTAACAGATGTTAATCGTACTCTCCTTGCGTTGTGTTTGGTTCAAAGAAATCACCGCAGCCAGTGGTCCCAGTTGAACATTATTTATTATCTGTGATTAAATAGGAAACAGCACGTTAGTTGTGCAAGGCTTAATGATGTTGATGGCTGTCAATGATCAAATCTGTCGCAGAAAACTGTTGTCAGTGAGCTTATGTGAGCATTACATCAGTGTATGCTAGCCAACACACTTATTTACAGCAATCATATACCAAAGCACATCCCAGAAAGCCCCTCAATCCCTAACAGGTACCATATACCCACACATGTATAAATCAGAAATGTACAGCAAACTTGTACACATTGTAGAATACATTATTCAGAACGTGGCCTACCCCTTGCATCACATTTTCATACTGGGGAGACCTGACGTTCGCGATCTCCCCCTATCAGCAAGCGGGGCCAATAACAACATGCCTCATTGTCATCGGAATTGAACCAACCAATAAGAGTGCTTGAACATTAAATACACATTTCTTTAGAGGCAAGTGGAAACATAACCAACCCTGTTACACATGGCACCTGATCCAATTCAAGTGTCAGTGCCTTTAGCAAACATTTGTTGGATGACATGAAAAATTTGCTCCTTGGCCACACAACCCACACAAATGGTGGGTTTGGCGGACAAAAAAAAGACACCTGTGCAGAACCCAATACTTACTGTAAAATATGGTGGTGGATCTTTCATTGTATGGGGCTATTTTGTTCCCACTGGTCCTGGGGCCCTTGTTAAGGCCAACTGCATCATTAAAGTTACCCAGTACTCGGGGCCTCATTTATACAGGTGCGTTCGCACACACACAAAATATAGACTCTAAACCTTGTGTACACCAGTTTTCCTACAAAGGAATGTACTTATTAATTTTCAACGTGAGGTGATATTAGCGTGGAGACACCGCACACTCTCAGATCATGCGTACGCACAACTTCTAGTTGATCAACTGTATTGGAAGCAAACACGTATTTTTGGGGAAATGGAGGTGTTTGATGCACAGGAATTATAATAAAAGGTATTTGACCTTTACTAGGCCTAAATCATAATCATATTGCAGGACCTGTATCTCCTTTTCTGACAACTGGTTTATTCCCACTAAACAACAAATATTAGGCTACCATTTATCCATTGCTCACCAAACCATACTCGAAAGTAAATAGACTGGTAGCCCATTTAAATGATTTGAAAGTATGGATAGGCTACAGTATTGCTGTGGAATAGAACAGCAATGTCATAGCCTAGGGATGTGCATCTTTCCCTTTCAAGATGATTCGACCCGAATCTAGATACATGGGCTCTGATACGATACAGGAACGAACCCTTTCAGTTTGAAACGATTCGGTGCGATTTGGTTCGGTGCTATACAATTCAATGCGCTAACATTTGTTGCATAGACATTCATTTCCATTCTGTTGGAGCGGCGCACCCCCCCCTCCCCCTCCCCCTCCCCCCATGAATATAGTGCACAACATTGGATTTCACCCCAGTCTCATAATCGAATGGTTTAGACCGTTTGGAAGTTGGACTGAGTGAGCTTCTCCTCTTCTCCCGCTTCGACCATACAGTGCAGGTAGCAAAAGTGATTGCTGTCCTTGTTATGAAATTATCAACTTCACAATAAATAAATAAATAAATATATATATTTCAACCGTCTAACACCATCCCTACCGTGAAGCATGGTGGAGGCAGCATCATGCTATGGGGATGCTTTTCAGCAGCAGGGACTGGGAGACTTATAAGGATAGATGGAACAATGAATGGAGCCAAATACAGGCAAATCCTTGATGAGAACCAGCTTCAAAACGACCTTAGACTGGGGTGAAGATTTATGTCCAAACAGGACAATGACCCCAACAATGCAGCCAAAGCAAAGCTGGATGGGCTTCAGAACAAGAATGTAAAAGTCCTCGAGTAGCCCAGCCAAAGCCCAGACTTGAATCACATTGAAAATCCATGGAAAGACTTGAAGATTGCTCTCCATCACTGCTCCCCAGCTTAATCAACAGATATTAAGAAAATCTGCAAGGAAGAATGGGAGAAAATCCCTAAATCCAGATGTGCAAAGCTGATACAGACATACCCAGGACGACTCAAAGCTGTAATCGCCGACAAAAGTGTTTCTACAAAGTATTGACCTAGGGGTGTGAATGCTTATGTAAATTAGATGTCTAAAAACATGTTTTCACTTTGTCATTATCGAGTGTTGTGTGCAGATGGGCGTGAAAAAAAATATTGCATCCATTTTTTAATTCAGGCAGGAAACAAAAGGTGGAATAACTCAACGGGTATGAATACTTTCTGAAGGGACTCTACATATTGCAGCTTTAACTATAACATAGTCCTAATCAAAATAGGTTGTAAAGAAATTATGTACAGCCAGAGGAGTTGTTTCCAGCAGTAGCTTAGGCTACTTTTATTTCGGTAAAACACAATTTCAACAGCGCATTTCATAGAAAAAAAACAAATAAAGCCTAATATTGCACAAACCATTTTACAAACAGTTGAATGTTGAAGGTGACGCACAGATGTTCCAGATCAGGAAAAGACGCTACCTAGCGCAGTTTGACTAGGCTACTGATATTGCCCGAGGTTGTTCCGCATGCACAATGACTTGTAGATCAATGACTGTCGACACAATTACATGCTTAGTTCGACACCGAAGGAGAAGAGCAGTTGCCACAAAATAAGAGATTTGGGGTTCCTCAGACAGATGCACTTATATCTTAAACATTTGAACCGGGAACTGATGCCTAAAATCGGTAAATCGTTACATTCCTACTATTCTCAGAGCCTATACCAAGGCTGGAGACAATCACGTATTGATAAACAAAATATTGAACAACAATGTGTCCTTTGCCTGTCGGCTGTAGCATTTACTTTAAATTGTTCGAAAGGACAATTCATCTTACAGAGTGTTTGGCACTCGCTACAGGCGGCATGCGTTTTTTGGGGGGTTTGAAAAAGTCACTGCAAAAGATTAAAACATTCTTCCCGCACCTCTTAGGAAACGTGATCACATTTCCCATTGCACTTTCTTTTAGAAACTAGCATGGCCCAGTTCCAACATCTCCAAATCGCAGAGCAAATGTGCTTGTTTTTGTTACAATAAAAGGTGAATGGAGTGCATTTTACTGGCGGGGGTTGTAACACTTGCTCACAAGCACACAAATATTGCATCGCTCTGTTATATCAATGAAAACATGTGCATATGTTCCAGGGACAGATTGATAAATACCACTAATTTGATGTGCATGCAAATTCTAGTATCTCCACATACGCCAGAATTTTGTGAGAAATTTACACATGGTTGATAAATGAGGCCCCAGGACATTTTAGACAAAAACCCGGTTGCTTCTGCCAGGGCAGTCTTTTTAAAAAAAAATCCAGTGTATTTTGCTAATCTTTATCAAGGGTGCCAATCATTTTGGACCTGACTGTATACATAAAACACAAAAACAAGCATAATTGACTTGATTAAATCTACTGTCATCACCCACAGTCTCTTGTATACTACAACAAAACATAATAACGACATGCATAAGACTAAAGATGGAAAACTCAACAAAAACAAACAAAAATACCCATTTCACGAGACACATTTCAGCCCTTTTAAGTTCTTAGAAACATCTCATAGCCCTCGTGCTTTGACCAACTGATACTGTGATGAGGGTGTGTCCCCTGACCCCTCCTCCTCCGCGGTTACCTCCCTTGCGTTCCCCTCAGCGTCTACCACCACCGCCGTCCTCTTCAGATCCTCATAGCGTCGCTGTCTGTCGGCCATGGCAGTGCAGGCCGCCACCACCTCATCGGACTCAAAGTCATAGTCCTGTTGGAGCTCTGGAGCGCTCAGGACCTCCCGCTGGGCCGCCTCCTCCCGCTGGGTCCGGTCCCGTGCCGCCAGTCTTTGCTGCTGCAGCCTCCGTGCCCACGCCAGGTCCTCCAACCAGAGGGGGCGCTCTGACGGACACAGGTGGAGCCCCACCTGGAAAGACCTCACCGCCTGTGGATAGGACGAAGACTTTGGTGGTATTTTCCTTTCTGTAAACATACTTTTATTGACTTAAAATGAACACAACACAAACGACTGGTAATGAAAGAAACAATTCATGGGGAAGACGAATGGCTTTGAAAGCAAAGGTTTCAAGTAGGGTTGGGCGATGATAACCTTTGTCTTATTGTGATTATGTACCCATAAAACATCATGATATACGATGATATCGACCTTATTGGCCACCCTCCAAAATAAGTAATACAAAATTGCTAAAACGACAATAGGGCTATAGCGCGGATGAATCATGACGAAAGATGTTGTTGAAAGCCTGGGCCGGGGCTAAGTGCAGGCAACGGCAAATATTTTTGAATATTCCTTTCTGGTGGAGGAGCAGAACAGTTGTTTTGTGTGTCTGTGTGGTGCGCACATGATGGAGCAGTGACTGTCTGATGAGGAACGCTCCGTCTTCGTGAGCTAGGATATGGGCCTACTTCATGGGTTGGATAAAAGCAGCCTACCGTCGTCAGCACTGGATAATAAATGCTGAATTTGCCTCAAAATAATAGAAAAATATATATTGCTTGTTCTCGCTCTCATAAAGTGATTGAGAAAAACCTATGCCTAAACTTAGACTATAGACCCTCATTCTTGCTATTGTTGAAAGCCACAACGACAGCACCTTCGTAGGTTAGAATATTTGAGAAAAAAGCTACTGTTAATAACTTTAACTTGTCTTAAATCTTTTATGATTGGCCTAGCGGAGGATAGGTAATTGGCCATTTGGTTTTCAACCTCGTATAGAGGGATTTTCTCAACCCGCATGGATCATGTCTTTCTTAATAAGCTTAATCTTGTCATGCGATTTTTCTATAGGCCTATACTCTTGATAGGCCAAATGTTTGTTCTCTCCCATTATGGAGAGAGAAGGGAATATAGGCCGCGTTTCTTTTAAACAGCTAGACAAGATAGTGTCCGTTAATTATGGGTAGCCTAGTGGTTAGAGTGTTGGACAAGTAACCGGAAGGTTGCAAGTTCAAACCCCCGAGCTGACAAGGTACAAATCTGTACTGTACAGGCAGTTAACCCACTGTTCCTAGGCAGTCATTGAAAATAAGAATTTGTTCTTAACTGACTTGCCTAGTTAAATAAAAGCAAAAAAAAATAAATAGGCCATGTTTTAAAAAAAAATTAAATTTAAAAACAAAAAACACTTGTGTCCCTGCGAGACGTCGCAAGACATGACTATTCAATTAAGCTAAACCACCGTCTGTCACATTACGACGGCGTCACAGTCGACAATGGCTGTCTAGCATCGCCGATAGACTCATAAATCGCAATAATCGGTCAACTCTAATGTCAAGCATTGCCGTAATAATTGAATAATCTTAATGAGTAAAATAAAAATGCTTTGGTTGTCACTAGGGGTCCTGTTTCTATGTACAGTGCCTTGCGAAAGTATTCGGCCCCCTTGAACTTTGCAACCTTTTGCCACATTTCAGGCTTCAAACATGAAGATATAAAACTGTATTTTTTTGTGAAGAATCAACAACAAGTGGGACACAATCATGAAGTGGAACGACATTTATTGGATATTTCAAACTTTTTTAACAAATCAAAAACTGAAAAATTGGGTGTGCAAAATTATTCAGCCCCCTTAAGTTAATACTTTGTAGCGCCACCTGTTGCTGCGATTACAGCTGTAAGTCGCTTGGGGTATGTCTCTATCAGTTTTGCACATCGAGAGACTGACATTTTTTCCCATTCCTCCTTGCAAAACAGCTCAAGCTCAGTGAGGTTGGATGGAGAGCATTTGTGAACTTTACACAGATTCTCGATTGGATTCAGGTCTGGACTTTGACTTGGCCATTCTTATTTTTGAACCATTCCATTGTAGATTTTGCTTTATGTTTTGGATCATTGTCTTGTTGGAAGACCAATCTCCGTACCAGTCTCAGGTCTTTTGCAGACTCCATCAGGTTTTCTTCCAGAATGGTCCTGTATTTGGCTCCATCCATCTTCCCATCAATTTTAACCATCTTCCCTGTCCCTGCTGAAGAAAAGCAGGCCCAAACCATGATGCTGCCAACACCATGTTTGACAGTGGGGATGGTGTCTTCAGCTGTGTCGCTTTTACGCCAAACATAACGTTTTGCATTGTTGCCAAAAAGTTCAATTTTGGTTTCATCTGACCAGAGCACCTTCTTCCATATGTTTGGTGTGTCTCCCAGGTGGCTTGTGGCAAACTTTAAACAACACTTTTCATGGATATCTTTAAGAAATGGCTTTCTTCTTGCCACTCTTCCATAAAGGCCAGATTTGTGCAATATACGACTGATTGTTGTGTATGGACAGAGTCTCCCACCTCAGCTGTAGATCTCTGCAGTTCATCCAGAGTGATCATGGGCCTCTTGGCTGCATCAGTCTTCTCCTTGTATGAGCTGAAAGTTTAGAGGGACGGCCAGGTCTTGGTAGATTTGCAGTGGTCTGATACTCCTTCCATTTCAATATTATCGCTATCACAGTGCTCCTTGGGATGTTTAAAGCTTGGGAAATCTTTTTGTATCCAAATCCGGCTTTAAACTTCTTCACAACAGTATCTCGGACCTGCCTGGTGTGTTCCTTGTTCTTCATGATGCTCTCTGCGCTTTTAACGGACCTCTGAGACTATCACAGTGCAGGTGCATTTATACGGAGACTTGATTACACACAGGTGGATTGTATTTATCATCATTAGTCATTTAGGTCAACATTGGATCATTCAGAGATCCTCACTGAACTTCTGGAGAGAGTTTGCTGCACTGAAAGTAAAGGGGCTGAATAATTTTGCACGCCCAATTTTTCAGTTTTTGATTTGTTAAAAAAGTTTGAAATATCCAATAAATGTCGTTCCACTTCATGATTGTGTCCCACTTGTTGTTGATTCTTCACAAAAAAATACAGTTTTATATCTTTATGTTTGAAGCCTGAAATGTGGCAAAAGGTTGCAAAGTTCAAGGGGGCCGAATACTTTCGCAAGGCACTGTACATTGCTAGCGAATGGCCATCTGTCCCTTTCACTGGGAATGGGGTGCAGATGTCTTGAAATAGGAATCAAGGATATTTTGTTAAGGGAAGGTCTCTAACAAACTTTTTAAAATATAAAAAAAAGGTATGTATTTTTTATACTACTGGTAGGGAAAGATTCAGGGCTATGCTTTGAAATCGAATACCTATTTATTCAACTGTTAGAGCAGACCTAAATCACCTGATTTAAGAGTTAAAGGAGTATTGGGTGGTGTTGATCACAATGCCTGCTGAGAGGCAGCTCCACTACTATAGGGAACGACATATATTGCTTGTTCATATTGCAATCAAAGATCACTCTACCAGACGGTATACAGTAAATAACCATTGCACCACATCCTGTCAAAAATGGTGTACAACTAAAAGTCAAAGGAATCACATGATTTATGAAGACGGAACTGTGGTTTAAAGTGGTTTAATATCTACGTTCCGTAATAGATGCGTTCAAAGGGATCCGTATGTATGCAAGTCTGACGTACAAGTATATGCATAATCATTTCCTCTAATTTGATGATGCGACGAAGCATGAGTATGTCAACAATGTAGCTGTCGTCTATCAGCATGTCAGCTACGTCAAGAACAAAAAACTTTCCCCGTCACATTAGTTTCAGTATAGAGATCTACTGCGACATTATTCATCTGGCCAGGCAGAAGTACATCGATTTACACATTATCTAACAGAGGAGAAGAAATCCTACTTCGCACAGTAATGGGGTTAATAAGTCAAACAATCTACCACTAAGTGATATCTATGAGTTTGAAAATTACAGCTGACCGTGAATGAAATGAGTTGAATGGCCTACCATTAGAAATGCATTGCAGGCGCCTTAGACCACTGCGCCACCCGGGAGGCCCCTGCAATGCATTTCTAATGGTAGGCTATTCAACTCATTTCATTCACAATCAGCTGTAATTTTCAAAAACTCATAGATATCATCACTTAGTGGTAGATTGACTTTTAGCTGTGCCACCAGAGACTCTGGGTTCGAGACCAGGCTCTGTCGCAGCCGGCCGCGACCGAGAGGTCCATGGGGCGACGCACAATTGGCCTAGCGTCGTCCGGGTTAGAGAGGGTTTGGCCGGTAGGGATATCCTTGTCTCATCTCGTACTAGCGACTCCTTTGGCAGACCGGGCAGTGCACGCTAACCAGGTCGCCAGGTGCACAGTGTTTCCTCCGACACATTGGTGTGGCTGGCTTCCGGTTTGGATGTGCTCTAACTTCTTATGGCTGCAGGAGCAGTATTGAGTAGCTTGGATGAAAGGTGCCCAGAGTAAACGGCCTGCTCCTCATTCCCAGTTGCTAATATATGCATATTATTATTAGTATTGGATAGAAAAGACTCTGAAGTTTCTAAAACTGTTTGAATGATGTCTGAGTATAACAGAACTCATATGGCAGGCAAAAACCTGAGAAGAAATCCAAACAGGAAGTGAGAAATCTGAGGTTGCTCCTCTACACAAAGGAATACTCCGGTTGGGACTTTATTGAAGATTTATGATAAAAACATCCTGAAGATTGATTCTATACTTAGAAACATTTCAAGACCTGTATTTCAAGACTAAGACCTGTAATATAACTTTTTTAAAGTTTTTGTCCAAAGTTATGCATGAGCGTTTGGATTTGTATACCTAAGCCCTAACAAAAGTAGCTACTTGGACATAAATAATGGACATTATCGAACAAATCAAGCATTCATTGTGGAACTGCGATTCCCGGGAGTGAATTCTGATGAAGATCAAAGTTAAGGGAATATTTATAATGTAATTTCTGATTTCTGTTGACTCCAACATGGCGGAAAATTTTATTTGTTTTCTGAGGGCCGTCTCAGATTATTGCATGGTTTGCTTTTTCCGTAAAGTTTTTTAGAAATCTGACACAGCGGTTGCATTAAGGAGAGGTATATCTATATTTCCATGTCTAACACTTGAATTTTCATTGACATTTATAATGAGTATTTCTGTAATGATGTGGCTCTCTGCAATATCACCAGAGGTTTTTGGAACTAGTGAACGTAACGCGCCAATGTAAACTCAGATTTTTTTTGTATAAATATGAACTTTATCAAACAAAAACATGCATTTATTTTGTAACAAAGTCCTATGAGTGTCATCTGATGCAGATGGTTAGTGATTAATTTTCTCTCTATTTGTGCTTTTTGTGAGTCCTCTCTTTGGCTGGAAAAAGTTTATTTGGCTTGGTGGTGACCTAACATAATCGTTTGTGGTGCTTTCGCTGTAAAGCCTAATTGAAATCGGGCACTGTGGTGGGATAAACAACAAGATTACCTTTAAAACGGTATAAAATACATGTTTGAGGAATTTTAATTATGAGATCTCTGTTGTTTTGAATTTGGCGCCCTGCACTTTCACTGGCTGTTGTCATATCGATCCCGTTAACGGGATTGCAGCCCTAAGAAGTTCTTAAGAAGCAGTGCGGCTTGGTTAGGTTGTGTTTCGGAGGACGCATGGCTTTCGACCTTCGTCTCTCCCGAGCCCGTACGGGAGTTAAAGCGATGAGACAAGATAGTAACTACTAACAATTGGATACCACGAAATTGGGGAGAAAAAGGGTAGTAAAATTTTAAAAAATTTAAAAACAAACATGCATTGCTGAATCCCTTCTAGCTATCTCCGACCAAACTCATTAACAACAAACTTTTTGTTATGGTGATGAGTTCCAAGATGGGGCTGGCCACCGCCTAACAGCTTTTCACAGCAGTAGATTAATGAGACAATATATATATAAACAACTTTATTTAATTTGATCATTAGGTAACTGTCCCATGGGTATTTCCACTAGGGAAAACTCTAGGCACTAGTTATAGATTCCTGTTCCCATATGTTGTGAAGCCACTCGCTCATCATGCACTCTCCCTTTCTCTTCTGCTCTCTCCTACTCTCCCTCTCTGGCTGTCTCACTCTCCTGCTCCCTTTCTCGCTACTACTTCAGAGCAGAGAAGAAAGCTAAGCACTTCCCCAGTACCTGTCCTGGGCTCCATGATGAAGGCAGCATGCTACTCAAACTGAGCCCCAGGATCACGTTCCATCCATGGGAAAGAAGACCTTTGCCAGTGCCTGGCCAACATAGACTCAGGCCCCAGGCCAAGGATGTGTCACGCGTCAAACAGGGAAGCATTTAATGAAAAGTAAAAGAGCAGAGATTATTTTCCCTCATATATTCCTGAGGGTCCAAACAAGACCACGACCACGACGTGATTCAAAGTGGTGAAGTGATTTTACAAGCCACTTATTACAGGGCTCCACAACCACACCCTGACTTTTATGATCTGTATCTGTGTGTTAAATGGATGGGACTTGCAATTTTCTGCCACTCTCTAATAAAGGAAACCTCAGCTCTTTTTAGGCCAACATTCCTGAAAGAGACTGGTTTGGTTTCCCCAACTGGCACAGGTATGCAAACAAAAATACCATAAAGGCTAAGTCAAGTGAAACTGCCAAGAAGAACCAGAGTTTTGACAAATTAACTCAGGCAAGTCAAGACTCATATGATAAATGGTTTGTATTTGCACAACTCTTTCAAAAGCATAGTTTCGTCAACGGTGGAATTAGGTTCCCTGTTCTCCTGGAATTAGGTTCCCTGTTCTCCTGGAATTAGGTTCCCTGTTCTCCTGGAATTAGGTTCCCTGTTCTCCTGGAATTAGGTTCCCTGTTCTCCTTAGTTTATTACAACAATAATTCCCCAACCAAATGGCAAAACCATCCCTTAGTTCTAAGGGCCTGTTTTTGTTATAACCTCCATCTAAAAATTGGATGATTTATTATTATAGCACTATAATAGCATTATTAGAGTTAGGGGTGCAACAGTAGATGTGTTCATACTGAACCGTGGGGTGGGGTGGGGGGGGGGATCTAGGTTCGGTCTGCTCTGTGAACCCGAATGAATACATAAAATAACAATTTAAAACACTAGGCTATGCCTACGCTGTATTGTATGACTTGAGTAAATCTGAGCTGAAAGAAATAATTGCCACATTTCAAACATGTTCTTGTTGGAGGCGCAGCCAGGAACATGTTCTGTACGATGTTGAGTGGTGGGGTCGATAAACCAAGAGGATTCTCCATCATTGTTTAAATCTCCAGTTTGGGAATATGTTGGTTTCCCAGCAGATTACAGAGAGTATGTCGCCACTGCTGGTTTAGTGAACCGTTAGACACCTAACTATAATAGCACACATGCCATTAAGAGTCAATTCCGGGCACTAGGTAAAGAGAGAGAAATAGAGAAAAGGAAAGATAAACGCCAAAAAAAACAGCGGGAAACAGACTAAGAGAAAACTGAAAGGTAGATCGAAAAGAGAGAGAAAAGCAAACATGAAAAAACAAACAGGAGACTTGAATATGTGATGCCGGAGATCACTGCGCCAGTCCATGTGCAAACATGGCACTACTCAAACATGTCGATGCACACAATGTCCTGAAACTCGACTGAACAAGCCCCTCTTAAAATAGACAGGCACTTTCTCCTCTCCTCCTAATACCTATCCATTATATGTATTGGAAGTGTGTATATATTTGGCGAGCTTCAGCTCAGGCAATTTTCAACACTTCCCATTGTTGTTTTGGGAACACTTCTGACAGTTCTGTTGCCCTGGGACATTAGAGATGGAGAAATGTACACAGGGCCATTAGCCATAGGGTTTCTTGAGTTCAGCGAGGTGTTTTTTTTCTTCTCTCCTCTCTAAACAGCAGAGGAGTAGTCTAACTGTGATCCAGCCAGGTTTCATACAGATAGTGGCAATTTTAGCATGTACATCTTGATGGGGCAAACAAAACAGCATTTTTTTTTAAGATGCATTCCAGAAAAGCCACTACACAACACTAAACTATAGCTTAATTACACTATAAATGGTGACAAATTGTGCCCACAAACTGTTAGGGCCTACATAAAGCTGTCCCAACAGCAGAGTCACAACAGCAGTACCAACACCTTACCACTGCTACACCTGGGTATCAGCGGAGCTTTGTCTGGCAGCAAAATGGTTCATTCAGCCTAATGTTTTTCCTTTTACAAACACATAGCTGATATGGCTGACTTGCTTAAAACAAATGTTTCTACTGACAATTGAGATGTACAAACTATGGCATAAGGGTACGACGAGCGGATA
Source organism: Oncorhynchus mykiss (assembly GCF_057628025.1). Lineage (NCBI taxonomy): Eukaryota > Metazoa > Chordata > Actinopteri > Salmoniformes > Salmonidae > Oncorhynchus > Oncorhynchus mykiss. The sequence continues at coordinate 38,716,336 of NC_143050.1, read as the reverse complement.
AGAGGCAATCCGTAATTCCGATTGAGACATTCATGAGCAAGGTAGGACAGATGTAGTCAATATAACTATTTGTTCAGCACTTTTGAAATGTACAGCGTCAGAATTTAGAAAATGGGCCGTTCTTACAGTATTCTCCCTGTACACCAAGTTAGAACCGTGTGATAAATACAGGGGGCATATAAGCAGACAATGAAAGCATTTACAATATTCTATGATTACATTTCTCTAAAACAGGCTATAAGCTACATGTGCACCACCAAGTCAGAACAGTAGGTGAAATTAATAGGGGAAAGGGACCACATTATTAGGGTGAGGCACATAGGATACAAACAGCTTACTACACAACATACACTTAGTATAACTTTCTTAGCTACAGTGTACATATCTCCCAGGCATCTTACATCATTTATGCAGCAGCATACAATACATTTTTTAACTCACCTTGTGGTGCTGCGCTCACTTGAACAGGACATTAGACTGGTGGAAATCTGTCCTTTGGTCTGATGAGTCTAAATATGAGATTTATGGTTTCAACTGCCATGTCTTTGTGAGACACGTGTTGTTCCCACTGTGAAGCATGGAGGAAGAGGTGTGATGTTGTGTGCTTTGCTGGTGACACTGTCTGTGATATATTTAGAATAAGGCACACTTAACCAGCATGGCTACCACAGAATTTTGCAGCGATACACCATCCCATCTGGTTTGCGCTTAGTGGGACTATCATTTGTTTTTCAACAGGACAATGATCCCACACACCTCCAGACTGTGTAAGGGCTATTTGACCAAGAAGGAGAGCGATGCCGTGCTGCATCAGATGACCTGGCCTCTACAATCACCCGACCTCAACCCAATTGAGATGGTTTTGGATGAGTTGGACCACAGAGAAGGAAAAGCAGCCTACAACTGCTTAAAGACTGTTGGAAAAGCATTCCATGTGAAGTTGGTTGTGAGAATGCCAAGAGTGTACAAAGCTGTCAAGGCAAAGGGTGGCTACTTTGAAGAATCTCAAATATAAAATATATTTGAATTGTTTAACACTTGTTTAGTTACTACATGATTCCATATGTGTTATTTCTTAGTTTTGATGTCTTCACAATTATTCCAATGTAGAAAATAGTAAAAATAAAAGAAAAACCCTAGAATAAGTAGGGTTGTCCAAACTTTTGACTGGTACTGTGTATATATAAAAAAGGTGCCCCACCTGCCCTGAATGACGGGTTGCCACTGAGTGGAAATCATTCACCCCCTTTAGATTTTGTTCACATTTTGTTGTGTTATTTTTATTGATCTACACAAAACTCTCCATAATGTCAAATTAAAAAGAAAATTCAATATCCTCTTTGCATTAGTATTCACTTCTTTTTTTAGGAAAGCGTCTTAATTCTAGAGTCAAATTTGGTTTAACAAATTACATAATAAATTATAATAGGGATTGAGATGATTTTTGAATGACTAACTACCCCCTTCTCTGGCCCCCATACACACAACATCAGTCAAGTACTGGATTTCAAGCACATATTCAACTATAAAGAAGAGGTAGCTTGTTGAAAGCCTCAAAGAAGGGCAATGATTGGTAGATGGGTAACAATAACAAAATCAGACATTTAATATCCCTTTAAGCATGGTCAAGTTAATAATTATGCTGGGGATGATGTATTAAACCAACTAGACACATCAAAGATACAGTCGTCCTTCTAAAATGAGCTGCAAGACAGGAAGGAAACTGCTTAGGGATGTCACCATGAGGCCATTGGTGATTTTAAAACAGCTACAGAATTCAATGGCTGTGATGGGAGAAAACGGAGGCTGGATCAACAACAAGACAGAGTGAAAATAAAAACACACAGAATAAAATAATATTCCACCAAAGTAATATTGCAAAAGGAACAAACCGTTTGGCCTAAATGCAAAGCATTATATTTGGGGGAAATCCAACAACACATCACTGAGTAACTGCCTCCTTATTTTCAAGCATGGTGGTGGTTGCTTCATGGTATGGTTATGCTTGACATTAGCAAAGACTCTGGAGTTATTCAGGATACAAATAAATGGTCTGGAACTAAGCACAGGCAAAATCCTACAGGAAAACCTACTTCAGGCTGCTTTACACCAGACACTGGGAGACGAATGTACCTTTCAGCAGGACAATAACCTACAAAACAAGGCCAAATCAACATTGGAATTGATTACCAAGAAGACAGTTAATGTTCCTGAGTGACCAAGTTACAGTTCTGACTTAAATCTGCATGGCAAGACTTGAAAATTGCTGTCTTGCCATTATCGCCAACACCTTGACAGAGCTTGAATAATTTTGAAAATAACAAAAACGGGCAAATATTGCATAATCCAGGTGTGCAAGGCTCTTAGAGACTTACCCATGAAGACTCACAGCTGTAATCACTGCCAAAGGTGATTCTAACATGTATTAACTCAGGGGTGTGAATACTTTCTCATTTTTCATGAATGTTTAAAAAAAATGTAGATCAGTCCTTCCATTTTGACAAAAAAATGACAATTAAATCCATTTTAATCCCATTTTGTAACGATAACACGTGAAGAAATCCAAGGGGCTGAATACTTATGATACCCACTGTACAGAGAGGTTCAGGTGAGCACTGTTGGGCACTTCAAGTAATCTTCCATGCCCCGGGCACTTGGATGTGCTTTTAAAGAAGAGCCACTTTATTACACAGAGAACAGTTATAAATAGCAGCTCAGGGTAATGACTGGCACATTAGTGTATGTGGGGATGACAGACAAGCTAGGGCCACTTCTCTGCAGACTCACCTCCCTACAGTGGACTGAAACCTAACATGAGGTGCATTACACAGTTGTTCACTTAAACCTTGCATTGATGTCAAAGGGAGAAGTGCATTATGCACTAATATCTTGGTTTTTATGCGCCTGGATCTCAAGTTAGGCTACCTAGTTGTGCATAAAACACAACATGAATGCTTGTCACACTACAGCGCAAAACCTACCCGGGCCAACCAAGCTGGCCTGGTTACACATCCTCCATCGTTGCTCAAAAGGTCCAGGCTGGCACAATAGTATGACAAATGTACGGTAATACTGACCAGGTCCACCTCTCCCAGACTAAGCTGGGCGCGGCCCAGTGTCTGCCAGCCCTCCCACCACAGGGGGCGGAGCTTCACAGCCATCTCTGCTGCCTGCACCGCCGGGAACACCTCTTGCAGGACGGTCAGCACCTGCAAGTCAAGGTTCAGAATACAATGGTCAAACAATATGCTGCACCAATATGAAAATAAAATAGTGTGTGTATGTGTGTTGTCTTGGGGTTGTGGGATTAAAAAAAGAAATCATTTAAAGAGTCATATGTTCCCTGTTCAATAATGCACCATTCTATACATTGTTTTCATAAAATTGTAATAACTACCATGACATGACATGATTGATCAGGGAACACTGAAAAGTTATAAACAGGGAGCTCAGAGTAATAGCTCAGTCAGGATTGTGAAGATGGATCGTTTTCTTTTTAGAAAAATAAAATGCATTTTCAGACAGTGAGACGCACACCTCCAATATCAGTGACAGAGATATCCGAGGCCTGTTGGTAGGTTCAGCAGAGTCAGCAGGAAATGAGATCACAGCACTCGGCACCAAAGGATTGATCTCTATGCGTGCCTGGCCTGCGTATGTACATCCTTCTGCGTGTGTGACAGAGGAGCCAGTCCTAGTGATGTGGGTGATTCCTCACAAAACCAGAACAAAAAAATACCATAATTTGGGGGATTTTCACAAAATTTCATTTTGAGGAAGGATTGTTGACATATACAGTGGGGCAAAAAAGTATTTAGTCAGCCACCAACTGTTCAAGTTCTCCCACTTAAAAAGATGAGGCCTGTAATTTTCGTCATAGGTACACTTCAACTCTGACAGACAAAATGAGAAATAGAAATCCAGAAAATCACATTGTAGGATTTTTAATGAATTTATTTGCAAATTATGGTGGAAAATAAGTATTTGGTCACCTACAAACAAGCAAGATTTCTGGCTCTCACAGACCTGTAACTTCTTCTTTAACTTCTTCTTTAAGAGGCTCCTCTGTCCTCCACTCGTTACCTGTATTAATGGCACCTGTTTTGAACTTGTTATCAGTATAAAAGACACCTGTCCACAACCTCAAACAGTCACACTCCAAACTCCACTATGGCCAAGACAAAAGAGCTGTCAAAGGACACCAGAAACAAAATTGTAGACCTGCACCAGGCTGGGAAGACTGAATCTGCAATAGGTAAGCAGCTTGGTTTGAAGAAATCTACTGTGGGAGCAATTATTAGGAAATGGAACACATACAGTGCCTTGCGAAACTATTCGGCCCCCTTGAACTTTGCGACCTTTTGCCACATTTCAGGCTTCAAACAAAGATATAAAACTGTATTTTTTTGTGAAGAATCAACAACAAGTGGGACACAATCATGAAGTGGAACGACATTTATTGGATATTTCAAACTTTTTTTAAAAATCAAAAACTGAAAAATTGGGCGTGCAAAATTATTCAGCCCTCTTAAGTTAATACTTTGTAGTGCCACCTTTTGCTGCGATTACAGCTGTAAGTCACTTGGGGTATGTCTCTATCAGTTTTGCACATCGAGAGACTGAATTTTTTTCCCATTCCTCCTTGAAAAACAGCTTGAGCTCAGTGAGGTTGGATGGAGAGCATTTGTGAACAGCAGTTTTCAGTTCTTTCCACAGATTCTCGATTGGATTCAGGTCTGGACTTTGACTTGGCCATTCTAACACCTGGATATGTTTATTTTTGAACCATTCCATTGTAGATTTTGCTTTATGTTTTGGATCATTGTCTTGTTGGAAGACAAATCTCCGTCCCAGTCTCAGGTCTTCTGCAGACTCCATCAGGTTCTCTTCCAGAATGGTCCTTTATTTGGCTCCATCCATCTTCCCATCAATTTTAACCATCTTCCCTGTCCCTGCTGAAGAAAAGCAGGCCCAAACCATGATGCTGCCACCACCATGGTTGACAGTGGGGATGGTGTGTTCAGCTGTGTTGCTTTTACGCCAAACATAACGTTTTGCATTGTTGCCAAAAAGTTCAATTTTGGTTTCATCTGACCAGAGCACCTTCTTCCACATGTTTGGTGTGTCTCCCAGGTGGCTTGTGGCAAACTTTAAACAACACTTTTTATGGATATCTTGAAGAAATGGCTTTCTTCTTGCTACTCTTCCATAAAGGCCAGATTTGTGCAATATACGACTGATTGTTGTCCTATGGACAGAGTCTCCCACCTCAGCTGTAGATCTCTGCAGTTCATCCAGAGTGATCATGGGCCTCTTGGCTGCATCTCTGATCAGTCTTCTTGTATGAGCTGAAAGTTTAGAGGTACGGCCAGGTCTTGGTAGATTTGCAGTGGTCTGATACTCTTTCCATTTCAATATTATCGCTTGCACAGTGCTCCTTGGGATGTTTAAAGCTTGGGAAATCTTTTTGTATCCAAATCCGGCTTTAAACTTCTTCACAACAGTATCTCGGACCTGCCTGGTGTGTTCCTTGTTCTTCATGATGCTCTCTGCGCTTTTAACGGACCTCTGAGACACTCACAGTGCAGGTGCATTTATACGGAGACTTGATTACACACAGGTGGATTGTATTTATCATCATTAGTCATTTAGGTCAACATTGGATCATTCAGAGATCCTCACTGAACTTCTGGAGAGAGTTTGCTGCACTGAAAGTAAAGGGGCTGAATAATTTTGCACGCCCAATTTTTCAGTTTTTGATTTGTTAAAAAAGTTTGAAATATCCAATAAATGTCGTTCCACTTCATGATTGTGTCCCACTTGTTGTTGATTCTTCACAAAAAAATACAGTTTTATATCTTTATGTTTGAAGCCTGAAATGTGGCAAAAGGTCGCAAAGTTCAAGGGGGCCGAATACTTTCGCAAGGCACTGTACCAGCAACAGTGTGTGAAAACCTTGTGAAGACTTACAGAAAATGTTTGACCTCTGTCATTGCCAACAAAGGGTATATAACAAAGTATTGAGATTAACTTTTGTTATTGACCAAATACTTATTTTCCACCATAATTTGCAAATAAATTCATTAAAAATCCTACAACGTGATTTTCTGGATTTTTTTTTCTCATTTTCTCTGTCATAGTAAAGTGAACCTATGATGAAAATTACAGGCCTCTCATCTTTTTAAGTGGGAGAACTTGCACAATTGGTGGCTGACTAAATACTTTTTTTGCCCCACTGTATTTTACATTTGTATCGAAAAGCATAATTGAGAAATAATTAATTGAAGTTGGAATATTGTTGACATTTTGGCCTTAGCCAGGCCTTCTTTAAGACTCCATAATGTTTCAACTGTGAGTGGTACAAAAGCAAGAATCGGTGTCATATGAAGCTTTGTTCTATAATATGAATAGTACTTTAAATTCAACAACAAAAAATGAATTAATAAATATTGAAATCTATATACATTCATTTCGAAAATCTACCATTTTTGATTAGCCAAATATTTTATAATATTGAGCATAATATACTCCACGGGCTTTTCAAAGTTTGAGAGTAGGATCTCTGCTAATTTTAAAGTTATGGCCCATTTTATACAGATTGACATAGTAGGCAATGTAGTCTCGCATAGCCATACCTCCATGTTGTTGTCACGCCTCCTTTGGAAGTCTGGAGTATTTTGAATTCGTAGAAACGGCTCGCATGGTCTGCTGGCTTCCAGCGCCAAATTTAATTTTATGTTACATTTTAACAACCCTCCCCCATATGGCGGTAGAAGGGGTAATGCATGTTGTTTGTCACTGGGTAGGACATATTCTGCAGAGTTTTTGCTTATGTTAGTTTGCAACATTGCAGAAAACCTGGAGGAAATACTGAATTCTGTTTTGCCAGAAGTGTGCTCTATACACAAAATCTAGTCGAAGGCGTTACAACACCTCTGCATGAACACTCGACACAAAAAAAGAGCTGTTATGGCGTGTCTACCTACAGCAGAGATCAACAACTAGATTCAGCCGCAGGCTGATATTTTCTATAGCTGATGGTCAGCGAGCCGGAACATAATTACAAATAGCCACAAGAAGCACAAACATATATAATATTTGACCAAAACATAATCATTTCAAACCTTGCTTACATCTGTTATACGATCACATACACTGAGTTGCCAGTTTATCAGGTACATCACCCTGAAAATGGTTCTCTCCAACAGACAGTGAGTCACAGGGACGTGGCTTGCTATATAAAGCTATCAGACAGGCATCGAGGCATTCAGTTACTGTTCGATTGAATGTTAGAATGGGCAAAACGAGTGACCTAAGACACTTTGAGCATGGTATGATCGTTGCTGCCCGGCACGCAGGTTCCAGTATCTCAGAAATGGCCAGCTTCCTGGGCAGACGACCACACCTGGTTCCACTCCTATCAGCTAAAAACAAGTGGCGGCTTCAGTGGGCACATGATCACCCAGCCTGGTCTCAGAATTTCGTATTATTCTTTACGTAAATCCAGGACACTCAATTTAGTATATGTTACTTTTTGTATGGTATGCATTAATTTGTGGATGTCCATCATCCATTTTGCATGACAAGTTATGAATTACAATTCGTATCATATGTTACGAATTTGCTAAAAATGTACAATATGTTGCAAATTTGCAAAACGTACAATATGTTTCCAAAATTGTATTAATTCCAATTTGTTGTGGCTAACGTTAGCTAGGCTAAGGGTTAGGATTAAGGTTAGGAGTTAGGTTAAAGGAATATTTCGGGAAATTGGCAGGGGTATTTACTAGAAGATACCCATAGACTTCCAGTCATGATGCTAATGCTAGTTAGCATTGGCTCGCAAAACTACCTCTAACTTCCTACATACCGGACAGAAAAACATGATAATGGTGTCCACAAGTTCATCTGACTCCAGGGAAGTAGATAAAAGGCCTCAATGCCAAAATCCCATTGTATCCATTTAAAGGGTTAAGATTAGGGGAAGGGTTCGAAAACACGCTAAGTAGTTGCAAAGTGGCTTAAAAGTCGTAAATACAAAAAAATAAACAGTCCATATAAGGAAATCAGTCAATTGAAATTAATTCATTAGGCCATCATCTATGGATTTCTCCATTCACTATTTAATTGCATAGATGACATGCATATTTTTTCCCCAGCCACTGATTCAAGAAAGGTGCATGATAATGGCCCACTCTAAATCAAAACAAATATTATTTAGAATACATAAACACATATTATATTTAAACATATATTATTTAGAGTACATAAAGACAAGATTAAATTAAGAATAGTCTGACAGGTAACAAATATTAGCCTATCACTTGTAAATTATATATTTTCACTTGTGAATGATGCCCAGCGTAAGACAAGAAATGATTTATTTTGGCAACTTTTTCTAATTATAGTCTCACACCTCACGTAGCCGTACCCATACAGTGCATTCGGAAAGTGTTCAGACCACTTCTCTTTTTCCACATTTTGTTACGTTAGTCTTATTCTAAAATGGATCACATTGATTTTTTTCTCTCAATCTGCACACAATACCCCATAATGACAAAGCGAAAACAGGTTTTTAGAAATGTTTGCACATTTAAAAATATAAAACAGAAATAACTCATTTACATAAGTATTCAGAGCCTTTGCTATGAGACTCGAAATTCAGCTCATCTGCATCCGGTTTCCATTGATTATCTTTGAGATGTTTTTACAACTTGATTGGAGCCCACCTGTGGTAAATTCAATTGATTGGACATGATTTGGAAAGGCACACACACCTGTCTATATAAGGTCCCACAATTTGACAGTGCATGTCAGAGCAAAAACCAAGCCATGAGGTTTAAGGAATTGTTCATAGAGCTCCGAAACAGGATTGTGTCAAAGGAAAAGATCTGGGGAAGGGTACCAAAAATGTCTGCATTGAAGGTCCCCAAGAATACAGTGGCCTTCATCATTATTAAATGGTGACTAAATGATGTTTGGAAACACCAAGACTCTTCCTAAAGCTGGACGCCCAGCCAAACTGACCAATCGGGGGAGAAGGGCCTTGATCAGGGAGGTGACTAAGAAACTGATGGTCACTCTGACAGAGCTCCAGAGTTCCTCTGTGGAGATGGGATAACATTACAGAAGGATAACCATCTCTGCAGCACTCCACCAATCAGGTCTTTAGGGTAAGGTGGCCAGACGGAAGTCACTCCTCAGTAATAGGCACGACAGCCCGCTTGGAGTTTTCCAAAAGGAACCTAAAGACTCTCAGACCATGAGAAACAAGATTATCTGGTCTGAGGCAACCTGGCACCATCCTTACAGTAAAGCTAGGTTGGCAGCATCATGGTGTGGGGATGTTTTTCAGCGACAGGGACTGGGAGAGTAGTCTGGATTGAGGGAAAGAGGAACGGAGCAAAGTACAGAGAGATCCTTCATGAAAACCTACTCCAGAGTGCTCAGGACCTCATACTAGTGGCGTAGGTTCACCTTCCAACAGGACAACAACCCTAAGAACACAGCCAAGACAACGCAGGGGTGGCTTCAAGGACTAGTTTCTGAATGTCCTTGATTTGCCCAGCCAGAGCCCAGACTTGAACCCGATCTAACATCTCTGGAGAGACCTGCAAAATAGCTGTGCAGCAACGCTCCCCATCCAACCTGACAGAGCTTGAGAGGATCTGCAGAGAAGAACGGGAGAAACTCTCCAAATACAGGTGTGCCACGCTTGTAGCATCATACACCCAAGAAGACTCAAGACTGTAATTGCTGCCAAAGGTGCTTCAACAAAGTACTGACTTAAAGGTCTGAATACTTATGTAAATGTGATTTCAAATTGTTTAATACATTTGCTAAAATAAAAAATAAACCCTTTTTGTTTTGTCATTATGGGGTATTGTGCAGATTGATGAGGGTAATCAACAATTTAATCAACTTTTAAATAAGGCTGTAACATAACAAAATGTGGAAAAAGTTGAAAAGGCTGAATTGAATGCACTGTAGGCCTATATGTTTTGTATCACAACGAAAGTGGTCAAATAACTTCTTAAAATTAAGCACATTAATCCGCTTTACAAGGGATGTAGAGGCTAACTGGCATACATAAGAAATGTTTCAAGTTGGGGGAAAATAATATTCACAATAAAAATGCACCTTTGCGATCACTTTTGATAATGTTGTTTTCCCACTAATGGAATATTCACGCTTATAGCCTACTGCGGTGTGCACATTGCTGCGCTTATAATGTGAAGAAATAGCTTAATAGTTTATTAACATTTTAAGCTAAACTTTCTGATCCGTTACGTCAGCCTCATTGCATAAAACAAGTGTTTTTATGCTAGTGGATGTATTAATTTGAGATCTATCGCATCCCACAACTGTCCCAGACTATGTTTGGAATATTAATTTCTCGCACAGAATAGGTCAACTTTTGAAGTATTGGGGATAGTAGATGGACATAGGCTATTAACCCACTGTTCCTAGGCCGTCATTGAAAATAAGAATTTGTTTTAACTGACTTGCCTAGTTAAATAAAGGTCAAATAAAAAATGAAAAGCTTTTTCTGTTCGGTAGGCCTACTCATCTTGTTGGCTGACGAAAAGTAATTGTGGACAGTTCTTCCGATATCTTAAATATGGAACTCGGAATTGGATAAGGACTTGTGCAGTTGCGTCCCAGATGTGTCTGTCTTCACTTGTAGCCTGTGAGAAAGACCAATCACGTAATGGAGAGCCATGTGAGTGAGAGGTGCTTCGGAGCAAGCAGCACTATAGGAGAAGGGAATTATCATTATTATATTCAGCCAAGGGCACAATGGCCACTGGCCGCAAAAGGCATGGATTTTGTTTAGGGAGGATTACGGCCACACAAAAGGTGATGCTGCCAGGAAATTCAAGGCATTATCAAGTGCTTGTCAAATTTTGAATAAGAGATGAAGTGTGTACAGCCTGTGAAGAAAAACAAAGCAGAGCTCATGCCTTTCATGCAACTATTTTCAAATAATCATTAGTCGCATCATGGAACCTTTCAATGTATTAAAAATCAAAACATATAGCCCAACGTTTGTAGAACAACTAAAGTTACATTAATAACTCTAAATTTAGCATATAGGAGTACCTATTTCTTTGATAACTGCTTAACACTGAATATGTCCCTCAAATCGTTTCGAGAACATATCCTTTATATTTTATTCAGCTTTGTTCAATTTTATTCTTCATACTATAAAATGTAAAAGGTCACAGAATTCTAATCACATCTTGTCTGCTAAATGAACTAGTGTAGCCCACAGCAATATGGCACAGCCAGATGAGGACCTAACATAAGGACAACTCAGAGTATGCTATTCTGTTCTTCTAAAATAGACTACATTTTCTTAATTCCATGTTTCTTTAGACCTGTCTAAAATAAATCATGGATTTATTGTGAAGGTGTAGGCTATATTACATGGATTTTTGACTTTTTCAAATGTAGATGTTCCAAAGGTCTGCATCAGTGGCTTGTAGGGAAGCCACGAGATGCTAAAAGTTTGTGTCAATTACCATGACACCCGGCAGTTATTTACTTGATGAAATTTTGTGACCTCCACAGCCCTTGTCACATATCTTTCTTTTTTTTAAGTATGGGCGTGGATCAGAAAACCAGTCAGTATCTGGTGTGACCACCATTTGCCTCATGCAGTACGACATCTCCTTTGCATAGAGTTGATCAGGCTCGTGGCCTGTGGAATGTTGTCCCACTCCTCTTCAATGGCTGTGTGAAGTTGCTGGACATTGGTGGGAACTGGAACATGCTGTTGTACATGTTGATCCAGAGCATCCCAAACATGCTCAATGGGTGACATGTCTGGTGAGTATGCAGGCCATGGAAGAACTGGGACATTTTCAGCTTCCAGGGATTGTGTACAGGTCCCTGCGATATGAGGCCGTGCATTATCATGCTAAATTAATCAAATAGCCACCCGGACTATTTACATTGACCCCCCTTTGTTTTTACAGTGCTGCTACTCAATCTTTATTTTCTATGCATAGACACTTCACCTCTACCTTCATGTACAAATTACCTCGACTAACCTGTACCCACGCACAATTGCCTGTGGTTGGGAGGCCGGTTAGACATACAGCCAAATTCTCTAAAACAATGTTGGAGGCAGCTTATGGTAGGGAAATTAACATTAAATTCTCTGGCAGGAGCTCTGGTGGGCATTCATGCAGTCAGCATACCAATTGCACACACCCTCAAAACTTGAGACATCTGTGGCATTGTTGTGTGTGACAAAGCTGCACATTTAGAATGGCATTTTATTGTCCCTAGCACAAGGTGTAATGACCATGCTGTTGATGAGATTTGATCACACAACCTTTGCGGGATGCTAGTGGTTTGCATTATATGCCCACCCATCAAACCACCCTCCTTTAGTTTTGCCTTAAGTAACCATCTGCCTCATGTAATCATACCAAAAGTAACAAATCATAATAATTTGAATGTCCCGGATTTACATTTACTATGTTATGTCGAGTCTATGAGGGGCGGTAGGCTACCTAGTAGTTAGAGCATTGGGCCAGTAACCAAATGGTTTCTAGAACGAATCCCTGAGCTGACAAGGTAAAAATCTGTTGTTCTGCCCCTGAACAAGGCAGTTAACCCACTGTTCGTAGGCCGTCATTGTAAATAACAATTTGTTCTTAACTGACTTGCCTAGTTAAATAAAAAATAAAATATGAGACCAGGCTGGATCACCAACACTGGACAATTGAGGAGTGGAAAAACATTGCCTGATCTGACGAATCCTAGTTCCTGTTGACACGGTCACGATTTGGAGTAAGCAGCACGAGTCCATGGCCCCATCCTGCCTGGTGTGGGGAATATTTTCTTGGCACACGTTAGGCCCCCTGGTACTAATTGAGCAATGTTTCCATTACCCAAATAATTCAGGCTGTTCTGGAGGCAAATGGCAGTCCGTCCCGGTACCAGATGGGTGCACTCAATAAACTGGCCATTGAGTGTACAGCTCTATTATGCGTGGGAATACTTTGATACAGAGTTCCAAAATAAAAATGGACTTGGAGCTGATTTCCTGGTGTTTTAGTCTTTAGTTTTAGTCCAACAACAAAAAAGCGTCAGGACACCACCATTTTTGCTTTGTAGCACCTACAAATTAAACAATATTAAACAAACAAACAAAATTAAACAATATAAGGCCAAAAAGTCAAAAATATTCCAACTTCAATAGATGTCTCAATTATGCTTTAAGATCAAAATATCAAATATATGCTAACAATCCTTCCTCCAAAAATAATATTTTAAGGATTACATTTCGTAAAAATCATGCTATTTTTTTTGTCCTGGTTTAGTGAGGAATCACCCCTCTGGAAAACATATTGGTCCTGACATTATAGTGCAGTCCTACGGTCTATGTTATGTATTCATTTCAGCAATGGCAGGCGAGTTACAGCAGGATCCTGGTAAACGACCTGTTATTACATTACAAATGAGGGTTAGAGTACTGGCCATAATACACAGCGACCTCCAGTGATAGATACACTGCTAATGACTCCATCTGTCTCTGGACTGCAGACCACAGGAGCAACTAGTGCTGTAATGTACTGAGGTAGAAAGAGCGGGCCCAGAGAGGACGTGCCCAGGAAGAGAATAGTGACTCCATAAGTGATTGTCTAAGAAATAAATAAATAAAAATATATATGTTGTGTATTAGGTTAAAAAGTGAGAAAATAACAAATGGTGGATCAGTCTTAGGAACAAAACTCCAATCTCTTGGGTTCAAATTTAGTTTGTTCTGTGATTTATGTTTTTGACTGTTTTTCTAAGGCAAACGTTATATTCAATGGACAAAAAAAGTTTGTCCTCATCATTCATGCTCTCATGCAGCCTAACAGAAATACATCAGTGAAGTGACGCCATGGCTGCAATGAGATCGATCTCATGCCAACCAATCAAAACTTTAAAGGAACAGAGTGACAAACACACAAAAGGACCATGCGAGCGTGACGGATGGACAAACAGACAGAGAGGACTGTGAGCATCACAGAGAAACTGAGTGAGTTAAAGGGAGGAACGTGATGAGAGGAAGTGAATGGCAAATGTCAGAGTTGTGTCTCCATCCCAGTCTTCTGGCTCTGAGAGAGGCATCTCACCTCTGAGACAGCCTTATAGCTGGTCTTGCAGCAAGTGCAGAACGTCCAAAAGACAGAGACTGGACTAATGGGGACATACAGTGCCTTGCGAAAATATTCGGCCCCCTTGAACTTTGCGACCTTTTGCCACATTTCAGGCTTCAAACATAAAGATATAAAACTGTCTTTTTTTGTGAAGAATCAACAACAAGTGGGACACAATCATGAAGTGGAACGACATTTATTGGATATTTCAAACTTTTTTAACAAATCAAAAACTGAAATATTGGGCATGCAAAATTATTCAGCCCCCTTAAGTTAATACTTTGTAGCGCCACCTTTTGCTGCGATTACAGCTGTAAGTCGCATGGGGTATGTCTCTATCAGTTTTGCACATCGAGAGACTGAATTTTTTTCCCATTCCTCCTTGCAAAACAGCTCGAGCTCAGTGAGGTTGGATGGAGAGCATTTGTGAACAGCAGTTTTCAGTTCTTTCCACAGATTCTCGATTGGATTCTGGTCTGGACTTTGACTTGGCCATTCTAACACCTGGATATGTTTATTTTTGAACCATTCCATTGTAGATTTTGCTTTATGTTTTGGATCATTGTCTTGTTGGAAGACAAATCTCCGTCCCAGTCTCAGGTCTTTTGCAGACTCCATCAGGTTCTCTTCCAGAATGGTCCTTTATTTGGCTCCATCCATCTTCCCATCAATTTTAACCATCTTCCCTGTCCCTGCTGAAGAAAAGCAGGCCCAAACCATGATGCTGCCACCACCATGTTTGACAGTGGGGATGGTGTGTTCAGCTGTGTTGCTTTTACGCCAAACATAACGTTTTGCATTGTTGCCAAAAAGTTCAATTTTGGTTTCATCTGACCAGAGCACCTTCTTCCACATGTTTGGTGTGTCTCCCAGGTGGCTTGTGGCAAACTTTAAACAACACTTTTTATGGATATCTTTAAGAAATGGCTTTCTTCTTGCCACTCTTCCATAAAGGCCAGATTTGTGCAATATACGACTGATTGTTGTCCTATGGACATAGTCTCCCACCTCAGCTGTAGATCTCTGCAGTTCATCCAGAGTGATCATGGGCCTCTTGGCTGCATCTCTGATCAGTCTTCTCCTTGTATGAGCTGAAAGTTTAGAGGGATGGCCAGGTCTTGGTAGATTTGCAGTGGTCCGATACTCCTTCCATTTCAAGATTATCGCTTGCAAAGTGCTCCTTGGGATGTTTAAAGCTTGGGAAATCTTTTTGTATCCAAATCCGGCTTTAAACTTCTTCACAACAGTATCTCGGACCTGCCTGGTGTGTTCCTTGTTCTTCATGATGCTCTCTGCGCTTTTAACGGACCTCTGAGACTATCACAGTGCAGGTGCATTTATACGGAGACTTGATTACACCCAGGTGGAGTGTATTTATCATCATTAGTCATTTAGGTCAACATTGGATCATTCAGAGATCCTCACTGAACTTCTGGAGAGAGTTTGCTGCACTGAAAGTAAAGGGGCTGAATAATTTTGCACACCCAATTTTTCAGTTTTTGATTTGTTAAAAAAGTTTGAAATATCCAATAAATGTTGTTCCACTTCATGATTGTGTCCCACTTGTTGTTGATTCTTCACAAAGAAATACAGTTTTATATCTTTATGTTTGAAGCCTGAAATGTGGCAAAAGGTCGCAAAGTTCAAGGGGGCCGAATACTTTCGCAAGGCACTGTATATTTTTATTCCACCGACCAGTCAGACTATTCATGTGTAATGAAACACATCAGAATATAACTTAATGCGGGAGGGATATGTCTCCTCCGCTACACAGCATACAAGTAGACTTGTGTGTGTGTGTGTGTGTGTGTGTGTGTGTGACCCTGTTAATGTATCCCTTCTAAAGCATGACTAATCTGTAGCAACCAAGAATACAGTCGAGGACATGAGGACAGAGTTAAACAACATTTAAAACCGCACACTTCATGAGTAAAAGAACATGATATTACATTTCCCCTAAAGAAGGTAATAACGGAAGCTTTCATTATTTGCCACATAGGTCACGTAATTAATTTCTACTCAGATTTCATAATCATGGTTAATAATGTCAGCCATTAAAAGCGTGGAGGGAGAATGTTTATTGGAAAGGTTCAGGCTATAAGGAGAAAGTTAATTGTGTTACAGATACTGTTGGAGTATGTCAGGGTACATGTGGTGTGACTACATCACAGTCGGGTTTAGGTCGCTATTCTGCTTTGGCCCTCCGGTCAGTAATTAGATAGCTGGCTCGACTAATTTACCAAACAACATATTTTTATGCTGACATGGGCTAATTGAGTGAATGTCAGTGATTGACGTGAGAAACTGCTGATGCACAGCCACATTTCGAAATTGCAACGTGTGTATTCTATTATTCTAAGACCCCGACGGAGTCCCCCCAAAATATATATACAGTGCCTTCAGAAAGTATTCAGACCCCTCAACTTTTTCCACATTTTGTTACGGTACAGCCTTATTGTAAAATGTATTAAATTGTTTTTGTCCCTCCTCACCAATCTACACACAATACCCCATAATGACAAAGGAAAAACAGGTTTTCAGAAGTGTCTCCTAATAATGATTCAGACCCTTTACTCAGTACTTCGTTGAAGCACCTTTGGCAGCGATTATAGCATTGAGTCTTCTTGGGTATGACGCTACAAGCTTGGCACACCTGAATTGAGAGTTTCTCCCATTCTTCTCTGCAGATCCTCTCAAGCTCTAAGGTTGGATGGGGAGCGTTGCTGCACAGCTATTTTCAGGTGTCTCCAGAGATGTTTGATCGATCGGGTTCAAGTCAGGGCATTGGCTGGGTCACTCAAGGACATTCAGAGACTTGTCCTGCGTTGTCTTGGCTGCGTGCTTAGGGTCGTTGTCCTGTTTGAAGGTGAAACTTCACCCCAGTCTGAAGTCTGGAGTAGATTTTAATCAAGGATCTCTCTGTACTTTGCGCCGTTCATCTTTCCCTCGATCCTGACTAGTCTCCCAGTCCCTGCCACAGAAAAACATCCCCACAGCATGATGCTGCCACCACCATGCTTCACCGTAGGGATGGTGCCAGGTTTCCTCCAGGCGTGACGCTTGGCATTCAGGCCAAATAGTTCAATCATGTTTCTCATGGTCTGAGAGTCCTTTAGGTGCCTTTTGGCAAACTCCAAGTGGGCTGTCATGTGCCTTTTACTGAGGAGTGGCTTCCGTCTGGCTACCCTACCGTAAAGGCTGGATTGCTGGAGTGCTGCAGAGATGGTTGTCTTTCTGGACAGTTCTCCCATCTCCACAGAGGAACTCTGGAGCTCTGTCAGAGTGACCATCACTTTCTTGGTAACCTCATTGACCAAGGCTCTTCTCCCCCAATTGTTCAGTTTGGCAGGGCGGCCAGCTCTAGGATGAGTCTTGGTGGTTCCAAACATCTTCCATTTAACAATGATGAAGGCCACTGTGTTCTTGGGGAGCTTGAATGCTGCAGCACTGTTTTTGTACCCTTCCCCTGATCTCTGCCTCGACACAATCCTGTCTCAGAGCTCTAAGGACAAATCCTTAGCATGGTTAACTGTGGGACCTCATTTAGATGGGTGTGTGCTGTTAAAAGAAAAATCTATATTGCAACCTCTTTGCAATAAAGAATTGAGACCAGGATGACATCAGCTGAGTGCATACATTTAGAAAGTTCACAACACATTTTAAACTCTTCCTTTGTAGGCGTCACTTCCCAAGCTATACATTTTATGAACCCAATGAGATTTCCACCTTTCCCCTGTGGAATGTCCATGGCCCTCTCTTTGTTTAGCTATCCATCTTCTGGGCCTGACCCTGCTCTCTGATCCTAGGCAATTTCCTCTTATCTGATTAGGTCCACCTTTATAAATTAGTATATACAGATTTTCCTAAACTCCATTAATACTCACAATAATCACTCGCTAAAAAGGATAAAAACAAACTACAGTTTAAATTGAAAAATGTTACATTTCAACAGAATCCATCAGTAACTTTCCAAATCATGTCCAATCAATTGAATATACCACAGGTGCACTCCAAGTTGAAGAAACATCTCAAGGACGATCAATGGAAACAGAATGCACCTGAGCTCAATTTCGAGTCTCATAGCAAAGGCAATGAATACTTATGTAAATAAGGTATTTCTGTATTTTCTAAAAACATGTTTTCGCTTTGTCTTTATGGGATATTGTGTGTAGATTGCTGAGGATTTGTATTTATTGAATCCATTTTAGAATAAGGCTGTAACGTAACAAAACGTATATAAATAAAAACACAGTACCAGTCAAAAGTTTGGACAACTACTCATTCAAAGGTTTTTCTTTATTTTTACTATTTTCCACATTGTAGAATAATAGTGAAGACAAAACTATGAAATAACACATAACACATTTAAAACAGATCTTCAAAGTAGCAACCCTTTGCCTTGATGAAAGCTTTGCACACTCTTGGCATTCTCTCAACCAGCTTCATGTGGAATTATTTTCCAACAGTCTTGAAGGAGTTCCCACATAGCACTTGTTGGATGCTTTTCCTTCACTCTGCGGTTCAAATCATCCCAAACCATCTCAATTGGGTTGAGGTCAGGTGATCGTGGAGGCCAGGTCATCTGATGCAGCAGTCAATCAATCTCCTTCTTGGTCAAATAGCCCTTAAACAGTCTGGAGGTCTAATGTCCATTGCTCGTGTTTCTTGGACCAAGCAAGTCTTCTTCTCATTGGTATCCTTTAGTAGTGGTTTCTTTGCAGCAATTTGAACCATGAAGGCCTGAAGTCTCCTCTGAACAGTTGATGTTAAGATGTGTCTGTATCTTGAACTCTGAAACATTTATTTGGGCTGCAATCTGAGGTGCAGTTAACTCCATCCTCTGCAGCAGAGGTAACTGAGGCTTCCTTTCCTGTGGCGGTGCTCATAACAGCCAGTTTCATTAAAGAGCTTGATGTTTTTTGCGACTGCACTTGAGGAAACTTTCAAAGTTCTTGAAATGTTCCGTATTGACTGACCTTCATGTCTTAAAGTAATGGACTGTTGTTTATCTTTGCTTATTTGAGTTGTTCTTGCCATAATAGCGACTTGGTCTTTTACCAAACAGGGCTATCTTCTGTATACCACCCCTACCTTGTCACAACAACTGATTGGCTCAAATGCATTAAGGAAAAAATTCCACAAATATACTTTTAACAAGGCATACCTGTTAATTGAAATGCATTCCAGGTGACTACCTCATGAAGCTGGTTCAGAGAATGCCAAGAGTGTGCAAAGTTGTCATATAGAAAATAGTAAAAATAAAGAAAAACCCTTGAATGAGTAGGTGTGTCCAAACATTTGACTGGTACTGATTAGCGGGCCGTCAATTGCCCATCCGTGGCCTAAAGGGAGCTTCCAGGAGAAACTTACCTCTGACAGTCAAATTGTATCTGGAGGTAAATTCGACACACTGTGATTGTATTGTACCAGCACAGAGAACAAAGGGAGAAAAAAGGTTCATACAAACAAAATATTCTGTTTGTAGCAAAGACAAATCAAGGAAGTTATTATCTGGCTGTATCTGGCAATATTTGGCTGGCTGTCGTCTGATGGCTGGAGAATTGGCGAACTAGAGAGACAACAGGAGGAGAGGAGGATAAGTAGCTGAGAGCTGTAGTACTGTAATGTACCTGGGACTTCATCTCGTACAGTAGAGGGTTTTCTGGAGTCATCTGGATGGCTTCATCCCACCTCTTAACGGCCTCCCAGTGCCTGAGACGAACACAAACACAAAATCAAGGTTACATACTGTACATCAGGGATGGGCAACAAAAAAATCTGAATTCATCATGAGGGATCGCAGTGGGTCAAGGAAATGCGTACCCTACGCACAGTCCAAGACATACAGTCAACTGATTTGTTCAATCAATCTATTTGTGCAGTTAAACTACTTAACTCTTAAATAAATGCATTATATCAGTAGCCAGGGCCGGCCCTAGCCTTTAGGGGGCCCTAAACGAGACTTGGTTGAGGGTCTCCCCCACCTTGCGGGCCACAGTGGCTTGGGGGTCTGCCTACAAACATCCATACCCCACATGCAGTCGGAGCCAACCCTAGTCTTAAAGCAAGTTTTGCTGCAATTCTACACATTTTGCCATGGGTGGAGAGAAGATTTCAAAACTTTATAAGAAATGTCATGAAATATATTTTTAAAATGCCATGAGGCAGAGAAGAAGAAGGTGCAATTTTACAGAGAATTTCCTGCAATTCTATCCATTTGCCATGGGGCGGATTTTATTTTACTGTTTGAAAGCTAATCTCATGCAATTCTACTAATTCCCTGCAATTCTACACATTTTGCCATGACTTATGCCATGTTAATATGATATCTGAGAGAGTGACTAACAACCAAATGTCTAAATTGCACCTTCTGTATTGTCCTATTTTAACTCTCAACAGTAATTTCAAACCACGACTGATTTACAAAAATTATTTAAATTGATCTGCGGG
The DNA here is from genome assembly GCF_057628025.1 of Oncorhynchus mykiss. NCBI lineage: Eukaryota > Metazoa > Chordata > Actinopteri > Salmoniformes > Salmonidae > Oncorhynchus > Oncorhynchus mykiss. The sequence continues at coordinate 38,695,724 of NC_143050.1, read as the reverse complement.
CCAACATCTCTTGCCCATCCCTGCAATCTGGCAATATGTCGACTACTTTGGCTATACCAAGCTTACAGAAGACCACAGAGTACCAGGAAAAGAACAAACAAAGCACTGTGTGTACTAAATTATGCATTGTGTTTCTAAAAGATAAACTTTAAATTGTGATGTGGTCTCCCGATTAAATGGGCGGATGGCAAAGTTGATGTGCTTGGTGCACATATCTCAGAAAAGTTTAGCAATCTTCCAACTACTAACTTTGATAGAAAACTTTGCAAAATACTTTGCAAAATAGATATGATGTCGAGACGGAAACACCTGTCCATCTAAGGGAAAATTAACCTGATTAATTCTCTAGTTTACATATTTATTCATGGCTCTACCGACTACAGGAAAATCCTTTCTCAAGTAATGCGAGAATTCCTTTGGAATGACAAACCAGATAAAGTTCAATGGGATATTTATATAATGAACATGCCTTGAGGGTTAAAACATATTAAAGGGATACTTTGGGATTTTGGCAGAGGCCCTTTAACTACCATGATAGCAGATACCCATAGACTTCCAGTCATTGCGCTAACGCCAGTTAGTATTGGCTTGCTAAAATACCTCTTAACTTCCTTCAAGCTGGACAAAGAGACATAAAAATGGTATCCACAAGTTCATCTGACTCTGGGGAAGTACTTAAAGGGCCTCATTGCAAAAATCCCAAATTATCCCTTTAAAGGATAGAAAGCATTCATTTTTACTCACCAATGTAACAACATGGTGTCAAAGACTTAGTTGTAGTCACAATCTGGTTATCTATAGGTACAAACGGTTATGTATTTTGGTTATTACAACGCACTAATTCTCAACGTCATATGGAGGATCTACTCTGTGCTACAGATTTCATATGCTAGCTCGATAGCTTGTAGACAAAATAATGAAGTAGTGTCTGGTAGCTTCAATAAAAAGACAAAGATTTGTAGTTGAAAAAGTTGTTGCATGTATAGATTTTTTATAGATTTTTAACTTGCTCTTAGACTGCACGACTTGGACTTGACTCTAGTCTTGGCCCATTCTACATGGGGCTCGACTTGAGACTCGAACCTTGTGACTTGAGACTTGCTTGTGACTTGAATAATAGTGACTTGGTCCCACCTCTGTTGAGCTGTGACAAACGGCATAAAATCTGACTCATTGTTGTGTTAAAGTGTTTAGATGCGGATGGGCCGCTACATCATGAGAAGCATTGTTAAGCCCTTGATACAACTAGGAGTTAATTTAGCTCTAGACAAGACCTCTGATGTCTGTCTGGCAGGCAGGCAGGCAAGCAGGCAGAATGACCCACTCGACAGACATAGATCCACCAATAGACTGATGCTGTAATACAACACCAATGCCCACAGATAGCCTCCCGTTTGATTAACCTTCATTGTGGAACGCAAACATATGCTCACACTGTATGAACAGTGTAGGGTTGATAAAGATAACCAATTAAAGTTATGAAATCAGATCCGCCCTGTGTGATTGTCCCTCATCGGAGGAGGATATGACATCTATTATCCTGAAGAATGTGAGCTTATTAAATGCCATACGATATCAGTGGTAATCTATGGTTCAAGATGAGTCACCTCAGCTATATCTATTGTCTGGTGTAGTTGATGTGATCTGTCATTCAACTATGTGACCGACTCAGATAGGAAATGGTTCATGGAAATTTATGATGACTAGCATCCGCCCGTTTTCCCACCAGTATTCAAGTCTATTCTGTATTTGAGTCATAGATTTGTGTTTCTAGGTTATCTGTTGCACCTGCTTAGAAAGTACATATGAAACCAAGCAGGCAGCACCTGAGTCCCTTCTTTACTCTAGACACAGCCAGCACCAAACATACCCAGAAGTAGTACACAGGACTGAAATAAACCTGGGAGGTAGCTATCACTCCACAGAAGGTCCAGTGGATGTACACACAGACTGCAGTCTGCCTGGCCTTCTTGAGGAGTAAGGACATCGGTCTGTCTGTTTGTGTCTTGTCTGAGAGCAGCAGGAGCAACGGGGTTGCTTACCAGCTTCACTCAGCATGCAACAATAACGTTTTTGTAAAAGTAAAAAGTAACTTTATCTATTACGGTTTGATAATTGGTATTGGAGTGTAAAATGTAAAAGCCAACCTTAATGTCTCAGTTTAAGAGCTTCAGTACCGTTTGTGTCCGGCTGACTAAGAACACACCATAATGTCTTGTAAGGTGATAGGCTCTCCCGGTCTCACCTCAACGACCTTCTCTCACATATGTTAATATTGGCTGCGAAGTGATTCAGTTAAAGTGGAACTGACAGCATTTTAACTACTTTGCAGATATGAAACAAATATACAATCATAATATGAGTCAAATATCAAATTCCCAGTTTATGCTACCAAACTGCCTTTATAAGAGGTTTGAAAATAGGTTCCATTTTACTCAACATTCCATGACGTACACTAAGGCATTGTTGGCAGCATAGATGGATGCAGTTCAATGCATGATTCAAATAATTCAGCTATACATTTCTGGGTAGCCTAAAAAAATATTGCTGTCAAGTTGTAAATCACAGCTGGCCTGGTACATTGTTTGCTGCCTCCATTCGGATGCACTATTTCAGTTTCAATGTCTCAATATATTGGACAAAAACAGACAAATGTAACCAAGACTGAGAATGTCAATACAATCAAACTATGATCACAAATCAGTCATGGGAAAAAGTCAGTCACTCACCCACTCCTCCAATGGCATGACATCCTCCTAGCAAGCTAAAAACACGGAGCCTAATTTTAGCTAGATAGCAGCTAGCAAGCTAGCTGGGAGGATGTCATGCCATTGGAGGAGTGGGTGAGTGACTGACTTTTTAACCTAATATCATTTTTCAGTGGCTATACACAGCTATAGATTACAGGTGTTATTTGGTTAGCTAGTAATAAATGTGAATTGTTTTGCTAGCTAGCTATGCTGAACTTTAATGACTTTTCTAGTTAGCATATCTCATTCGTTCGAAAAGTAACTTTGGCTGAACACTTCGATTTCAGAGCACTCGTCAGAGTGTGCCAGAGACACAGAATAACTGATTCATTTACGTACGCGCAACACCCATTGCATATGACCAGTGTCAGTAAATGTAGGCGAAAACAGTAAGTTAGTCACGAATGCTCTAGATAACATGCCTAACCAGCTCTGCTAGGGCAAATAAAATGGTCAGAGTGAGGTGTTCTCTCATTTGTGTCTGGAAGTAGCTAGCTAGCCATCTTTAGCCAATTAGCGTGGGTGTTTGGTTGGGACAAGCTACAATTCCCCATAATTTACCAGTAAAATTTTGATGGCCAACTAGCTGAAAAAGAGGGTTTATCTAACGTTCCCTCATTAGATTTTAGCTTATCTTGCTCTGACTTGCATGAGTTATTTACATATTTGCCGAAATCCATTCAGGTGGCTTTTGGCAAATGTGTTCTAATGATCGAAAGCCGCGATGAACTTGCTACTGCCTGTAAACTGTAATCACACTGTCCAGTTCAAAGTGAATGATGGCAGGCCCGTGTGGCAAATGGCTTATTTGCATAAAGGCCTACTGAAGCTCTGATTGGCTTTGACACACCGGTCTCCGTAGACTCCTGGATGACACCGATATTTTGATTGAGTTTTATTTACTGCAGTGTCTAATAATTGTCAAAACACAGCCTTTTTCCCCACTCTATATTGCTATATTATTTTCACAAACGCTTTACTAAATGTAAATCCCAAACGTTCTAAGAATTTAAAAAAAGGACCATATCTATGTTCTCGCACTGGGGGTGTATATGAACATAATTCTAATAAGATTTAATGTTGCTAAAATGCTGTCAGTTACACTTCAATACCATAAGCATGCATCCACACAAAGAACACAAAGCATTATCTAACATCTTTAACCATACGACTGCCCTGAGTCATTCAGGTTATGGACAAGAATGACAAACCTGCTATCCAACTACCTTAGATCACCAACTTGTTTCGTCATCTGTAGAAAATAAAGCAATAAGCTAATCAAACTAGGCCAGTTTGTGGAAATGTCATATTTGACAGATGATGCAATTAGCATGTGGTAATTGAGTTAGCTATGTACATATAGGTAGGGGTAAAGTGACTAGGCAACAGAATAGAGAAGACTGAGCAGTAGCAGCCAGCAGTGTATGTGGTGAGTGTGAATGCGTCAGTATGCATGTGTGTGAGTGTGTGTTGGGGTGTCAGTGTAAGTATGTGTGAGCGTGTGGGTAGAGTCAGTGCATAGAGTCAGCGCAAGAAAGTTTGTGCAAAAAAGGGTCAATGCAGGTAGCCATTTGATTAGCTATTTAGCAGTCTTATGGCTTGGGGCTAGAAGCTGTTCAGGCTCCTGTTGGTTCCAAACTTGGTGCGCTGGCACCGCTTGCCATGCGGCAGCAGAGAGAACAGTCTATTGCTCGGATGTCTGGAGTCTGACATTTTTTGGGCCTTCCTTTGACACTGCCTGGTATAGAGGTTCTGGATGGTAGCGAGCTTAGACCCAGTGATGTACTGGGCCGTAAGCACAACTCAGTTCCCGCACCAAGGGGTGATGCAGCCAGTCAAGATGCTCTCAATGATGCAGCTGTCAAACTTTGAGTATCTGAGAGCCCATGCCAAATCTTTTCAGCCTTTTGAGGGGGAAGAAGCAGTGCCCTCTTCACAACAGTGTGGATACGTGTGGACCATGTTTATTCCTTAGTGATATGGACACAGAGGAACTGGATGCTCTCGACCCGCTCCACTACATGCATGCTCGCCCCTCCGTTTCCTGTAGTCCATGATCAGCTCCTTTGTCTTGCTGACGTTGAGGGAGAGGTTGTTGTCCTGGCAGGAATAGGTTGAAAATGTCAGTTAAGACAGACACTTGCCAGCTGGTCAGCACATGCTCCGAGTATGCATCCTGGTATTCAGTCTTGCCCCGCAGCCTTGCAAATGTAAACCTGTTTAAAGGATTTTCGTAGATCGGCTACAGAGAGCGAGATCCACACAGTCGTCCAGAAAAGCTCGTGCTCTTGTGCATGGTTCAGTGTTGCTTGCCTCAAAGCGAGCATAGAAGGCATTTAGTTTGTCTGGTACGCTCGCGTCGCTGGGCAGCTCATGACAGGGTTTCCCTTTGTAATCTGTGATAGTTTTCAAGCCTTGCCACATTCATCGAGCATCAGAGCCCACTCCTTGAAAGCGGCAGCTCTAGCCTTTAGCTCAGTGAGGATGTTGCCTGTAATCCATGACTTCTGGTTGGGGTATGTATGCACGGTTACTATGGATCCGACGTGGTCAACGCATTGAAGCCAGTGACTGATGTGGGAAACTCTATGAATCCCAGAACATATTCCAGTCTGTACTAGTGAAACAGTCCTGTAACTTAGCATCTGCTTCATCGGACCACCTCTGCATCACTGGTACTTCCTGTTTGAGTTCCTGCATGTAAGCAGGAGGATAGAATTATGGCAGGGTTTCCCAAACTCGGTCCCAGGGACCCCAAGGGGTGCACGTTTTGGTTTTTGCCTTCGCACTACACAGCTGATTCAAATAATCAACTAATCATCAAGCTTTGATCATTTGAATCAGCTGTGCGCACCACTTGGGGTCCAGGGGACAGAGTTTGGTTAACGCTAAATTATGATCTGATTTGCCAAAGGGAGGGCCTTGAATGCATTTCTGTGTGTGGAGTAAAAGTGATCTAGAGTTGTCACCTCTAGCTGCACTGGTGACATTGCATGAAGCCGGAAGTAAATCTTTCTACTTTAATTTTATTATCTAGGCTATCTTTCTTTATTTTTCCAAGTGAGTTGATAAAGGAACACATTCTCATTTACAACAACGCTGTGGGAGACTTGCAGTGGAGAGGATGGGGTCAAATGAGCCATCGGAAACTGTTGATGAGAATTTAGCAGTTCACACTGAAGTCAACCGCCATACACTTGAAATCACTAAGTGCTTGCTCAAACCTCTCATGAAGTGAACAATATGACACTATTGTTCAAGATCGAAAGAGGAAGGGGTGAAAAATTGGGTGGCACAAGTGTGAAGAGAGGTGTAAAAATCTTTGCCGCAGACAATTACAGTTGTATGCATCAAGAAAACAACAACACAAACCCGTGATGTCAGTAACACAAGTGTGTTCTTTGCAAAAATGTAACTGGAAAGTTAGAACATGATGTACATGATTAACGTTTACCCCAAGTCAGTAAGTGTGAGTGAGTAATTTAGATGTGAAAGAGGAAGTTGAGCCCATAGGATAAGTGTGTAGGATTTTAATCAGATAAATATTCTTCTGGCTGACGCACCCAGATGTTCCCCCCACCCACACCGATCCACACACCCTATGTGGGAATGACAGACCAACAGATTATAATAGCCAAATAACCTCACAAAAAATGCTGTCTGGCATCAATAAAAAAAAAAAAAAAATTTTAAGAACAAGTGACAGAAATAAAACCCTCTTTGCTAAGTTTAGCCAGATAAACTGTAAAAAGGCCTCAAACAAGTAGCTAGCTAATAAAGGGCAGTTTTGGAGAGTAATCAACTACATGCATTTCACCTAGTAATTTAACTACATTTTGCAGCAGCTTGTTGGTAGTTGAACTAAATGCTAATCTTTGTAGTGTTTTCAGTAGTTAATTACTTGTTGCCATGTAGTGGTGTAGATAACTACTGGAACAACACAATTTTTATGAAAAGAAAATAAGTAGACCAAAAAATGTTTGGCATCAGATCTGCCTAATTCTTTTTAAACACTGTGTAATTTATCCTATTAAACACAAACAATCTATTCAAAAATTACTCCAGAGTGATCCGTCATTGCAATTTGCAGTCTATGACATTTCAGATGTACAGTCGTGGCCAAAAGTTGAGAATGACACAAATATTAATTTTGAAAGTCTGCTGGCTTTACATATACTCCAGAATGTTATGAAGAGTGATCAGATGAATTGCAATTAATTGCAATTGAACGGAAAACTGCAAATGAACTGAATCCCCAAAAAACATTTCCACTGCATTTCAACCCTGCCACAAAAGGACCAGCTGACATCATGTCAGTGATTCTCTCGTTAACACAGGTGTGAGTGTTGACGAGGACAAGGCTGGAGATCACTCTGTCATGCTGATTGAGTTCAAATAACAGACTGGATGCTTCAAAAGAAGGGTGGTGCTTGGAATCATTGTTCTTCCTCTGCCATCCATGGTTATCTGCAAGGAAACACGTGCCGTCATCATTGCTTTGCACAAAAAGGGCTTCACAGGCAAGGATATTGCTGCCAGTAAGATTGCACCTAAATCAAATCAAATTTTATTTGTCACATACACATGGTTAGCAGATGTTAATGCGAGTGTAGCGAAATGCTTGTGCTTCTAGTTCCGACAATGCAGTAATAACCAACGAGTAATCTAACTAACAATTCCAAAACTACTGTCTTGTACACAGTGTAAGGGGATAAAGAATATGTACATAAGGATATATGAATGAGTGATGGTACAGAGCAGCATAGGCAAGATACAGTAGATGGTATCGAGTACAGTATATACATATGAGATGAGTATGTAAACAAAGTGGCATAGTTAAAGTGGCTAGTGATACATGTATTACATAAGGATACAGTCGATGATATAGTGTACAGTATATACGTATGCATATGAGATGAATAATGTAGGGTAAGTGACATTATATAAGGTAGCATTGTTTAAAGTGGCTAGTGATATATTTACATCATTTCCCATCAATTCCCATTATTAAAGTGGCTGGAGTTGAGTCAGTGTCAGTGTGTTGGCAGCAGCCACTCAATGTTAGTGGTGGCTGTTTAACAGTCTGATGGCCTTGAGATAGAAGCTGTTTTTCAGTCTCTCGGTCCCAGCTTTGATGCACCTGTACTGACCTCGCCTTCTGGACGATAGCGGGGTGAACAGGCAGTGGCTCGGGTGGTTGATGTCCTTGATGATCTTTATGGCCTTCCTGTGACATCGGGTGGTGTAGGTGTCCTGGAGGGCAGGTAGTTTGCCCCCGGTGATGCGTTGTGCAGACCTCACTACCCTCTGGAGAGCCTTACGGTTGAGGGCGGAGCAGTTGCCGTACCAGGCGGTGATACAGCCCGCCAGGATGCTCTCGATTGTGCATCTGTAGAAGTTTGTGAGTGCTTTTGGTGACAAACCAAATTTCTTCAGCCTCCTGAGGTTGAAGAGGCGCTGCTGCGCCTTCTTCACAATGCTGTCTGTGTGAGTGGACCAATTCAGTTTGTCTGTGATGTGTATGCCGAGGAACTTAAAACTTGCTACCCTGTCCACTACTGTTCCATCGATGTGGATACGGGGGTGTTCCCTCTGCTGTTTCCTGAAGTCCACAATAATCTCCTTAGTTTTGTTGACGTTGAGTGTGAGGTTATTTTCCTGACACCACACTCCGAGGGCCCTCACCTCCTCCCTGTAGGCCGTCTCGTCGTTGTTGGTAATCAAGCCTACCACTGTTGTGTCGTCCGCAAACTTGATGATTGAGTTGGAGGCGTGCGTGGCCACGCAGTCGTGGGTGAACAGGGAGTACAGGAGAGGGCTCAGAACGCACCCTTGTGGGGCCCCAGTGTTGAGGATCAGCGGGGAGGAGATGTTGCCTACCCTCACCACCTGGGGGCGGCCCGTCAGGAAGTCCAGTACCCAGTTGCACAGGGCGGGGTCGAGACCCAGGGTCTCGAGCTTGATGACGAGCTTGGAGGGTACTATGGTGTTGAATGCCGAGCTGTAGTCAATAAACAGCATTCTCACATAGGTATTCCTCTTGTCCAGATGGGTTAGGGCAGTGTGCAGTGTGGTTGAGATTGCATCGTCTGTGGACCTATTTGGGCGGTAAGCAAATTGGAGTGGGTCTAGGGTGTCAGGTAGGGTGGAGGTGATATGGTCCTTGACTAGTCTCTCAAAGCACTTCATGATGACGGAAGTGAGTGCTACGGGGCGGTAGTCGTTTAGCTCAGTTACCTTAGCTTTCTTGGGAACAGGAACAATGGTGGCCCTCTTGAAGCATGTGGGAACAGCAGACTGGTATAGGGATTGATTGAATATGTCCGTAAACACACCGGCCAGCTGGTCTGCGCATGCTCTGAGGGCGCGGCTGGGGATGCCGTCTGGGCCTGCAGCCATTTATCACATCATCAAGAACTTCAAGGAAAGCGGTTCAATTGCTGTGAAGAAGGCTTCAGGGCGCCCAAGAAAGTCCAGCAAGCGCCAGGACTGTCTCCTAAAGTTGATTCAGCTGCAGGATCGGGGCACCACCAGTACAGAGCTTGCTCAGGAATGGCAGCAGGCAGGTGAGAGTGCACCTGCACGCACAGTGAGGCAAAGACTTTTGGAGGATGGCCTGGTGTCAAGAAGGGCAGCAAAGAAGCCACTTCTCTGCAGGAAAAACATCAGGGACAGACTGATATTCTGCAAAAGGTACAGGGATTGGACTGCTGAGGACTAGGGTAAAGTCATTTTTCACTGATGAATCCCCTTTCCGATTGTTTGGGAAATCTGGAAAAAACCTTGTCCGGGGGGAGACAAGGTGAGCGCTACCATCAGTCCTGTGTCATGCCAACAGTAAAGTATCCAATGACCATTCAGTGTGGGGTTGCTTCTCAGCCAAGGGAGTGGGCTCACTCATACTTTTTCCTAAGAATGAAGAATGTTACCAACACATCCTCCGAGAGCAACTTCTTCCGGCCATCCAGGAACAGTTTGGTGACGAACAATGCCTTTTCCAGCATGATGGAGCACCTTGCCATAAGGCAAAAGTGATAACTAAGTGGCTCGGGGAACAAAACATATATTTTTGGGGGGTCCATGGCCAGGAAACACCCCAGACCTTAATCCCATTGAGAATTTGTGGTCAATCCTCAAGAGGTGGGTGGACAAACAAGAACCCACAAATTCTGACAAACTCTGGGCGGCCAAGTTAATTGACAGCATGCCAGGGCGTATTGCAGAGGTCTTGAAAAAGAAGGGTCAACACTGTAAATATTGACTCTTAGCGTCAACTTCATGTAATTGTCAATAAAAGCCTTTGACACTTATGAAATGCTTGTAATTATACCTCAGTATTCCATAGTAACATCTGACAAAAATATCTAAAGACACTGAGGCAGCAGACTTTGTGAAAATTAATATTCGTGTCATTCTCAAAACTTTTGGCCACGACTGTACATATGATAATTTATCAAAAGTAGTTTGGATGCGGTGAACTACTTTTTCAGCGTAACTTTAGTTAAGTACACTATGTTTTTCTTTAGGGTAGCTTAACTTTTTCCGGTCTGAAGTAATTGGTAGCTTGGCAAACTGTATTTTCAGAGTAGCTTCCCCAACACTGATAACGGGAAGATGCTTTATTACATTAGGGGTATCTAACCCTGAGTAATCTGCCCAGTCTAACCAGATAAACTTTAAAAGGCCTCAGGGGAATCTAACCCTCAGTAAAGCAGGTTGACATCAGGGTCAATGTGGTTGCAGGAGGGGAAACACCGCAAACATCCCTTCCCCAACCGGCAGTATGCAGGGTTCTGTTCATTAGGCACCAAACAGAAGAAAAGTGAGAAAAAACAGAGGGACTACATGGACTTACTGGTTCAATGAGAAACATGAATTCCCATTTCCATTGCAAAACGTTTTAAAAATGGTTTCATACATGCCCTAAAAACCCCTGGACAGCCATACTGTTCCAGAGAGACAATTTCCTCAGCAGAATCTAGTTACTTCTCTCACTAACCTAATTACACTTGGTCACCACTGGCAACATACGTCTGGTAAAGTAGGGTGAGCAACAGGATCTAATGTCTGGGGTTTGGGCATTCATTGGCTGAAAGGTCCGTTGCAAAGGTCACATACTGTACAAGGATAATGACATGATGATATTCCATATCTAGCATAATGTATGTGTTCATGTGAGTGTGTGATGCATGTTCACATCACTGCGTAGTTTGTTCCACGAGAAACTCCCACTTTTAGCTTGATAATTATATTTCAGCTGAACATATCTCGATTGATTCAACTGATTATTGGGAATCTTTTCCCCTATTTAATTTTAGTGATAGTAATGGCTAGTGAGTGAGCCAAATTGGTCTTCATGATGTCATCAAAAACAATATAAAATGACGAGTAATTCCATGGTAACAGAATTATGCTGATTTTACAAAAAAACACATTTACAGGAAGAACTGTGCAGATAAAGTTAGGTAACAGAATACAACTGAGGGGAGCTTTACTGTAATCCTGTTACCAAATTTAGCATCTGCAGTTTTTACAGTAAATTTGAATTTTTTTAATTACTATTTAAAAATTGTTCAAAGTAGTCATTCTGAATAGAGTTGTATGGTTTGTTAAATGCCCAGTGCAGTTAAAATTATGTTCTTTCCTCTCAGTCTCCCCTAAATCCATTTGCGCCACTGCTAAATTGTGGACGCCACTGAAAACGTTTTCAGTGTAAACATAAATTACTAAAACCAGATAAAGTATATAGAAAAGTTAATGGAGAAACATATTTTTCAATAAGATCATCTTTGAGAACAAACAATCAATCACTACAAGACACTCATGGAGAATCTGAAATTCCAAAAATGTCATTGATTTTGTTGATAATTGATCATGTTTGAGTCCCTCAGATAGCATAAGAAAAAGGCATAAGCCATGGTAAAATGTGTACAATTGCAGGGAAGTAGCTTTGAAACCTCTGGCAAACTTTGCCACCGCTGCTGAAAAACATCTTAGGGGAAACACTGCCTGTGTTGTATATCATATTGTACAACAGCTGATGAAACACACTAAAGAAATGTGTTATTTCCTGATAGTTGCTGGTTGAAAATACAATCTACACAGGACCTTTGCATTATGGGCAGGCGTTTCGAATTTCCATGGTGACAACACCATGCAGTAAATTAGTAAATAAGCCAATAAAGAGGGTTCCAAACCTCTGCCAATAACAGCTACTTTCCCCCTCCTCACTCAGACCACTTCCAGACAGTCCTAGCAAAATTCCAGAAATGATTCGATATTGATATAAAATGGCTGCATTGGGCCTTTAACTTTGAAATCATTGGTCTTTGTTTGGCATACATTTTAAAGTGAAAAACGTCTCAGCATAATACCGTTACCCTAGAATTGCCCCTCATTAAACATTTTTAATGCACAAAAACATGACGTACACATGGCTGCATGACTACAATACAGGGTAATTATGTATGCTGTCCTTCACCAGATGAACACAAGATGACGGAGGTTGATTGTAGCGCTGACTCAGCATGGCATATACCAACATCTTTTCAATTTCTTATTAAAATTCAGTCAAACTACTTTGGGAAAAGCTGCATTTTTCAATAGCATCATCCCACCTAAGGACAAATGTGGAACAGAGAAACGAACGATCACGCTGACATGGCAGGTAGGTAATTACTGTGTGTCTGCATCCCAGATGGCACCCTATGGGCCCTGGTCAAAAGTAGTGCATTATATAGGGAATATGTTGCCATTTGGGACACATGACTGTCAGCTCCTTCAAGCTAAACACTTGTGGTTAATGACAAAGAATGAGTAGGGATAAAAATATTATGAACACAGAGAGAGACAGAGAGAGAGACAGAGAGAGAGAGAGAGAGAGAGAGAGAGACAGAGAGAGAGAGAGAGAGATTAATATGACTGAGTAGCTGGGCCTTGGGCAGGACTGGATTGTTGATATGAAGAATGGTAGGGATAAAAATATTATGAACACAGAGAGAGAGAGAGAGAGACAGAGAGAGACAGAGAGACAGAGAGAGAGACAGAGAGAGAGAGAGACAGAGAGAGATTAATATGACTTGAGTAGCTGGGCCTTGGGCAGGACTGGATTGTTGATATGAAGAGTCTTCAATATATAACCAAATATTATGGATTAGGCCACTAACAACCTTCAAAAACTCAAAATACACTGTGTACAAAACATTTACGAACAGCTTCCTAATATTGAATTGCACCCCCTTTCGCCCTTGTTGGGGCATGGCATCTACAAGGTGTTGAAAGTGTTCCATGGGATGACAGCCCATTTTGACAATGCTTCCCACAGTTGTCAAATTGGCTGGATGTCCTTTGGGTGGTGGACCATTCTTGATACACATGGGAAACTGTTGAGCGTGAAAACCCCACCAGCTTTGCAGTTCTTGACACACTCAAACCGGTGCCCCTGGAACCTACTATACCTACTATATCCCGTTCA